>NC_090324.1:95118918-96318918 GCF_040869045.1 Eurosta solidaginis
CCCTAATGGCGATATCTCGAAAAGGCGTCCACCTATAGACCTAATGCCCACTCCCCCTTAAAATGCTCAGTAACACCTATCATTTGATACCCATATAGTACAAACATTCTAGAGTCACCCTTGGTCCACCTTTATGGCGATATCTCGAAAAGGCGTCCACCTATAGACCGAATGCCCACTCCCTCTTAAAATGCTCAGTAACACCTTTCGTTTGATACCCATACCGTACAAACATTCTAGAGTCACCCCTGGCCCACCCTAATGGCGATATCTCGAAAAGGCGTCCACCTATAGACCTAATGCCCATTCCCTCTTAAAATGCTCAGTAACACCTTTCGTTTGATACCCATACCGTACAAACATTCTAGAGTCACCCCTGGCCCACCCTAATGGCGATATCTCGAAAAGGCGTCCACCTATAGACCTAATGCCCACTCCCTCTTAAAATGCTCAGTAACACCTTTCGTTTGATACCCATATCGTACAAACATTCTAGAGTCACCCCTGGCCCACCCTAATGGCGATATCTCGAAAAGGCGTCCACCTATAGACCTAATGCCCACTCCCTCTTAAAATGCTCAGTAACACCTTTCATTTGATACCCATATAGTACAAACATTCTAGAGTCACCCTTGGTCCACCTTTATGGCGATATCTCGAAAAGGCGTCCACCTATAGACCTAATGCCCACTCCCTCTTAAAATGCTCAGTAACACTTTTCGTTTGATACCCATACCGTACAAACATTCTAGAGTCACCCCTGGCCCACCCTAATGGCGATATCTCGAAAAGGCGTCCACCTATAGACCTAATGCCCATTCCCTCTTAAAATGCTCAGTAACACCTTTCGTTTGATACCCATACCGTACAAACATTCTAGAGTCACCCCTGGCCCACCCTAATGGCGATAACTCGAAAAGGCGTCCACCTATAGACCTAATGCCCACTCCCTCTTAAAATGCTCAGTAACACCTTTCGTTTGATACCCATATCGTACAAACATTCTAGAGTCACCCCTGGCTCACTCTAATGGCGATATCTCGAAAAGGCGTCCACCTATAGACCTAATGCCCACTCTCTCTTAAAATGCTCAGTAACACCTTTCGTTTGATACCCATACCGTACAAACATTCTAGAGTCACCCCTGGTCCACCCTAATGGCGATATCTCGAAAAGGCGGCCACCTATAGACCTAATGCCCACTCCCTCTTACAATGCTCAGTAACACCTTTCATTTGATACCCATATCGTACAAACATATTCTAGAGTTACCCTTGGTCCACCTTTATGGCGATATCTCGAAAAGGCGTCCACCTATAGAACTAAGGATTACTCCCTTTTAAAATACTCATTACCATCTTTCATTTGATACCCATATCATACAAACACATTCTAGAGTCACCCCTGGCCCACCCTAATGGCGACATTTTGAAAAGGCGTCCACCTATAGACCTAATGCCCACTCCCTCTTAAAATGCTCAGTAACACTTTTCGTTTGATACCCATATCGTACAAACATTCTAGAGTCACCCCTGGCCCACCCTAATGGCGATATCTCGAAAAGGCGTCCACCTATAGACCTAATGCCCACTCCCTCTTAAAATGCTCAGTAACACCTTTCATTTGATTCCCATATCGTACAAACACCTTCTAGAGACACCCCTGGTCCACCTTTATGGCGATATCTCGAAACGGCGTCCACCTATGGAACTAGGGATCACTCCTTTTCAAAATACTCATTAACAGCTTTCATTTGATACCCATATCGTACAAACATATTCTAGAGTCACCCCTGGTCCACCTTTATGGCGATTTCTCGAAAAGGCGTCCACCTATAGAACTAAGGATTACTCCCTTTAAAAATACTCATTACCACCTTTCATTTGATACCCATATCGTACAAACACATTCTAGAGTCACCCCTGGTCCACTTTAATGGCGATATCTCGAAAAGGCGTCCAACTATAGAACTAAGGATTACTCCCTTTTAAAATACTCATTACCATCTTTCATTTGATACCCATATCATACAAACACATTCTAGAGTCACCCCTGGCCCACCCTAATGGCGACATTTTGAAAAGGCGTCCACCTATAGACCTAATGCCCACTCCCTCTTAAAATGCTCAGTAACACTTTTCGTTTGATACCCATATCGTACAAACATTCTAGAGTCACCCCTGGCCCACCCTAATGGCGATATCTCGAAAAGGCGTCCACCTATAGACCTAATGCCCACTCCCTCTTAAAATGCTCAGTAACACCTTTCATTTGATTCCCATATCGTACAAACACATTCTAGAGACACCCCTGGTCCACCTTTATGGCGATATCTCGAAACGGCGTCCACCTATGGAACTAGTGATCACTCCTTTTCAAAATACTCATTAACAGCTTTCATTTGATACCCATATCGTACAAACATATTCTAGAGTCACCCCTGGTCCACCTTTATGGCGATTTCTCGAAAAGGCGTCCACCTATAGAACTAAGGATTACTCCCTTTTAGAATACTCATTACCACCTTTCATTTGATACCCATATCGTACAAACACATTCTAGAGTCACCCCTGGTCCACTTTAATGGCGATATCTCTAAAAGGCGTCCACTGATAGACCTAAGGCCCACTCCCTCTTAAAATGCTCAGTAACACCTTTCATTTGATACCCATATCGTACAAACAAATTCTAGAGTCAGCCCTGGTCCACCTTTATGGCGATATCCCTAAATGGCGTTCATCCATAGAACTATGGCCTACTCTTTCTTAAAATACTCTTTAATACCTTCCATTTGATGCACATGTCATACAACCACATTCCAGAGTTACCCTAGATTCATTTTCCTACATGGTGATTTTCCTTATTTTGTCTCCATAGCTCTCAACTGAGTATGTAATGTTCGGTTACACCCGAACTTCCTTCCTTACTTGTTTTCTATAGTTTTGTAATTTTGCCGCTTAAAAGCACTGAATAAACAAATTCTATTTTAAATGTTCTCATACACGAATTTATTTGGCTTGTAATTAAATTTACTGTATTCACCATATTACTATTCATTTATCGATTCTATGCATTCTTGCCTGTTAAGGAGAATCTACTGACGAACATATAATCGCAGAAGTCTTCTCAGGAGAAAATTCAATAATAGAAGAATCGTCCGATGATGAACCTCCTAAAAGTATTGCAGATATTATTCCAAGCCATAAGGAGGTCATTGATTCCATTGATACTATTCGAATTCAGTCGAAAATTGTAGACTTTTTTAAAAATAACTAACGAATTCGTACATGCATCATATGCAGTATTTATATGTAAGTACATATATAGAAGGGGTAAAGTATATCAACCGCCCCACTTAAATAGCTTCATCGCTTCGATTTGAATGAAATTTGGTGAAATTACTGTGCTATATAGTAGTGTTTAACTTAAGTTCGCTCCTAAATTTTGGATGGTTACGGAGATATAAGCGTCTGAGTTCTCACTTTTTTTGTGGAAGCCTTTTTTCTATAAGTCATAAGTCGTGTAATTGGCTTTCTAAGAAGAAATGAATAACACGGTTTCTAAAGTATTTTTTCCATTCTTTTTGAATATAAATATAAAAAAAAATTTCTAAGGATTACTCCCTTTTAAAATACTCATTACCATCTTTCATTTGATACCCATATCATACAAACACATTCTAGAGTCACCCCTGGCCCACCCTAATGGCGACATTTTGAAAAGGCGTCCACCTATAGACCTAATGCCCACTCCCTCTTAAAATGCTCAGTAACACTTTTCGTTTGATACCCATATCGTACAAACATTCTAGAGTCACCCCTGGCCCACCCTAATGGCGACATTTTGAAAAGGCGTCCACCTATAGACCTAATGCCCACTCCCTCTTAAAATGCTCAGTAACACCTTTCATTTGATACCCATATAGTACAAACATTCTAGAGTCACCCTTGGTCCACCTTTATGGCGATATCTCGAAAAGGCGTCCACCTATTGACCTAATGCCCACTCCCTCTTAAAATGCTCAGTAACACTTTTCGTTTGATACCCATACCGTACAAACATTCTAGAGTCACCCCTGGCCCACCCTAATGGCGGTATCTCGAAAAGGCGTCCACCTATAGACCTAATGCCCATTCCCTCTTAAAATGCTCAGTAACACCTTTCGTTTGATACCCATACCGTACAAACATTCTAGAGTCACCCCTGGCCCACCCTAATGGCGATATCTCGAAAAGGCGTCCACCTATAGACCTAATGCCCACTCCCTCTTAAAATGCTCAGTAACACTTTTCGTTTGATACCCATATAGTACAAACATTCTAGAGTTACCCTTGGTCCACCTTTATGGCGATATCTCGAAAAGGCGTCCACCTATAGAACTAAGGATTACTCCCTTTTAAAATACTCATTACCATCTTTCATTTGATACCCATATCATACAAACACATTCTAGAGTCACCCCTGGCCCACCCTAATGGCGACATTTTGAAAAGGCGTCCACCTATAGACCTAATGCCTACTCCCTCTTAAAATGCTCAGTAACACTTTTCGTTTGATACCCATATCGTACAAACATTCTAGAGTCACCCCTGGCCCCCCTAATGGCGATATCTCGAAAAGGCGTCCACCTATAGACCTAATGCCCACTCCCTCTTAAAATGCTCAGTAACATCTTTCATTTGATTCCCATATCATACAAACACATTCTAGAGACACCCCTGGTCCACATTTATGGCGATATCTCGAAACGGCGTCCACCTATGGAACTAGGGATCACTCCTTTTCAAAATACTCATTAACAGCTTTTATTTGATGCCCATATCGTACAAACATATTCTAGAGTCACCCCTGGCCCACCCTAATGGCGATATCTCGAAAAGGCGGCCACCTATAGACCTAATGTCCACTCCCTCTTAAAATGCTCAGTAACACCTTCATTTGATACCCATATCGTACAAGCATATTCTAGAGTTACCCTTGGTCCACCTTTATGGCGATATCTCGAAAAGGCGTCCACCTATAGAACTAAGGATTACTCCCTTTTAAAATACTCATTACCATCTTTCATTTGATACCCATATCATACAAACACATTCTAGAGTCACCCCTGGCCCACCCTAATGGCGACATTTTGAAAAGGCGTCCACCTATAGACCTAATGCCCACTCCCTCTTAAAATGCTCAGTAACACTTTTCGTTTGATACCCATATCGTACAAACATTCTAGAGTCACCCCTGGCCCACCCTAATGGCGATATCTCGAAAAGGCGTCCACCTATAGACCTAATGCCCACTCCCTCTTAAAATGCTCAGTAACACCTTTCATTTGATACCCATATCATACAAACACATTCTAGAGTCACCCCTGGCCCACCCTAATGGCGACATTTTGAAAAGGCGTCCACCTATAGACCTAATGCCCACTCCCTCTTAAAATGCTCAGTAACACTTTTCGTTTGATACCCATATCGTACAAACATTCTAGAGTCACCCCTGGCCCACCCTAATGGCGATATCTCGAAAAGGCGTCCACCTATAGACCTAATGCCCACTCCCTCTTAAAATGCTTAGTAACACCTTTCATTTGATTCCCATATCGTACAAACACATTCTAGAGACACCCCTGGTCCACCTTTATGGCGATATCTCGAAACGGCGTCCACCTATGGAACTAGTGATCACTCCTTTTCAAAATACTCATTAACAGCTTTCATTTGATACCCATATCGTACAAACATATTCTAGAGTCACCCCTGGTCCACCTTTATGGCGATTTCTCGAAAAGGCGTCCACCTATAGAACTAAGGATTACTCTCTTTTAAAATACTCATTACCACCTTTCATTTGATACCCATATCGTACAAACACATTCTAGAGTCACCCCTGGTCAACTTTAATGGCGATATCTCTAAAAGGCGTCCACTGATAGACCTAAGGCCCACTCCCTCTTAAAATGCTCAGTAACACCTTTCATTTGATACCCATATCGTACAAACAAATTCTAGAGTCAGCCCTGGTCCACCTTTATGGCGATATCCCTAAATGGCGTTCATCCATAGAACTATGGCCTACTCTTTCTTAAAATACTCTTTAATACCTTCCATTTGATACACATGTCATACAACCACATTCCAGGGTTACCCTAGGTTCATTTTCCTACATGGTGATTTTCCTTATTTTGTCTCCATAGCTCTCAACTGAGTATGTAATGTTCGGTTACACCCGAACTTCCTTCCTTACTTGTTTTCTATAGTTTTGTAATTTTGCCGCTTAAAAGCACTGAATAAACAAATTCTATTTTAAATGTTCTCATACACGAATTTATTTGGCTTGTAATTAAATTTACTGTATTCACCATATTACTATTCATTTATTGATTCTATGCATTCTTGCCTGTTAAGGAGAATCTACTGACGAACATATAATCGCAGAAGTCTTCTCAGGAGAAAATTCAATAATAGAAGAATCGTCCGATGATGAACCTCCTAAAAGTATTGCAGATATTATTCCAAGCCATAAGGAGGTCATTGATTCCATTGATACTATTCGAATTCAGTCGAAAATTGTAGACTTTTTTAAAAATAATTAACGAATTCGTACATGCATCATATGCAGTACTTATATGTAAGTACATATATAGAAGGGGTAAAGTATATCAACCTCTCCACTTAAATAGCTTCATCGCTTCGATTTGAATGAAATTTGGTGAAATTACTGTGCTATATAGTAGTGTTTAACTTAAGTTCGCTCCTAAATTTTGGATGGTTACGGAGATATAAGCGTCTGAGTTCTCACTTTTTTTGTGGAAGCCTTTTTTCTATAAGTCATAAGTCGTGTAATTGGCTTTCTAAGAAGAAATGAATAAAACGGTTTCTAAAGTATTTTTATACTCAGTTGAGCAGAGCTCACAGAGTATATTAAGTTTGATTGGATAACGGTTGGTTGTACATATATAAAGGAATCGAGATAGATATAGACTTCCATATATCAAAATAATCAGGATCGAAAAAAAATTTGATTGAGCCATGTCCGTCCGTCCGTCCGTCCGTCCGTCCGTCCGTTAACACGATAACTTGAGTAAATTTTGAGGTATCTTGATGAAATTTGGTATGTAGGTTCCTGAGCACTCATCTCAGATCGCTATTTAAAATGAACGATATCGGACTATAACCACGCCCACTTTTTCGATATCGAAAATTTCGAAAAACCGAAAAAGTGCGATAACTCATTACAAAAGACAGATAAAGCGACGAAACTTAGTAGATGGGTTGACGTTATGACGCAGAATAAAAAATTAGTAAGATTTTGGACAATGGGCGTGGCACCGCCCACTTTTACAAGAAGGTAATTTAAAAGTTTTGCAAGCTGTAATTTGGCAGTCGTTGAAGATATCATGATGAAATTTGGCAGGAACGTTACTACTATTACTCTATATGTGCTAAATAAAAATTAGCAAAATTGGATGAAGAACACGCCCACTTTTTAAAAAAAAATTTTTTTTAATTCAAATTTTAACAAAAAATTTAATATCTTTACTGTATATAAGTAAATTAAGTCAAAATTAAACTCCAGTAATGATATGATGCAACAAAATACAAAAATAAAAGAAAATTTCAAAATGGGCGTGGCTCCGCCCATTTTCATTTAGTTTGTCTAGAATACTTTTATTGCCATAAGTCGAACAAAAATTTACCAATCCTTCTCAAATTTGGTAGGAGCATAAATTCTATGACGGTAACTGTTCTCTGTGAAAATGGGCGAAATCGGTGGAAGCCACGCCCAGTTTTTATACACAGTCCACCGTCTGTTCTTCCGCTCTGCCAATTACACAATAACTTGAGCAAAATCCGATATATCTTTACTAAACTTAGCCCACGTACTTACCTGAGCTCACTTTTTCTTGGTATAAAAAATGGGCGAAATCTGACCATAACCACGCCCACTTTATCGATATCGAAAATTACGAAAAATGAAAAAAATGCCATAATTCTATACCAAATACGAAAAAAGGGATGAAACATGGTAACTGGATTGGTTTATTGACGCAAAATATAACTTTGGAAAAAACTTTGTAAAATGGGTGTGACACCTACCATATTAAGTAGAAGAAAATGAAAAAGTTCTACAAGGCGAAATCAACAGCCCTTGGAATCTTTTCAGGAATACTGTTAGTGGTATTGCATATATAAATAAATTAGCAGTACCCGACAGATGATTTTCTGGATCACCTGGTCCACATTTTGGTCGATATCGCGAGAACGCCTTCACATATACATCTAAGGGCCACTCGCTTTTAAAACCCTCATTAATACCTTTAATTTGATATCCATATCGTACAAAAACATACCAGAGTCACCCCTGTCCCACCCTAATGGCGATATCTCGAAAAGGCGTCCACCTATAGACCTAATGCCCCCTCCCTCTTAAAATGCTCAGTAACACCTTTCGTTTGATACCCATATCGTACAAACATTCTAGAGTCACCCCTGGCCCACCCTAATGGCGATATCTCGAAAAGGCGTCCACCTATAGACCTAGTGTCCACTCCCTCTTAAAATGCTCAGTAACACCTTTCGTTTGATACCCATATCGTACAAACATTCTAGAGTAACCCCTGGCCCACCCTAATGGCGATATCTCGAAAAGGCGTCCACCTATAGACCTAATGCCCACTCCCTCTTAAAATGCTCAGTAACAGCTTTCGTTTGATACCCATATCGTACAAACATTCTAGAGTCACACCTGGCCCACCCTAATGGCGATATTTCGAAAAGGCGTCCACCTATAGAACTAAGGATTACTCCCTTTTAAAATACTCATTACCACCTTTCATTTGATACCCATATCGTACAAACACATTCTAGAGTCACCCTGGCCCCCCTAATGGCGATATCACGAAAAGGCGTCCACCTATAGACCTAATGTCCACTCCCTCTTAAAATGCTCAGTAACACCTTTCGTTTGATACCCATATCGTACAAACATTCTAGAGTCACCCCTGGCCCACCTTAATGGCGATATCTCGAAAAGGCGTCCACCTAGAGACCTAATGTCCACTCCCTCTTAAAATGCTCAGTAACACCTTTCGTTTGATACCCATATCGTACAAACATTCTAGAGTCACCCCTGTCCCACCCTAATGGCGATATCTCGAAAAGGCGTCCACCTATAGACCTAATGCCCACTCCCTCTTAAAATGCTCAGTAACACCTTTCGTTTGATACCCATATCGTACAAACATTCTAGAGTCACACCTGGCCCACCCTAATGGCGATATCTCGAAAAGGCGTCCACCTATAGAACTAAGGATTACTCCCTTTTAAAATACTCATTACCACCTTTCATTTGATACCCATATCGTACAAACACATTCTAGAGTCACCCTGGCCCACCCTAATGGCGATATCTCGAAAAGGCGTCCACCTATAGACCTAATGCCCACTCCCTCTTAAAATGCTCAGTAACACCTTTCGTTTGATACCCATACCGTACAAACATTCTAGAGTCACCCTTGGTCCAGCTTTATGGCGATATCTCGAAAAGGCGTCCACCTATAAAACTAAGGATTACTCCCTTTTAAAATACTCATTACCACCTTTCATTTGATACCCATATCGTACAAACACATTCTAGAGTCACCCTGGCCCACCCTAATGGCGATATCTCGAAAAGGCGTCCACCTATAGACCTAATGCCCACTCCCTCTTAAAATGCTCAGTAACACCTTTCGTTTGATACCCATATCGTACAAATATTCTAGAGTCACCCTTGGTCCACCTTTATGGCGATATCTCGAAAAGGCGTCCACCTATAGAACTAAGGATTACTCCCTTTTAAAATACTCCTTACCACCTTTCATTTGATACCCATATCGTACAAACACATTCTAGAGTCACCCCTGGCCCACCCTAATGGCGATATCTCGAAAAGGCGTCCACCTATAGACCTAATGCCCACTCCCTCTTAAAATGCTCAGTAACACCTTTCGTTTGATACCCATACCGTACAAACATTCTAGAGTCACCCCTGGCCCACCCTAATGGCGATGTCTCGAAAAGGCGTCCACCTATAGACCTAATGCCCACTCCCTCTTAAAATGCTCAGTAACACCTTTCATTTGATTCCCATATCGTACAAACACATTCTAGAGACACCCCTGGTCCACCTTTATGGCGATATCTCGAAACGGCGTCCACCTATGGAACTAAGGATCACTCCTTTTCAAAATACTCATTAACAGCTTTCATTTGATACCCATATCGTACAAACACATTATAGAATCACCCCTGGTCCACCTTAATGGGGACATCTCGAAAAGGCGTCCACCGATAGACCTAAGTCCCACTCCCTCTTAAAATGCTCAGTAACACCTTTCATTTGATACCCATATCGTACAAACAAATTCTAGAGTCAGTCCTGGTCTACCTTTATGGCGATATCCCTAAATGGCGTTCATCCATAGAACTATGGCCTACTCTCTCTTAAAATACTCTTTAATACCTTTCATTTGATACACATGTTATACAACCACATTCCAGGGTTACCCCAGATTGATTTTCCTTATTTTGTCTCCATAGCTCTCAACTGAGTATGTTATGTTCGGTTACACCCGAACTTAGCCTTCCTTACTTGTTTCCATTCTTTTTGAATATAAATATAAAAAAAAATTTTAGAAAATTTTAGTAAAAGTTTTATGAAAAAAATTTTTTTTCTTCTCTTTATCTTCAAGAATTGATTTTAAAGACATTTTAAAAATTATTGTATTAAAGAAATTTTCACGTGCCAAAATAAAATAGGTATCATTTTAAAGGAAAAATATCAAGCTTTTATCTAAAAATAAAAATATGAAAAATGCCCCTCTTTGAAAAAAATTAAAAAAAAAAAATTTTTATAAAATTTTTACTAAAACTTTAAAAAAAAATTTTTTTATATTTATATTCGAAAATAATGGAAAAAATACTTTAGAAGGCGTTTTATTCCTTTCTTCTTAGAAAGACTTATGATTTATAGAAAAAAGGCTTCCACAAAAAAAAAATTTATTATTCAGACGGTTATATCTCCGTAACCATCCAAAATTTTGGAGCGAACTTAAGTGAAATTAACACTACTATATAGCACAGCAATTTCACCAAATTTCATTCGAATCGAAGCGATGAAGCTTTTTAAGTGGAACGGTTGATATACTTTACCCCAGAACCCAATGAATGATACAAAATTCAGTATAACTGTTAATGTATTGATCTTTGTACACTTGAAATTATTTGTTTTAAATAAATGAATTCTCAGATGTTCCTTTTTAAATTGTTTGTGTTGGAGGCACTAGTAATTGCGGATTTCAATATAAGCACAATTAGTGTTTATAAGCTGGATATGGATATAAGCACAGTCAGTGCTTATAAATGGGCTTTCTATATAAGCACTCCCCGCTTATAAGCACGTATTTTCGTGCATTTTCTACGATGCTTATATCCGGGAATTACTGTAATTGTGTTTTGCTGCATTAAATTTTTGCTACTATCGATGGACGATTCTCTCAAGACAAACTTGTTTACATTGTAAATCTTAACAAGTAGCGCAACTAACACCTGATCGCTGAAAAGTCACACATTCTCACGCACAGTGTTCAACTCAGTTTCACAAAAAATAAATTTTAAATTATTTATCTTAATTTCTAAAAAGACACTATTCCCACAAATTGATGTATATATGGAACATATAAGAAGTGTTTGTTGTTATAAAAAGGAACTTTTTATTTATATTAAAGTTTTTATAATTTTTTTTCAATTTTATTTCAACAATTTCATGAGTTTTTGAAGCTTCTTCGTGCATTAAAATACAACAATGCGCACATATGTTTTGACGTTACATTTCGTACACGTTCGTATTTGCCATTCTCACAGTTCTAAATTCTTCAATAATGCCAGTGCAAATTTTGTTATTTGGTGCGATTTTATTTAGAATATGAAATAAGTATATAAAAACACGGTTTACCAATGAAGACAATGGCAGCAGTAATCAAATAATAGTTCCATTAATAGAACATGTGTTAAATAATTTATCGAAAATAACTATGCCAACGCGAGAGTTCAATGCAAGAACGGCTGCCGGTTAAGTAGCATGAAATTTGATTGCAGTAATAGGCCACCAACCTCAACAAATTTATTATAACAGACAGGCGCAAGTAGATTGCGACTTCTAGACGAGTAAGCATCAAGTAAGTATATTTCATGAATTGGCGTGCACCAGCGATAACTAAGCATTTGCCTATTTCTTCATGGGAGACATAAGCGGCACGAGCTGAATAAATTACTCTATTTTGGGTGAGACTACCATGGATTGGCAGTGCAGGAAAACTGACATGTATCAATAGGTAAGAAGATATTGATTTACGGGCACAACCTAACAAGAATCATCTAAAACCTTTCATTTCCAGTAAGATGACGACTGAAATTGAACCCAACCGATATACAATAAAGCAAAAACCAGATCACCAGTACAATAAAACAAGTACATTAGCATATAGAGAAAGAGGAGTTTACAGAGGATCCACCAAGGAAAATCCTGGAAATAATTGACTATACAAACCTCGTAAAATCTCATCGTCATCAATTTGGAAATACTTAACACCAGTTGTATGAAAAATTTAATTTAGTCCGTCCATGACCTGTCAAATGCACCTTACAAGGTTGCATCAGAACTATTTTTTTTTTAATAACAAAATAGTAGTATGCAATGTACATTAGGGTGGGTCGATATGTATGGACGAAAGTTAACCGATATTACGCCATCGAGTTTTCGATAGGATTTGGGCTCAGAAGAAAAAATGTTCCACTACGCATACCCGAAAAAATAAATTTCGAGCCTGCGAAATTTAATTTTTTTTTACTTTTTTTCGACTTTGATTTTTAAGGCTTTTTTCATGACCTACTAAAAAAATTTTCACTTGATTGTAAAATTTTCATGTATACCCTGTCCGACCCAAAAATGTTCGCTAAAAACGTTGGCGATAACAGTTTTTGAAAAAAAAAATATTTTTTGGGTTTTGGGGAGTGTTTTGGTCGAAAAATTTAAACTTTCGCCCTTTTTAAGGGTTTTTTCAGCATACGTGCATTCATTTTCAAGGCTTTTTTTATGTATTTATTAAAAATTTGTGGTGAAAATGTTTTAAATTTTTTTTTTCAAATAATGTGTAATTTAAATTTTGTTTTGTTAGGAGGCATAAGGAACACAATATGTACGAAGGAGCATCATCATCGTCAGGGAATGTAGAGCACAATGAGGGCGAAGTAGAAGAAGCATCAACGTCAGCACCGCCGTTAGGCAACTTGCATTCTCATAATGTGGAACTATTGGGCCCAGAAAACGAACTATATGAATTTTCTTTGCCAACTGCATTCGATATTCTGAAGTTTTGCTTTTTTTTGGCCGATCAGAACAGAAAGACAAATAAAATGTTCGCATACAAGGCATTCACACCAAACGTTTACGATAAACTTATAGAAATTTGCAGCAAACTGAATGTCGATTTATTGGATAAAAGAGCCGTCACATAAAAACTACATGCATTTCTTGACAAATTCAAGGAATTTCTAGGTCCGGACGATATTTGGAAAAATTTCAAAGTTTCGTTGATGGTACAAAGAAAATATTCTTCATCACACTGCAAACAAATCCTTGCAACAAAGACTTCATTTTTCATCTGGTGATGTACACTCTAAACTTTTTGATTGATTTAACGACATGGTAATTTTATGTTGAATCTCTTGCTGCTGCTAAAAATCATATTCATTTCTGCTTAGTTTCCGCGAAAGTCACAAAAGGTATAATTTCAAACACAAAGTATAACAAACTTAGATTTTGCTACTGAGAATGTTTAGTAATTAAACATAAAATGCTGAAAATTTTTAAATGTGACCAAAAATGCAAAATTAACGTAGCGTTATGCTTATACTTGCAATAAAATGTGTTTAAATGCTCTCAGCGAGCGCTCTGCTCTCAACATGCAACGCATTCTCTCTCTTAGTACTGAAATAAATTTTACCGAGTTGCGTTTGCAAATTCGGTCGGTAAAAAATATTCTTATATTGTGTAGTGAGAAGATAATTTAAAATATTAATCTAATCTAATATCTAATATATATATTATAAATGGGAAAGTTTGGATGTTAAGATGTTTGGATGTTTAGATGTTTGGATGTTTGGATGTTTGGATGTTTGTCCAGACGTTTGTCTTTGTGACTCAATAACGCAAGAACGGCTGGACCGATTTGGATGAAATTTTGCACACATATAGCCAATAGTCTAGAAGGATCTACTAGCTATATATTTTTCAAAAGGGGCGTGGTCCCCGCCCCCTAGGAACAGTTATAATTTAATTATTATATTTTTTCGTCTTTGCGACTGAATCACGCCAGAATGGCTACACGGATTTTGATGAAATTTGGGACACAGACAGTAGTCTACTAGCGAAATTTTTTTCGAACATGGAAAGAGGGGTGGGGGTCCCACGACCCCTTCGAGAAATTATTTTTCATAATTTTTACACATTATAACTTTACGTATACTGGCCTTCACCAATATCACAGACTCAAGGGGTCAAATAAGTCGAGGGCTTACAAAGTAAGCAGTGACACCCTCCGCCCGCCCCCCTTTATCTCCCCCTCTGGTGTAAAATCCATAAATTGTTATAACTCAATCTAAATTTTCTCCTAAATCAATAGTTTTTGGTATTTGGTACATACAGAACGAGATCTAGACAATTTTGGAGGAACGATCAGTGGTCCTCTCCTCTACTCCCGCCATCCGCCCTCCAACAATTGTTTTTATTAGCACGCTTTTATTAGCTTTACCTGTATGTTTCTATGTAACTTTTTATTCGCTCCAATGCGCCTGCTGCCTTATTAACATGGTTTTATAATTAGCTTCACCTTATTTGTAATCCCGTAAGGGTCATATCGAGACCCTTCCGGGATCATTTCTGGATGGTTTTCGGGATCGGTCCGGGATTACGCCGGGGTAATTTCGGGACTTTTTCAGGAGTATTTCGGGATCATTTTGGGACCCTTTCGGGATCATTTCTGTATAGTTTTCGGGATCCGTCCGGGATCCCGTCGGGGTTATTTTGGGACATTTTCGGGACTATTCCGGAATCATTTCGGGACTATTTCGCGATCATTTGGGGACCCTTCCGGCATCATTTCTGGATGGTTTTCGGGATCCCGTCGGGGTACTTTCGGGATCATTTGCATACCTTCGAGAGATAAATTCTTAATGGTTTCCGGGATCATTACGGGACTTTTTCGGGGTTATTTTGGGTCCCTTTAGGCATCATTTCTGGATGGTCCTCGGGATTCGTCCGGCATCCCGTCGGGGTCATTTCGGGACTTTTTCGCGACTAATACGGGATCATTCGGCATCATTTATGGATGGTTTTCGGGATCCGTCCGGGATCTCGTCGGGGTCATTTGGGGACTTTTTCGGGATCATTTGGGGGCTCTTCCGGCATCATTTCTGGATGGTTTTCGGGATCCGTCCTTGATCTCGCCTGGGCCATTTGGGGACTTTTTCGGGATCATTTGGGGGCTCTTCCCGCATCATTTCTGGATGGTTTTCGGGATCCGTCCGGGATCTCGTCGGGGTCATTTGGGGACTTTTTCGGGATCATCTGGGGCCTCTTCCGGCATCATTTCTGGATGGTTTTCGGGATCCGTCCGGGATCTCGTCTGGGTCATTTGGGGACTTTTTCGGGACCATTTGGGGGCTCTTCCGGCATCATTTCTGGATGGTTTTCGGGATCCGTCCGGGATCTCGTCCGGGTTCACTTGGGGACTTTTTCGGGATCATTTTGGGGCTCTTCCGGCATTATTTCTGGATGGTTTTCGGGATCCGTCCGGGATCCCGTCGGGGTAATTTCGGGACTTTTTCGCGACTAATACGGGATCATTTGGGAACCCTCTCGGCATCATTTCTGGATGGTTTTCTTTATCCGTCCGGGATCCCGTCGGGGTCATTTCGGGACTTTTTCGCGACTAATACGGGATCATTTGGGAACCCTTTCGGCATCATTTCTGGATAGTTGTCGGGATCCCGTCACGGTAATTTCGGGACTATTAGGGGATCCTTTGAGGACCTTTCCGGCATCATTTCTGGATTGTTTTCGGAATCCTTTCGGGATCACGTCAGGGTCATTTTGGGACTTTTTCGGGGCTAATACGGGATCATTTGGGGATCCTCTAGGGGTCGTTTCGTGACTTTTTCTGTTTTATTTCGGGATAATTTGGGGACCCTTCCGGCATAATTTCTTGATGGTTTGCCGGATCCACCAGGGTCATTTCGGGACCATTTTGGGATCATTTGGGGACCCTTCCGAGATCATTTCTGGATCCGTCCGGGATGCCGTAGGAGCCATTTCGGGATTTTTTGTTACTTTTCCGGGATAGTTTTTGGACCCTTCCGGGATCATTTCTGGATCTGTGCGAGATCCCATCTGGGTCATTTCCGGACTATTTCGGGATCATTATGGGATCCTTCCGGAATGATTTGTGTATGGTTTTCGCGATCCGTCGTTGATTCCCTCGGAGCCATTTCGGAACTTTTTCTGGAGTATGTCGGGGTCATTTGGGGACTTTTTCGGGATCATTTGGGGGCTCTTCCGGCATCATTTCTGTATGGTTTTCGGGATCCGTTCGGGATCCTGTCACGGTCATTTCGGGACTATTAAGGGATCATTTGAGGACCTTTCCGGCATCATTTCTGGATAGTTTTCGGAATCCTTTCGGGATCCCGTCAGGGTCATTTCGGGGCTTTTTCGGGATCATTTAAGGATGGCTTTCAGGATTCGTCTGGACTTTTCCGAGACTATTTCGGGATCATTTTGGGACCTTCCCAAGATCATTTCTGGATGGATTTCGGGATTTGTCCGGGATGCCGTCAGGGTCATTTTGGGACTATTAGATGAGCATTTGAGGACCTTTCCGGCATCACTTCTGGATGGTTTTCGGTATCCGTTCAGGATCCCGTCGGAATAATTGCGGGACTTTTTCGGGATCATTTGGGTCCCTTCCGACATCACTTCTGGATGGTTTTTGGGATTCGTCCGGCATCCCGTCGGGGTCATTTCGGGACTTTTTTTCGACTAATACGGGATCATTTTCGGGCCCTTTCGGTAACATTTCTGGATAGTTGTCGGGATCCATTCGGGATCCCGTCAGGGTCTTTTCGGAACTATTGGGAGATCATTTGAGGACCTTTCCGGCATCATTTCTGGTTAGTTTTCGGGATCCTTTCCGGGTCCCATCAAGGTTATTTCGGGACTTTTTCGGCATCATTTAAGATTGGTTTTCAGGATTCGTCCGGGATCCCGTCAGGGTAATTTCTGGACCTTTCCGAGACTATTTCGGGATAATTTTGGGACCCTCCCAAGATCATTTCTGGATGGATTTCGGGATCTGTCCGGGATGGGGATGCCGTCAGGGTAATTTTGGGACTATTAGGTGATCATTTGAGGACCTTTCCGGCATCACTTCTGTATGGTTTTCGGTATCCGTTCAGGATCCCGTCGGAATAATTGCGGGACTTTTTCGGGACCATTTGGTGTCCCTTCCGGCATCATTTCTGCATGGTTTTTGGGATTCGTCCGGCATCCCGTCGGGGTCATTTCGGAACTATTAGGAGATCATTTGAGGACCTTTCCGGAATCATTTCTGGATAGTTTTCGGAATCCTTTCGGGGTCCAGTCAGGGTCATTTCGGGACTTTTTCGGGATCATTTAGAGATGGCTTTCAGGATTCGTCCGGGAACCCGTCAGGGTAATTTCTGAACTTTTCCGAGACTATTTCGGGATAATTTTGGGACTTTCTCAAGATCATTTCTGGATGGATTTCGGGACCAGTCCGTGATGCCGTCAGGGTAATTTTGGTATTAGGTGATCATTTGAGGACCTTTCCGGCATCACTTCGGGATGGTTTTCGGTATCCGATCAGGATCCCGTCGGAATCATTGCGGGACTTTTTCGGGATCATTTGGGGTCCCTCCCAAGATCATTTCTGGATGGATTTCGGGATCTGTCCGGGATCCCGTCAGGGTCATTTAGGGGTGCGTTCTAGATCCCGTCAGGGTCATTTCGGGACTTCTTCGGGAATATATCGGGATCATTTCTGAATGGTTTATGGGATCCGTCCATGACCCCTTGAGGGTCATTTCGGGACTATTAGGTGATCATTTGAGGACCTTTCCGGCATCACTTCTGGATGATTTTCGGTATCCGTTCGGGATCCCGTCGGAATCAATGCGGGACTTTTTCGGAATCATTTGGGATTCTTTCCGGCATCATTTCTGGATGGTTTTCGGGATTTGTCCAGGATCCCGTCGGGGTTATTTCGGGACCTTTTCGGTTCTAATACGGGATCATTTGGGGATCCTCTAGGGGTCGTTTCGTGACTTTTTCTGTGTTATTTCGGGATCATTTTGGGACCCTTTCGGCATAATTTCTTGATGGTTTGCCGGATCCATCAGGGTCATTTCGGGACCATTTTGGGATCATTTGGGGACCCTTTCGAGATCATTTCTGGATCCGTCCGGGATGCCGTCGGATCCATTTCGGGATTTTTTGTTACTTTTCCGGAATAGTTTTTGCACCTTTCCGGGATCATTTCTGGATCTGTGTGGGATCCCATCTGGGTCATTTCCAGACTATTTTGGGATCATTTTGGGATCCTTCCGGAATCATTTCTGTATGGTTTTCGCGATCCGTCGTGGATCCCCTCGGAGCCATTTCGGAACTTTTTCTGGAGTATGTCGGGATAATTTAGGGAGGGTCCTGGATATTTTCTGGATGGTTTTTGAGATCCGCCCAGGAGCCCGTCAGGGTCATTTCGGAACCTTTTCGGGATCATTTTGGAACACCTTCAGAGATCATTTCTGTGTGGTTCTCTGGATACGTCTAGAGTCGGTTTTTTTGGGACTATTCGGGGAACTTTTGGAGACCCTTTCGGGGCATTTCTGGATGGCTTTCGGGATCCGTCCGCGATAGCGTGGGGGTCATTTCGTATCTTTTTCTGGATAATTTCGGGATCATTTGGGATCCTATCAGGTTATCAGCTCATTTAGTTATTTTTTTTACTCAATTACAAAAATAAAATGCATTAGACAGAAAACAAAATTTTAAACAGATAATAAGCAGGCTAACGCGAATAGCCCATATATTTAAATTTCTCCTTGCGGACGGGGCCGCGGGTAAAGGCTAGTATATTATAAATGGGAAAGTTTGGATGTTTGGATGTTTGTCCAGGCGTTTGTTTTTGTGACTCAATCACGCAAGAACGGCTGAACCGATTTGGATGAAATTTGGCACGCATATAGCCAATAGTCTAGAAGGATCTACTAGCTATATATTTTTCAAAAGGGGGGAGGTCCCCGCCCCCTAGGAACAGTTATAATTTAATTATTGTATTTTTTCGTCTTTGTGACTGAATCACGCCAGAACGGCTACACGGATTTTGATGAAATTTGGGACACAGACAATAGTCTACTAGCGAAATTTTTTTCGAACATAGAATGGGGGGTGGGTTCCCACGACCCCTTCGAACAATTACTTTTTAATAATTTTTACACATTATAACTTTACGTATACGGGCCTTCACCAATATTACAGAGTCAATGGGTCAAATAAGTCTAGGGCTTACAAAGTGAGCAGTGACACCCACCGCCTCCTCCCCCCTCTCTCTTCCTCTCTGGTGTAAAATCTATAAATTGTTATAACTCAATATACATTTTCTCCTGAATCAATAGTTTTTGGTATCTGGCACATACAGATCGAGATCTAAACAATTTGGAAAAACGACCAGTGGTCCTCTCCTTCTCCTCCCGCCATCCTCCCTCCTTCAATTGTATTTATTAGCATGCTTTTATTAGCTTTACCTGTATGTTTCTACGTATCTCTTCATTCGCTCCAACGCGCCTGCTGCCTAATTAACCAGGTTTTATAATTAGCTTCATCTTATTTGTCTCGATATGACCCTACAGGGATCATTTCTGGATGCTTTTCGGGATCCGTCCGGGATCCCGCCGGACTATTTCGGGATCATTTTAGGACCCTTCCCGGATAATTTCTGCATAGTTTTCGGGATCCGTCCGGGATCCCGTCGCGGTTATTTTGGGACATTTTCGGGACTTTTCCGGGATAATTTTGGAACTATTTCGCGATCATTTGGGGACCCTTCCGGCATCATTTCTGGATGGGTTTCGGGATCCGTCCGGCATCCCGTCGGGGTATTTTCGGGATAATTTGCGTACCTTTGAGAGAAAAATACTTTACGGTTTCCGGGATCATTACGGGACTTTTTCGGGGTCATTTTGGGCCCCTTTCGTAATCATTCCTGAATGGTTTTAGGGATCCGTCCGGGATACCGTCGGGCCATCTCTGGGCTATTTCGGGATCATTAGGGGTATCTTCCGGCATCATTTCCGGATTGTTTTCGAGATCCGTACGGGATCCCGTCGGGGTCATTTTGGAACTTTTTTTCGACGAATACGGGATCATTTGCGAACCTTTTCGGCATTATTTCTGGATGGTTTTCGGGATCCGTCTGCGATCCCGTCAGGGACTATTTCGGGATAATTTGGGGTACCTACCGGCATCATTTCTGGATGGTTTTCGGTATCCGTCCGGCATCCCGTCGGTGTCATTTCGGGATCTTTTTGGGACTTTTTGGGGTCTCCTCCGGCATCATTTCTAGATGGTTTTCGGGATCCTTCCGGGATCCTCTCGGGTCATTTGGAACTTTTGCGGGATCATTTGGGGTCTCTTCCGGCATCATTTCTGGATGGTTTTCGGGATCCGTCCGGGATCCCGTCGATGCCATTTCGGGACTATTTCGGCATCATTTGGGGTACCTTCCGGTGTAATTTCTAGATGATTTTCGGGATCCGTCCGGGATCCCGTTGGGGTCATTTCGGAACTTTTTCTCGACTCATACAGGATCATTTGGGACCCTTTCGGCATAATTTCTGGATGGTTTACCGGATCCGTCCGGGATCCCGTCCTCGTCATTTCGAGACTTTGAGCACCTTTCCGGCATCATTTCTGGATGGTTTTCGGTATCCGTCTGGTATCCCTTCAGGGTCATTTCGGGACTATTTCGGGATCATTTTGGGGTATCCACGGGCATCATTTCTGGATGGTTTTCGGTATTCGTCTGGGATCGCGTCGGGGTCATTTCAGTACTTTTTCGGGATCCGTCGGTGATTCCGACGGGGTCATTTCGGGACTATTTGGGGATCGTTTGGGAACCTTTAGGGAATCATTTCTGTATAGTTTCGGGGATCCCTTCAGGGTAATTTCGGGACTATTTCGGGATCATTTTGGGGTATCCACCGGCATCATTTCTGGATGGTTTTTGCAATTCGTCTGGGATCCCGTGGGGGTCATTTCAGGATTTTCGGGATCCGTCCGTGATCTCGACGGGGTCATTTCGGGAATATTTCGAGATCATTTGTACCGGCATCATTTCTGGTTGGTTTTCGGGATCCGTCTGGGATCCCATCGGGGTCATTTCAGGACTTTTTCGGGGTCATTTGGGGTAGGTACTGGCATCATTTCTGGATGGTTTTCGGGATCCGTACGGAATACCGTCAGGTTCATTTCGGGACTTTTTCGGGATCATTTAAGCATGGTTTTCAGGATCCGTCCGAGATCCCGTCAGGGTAATTTCTGGGACCTTTTCAAGATCATTCCTGGATGGATTTCGGGATCTGTCCGTGATCCCGTTAGGGTCATTTCGGGATCCGTTCGAGATCCCGTCAGGGTCATTTCGGGATAATTTTTGGATGGCTTTCAGGATCCGTCCGGGATCCCATCGGGTTCATTTCGGGACTTTTTCGGGATAATTTGGGGTTCCTTCCGGCATCATTTCTGGAACGTTTCCGGCATCCGTCCGGGATCTCGTCGGGGTCATTCCAGGACTTTTTCGGGATCATTTGGGGTACCTTCCGGCATCATTTCTAGATGGTTTTGGGTATCCGTCCGGGATCCCGTCGTTGTCATTTCCGGATCATTTGGGTACCTACCGGCATCATTTCTGGCTGGCTTTCGGGATCCATCCGGGATCCCGTCGGGGTCATTTCGGGACTATTTCGGGATCACTTGGGGTACCTTCCGGCATCATGTCTAGATGGTTTTGGGTATCCGTCCGGGATCCCAACGGGGTCATTTCGGGACCTTTTCGCGACTAATACGGGATCATTTGAGGACCTTTTCGGCATCATTTCTGGATGGTTTTCGGGATCCGTCCGGGATTCCGTAAGCGTCATTTCGGGACTATTAGGGGATTATTTGGGGACCTTTCCGGCATCATTTCTGGATAGGTTTAGGAATCCGTTCGGGATCGCAACGGGGTCATTTCGGGATCCTTTGGGGTACCTACCGGCATCATTTCTGGATGGTTTTCGGGATCCGTACGGGATCCCGTCAGGTTCATTTCGAAATTTTTTCGGGATCATTTATGCATGGTTTTCAGGATCCGTCCGAGATCCCGTCAAAGGTAATTTCTGGACTTTTCCGAGACTATTTCAGGATCATTTGGGGGCCCTTCCAAGATCATTCCTGGATGGGTTTCGGCATCTGTCCGTGATCCCGTTAGGGTCAGTTAGGGATCCGTTCGAGATCCCGTCAGGGTCATTTCGGAACTTTTTCAGGGCTAATACGTGATTATTTGGGGACCCTTCCGGCATCACTTCTGGATGGATTTCGGGATCTGTACGGGAACCCATCCGGGTAATTTCGGGACTTTTTCGTAACTATTTCGGGACCCTTCCGGAATCAATTCTTGATGGTTTGTCGGATCCATCAGGATAATTTCGGGACCATTTTGGTATCATTTGGGGATCCTTCCGAGGTCATTTCTGGATCCGGCCGGGATGCCGTAGGGGTCATTTCGAGATTTTGTTGTTACTTTTTCGGGATAGTTATGGGACCCTTCCGGGATAATTTCTGGATCCGTGCGGGATCCCATTGGGGTCATTTCGGAACTTTTTCAGGGCTAATACGGGATCATTTGGGGACCCTTTCGGCATCACTTCTACATGGATTTCGGGATCTGTACGGGAACCCATCGGGGTAATTTCAGGACTTTTTCGGGACTATTTCGGAATCCTTTAGGGGTAATTTCATAACTTTTTCTATATTATTTCGGGATCATTTGGTGACCCTTCCGGCATCAATTCTTGATGGTTTGCCGGATCTCTCAGGGTAATTTGGCGACCCTTCCGAGGTCATTTCTGGATCCGTCCGGGATACCGTAGGAGTAATTTCGAGATTTTTTTTATTACTTTTTCGGGATAGTTTTGGGACCCTTCCGGGATCATTTCTGGATCCGTGCGGGATCCCATCGGGGTTATTTCCGGCTTATTCAGAATCATTTTGGGACCCTTTCTGTATGGTTTTCGCGATACGTCGTGGATCCCCTCGGGGTTCTCTGGAATATGTCGGGATAATTTAGGAACCCTTCCTGGTTATTTTCTGAATGGTTTTTGAGATCCGCCGGGGAGCCCGTCAAGGTCATTTTGGAACTTTTTCGGGACTATTACGGGATCATTTTGGTACCCTTCAGGGATCATTTCTGTGTGGTTCTCTGGATAACTCTAGAATCGTGCCGTTGTCATTTCGGGTTTTTGGGTCTATTCCGGGAACTTTTGAAGACCCTTCGGGGGAATTTCTGGATGGTTTTAGGGATCCGTCCGCGATAGCGTCGGGGTCATTTCGTGGCTTTTTATGGATAATTTCGTGATCTTTTGGGGATCCTATCAGGTTATCAGCTCATTTATTTCTTTTTTTACTCAATTACAAATATAAAATACATTACCCAGAAACAAAATTTTAAACAGATAACTTGATAAGCAGACTAACGTGAATAGCACATATATTTCATTTTCTCCTTGCGGACGGGGCCGCGGTAAAGGCTAGTTAAAACAAGTAAGGAAGGCTAAGTTCGGGTGTAACCGAACATAACATACTCAGTTGAGAGCTATGGAGACAAAATAAGGAAAATCAATCTGGGGTAACCCTGGAATGTGGTTGTATAACATGTGTATCAAATGAAAGGTATTAAAAAGTATTTTAAGAGAGAGTAGGCCATAGTTCTATGGATGAACGCCATTTAGGGATATCGCCATAAAGGTAGACCAGGACTGACTCTAGAATTTGTTTGTACGATATGGGTATCAAATGAAAGGTGTTACTGAGCATTTTAAGAGGGAGTGGGACTTAGGTCTATCGGTGGACGCCTTTTCGAGATGTCCCCATTAAGGTGGACCAGGGGTGATTCTATAATGTGTTTGTACGATATGGGTATCAAATGAAAGCTGTTAATGAGTATTTTGAAAAGGAGTGATCCTTAGTTCCATAGGTGGACGCCGTTTCGAGATATCGCCATAAAGGTGGACCAGGGGTGTCTCTAGAATGTGTTTGTACGATATGGGAATCAAATGAAAGGTGTTACTGAGCATTTTAAGAGGGAGTGGGCATTAGGTCTATAGGTGGACGCCTTTTCGAGACATCGCCATTAGGGTGGGCCAGGGGTGACTCTAGAATGTTTGTACGGTATGGGTATCAAACGAAAGGTGTTACTGAGCATTTTAAGAGGGAGTGGGCATTAGGTCTATAGGTGGACGCCTTTTCGAGATATCGCCATTAGGGTGGGCCAGGGGTGACTCTAGAATGTGTTTGTACGATATGGGTATCAAATGAAAGGTGGTAAGGAGTATTTTAAAAGGGAGTAATCCTTAGTTCTATAGGTGGACGCCTTTTCGAGATATCGCCATAAAGGTGGACCAAGGGTGGCTCTAGAATATTTGTACGATATGGGTATCAAACAAAAGGTGTTACTGAGCATTTTAAGAGGGAGTGGGCATTAGGTCTATAGGTGGACGCCTTTTCGAGATATCGCCATTAGGGTGGGCCAGGGTGACTCTAGAATGTGTTTGTACGATATGGGTATCAAATGAAAGGTGGTAATGAGTATTTTAAAAGGGAGTAATCCTTAGTTTTATAGGTGGACGCCTTTTCGAGATATCGCCATAAAGCTGGACCAAGGGTGACTCTAGAATGTTTGTACGGTATGGGTATCAAACGAAAGGTGTTACTGAGCATTTTAAGAGGGAGTGGGCATTAGGTCTATAGGTGGACGCCTTTTCGAGATATCGCCATTAGGGTGGGCCAGGGTGACTCTAGAATGTGTTTGTACGATATGGGTATCAAATGAAAGGTGGTAATGAGTATTTTAAAAGGGAGTAATCCTTAGTTCTATAGGTGGACGCCTTTTCGAGATATCGCCATTAGGGTGGGCCAGGTGTGACTCTAGAATGTTTGTACGATATGGGTATCAAACGAAAGGTGTTACTGAGCATTTTAAGAGGGAGTGGGCATTAGGTCTATAGGTGGACGCCTTTTCGAGATATCGCCATTAGGGTGGGACAGGGGTGACTCTAGAATGTTTGTACGATATGGGTATCAAACGAAAGGTGTTACTGAGCATTTTAAGAGGGAGTGGACATTAGGTCTCTAGGTGGACGCCTTTTCGAGATATCGCCATTAAGGTGGGCCAGGGGTGACTCTAGAATGTTTGTACGATATGGGTATCAAACGAAAGGTGTTACTGAGCATTTTAAGAGGGAGTGGACATTAGGTCTATAGGTGGACGCCTTTTCGTGATATCGCCATTAGGGGGGCCAGGGTGACTCTAGAATGTGTTTGTACGATATGGGTATCAAATGAAAGGTGGTAATGAGTATCTTAAAAGGGAGTAATCCTTAGTTCTATAGGTGGACGCCTTTTCGAAATATCGCCATTAGGGTGGGCCAGGTGTGACTCTAGAATGTTTGTACGATATGGGTATCAAACGAAAGCTGTTACTGAGCATTTTAAGAGGGAGTGGGCATTAGGTCTATAGGTGGACGCCTTTTCGAGATATCGCCATTAGGGTGGGCCAGGGGTTACTCTAGAATGTTTGTACGATATGGGTATCAAACGAAAGGTGTTACTGAGCATTTTAAGAGGGAGTGGACACTAGGTCTATAGGTGGACGCCTTTTCGAGATATCGCCATTAGGGTGGGCCAGGGGTGACTCTAGAATGTTTGTACGATATGGGTATCAAACGAAAGGTGTTACTGAGCATTTTAAGAGGGAGGGGGCATTAGGTCTATAGGTGGACGCCTTTTCGAGATATCGCCATTAGGGTGGGACAGGGGTGACTCTGGTATGTTTTTGTACGATATGGATATCAAATTAAAGGTATTAATGAGGGTTTTAAAAGCGAGTGGCCCTTAGATGTATATGTGAAGGCGTTCTCGCGATATCGACCAAAATGTGGACCAGGTGATCCAGAAAATCATCTGTCGGGTACTGCTAATTTATTTATATATGCAATACCACTAACAGTATTCCTGAAAAGATTCCAAGGGCTGTTGATTTCGCCTTGTAGAACTTTTTCATTTTCTTCTACTTAATATGGTAGGTGTCACACCCATTTTACAAAGTTTTTTCCAAAGTTATATTTTGCGTCAATAAACCAATCCAGTTACCATGTTTCATCCCTTTTTTCGTATTTGGTATAGAATTATGGCATTTTTTTCATTTTTCGTAATTTTCGATATCGATAAAGTGGGCGTGGTTATGGTCAGATTTCGTCCATTTTTTATACCAAGAAAAAGTGAGCTCAGGTAAGTACGTGGGCTAAGTTTAGTAAAGATATATCGGATTTTGCTCAAGTTATTGTGTAATTGGCAGAGCGGAAGAACAGACGGTGGACTGTGTATAAAAACTGGGCGTGGCTTCCACCGATTTCGCCCATTTTCACAGAGAACAGTTACCGTCATAGAATTTATGCTCCTACCAAATTTGAGAAGGATTGGTAAATTTTTGTTCGACTTATGGCAATAAAAGTATTCTAGACAAACTAAATGAAAATGGGCGGAGCCACGCCCATTTTGAAATTTTCTTTTATTTTTGTATTTTGTTGCATCATATCATTACTGGAGTTTAATTTTGACTTAATTTACTTATATACAGTAAAGATATTAAATTTTTTGTTAAAATTTGAATTTAAAAAAATTTTTTTTTAAAAAGTGGGCGTGTTCTTCATCCAATTTTGCTAATTTTTATTTAGCACATATAGAGTAATAGTAGTAACGTTCCTGCCAAATTTCATCATGATATCTTCAACGACTGCCAAATTACAGCTTGCAAAACTTTTAAATTACCTTCTTGTAAAAGTGGGCGGTGCCACGCCCATTGTCCAAAATCTTACTAATTTTTTATTCTGCGTCATAACGTCAACCCATCTACCAAGTTTCGTCGCTTTATCTGTCTTTTGTAATGAGTTATCGCACTTTTTCGGTTTTTCGAAATTTTCGATATCGAAAAAGTGGGCGTGGTTATAGTCCGATATCGTTCATTTTAAATAGCGATCTGAGATGAGTGCTCAGGAACCTACATACCAAATTTCATCAAGATACCTCAAAATTTACTCAAGTTATCGTGTTAACGGACGGACGGACGGACGGACGGACGGACGGACGGACGGACGGACGGACATGGCTCAATCAAATTTTTTTTCGATCCTGATTATTTTGATATATGGAAGTCTATATCTATCTCGATTCCTTTATATATGTACAACCAACCGTTATCCAATCAAACTTAATATACTCTGTGAGCTCTGCTCAACTGAGTATAAATATATATAGACATGTTTGAATGTAAAATTTGTAAAAATAAATTCACTGATAAGAAAAAACTTACATACCATCGCCATATGTATGCCCATAGGGACAGTGTCGCCTGCAATTTTGTTTGTTTGCACGACAATTGTAATAAGAAGTTTTCTTCTTATAATTGTTACAAGATGCATTTCTACTATTAATATACATGTACCTATATGATTTAAACTGCCACATGTACATATTTATAAGTGTTGGATTGTTTTTTGCTTATGAAAAAAATAAATACATTATTTTCCACCAATTAAAACACAAGTCTTTGAATTAAACATTTTTTGTAACACAAAAAAAAAAGAAAGACATAGAGAGAGAGAGCAAAAAGCGCTGCAAACTTAAACAGTTTTGTGTATATTAAGTTCCGCAGTTGGTTGCTTAGCCATTCAACAAAAATCTGATAAGTTAGCGTGCTTAAATTTGGACATAAAGAGTTGGTAACGTGTTTCCTACCATTATCGCTGTAAAAACAGCCAAAAAAGTTTAGAGTGTAACGTATCAGCCAACTCCCTCAGATTTGCAAGATGATACTCCAATGGATGTGGCTGATACATCGACCGAATCACATCATTCTCCAAGATACAGTATACCAAAGTTTGCAATGATGTGCGATAGATTGGGCGTGACAAGCAGAGTAGCATCTTGCCTAGCGTCAGCTTTGTTTGAATACAATGGATGGAAATTTGATCACGGCCAAACCATTGTTTGCGACAAAAACAAAGTAGACAGAGAAAGGAGAAAACATAGATCGCAGCATTTTCGTTTGACGGAAAAGACGACGCATTGACTCAAATAAAAGTAGGCGAAGCTTACTATTCGCAAATGAAGAAAGAATCGCATTTAATTGTCGTACAAGAGCAGAACAATCAATTACTTAGTTATGTCAACTTGGCAGGCAAAACTGAACCTGATGATAATTGATAATTTAATTGGCATTTGCTCTGACGGCGAAGTTACAACCACTGGGGAGGAGGTATATTGACGATTTGAAAAGCAACTGAACAGAGCATTATACTGTTGGATTAATTTACTACATTTCAATGAATTGCCGTTTCGTGATTTGTATGAAACACGGTATATTGACGATTTGAAAAGCAACTGAACAGAGCATTATACTGTTGGATTAATTTACTACATTTCAATGAATTGCCGTTTCGTGATTTGTTTGAAACACGGGAAAAATCGCTTGCAAAAGATGTTGACAATTGCCATAACCAACAGGTAATTATCACCCTTTTTTTGAAACTTTTCCCTATAAGCGACATAAATTCGTAATAAATTTCCAAAAAACAATATATTTGCCAGGTTGTTACGAATTTTGAAGCGATTCCACTTGAAAACATGCCACCACCCTTGGACGAAGATGAAGAGAAGAAACTATCAACGGGTACGAAGTATCTATACAAAATTGCTAATGCTATTTCCAATGGTTACGTTCCCCCTTCACTGGCAATGATTAAACCGGGCCCTATAAATCATGCTAGACGGCTCACAAAAGCCTCTATAATCCTTCGTCTTTACGCTACAACCAGCACTCCATCCGCGAATTGCAAAATCTTGACAACATACATAATGTTCGAGTACGTTCCAATGTATTTTGACGTCAAATATTATTAGTCGGTTGTATATGGTAGTGCTTTGCTTGGAAAATTCATACGGTGGACGCAATATTTTCCAGACATTTTACGTAGAGTGATCACCAACACAATTGAAAATAATTCCTATTTTGCACACTGTGAAAATGTTTTACTCAGCATGATCTTGGGCGAACGAAAACATATACGGAAGTATGCACTGGAAAAAAATTTTATATATTCGTGATAATTTATTTGATCCATCCATAATTTTGATTGCACTGATTACGTGCATATGATTGATTTGGACGACGATATTGAGCTGCCATAACCGCCATTCACAAAAGGCTTACCGTATGAACATTTGACAGCTTATTTTGAAGACGAAGACGATGAAGATCCACCGCTTGCGGATCCGAATATTCCATGCCATATTCAAGGCACCGAGCGGTACGTTCAGCTAGTATCCAACGTATCTAAACGTGCCATTCATAAAAATAGCGAAGGGATCGTGGTGACTAAAGTGAGCCAAATGGAATCCAAGCAGGATTTGCAAGGAAATCTCTGAACTTTAAAATGAATACCCATATTTTTCAAATTTTTTTTGTATTAGAAAATATTAGCAAACTACGATTTGCATAATTTCAATAAATAGTTCAAATAAAGTTTCAAACAAAAATTTAACCGTGTCAATTAATGACGTTATTAGGTAAAACCAGTAAGGACGGGACTGTCTTCGGCTGTGCCGAAGACTTCATACCTTTCATGAATGGGGCTGAACAATAATCTTATCCCATTCGTAATCTCTAAATAATCGGCTGTATAAGATAAGAAATATATAGTGAACAGATGTACATACCTAAACGATTTTAAAGATAAATATAAAATAAACCAGTAAGGAAGGCTAAGTTCGGGTGTAACCAAACCCTACATACTCAGCTGAGAGCTATGGAGACAAAATAAGGGAAAATCACCATGTAGGAAAATGAACCTAGGGTAACCCTGGAATGTGTTTGTATGACATGTGTATCAAATGGAAGATATTAAATAGTATTTTAAGAGGGAGTGGGCTATAGTTCTATAGGTGGATGCCATTTAGGGATATTGCCATAAAGGTGGACCAGGGCTGACTCTAGAATTTGTTTGTACGATATGGGTATCAAATTAAAGGTGTTAATGAGTATTTTAAAAGGGCGTGGGCTTAGTTCCATGGACATCTTTTCGAGAAATCGTCATAAAGTTGGACCAGGGGTGACTCTAGAATTTGTTTGTACGATATGGGTATCAAATGAAGGTTTTAAAAGGGAGTGGGCCTTAGTTCTATAGGTGGACGCCTTTTCGAGATACCGCCATAAAGGTGGGCCAGGGGTGACTCTAGAATGCGTTTGTACAATATGGCTGTGAAACGAAAGGTGTTAATGAGTATTGTAAAAGGGAGTGGGCCTTAGTTCTATGGGTGGACGCCTTTTGGAGATATCGCCATAAAGGTGGACCAGGGGTGACTAGAATTTGTTTGTACGATATGGGTATCAAATTAAAGGTGTTAATGAATATTTTAAAAGGGAGTGGGCCTTAGTTCTATAGGTGGACGCCTTTTCGAGATATCGCCATAAATATGGAGCAGGGGTGACTCTAGAATGCGTTTTTACAATATGGGTATGAAACGAAAGGTGTTAATTAGTATTTTAAAAGAGAGTGGGCCTTAGTTCTATGGGTGGACGCCTTTTCGAGATATCGCCATAAAGGTGGACCAGAGGTGACTCTAGAATGCGTTTGTACAATATGGGTGTGGAACGAAAGGTGTTAATGAGCATTTTAAAAGGGAGTGGGCCTTAGTTCTATGGGTGGACGTCTTTTCCAGATATCGCCATAAAGGTGGACCAGGGGTGACTCTATAATGTGTTTGTACGATATGGGTATCAAATTAAAGGTATTAATGAGGGCTTTAAAAGGGAGTGGTGGTAGTTGTATATGTGAAGGCGTTTTCGAGATATCGACCGAATGTGGACCAGGGTGACCCAGAACATCATCTGTCGGGTACCGCTAATTTATTTATATATGTAATACCACGAACAGTTATCCTTCCAAGATTCCAAGTGCTTTTGATTTCGCCCTGCAAAATTTTTTCAATATCTTCTATTTAATATGGTTGGTGTCACACCCATTTTACAAAGTTTTTTTCTAAAAGTATATTTTGCGTCAGTAGACCAATCCAATTACCATGTTTCATCCTTTTTTCGTGTTTGGTATATTATTTTGGCATTTTTAATTTTTAGTAATTTTCGATATCGAAAAAGTGGGCGGGGTCATAGTCGTATTTCGGCCATTTCTTACACCAATATAAAGTGAGTTCAGATAAGTACGTGAACTGAGTTTAGTAAAGATATATTGATTTTTGCTCAAGTTATCGTGTTACCGGCCGAGCGGAAGGACAGACGGTCGACTGTGTATAAAAACTGGGCGTGGCTTCAACCGATTTCGCCTTTTTTCACAGAAAACAGTTATCGTCCTAGAATCTAAGCCTCTACTAAATTTCACAAGGATTGGTATTGTTTTGTTCGACATATGGTATTAAAAGCATCCTAGACAAATTAAATGAAAAAGGGCGGAGCTACGCCCATTTTGAAAATTTCTCTTATTTTTGTATTTTGTTGCACCATATCATTACTGGAGTTGTATGTTGACCTAATTTACTTATATACTGTAAAGGTATTAACTTTTCTTTCAAAATTTGGCTTTAAAAAAAATTTTTTTTTTAGAGTGGGCGTGGTCGTTCTCCGATTTTTCTAATTTTTATTAAGCATACATATAGTAATAAGAGTAACGTTCTTGCCAAATTTCATCATGATATCTTCAACGACTGCCAAATTACAGCTTGCAAAACTTCGAAATTACCTTCTTTTAAAAGTGGGCGGTGCCACGGCCATTGTCCAAAATTTTACTAGTTTTCTATTCTGCGTCATAAGTTCAACTCACCTACCAAGTTTCATCGCTTTATCCGTATTTGGTAATGAATTATCGCACTTTTTCGATTTTTCGAAATTTTCGATATCGAAAAAGTGGGCGTGGTTATAGTCCGATATCGTTCATTTTAAATAGCTATCTGAGATGAGTGCCCAGGAACCTACATACCAAATTTCATCAAGATACCTCAAAATTTACTCAAGTTATCGTGTTAACGGACGGACGGACGGACATGGCTCAATCGAATTTTTTTTCGATACTGATGATTTTGATATATGGAAGTCTATATCTATCTCGATTCCTTTATACCTGTACAATAGGGCGGATCGATTTAAAAATCGCTCATTGCTCTGTGAAAATCGTATTCTAGGGATCAAAATAAGAAACTCTGCCGAAGGAACCATACCTCTAAAACGAACTCCTATATCCCCCAATTTGGGTCGAAGTTTTGGGTAGGGGCAAATTTTGAAAAATCCCACTTTGACCCATTTAGAGTGCTCCAATCGAGGCCAAATGTATGACCGACCCCCACTAACTTTGGAGGCCCGGCCCACCGATGCCAGTGGCACACCCCCTGGAACCCCCCTGGGGGTTCCCCATACAAACATTACAAAAAATCGCCAGTTTTGCACTGTACATGAAAAAACAGCAAAATGGCTATGGGGTAATAAGGCCAATTGACCTTACGGCCGTTGACCTTATGGCACCACACCATCACATTAATGCACTGTCATCGAGACTTGATACGTGTGCAAAGTTTCAATCACACTTATGGCCATTCAAAGTAAGGCCAATTGACCTTATGGCAGTTGACCTTATGTCACCACACCATCACATTAATGCATTGTCATCGAGCCTTGATAGGTGTGTAAAGTTGCAATCAAACTTATCGCCATTCAAAGTGGTGATAAGGTCAATTGACCTTATGGCCGTTGACCTTATGTCACCACAACATCACATTAATGCATTGTCATCGGTCCTTGATACGTATGCAAAGTTTCAAATTAATCAGACTTCTAGAAACCGGTGAAAATTAAGCTCAAAGAATCCGTTACATACAGGCCAAGCTAATAAAAGCGTGCTAAAAATGAATTTAACTTAGTAATAGAAAATAAATAAAAAAAAATTATTAGAAATTAGCGTTTTTACAACCCTTTTAAAACCAGGGCATCACTGTGATGCATTTGCATGTCGTAAACATACTTGTGTGGGTTTTTTATTCAACCGTTTTAAAAAATGAAGGTATCACTGTGACACAATTGCAGATCGTAAAATGGCTTGTGTTGTTTTTTTTAAGCCACCACAAGACACAGCAGGTAGAATTGAAATTACCATTTCATTATTATTACCTCGTCTCATAGACCATATATAACGCAACAGTTTTTGTGAATGCATTAAGTCGTTGTGAAGAACTCAAAGTGTGAAGTCCTAATTTCAGATAAAAAAATATTTCAAAAAAAAAGTAATAAGTGAAGTGACCATTCCAAATCAAAAAGTTTACAATGAATCCACCATCTTCTACACCGCAAGATGAAGCAACTACATCAACAACTATCGAAAACCCAATGAGTCATAAACCCAAGCATGATGTACCAGTCTTACGTAACCAATCAATTCAGAATTGGGTTCTCTCAAAATAACAGGATGAGGTTCTTTTACCATCCTAGTATGATACTTCTCATCAATTTTATCTATCGTTTCTTCTCTTGATTTGCTCTTGATACTTGTCAAGCAATTTATTCAATTCATTAAATACACTTTTTTTCAGCAATATTTCCATACCAAGTTTTTCCCAAATTCCATTCAACTTATCTTGTACTTGAATAGTGAATGATTTATGGGAAAACTTTTTTTGTTCTGTTTTAGCACGTTCGCTTAAGTAAAAATAATAACCCAAGATCTCCAGATGGGTTGGTAAATTAAGATCAGTTAAATCAGTAGACACACCAAAAACAGTAACATCATGCTTGGGTATATGACTCATTGGGTTTTCGATAGTTGTTGATGTAGTTGCTTCATATTGCGGTGTAGAGGATGGTGGATTCATTGTAAACTTTTTGATTTGGAATGGTCACTTCACTTATTATTTTTTTTTAAATATTTTTTTATCTGAAATTAGCACTTCACACTTTGAGTTCTTCACAACGGCTTAATGCATTTACAACAAGTAAGGAAGGTTAAGTTCGGGTGTAACCGAACATTACATACTCAGTTGAGAGCTATGGTGACAACATAAGGGAAAATAACCATGTAGAAAATGAACCGAGGGAAACCCTGGAATGTGTATCAAATGAAAGGCATTAAAGAGTATTTTATGAGAAAGTGGGCCATAGTTCTATAGGTGGACGCCATTTAGGGATATAGCCATAAAGGTGGATCAGGGTTGACTCTAGAATGCGTTTGTACGATATGGGTATCAAATGAAAGGTGTTAATGAGTATTTTAAAAGGGAGTAATCCCTAGTTCCATAGGTGGACGCCGTTTCAAGATATCGCCACAAAGGTGGACCAGGGGTGACTCTAGAATGTGTTTGTACGATATGGGTATCAAATTAAAGGTATTAATGAGGGTTTTAAAAGGGAGTGGTGGTTGTTGTATAGGTGGTCGCCTTTTCGAGATATCGCCATAAAGGTGGACCAGGGGTGACTCTAGAATGTGTTTGTACGATATGGGTATCAAATTAAAGGTATTAATGAGGGTTTTAAAAGGGAGTGGTGGTTGTTGTATAGGTGGTCGCCTTTTCGAGATATCGCCATAAAGGTGGACCAGGGGTGACTGTAGAATGCGTTTGTACGATATGAGTATCAAATGAAAGGTGCTAATTAATATTCTAAAAGGGAGTAATCCTTAGTTCCATAGGTGGACGCCGTTTGGAGATAGCGCCATAAAGGTGGAACAAGGGTGACTCTAGAATTTGTTTGTACAATACGGGTATCAAAAGAAAGGTGTTAATGAGTATTTAAAAAGGGAGTAATCCTTAGTTCCGTAGGTGGACGCCGTTTCGAGATATCGCCATAAACGTGGACCAGGGGTGACCCTAGAATTTGTTTGTACAATATGGGCATCAAACGAAAGTTGTTAATGCGTATTTTAAAAGGGAGTGGGCATTAGTTCTATAGGTGGACGCCGTTTCGAAATATCGCCATAAAGGTGGACCAGGGGTGACTCTAGAATATGTTTGTACAATATGGGTATCAAATTAAAGGTATTAATGAGGGTTTTAAAAGGGAGCGGTGGTTGTTATATAGGTGGTCGCATTTTCGAGATATCGCCATAAAGGTGGACCAGGGGTGACCCTAGAATTTGTTTGTACAATATGGGTATCAAAAGAAAGGTGCTAATGAGTATTTTAAAAGGCAGTAATCCCTAGTTCCATAGGTGGACGCCGTTTCGAGATATCGCCATAAAGGTGGACCAGGGTTGACCCTAGAATTTGTTTGTACAATATGGATATCAAAAGAAAGGTGTTAATGAGTATTTTAAAAGGGAGTAATCCTTAGTTCCATAGGTGGACGCCGTTTCGAGATATCGCCATAAAGGTGGAGCAGGGGTGACCCTAGAATTTGTTTGCACGATATGGGTATCAAATGAAAGGGGTTCATGAGCATTTTAAAAGGGAGTGGGGCTTAGTTCTATAGGTGGACTTTCGAGATATCGCCATAAAGGTGGACCAGGGGTGACTATAGAATGAGTTTGTACGATATGGGTATCAAATTAAAGGTATTAATGAGAGTTTTAAAAGGGAGTGGTGTGAAGGCGTTTTCCAGATATCGACCAAAATGTGGACCAGGGTGACCCAGAACATCATCTGTTGGATACCGCTAATTTATTTATATATGTAATACCTGCCAAGATTTTAAGGTTTTTTTATTTCGCCATGCAGAACTTTTCATTTTCTTCTACTTAATATGGTAGGTGTCACAACAATTTTATAAAGTTTTTTCTAAAGTTATATTTCGCGTCAATAAAACAATCCAATTACCTTACCATGTTTCATCACTTTTTTCGTATTTGGTATAAAATTATGGCATTTTTTCATTTTTCGTAATTTTCGATATCGAAAAAGTGGGCGTGGTCATAGTCGGATTTCGTTCATTTTTCATACCAAGATAAAGTGAGTTCAAGTAAGCACGTTAACTAAGTTCTTTAAAGATATGTCGATTTTTGCTCAAGTTATCGTGTTAACGGCCATGCGGAAGGACAGACGGACGACTGTGTATAAAAACTGGGCGTGGCATCAACCGATTTCGCCCATTTTCACAGAAAACAGTTAGTGTCGTAAAATCTATGCCCCTACCAAATTTCAAAAGGATTGGTTAATTTTTGTTCGACTTATGGCGTTAAAAGTATCCTAGACAAATTAAATGAAAAAGGGCGGAGCCACGCCCATTTTGAAATTTTCTTTTATTTTTGTATTTTGTTGCACCATATTATTGCTGGAGTTGAATGTTGACATAATTTACTTATATACTGTAAAGATATTAAATTTTTTGTTAAAATTTTACTTTAAAATTTTTTTTTTTTAAAGTGGGCGTGGTCCTCCTCCGATTTTGCTAATTTTTATTAAGCGTACATATAGTAATAGGAGTAACGTTCCTGCCAAATTTTATCATGATATCTTCAACGACTGCCAAATTACAGCTTGCAAAATTTTGAATTACCTTCCTTTAAAAGTGGGCGGTGCCACGCCCATTGTCCAAAATTTTACTAATTTTCTATTCCGCGTCATAAGTTCAACTCATCTACCAAGTTTCGTCGCTTTAGCTGTCTTTTGTAATGAATTATCGCACTTTTTCGGTTTTTCGAAATTTTCGATATCGAAAAAGTGGGCGTCGTTATAATCCGATATCGTTCATTTTAAATAGCGATCTGAGATGAGTGCTCAGGAACCTACATACCAAATTTCATCAAGATACCTCAAAATTTACTCAAGTTATCGTGTTAACGGACGGACGGACATGGCTCAATCAAATTTTTTTTCGATCCTGATTATTTTTATATATGGAAGTCTATATCTATCTCGATTCCTTTATATTTGTACAACCAACCGTTATCCAATCAAACTTAATATACTCTGTGAGCTCTGCTCAACTGAGTATAAAAACTGTTGCGTTATATATGGTCTATGAGACGGGGTAATAATAATGAAATGGTAATTTCAATTCTACCTGCGGTGTCTTGTGGTGGCTTAAAAAAACAACACAAGCAATTTTACGATCTGCAATTGTGTCACAGTGATACCTAAATTTTTTAAAACGGTTGAATAAAAAACCCACACAACTATGTTTACGACATGCAAATGCATCACAGTGATGCCTTGGTTTGAAAAGGGTTGTAAAAACGCTAATTTCTAATAATTTTTTTAAATATCTTTTCTATTACTCAGTTAAATTCTTTTTTTCATTTACATATGTTCTGACTAAATAAATTTCTAAAGAGAAAAATAAACTCCAAAAAGAAAAAACATAGGCATTTCGCTGATTTTTTCATGTAAAGTGCAAAACCGGCGATTATTTGTATGGTGAACCACCAGGGAGGTTCCAGGGGGTGTGCCACTGGCATCGGTGGGTCGGGCCTCCAAAGTTAGTGGGGTCGGTCATACATTTGGACTCGATTGGAGCACTCTAAATGGGTCAAAGTGGGATTTTTCAAAATTTACCCCTACCTGGGGGGGGTTACATCAGAATTCGTTTTAGAGGTATGGTTCCTTCGCAAGGTTTCTTATTTTGATCCCTAGAATATGATTTTCACAGAGCAATGGGCGATTTTTTTGCCTCCCCTCAAATCGACCCGCCCTAATATATATATATATTTTCGCAATTTCTTCCCCATTTTAACAGCTATAAGCTTCAAATTTCACCAGTTGCTTACGTATATAGCATATTATTGTTGTGTGAAAAAATCATAGAGATCGGTGGTATATATAGTATACATATGGTGGTATATATAGTATATATATCTATATATATAAAAATTAATGCCGTTTTTCGTTGTGATTTTATAACTCAAGAACGGGCTCACCTATCCAAACCAGTTTTTTAGGCTTTGTTCTGATTATTCAGTAGATGGTTTGTGTTTTGAAAGTTTAAGAATCGGATACCAGGGTCTCCAGATATAGGCCAAGACGTGGACCCGGGTAACCCTGGGATGTGTTTGTACAATATGGGTATCAAATGGAAGCTGTTGATGAATGCTATAGTATAAAGTATTTTTCATGCCTCTCCGTGGCTAGGGTCTCGAGATATAGACCAAAACGTGGACCCGAATAACTTTAGGATGTGTTTGTACAATATGGGTAGCAAATGGGAGCTGTTGATGATTTCTATAGTATAGATTATTTTTCATGCCCCTCCGTGACTATGGTCTCGAGATGTAGACCAAAACGTGGACTCGGATAACTTTAGGATGTGTTTGTACATTATGGGTAGCAAATGGGAGCTGTTGATGATTGCTATAGTATAGCTTATTTTTCATGCCCCCCGTGACTAGGGTCTCGAGATATAGACCAAAACGTGGACCCGGATAACCCTAGGATGTGTTTGAACCACATGAGTATCCATTGTTAGTTGCTGATAAATGCTAATGAAAAGAGGGATTTTCTTTTCGCTGGGTAACTAAGGACTCGAGATATAGACTAATTGGGAACTCGCCTTCAGGTTAAGAGATTACCTTCTTATGTACTACAACCAGTTAAAATGGTATATTCAATCACATAACAATATAATCTTTTTACCTGAAGGCGCTGAAAAGCGCTCAATGTATGGTGAAATTATTTTGAAAAACACACCAAAACCCATTTGTTTGGTCAGATTCATCCCATTTAGCCAGCGGATTATACGTTTTCATATTAACACACATACATCAATAATAGTTTAATCATTTACTAAACGATTTGTAACCTACTTAGCTACGCTCTTTCGCTCTCAAAATTTATGTACTTTCATCTTAACTAGCTTAATTTTTCGAACAATATTACAGTGCATTTTTTTGCATAGAGAAATATATGAATATTTTGTATAGATATGTATATAGAGCTTTGGCTCTTAGCATTAAGAAAATTCATATTAGGAGAATAATGACATTGGAGTGTAAACATCACTGGAGCGTTTTCTTTGGCCTCAACACCATTCGTTAGCAGAATAAACGAAGCAGCACAATACGTTCAGTTGTGTCCGAAATTACCGCGGTGCATATTATTACATAAAAATGCAAATAGTGTTTTTGTTTAGTAATTATTGAAGTTTGTGTGAATTTGTGAAAAAAAATAATATATCGCAAAGCGAATTTCCGAGCAAAAAACGGTAAGTTTTGAACTGTTGAAGTGAATTACACGAATGCATGTGTGTTTCCTTATTTGAAAAAACATATGGTGTACCACTATTAATGTAGACATTTTTTTAAATTTAATTTATTCTTTTTTAATTGAAAGAAAAATGCCACGACCCACACGAGGAAATATAGGTCGCCGAACGCGTCATGCAAATGCTGCGGCATTACAAAGGCGATCACAGACTCCAGATGAACGAGCACAAGCTAATGCATCACAGCGCGGACGTAATGCACGAAATAGATCTGTTGTACCTGAAATTATGCGTCCTGCTTTTAATTACAACAGTCAGATTGATTACAGTATGTACGGATATATTGGAAAAATGGACGCAATATGCCCACATTGTTAGGTTAGGTTAGGTTGAACTGGCCGGTCCATGAGGACCTCACATAGACTTATTGAGCCCATAGTGTTACCAGAAGTTTGTTTTAACGACCAAACTGAAAAACCCTATCAAAAACCAGGACCTATGTTATACAATAGCTCCGTCCTCTTGGCAAATACTAGAAGCTTCCTAGGACTTTAGCCACTTGACGCTTCTAGATCTGACAGCTGTATCACTCCTAATAGCTGGAGTCTTAGCCTGGCAAGTGCAGGGCCCGAGTACAGAACGTGCTCGATCGTTTCCTCCTCCAACCCGCACTTCCTACATCTGCTATCACTGACCAAGCCTAACTTAAAGGCATGTGACGCCAGAAGGCAGCGTCCAGTCAGAATACCCGTCATGAGTCTACAGTCCTTTCTTTTTAATGATAGAAGCAACTGTGTCAGTCTGAGGTTGTAAGACCCACACATAATCTTCGACGCTTTACACCCCCGCGCTTGAACCCACGCCTTTCCCGCTTGGTCGATCATGTGCACCTCTCGCCTTCGGTTAATCTTGCCCAATCTAATTGGGACGTCTACGGAGCAAGCTTCAAGGGATGCGCCCTTTTTAGCTGGTTCGTCCGCTTTTTCATTCCCATCTATTACCATATGCCCTGGGACCCAATATAGATGTATGCTTCTCCCTGTCCCGATTCTCTCCAGAAACTGCTTACACTCTAACACGCATTTAGATGATGTGCTATGCGAGATTATTGCCTTAATTGCTGCTTGACTGTCAATATAAAAGTTAACACGGTTGCAGCTTAAGCTATTCTCTTCCAGGGTTTCTACTGCTTTGGTTACGGCTAATATTTCCGCTTGAAAAACGCTACAGTAATCCGACAGCCTGTAGGATCTGCTTATTTCCGGATCAGCGCAGTATACCGCAGACCCTACTCCTTCTACTTCTTTGGAACCATCCGTGTACACATGTATCGCCTCGACCGCCATTTGCGCACCCTCGCGGCAACCGTCCACCTCTATTGTGGCTTTAAGATCTCCCTCGAAGCGCAGAAAGGGAATCAGGTTGTCTGTTCGTCTTGTGATTGATGATGCTATACTACTATTGCCATATGGTCGGCGATCAAGCTGCCCGAAGCACTGAGCCTGGCTGCGGTCATTAATGCTTTGTTCTTTGCTACCAGGTCTAACAAAAACATAAGAAATAATAAGCATAAAATAAACTATAACTGTACTTTTAACGAACATCTAAATTTGAAAAATCAAAGTTAAAAATAAACTTGCTTTGCGCGCGTGAAGTTCCTGGTGAATGTTCAGGTGTGGGCAATATACGTATTATATCCTGATTTGAAACCAAGTGTCTGTCTTCTACAATTGTCGAAGCCTCCCAAAACATATTGTCGAACCCTCCCCCGTGCACTTATTTCAGATTTTTCGCTCCAAAAATTACATCTTAGTGTTATTGAAAAAGTCTTTAAAAGCAATAAATCTTAATTTTATTGCAATATTAATGGGCAGAAAACTCATGTTATATATTGTATATATATTGTATACTTTACACGCGAATACTTACCAGCAATTTTTACATCAAAACTTTTCCAAAATAAAAAATCTCGTGTGCATACTATCGTCGTTGAACAAGCACTGAATAGCTTTCATGACAGCGTCACACTCAATTTGGTTACTGTTTATTCGTGGTGTTATATATAAAACACGCGTTATGTAGTAGTGATACTTAAGTGGATTGTATTTATTTAAGCAAACAGGTACCGACAAGGCGAAGGAGAATGAACGACTGAAAACTTGAGTACAGTGACAGTGCATTGAAGCTGCAGTCTACAGTGTGTACATAGCGCATAGAAACCGTTGTATGTATATAAGAGAAATCTCTCATCGGCTTTAATGCAAGTTACCACAACTATCCCCCTCTTAGTTTTTAGTCGTTTAATCTTTACAAAATTTATGACTTAATTCTATTAGGGTTGCTTCTTAAATTATAGCTATGTGTTCTAGTGTCATCGTTAGATACAGAATTTTCCTTTTGCCTATTCTCATTAATCTCTACAATTTCAGGCTCTGCGGCAATTTCTTTTTCATTTGAGAATTTTAATTTTTCTGTGTTCTTTAATGTAGTTGGAACGTATCCCTCCTCTTCAAACTCTTCATTAGTTCTATCAACAATTTTTAACATTTGATTGGCATGCCGCTTCCACGTTTTTTTTTTCTTCCAACTGAACAGAGTACGTTTGTTTACCAATTTTTTTTACTACTTTCGCTCTCACCCAACAAACGCACCCAGCGACTGAGTAGTCCTTTGTTAACACTACTTCGTTTAGCTCAAAATCATAATTCTTTTTCCCCTTGTAATAGTGCTGCTGATCTTTCTGTCGTTTCTTTACCTTTTTATCTATTTGTCTTAACTCTATTTTACAAGTCTTCTTCTTGGGATTAATTAGGTCAAATCTATTTGGTAGCTGCCTACCAAACATCAATTCAGCAGGCGACGAACCCGTTGTGATGTGCTTTGTATTGCGGTAGTCAAAAAGATATCAGCTAATGCTTCATTGAATCGTACGCAACTTTTTCCAAACAAAATTCTCGTTAGCGCATTTTTTATACTTTTCACCATATTTTCCGCCTGTCCATTGGTAGCCGGATAGCCTACAGGGGTTGTGACATGCTTAATACCATTATGTGTTAAAAAATCTTGATTCTCTGGACACAAACGCTGTACCGTTATCCGAAACAACCGTTCGTGGAAGACCGAAACGAGCAAAAATATCTCGCAATTTTGTTATTGTGTTACTACTAGTTGTGTTTGTGCCCATATCTACACACTCGACCCACTTGATGTGACTATCCACCACTACCAAACACCAACGACTCATCATTGGCCCAAAAAAGTCAATATGGATTCTATCCCAGGGTTTTTCTGGCCAGTCCCAGGGAATCAACTTTTGCTTCGGGGGGTTTGAACGTGTCATTAGGCAACTGGTGCAAGATTTAATTTCTTTTTCAATGTCGACAGTTTGGCAAGGCCACCAACAACACTCTCTGGCTATTGACTTGGTTTTACTTATACCCATGTGAGAACTATGCAAATACTTTACTATTTTACTTTGTAGCAAATGAGGAACTATAATTCTATAACCCCAATACAAACACCCATTTTCCTCTGAGAGCTCGAACCTACGAAGGAAATATGGATTTAACTCTACCTCACTGCATTTTTTTTGGCCATTGCGAATTGATGTATTCTTTAACTCTTTTTAAGGTTGGATCCGACATAGTCTCTTTCTGGATGATGTTAAAGTCTAATACCGGAATACCTCGTTCAGAGACATAATTCATGTAAACACCGTTTTGCATTTCTTGCAACATAACATTTTCGCAAACAGTTTCACTAGGGTACCTTGAAAAGAAATCAGCAACGTTTTCTTCAGATTTAACACAACTAATATTAAAATCGTATGCTGACAATGTCAGCGCTATCCTTTGCAACCTATTGGCCGCAGTCTGCGGAATACCTTTTTTTGGCCCCAAAATATAGTGTAAGGGTTTATTATCCGTCACCAAATCGAAGGATCTACCGTACAAATAATGGTGAAATTTTTTCACCCCAAACAAAATTGCTGCCGCTTCTTTATCCAACTGCGAATACTTCTGTTCAGCGTTTGACAACTTCCTAGACGCATATTCGATCGGCCGTTCAATTCCACTAGGATGGATTTGCGACAAAGCTGCTCGTAATCCAATCGGGCTTGCATCGACGGTTAGCCTTGTCTTCAATTTCGGACTAAAATGACCTAAGTACCTGTCGGACTTTAAGGCTTCCTTAAGCGCACTAATCGATTTTGAGCATTCTGTTGTCCAAATAAACTTTTTGTTATTTTTAAGCAGCTCGTACAATGGGCTAGCTACAGCTGACATATTAGGGATAAATTTCCTATAGAAGTTTACTACTCCCAAAAACGCTTGGATTTCTTTGACGTTGGACGGATTGCCCATACCGTCAATAGCCTTAACCTTTTCAGGGTTCGTGTGTAAACCATTTTGGTCGATAATATGGCCCAAATAACACAATGAAGAATTTAAAAATGAACATTTGTCTTTTGCCAGCTTGAAACCCGACTCCTGCAAAATAGTTAACACCTTTTCTAGCCGTTATAGATGGAGAGTCCTACTAGGGGCGGTAATCAATATATCATCTAAAAATACCACTACACCTTCTAGCCCTGATAAAAGGGTTTCCATAATTCTTTGGAACAACGCTGGTGCTGATGCAAGTCCATATATTAATCGCTTATATTGGTATAACCCCTTACTAGTGGAAATTGTTGTCAACGGTCTCGCAGATGGATTCAGCTCTATTTGTTGGTAAGCCATGGACAAGTCAAGCTTTGTGAATTCTTTTCCCCCATGCAGCTTTGAAAACAAATCCTCGATTCGGGGTAGAGGGTATTTTTCAACCTTAAGGTAGGGGTTGAGGGTGACCTTAAAATCGCCACAAATCCTTACATCGCCTGACTTTTTCAACACTGGCACAATAGGAGTGCCCCATTCACAATACTCTACAGGTTCTAACACATCAAGCTTAACCAGCTTTGCGATTTCCCTGTCCACTTTCTCCCTTATTGCTATAAGGACGGGGCGAGGTTTACAAAACTTAGGAGTTGCACTTTTTTCTAGTACAAGCTCTACCAGTTGTTTTTTGAAACACCCTAATGTGCCATCGAACAAAGAGTGAAACTTTTTGAATACATAATCGGCAATATTGTTCTGTTTGGATAAAAAGTTAACGTTTTGAATACTTATGCCGAGCTGATTAACAAAATTTCTTCCCAACAAGGGCGGGCCACCATTCTCAATAACAACAACTGGTAGCCACTTACACGAGCCATTAAATTTCACCAGCATCTCACATACTCCCTTAGGAACAATCCGCGTACCATTATACGATTTAAAAATTATATTTGTCTTTTTAAGTTCTGCGGCATTAAAATATTTACGAAAAGTTGCGAAAAAAAATCACGCTATATTCTGACCCAGTGTCCAATTGCATGTTTAAGCGAACATTATTTAAAAGCACATCAAAACAAATTGGCCCCTGCTTATTGCATGATATATTAAAGAGAGGTAACTCTTCTTCCGACTCTGTCAAAAAATTTATTCTGCCTGCTTTGCACATTTTCTTAATACGCCCTCTTCGCTGACATTTATGACACTTGTAACTTTTAAACTTACACACACTAGCGCTATGATGGCCCACGCTCCCACACACACTGCACTGATGGTCATTGTTCTGCCGCCTCCGCTGCTGTTGACTTCGAGCGCCACTGCGTTTTACGTTGTCGCTGTCTTCTTTTTGCTGCTTTTTCGAGTCTTCACTTCTCCGCCTGACCTTTATTTGACTTTGGTTATAATCTATATCTATCTCGATTCCTTTATATATGTACAACCAACCGTTTTCCAATCAAACTTAATATACTCCGTGAGCTCTGCTCAACTGAGTATAAAAACTGTTGCGTTATATATGGTCTATGAGACGGGGTAATAATAATGAAATGGTAATTTCAATTCTACCTGCGGTGTCTTGTGGTGGCTTAAAAAAAACAACACAAGCAATTTTACGATCTGCAATTGTGTCACAGTGATACCTTCATTTTTTAAAACGGTTGAATAGAAAACCCACACAACTATGTTTACGACATGCAAATGCATCACACTGATGCCTTGGTTTGAAAAGGGTTGTAAAAACCTTAATTTCTAATAATTTTTTTAAATTTCTTTTCTATTACTAAGTTAAATTCCTTTTTTCATTTACATATGTTCTGACTAAATAAATTTCTAAAGTGAAAAATAAACTCCAAAAAGAAAAAACATAGGCATTTCGCTGATTTTTTCATGTAAAGTGCAAAACCGGCGATTATTTGTATGGTGAACCCCCAGGGGGGTTCCAGGGGGTGTGCCACTGGCATCGGTGGGTCGGGCCTCCAAAGTTAGTGGGGTCGGTCATACATTTGGACTCGATTGGAGCACTCTAAATGGGTCAAAGTGGGATTTTTCAAACCCTACCCCTACCTGGGGGGGGGGGGGGTGGGTACATCAGAATTAGTTTTAGAGGTATGGTTCCTTCGGAAGGTTTCTTATTTTGATCCCTAGAATATGATTTTCACAGAGCAATGGGCAATTTTTTTGCCTCCCCACAAATCGACCCGCCCTAATATATATATATATATTTTCGCAATTTCAGCCCCATTTTAACAGCTATAAGCTTCAAATTTCACCAGTTGCTTACGTATATAGCATATATTGTTGTGTGAAAAAATCATAGAGATCGGTGGTATATATAGTATATATATGGTGGTATATATAGTATATATATCTATATATATAAAAATTAATGCCGTTTTTCGTTGTGATTTTATAACTCAAGAACGGGCTCACCTATCCAAACCAGTTTTTTAGGCTTTGTTCTGATTATTCAGTAGATGGTTTGTGTTTTGAAAGTTTAAGAATCGGATACCAGGGTCTCCAGATATAGGCCAAAACGTGGACCCGGGTAACCCTAGGATGTGTTTGTACAATATGGGTATCAAATGGAAGCTGTTGATGAATTCTATAGTATAGAGTATTTTTCATGCCTCTCCGTGGCTAGGGTCTCGAGATATAGACCAAAACGTGGACCCGAATAACTTTAGAATGTGTCTGTACAATATGGGTAGCAAATGGGAGCTGTGATGATTTCTATAGTATAGATTATTTTTCATGCCCCTCCGTGACTATGGTCTCGAGATGTAGACCAAAACGTGGACTCGGATAACTTTAGGATGTGTTTGTACATTAGGGGTAGCAAATGGGAGCTGTTGATGATTGCTATAGTATAGATTATTTTTCATGCCCCCCGTGACTAGGGTCTCGAGATATAGACCAAAACGTAGACCCGGATAACCCTAGGATGTGTTTGAACCACATGAGTATCCATTGTTAGTTGCTAATAAATCCTAATGAAAAGAAGGCTTTTCTTTTCGCTGGGTAACTAAGGACTCGAGATATAGACTAATTGGGAACTCGCCTTCAGGTTAAGAGATTACCTTCTTATGTACTACAACCAGTTAAAATGGTATATTCAATCACATAACAATATAATCTTTTTACCTGAAGGCGCTGAAAAGCGCTCAATGTAGGGTGAAATTATTTTGAAAAACACACCAAAACCCATTTGTTTGGTCGGATTCATCCCATTTAGCCAGCGGATTATACGTTTTCATATTAACACACATACATTAATAATAGTTTAGTCATTTAATATATAATATATCGCAAAGCGAATTTCCGAGCAAAAAACGGTAAGTTTTGAACTGTTGAAGTGAATTACACGAATGCATGTGTGTTTCCTTATTTGAAAAAACATATGGTGTACCACTATTAATGTAGACATTTTTTTAAATTTAATTTATTCTTTTTTAATTGAAAGAAAAATGCCACGACCCACACGAGGAAATATAGGTCGCCGAACGCGTCATGCAAATGCTGCGGCATTACAAAGGCGATCACAGACTCCAGATGAACGAGCACAAGCTAATGCATCACAGCGCGGACGTAATGCACGAAATAGATCTGTTGTACCTGAAATTATGCGTGCTGCTTTTAATTACAACAGTCAGATTGATTACAGTATGTACGGATATATTGGAAAAATGGACGCAATATGTCCACATTGTTAGGTTAGGTTAGGTTGAACTGGCCGGTCCATGAGGACCTCACATAGACTTATTGAGCCCGTAGTGTTACCAGAAGTTTGTTTTAACAACCAAACTGAAAAACCCTATCAAAAACCAGGACCTATGTTATAAAATAACTCCGTCCTCTTGGCAAATACTAGAAGCTTCCTAGGACTTTAGCCACTTCACGCTTCTAGATCTGACAGCTGTATCACTCCTAATAGCTGGAGTCTTAGCCTGGCAAGTGCAGGGCACGAGTACAGAACGTGCTCGATCGTTTTCTCCTCCAACCCGCACTTCCTACATCTGCTATCACTGACCAAGCCTAATTTAAAGGCATGTGACGCCAGAAGGCAGTGTCCAGTCAGAATACACCCCCGCGCTTGAACCCACGCCTTTCCCGCTTGGTCGATCATGTGCACCTCTCGCCTTCGCTTAATCTTGCCCAATCTAATTGGGACGTCTACGGAGCAAGCTTCAAGGGATGCGCCCTTTTTAGCTGGTTCGTCCGCTTTTTCATTCCCATCTATTCCCATATGCCCTGGGACCCAATATAGATGTATGCTTCTCCCTGTTCCGATTCTCTCCAGAGACTGCTTACACTCTAACACGCATTTAGGTGATGTGCTATGCGAGATTATTGCCTTAATTGCTGCTTGACTGTCAATATAAAAGTTAACACGGTTGCAGCTTAAGCTATTCTCTTCCAGGGTTTCTACTGCTTTGGTTACGGCTAATATTTCCGCTTGAAAAACGCTACAGTAATCCGACAGCCTGTAGGATCTGCTTATTTCCGGATCAGCGCAGTATACCGCAGACCCTACTCCTTCTACTTCTTTGGAACCATCCGTGTACAAATGTATCGCCTCGACCGCCATATGCGCACCCTTGCGGCAACCGTCCACCTCTATTGTGGCTTTAAGATCTCCCTCGAAGCGCAGAAAGGGAATCAGGTTGTCTGTTCATCTTGTGATTGATGACGCTATACTACTATTGCCATATGGTCGGCGATCAAGCTGCCCGAAGCACTGAGCCTGGCTGCGGTCATTAATGCTTTGTTCTTTGCTACCAGGTCTAACAAAAACATAAGAAATGTAAGCATAAAATAAACTATAACTGTACTTTTAACGAACATCTAAATTTGAAAAATCAAAGTTAAAAATAAACTTGCTTTGCGCGCGTGAAGTTCCTGGTGAATGTTCAGGTGTGGGCAATATACGTATTATATCCTGATTTGAAACCAAGTGTCTGTCTTCTACAATTGTCGAAGCCTCCCAAAACATATTGTCGAACCCTCCCCCGTGCACTTATTCCAGATTTTGCGCTCCAAAATTTACATCTTAGTGTTATTGAAAAAGTCTTTTAAAGCAATAAATCTTAATTTTATTGCAATATTAATGGGCAGAAAACTCACGTTATATATTGTATACTTTACACGCGAATACTTACCAGCAATTTTTACATCAAAACTTTTCCAAAATAAAAAACCTCGTCTGCATACTATCGTCGTTGAACAAGCACTGAATAGCTTTCATGACAGCGTCACACTCAATTTGGTTACTGTTTATTCATGGTGTTATAATTAAAACACGCATTATGTAGTAGTGATACTTAAGTGGATTGTATTTATTTAAGCAAACAGGTACCGACAAGGCGAAGGAGAATGAACGACTGAAAACTTGAGTACAGTGACAGTGCATTGAAGCTGCAGTCTACAGTGTGTACATAGCGCATAGAAACCGTTGTATGTATATAAGAGAAATCTCTCATCGGCTTTAATGCAAGTTACCACAACTATCCCCCTCTTAGTTTTTAGTCGCTTAATCTTTACAAAATTTATGACTTAGTTCTATTAGGGTTGCTTCTTAAATTATAGCTATGTGTTCTAGTGTCATCGTTAGTTACAGAATTTTCCTTTTGCCTATTCTCATTATTCTCTACAATTTCAGGCTCTGCGGCAATTTCTTTTTCATTTGAGAATTTTTCTGTGTTCTTTAATGTAGTTGGAACGTATCCCTCCTCTTCAAACTCTTCATTAGTTCTATCAACAATTTTTAACATTTGATTGGCATGCCGCTTCCACGTTTTTTTTTTTTTTCTAACTGAACAGAGTACGTTTGTTTACCAATTTTTTTTACTACTTTCGCTCTCACCCAACAAACGCACCCAGCGACTGAGTAGTCCTTTGTTAACACTACTTCGTTTAGCCCAAAATCATAATTCTTTTTCCCCTTGTAATAGTGCTGCTGATCTTTCTGTCGTTTCTTTACCTTTTTATCTATTTGTCTTAACTCTATTTTACAAGTCTTCTTCTTGGGATTAATTAGGTCAAATCTATTTCGTAGCTGCCTACCAAACATCAATTCAGCAGGCGACGAACCCGTTGTGATGTGCTTTGTATTGCGGTAGTCAAAAAGATATCGTGCTAATGCTTCATTGAATCGTACGCAACTTTTTCCAAACAAAATTCTCGTTAGCGCATTTTTTATACTTTTCACCATATTTTCCGTCTGTCCATTGGTAGCCGGATAGCCTACAGGGGTTGTGACATGCTTAATACCATTATGTGTTAAAAAATCTTGAAATTCTCTGGACACAAACGCTGTGCCGTTATCCGAAACAACCGTTCGTGGAAGACCGAAACGAGCAAAAATATCTCGCAATTTTGTTATTGTGTTGCTACTAGTTGTGTTTGTGCCCATATCTACACACTCGACCCACTTGATGTGACTATCCACCACTACCAAACACCAACGACTCATCATTGGCCCAAAAAAGTCAATATGGATTCTATCCCAGGGTTTTTCTGGCCAGTCCCAGGGAATCAACTTTTGCTTCGGGGGGTTTGAACGTGTCATTAGGCAACTGGTGCAAGATTTAATTTCTTTTTAAATGTCGACAGTTTGGCAAGGCCATCAACAACACTCTCTGGCTATTGACTTGGTTTTACTTATACCCATGTGAGAACTATGCAAATACTTTACTATTTTACTTTGTAGCAAATGAGGAACTATAATTCTACAACCCCAATACAAACACCCATTTTCCTCTGAGAGCTCGAACCTACGAAGGAAATATGGATTTAACTCTACCTCACTGCATTTATTTGGCCATTGCGAATTGATGTATTCTTTAACTCTTTTTAAGATTGGATCTGACATAGTCTCTTTCTGGATGATGTTAAAGTCTAATACCGGAATACCTCGTTCAGAGACATAATTCATGTAAACACCGTTTTGCATTTCTTGCAACATAAAATTTTCGCAAACAGTTTCACTAGGGTACCTTGAAAAGAAATCAGCAACGTTTTCCTCAGATTTAACACAACTAATATTAAAATCGTATGCTGACAATGTCAGCGCTATCCTTTGCAACCTATTGGCCGCAGTCTGCGGAATACCTTTTTTTGGCCCCAAAATATAGTGTAAGGGTTTATTATCCGTCACCAAATCGAAGGATCTAATTTTTTCACCCCAAACAAAATTGCTGCCGCTTCCTTATCCAACTGCGAATACTTCTGTTCAGCTTTTGACAACTTCCTAGACGCATATTCGATCGGCCGTTCAATTCCACTAGGATGGATTTGCGACAAAGCTGCTCCTAATCCAATCGGGCTTGCATCGACGGTTAGCCTTGTCTTCAATTTCGGACTAAAATGACCTAAGCACCTGTCGGACTTTAAGGCTTCCTTAAGCGCACTAATCGATTTTGAGCATTCTGTTGTCCAAATAAACTTTTTGTTATTTTTAAGCAGCTCGTACAACGGGCTAGCTACAGCTGACATATTAGGGATAAATTTCCTATAGAAGTTTACTACTCCCAAAAACGCTTGGATTTCTTTGACGTTGGACGGATTGCCCATACCGTCAATAGCCTTAACCTTTTCAGGGTTCGTGTGTAAACCATTTTGGTCGATAATATGGCCCAAATAACACAATGAAGAATTTAAAAATGAACATTTGTCTTTTGCCAGCTTGAAACCCTACTCCTGCAAAATAGTTAACACCTTTTCTAGCCGTTGTAGATGGAGAGTCCTACTAGGGGCGGTAATCAATATATCATCTAAAAATACCACTACACCTTCTAGCCCTGATAAAAGGGTTTCCATAATTCTTTGGAACAACGCTGGTGCTGATGCAAGTCCATATATTAATCGCTTATATTGGTATAACCCCTTACTAGTGGAAATTGTTGCCAACGGTCTCGCAGATGGCTTCAGCTCTATTTGTTGGTAAGCCATGGACAAGTCAAGCTTTGTGAATTCTTTTCCCCCATGCAGCTTTAAAAACAAATCCTCGATTCGGGGTAGAGGGTATTTTTCAACCTTAAGGTAGGGGTTGAGGGTGACCTTAAAATCGCCACAAATCCTTACATCGCCTGACTTTTTCAACACTGGCACAATAGGAGTGCCCCATTCACAATACTCTACAGGTTCTAACACATCAAGCTTAACCAGCTTTGCGATTTCCCTGTCCACTTTCTCCCTTATTGCTATAAGGACGGGCGAGGTTTACAAAACTTAGGAGTTGCACTTTTTTCTAGTACAAGCTCTACCTGTTGTTCTTTGAAACACCCTAATGTGCCATCGAACAAAGAGTGAAACTTTTTGAATACATAATCGGCAATATTGTTCTGTTTGGATAAAAAGTTAACGTTTTGAATACTTATGCCGAACTGATTCACAAAATTTCTTCCCAACAAGGGCGGGTCACCATTCTCAATAACAACAACTGGTAGCCACTTACACGAGCCATTAAATTTCACCAGCATCTCACATACTCCCTTAGGAACAATCCACGTACCATTATACGATTTAAAAATTATACTTGTGTTTTTAAGTTCTGCGGCATTAAAATATTTACGAAAAGTTGCGAAAAAAATCACGCTATATTCTGACCCAGTGTCCAATTGCATGTTTAAGCGAACATTATTTAAAAGCACATCAAAAAAAATTGGCCCCTGCTTATTGCATGATATATTAAAGAGAGGTAACTCTTCTTCCGACTCTGTCAAAAAATTTATTCTGCCTGCTTTGCACATTTTCTTAATATGCCCTCTTCGCTGACATTTATGACACTTGTAACTTTTAAACTTACACACACTAGCGATATGGCCCACGCTCCCACACACACTGCACTGATGGTCATTGTTCTGCCGCCTCCGCTGCTGTTGACTTCGAGCGCCACTGCGTTTTACGTTGTCGCTGTCTTCTTTTTGCTGCTTTTTCGAGTCTTCACTTCTCCGCCTGACCTTTATTTGACTTTGGTTATAATGTAGCTGCTCACTGCTATCTTCAACTTCCCTTTTGACCTCATACTGCTGCCGAATATAATGTGATGCGTTAGCGATGCTTATTGCCTTTTCCAATGTGAGGCTGCTTTCATTTTCTAGGAATATTTTGTCTTTTGCTGGGCCAGCCTCCAAGCCCATAATGAATTTAGCGCGAATCGCCATATCAAAGTGTGGACCGAAAGAACATCCTACCGCTAATGATCGAACTCTTGCCGCCCAGTCGTTTATTGATTCAGTTGCCGTTTTATTGGCCTGATAAAACGTAAATCTCTCTGGAAATTCGGACGCGGCTGGTTTAATATGAGCCGACATAGCTAGGATACACTGTTCATACGTAGTTGCTGCACCATCAAGATTATGTGGATTCAGCAGATTTTTTAGAAGCACGTAAGTTTTTTCCGACAGGGCATTAAGGAAAATTGCTTTTCTCTGCTTCCCCTCTTCAATATTGTTAGCAATGAAAAATTGGTCAAGTTGACTATGGAAAACATTCCATATATTTTCTTTAAAATCAAATTTCGGTACACTTCCAAATATCGACATCGCCCGTTTTGTATCGTCGCCAGATGTTATAATTAAAACACGCGTTATGTAGTAGTGATACTTAAGTGGATTGTATTTATTTAAGCAAACAGGTACCGAAAAAGGCGAAGGAGAATGAACGACTGAAAACTTGAGTACAGTGACGATGCATTTAAGCTGCAGTCTACAGTGTGTACATAGCGCATAGAAACCGTTGTATGTATATAAGAGAAATCTCTCATCGGCTTTAATGCAAGTTACCACAGGTGGAATAAGAACAATGGCAGTAATAACGGCGACCAAATTTGAAAAAGTCGAAGCCTGCCTCATGTCGAAGTCTCCCCCTTCTACCCTACCCCAGTTAGTTTTTGCTTTTTTCTAAGTTCATCACTGGCATTAACGGATCTTTTTATATATTTCACAATATTCCTGACATGTGTTATTACCGATGAAACAATGACCGAATTCATTACTACCAGATTAATATAATGGGCAAAACATGAAATCATTTTCTTTTCTCCAAAAAGTTCTCTACTTAATTTCAGGATTGTGCTGTCATTGTCTGATACAACTGCAGTAATTTTTTTTTCGCGTATTCGCCACTCATTAAATATTTCTGTCCACTCCCTTTTTAGATATTCCGCTATATGACTTTCTGTTATTTCAAAAATTCCGATCGTTCCTCTTGTTTTGCCTTTTCCAAGAAATGTATAGTGGCACCAACAAATTTCTTTGTTTGCATAGTTTCGGTCCGTACATCATAAGTGAGAGAATAGTAATCAATTTTCAGGAGCGACTGCTGCAATGTGCTTGACATTACCATATATTTCTCGTCTGTTCGTGCTTTAAATGTTTCTCTACAGGGGACATTGCAGAGTGGCACAATCATGAGCTGTAAGAAGCTTTTGCCATCAACCACTGAAAATTGTTTTGCTATCAAGCACAATAAAGTTAACTATTGCTTCTGATATTACTTGATACCGCTCCCCATCTTTCCAAGTAATGCTTTTCATTCTTTGAAACATGGAAAATACGGTGGGTTACATAAACTCTATATCTATAGCATTTTCAGATGGAAGAGTTACTTCACTCAAAGATGTAGATGCCGTAGAACCGCTAGGCTCCTGTGCTTCGCATTCACAGTCCTGATTTTCGACGGCGAAATCACGAATTTTTGTTTGATTTGCAGTGTGCAGCGAATCTTCTTCCGACTCCTGGGTCAATTCATGTCCGTGGATTTTATCTAAGTGACAATGTAAATTTGATGTATTGCCGGAAGTCCTTAGAGTTTTGCTGCACAATAGATACTTTGCGGAGTTGACACTTCATTTTTTGAAATAGAGCCACACCTTACATTTGTTCGGCATATTTATTTCGGCAAGAAGCTGATGAAAAATAGAAGTTATTAAAAATTTGCAATTTTGTTTTAATTTAATATTAATAATTACAAATTAGAATGATAGCAGTGCAAGCAACTTCCTTTTAAAAGTAATCAAAAAGCAGCCCATTATTAAATAAAAGCAATTTTGGTCAAAGTAGCTGAAAATAAAAACGATTACGCTGTTATCAAAGGTGATGTAAAAACTAAGTACTATTCACATAATAACATTATTCCAGAAAGCTCGGGATACCACTTCACGATATACATCTTTACCTCACGCCTTTTCACAGGCCATACTGCACTTTCGATTAAGATGTTCACCTATTTATTTAGTATAAAATATTCATTAGAAGTCACATCATAATTTAAAACAGTTATTATTAATAACTTACCCTTTTTACATCAGTTTCCCCTATACCGGGCCACCTCGGGAAGTATTAATGGCCTTACCACAGTAAGGGGCGCTGCTGTGGCGGACGGTTCTTTCCCCGTATATAATACTGGACCGCTGAGCCCGCCTTGTCGGGCAGGTGGTCGAACGACCAAGATGAGCGACTCATTACCTGATTGTAATAAGGACGATGTAAAGAGGAGGACTGAGTCGCAATCCAAGGACGACAAATACGAATTAAGCGATGCGTCGGACTCGGGGAGCGAGAGTAGTGCTGACTCAATGAACTCCATGTTGGAGAAACACACAAATGAAAACGGAGTAGAAGAGTGGAGAAGGGTACGGAGCAGAGGAAGTAAAAGAGCTCTCTCGAAGTACCGTGCAGCACTAAGAATTGTACAACGCTTAGGAGCAGTGGTCGACCCAACAGAAATGGAGATCGAGCGCTTGGAATGGGCCCATGAAGCGGTAGAAGTAGGTCGAAGGCAGTTCAAAAGGTTTGCTGCGAGAAACCCTCGGTTCTGCAACCGGTACGAGGAGGAAGAAGCGTCGAATGGCAGAATTAAGAGGCCTGCTTTCAAGAGGCAGAAGGACAGTCGCATAGACAAGACAAGTAGGCCCAAAGCTGTAAGACAGATGGGCTCCAATAGCGAGGTAGCAACTACCTCAAAAGCTGCGAGTAAGAGGGAAGTTCCAATTACGGAAGTAGGAGATAAGCCAAAGGGAGATAACGCTAAGACTCCGGCTTTCTCAGAGGCGCTGAAGGGATTTACGCTAAGACTCCGGCTTTCTCGGAGGTGCCAAAGGGAGATAACACTAAGACTCCTGCTTTTCCCGAGAAGATGAGTGATGTGGCAAAGCAGTCACTGACTGTGGCGCTGGTTGATCGTAGCAGTCCTTTCGGACAAATGACTACTGAAAGGTGGAGATCTGTGGAAAGGGAGCTTATTAGCTTAATTCTTAAGATGATGCGGGAACAACCAAGTGAGCCCCTTCCAACCTTTGATTCGGGGGGATGGTATAATTGTGTGAAGATGATAGCGTGCGACAACATCGCGAGCTTGCGGTGGCTGGAGGTAGTGGTTCCAAACCTCCAAAGGCAAGACACAAACGCGCGGTTTGAGGTGGTGGATAAAGCACAAAGTGGCGTCGAGCGAACTCCTCCTAACCCTTGAGGAGGGTTCGTTTGACGTGGCGCTGATCCAGGAGCCGTGGATCTCATCGGGAGGAAAGGTTTCTGGACTTAGCGCGCGCGGGTTTGGCGTTTACTACGCGCAAACGGAAGGACGGGTGCAAGCTGTAGTAATGGTAAGGAAACATCTGCATTCATATATGCTGACTAACTACACCACTGAGGATCTCGTAGCGGTGGCCGTTGAGCGAAAGAATAAGCAGGTATTTGTCCTGGCGTCCTGCTACATGGCCCATGCTGCGGAGGTTCCACCGATGTAGTGCAAAAGGCTAGCACAGGAGGAAGGGCGCAAAGGGCGGTTGGTCATAGGCGCAGATGCAAATGCGCACCACAATGCGTGGGGAGGGGCAGATACGAACGAGAGAGGCGCATCTCTGTTTTGTTACATCCTGCAAACCAATTTGCAGATAGCAAACAGGGGAAATGTCCCTACATACATTGGTCCAACATCCAGCAATGTTCTGGATATTACATTGAGCTCCGAGCGTGATATATCAAGGTATGATTGGATGGTTCTTGATAGACCATCCTTCTCCGACCATGCGTATATCAGCTTCAGCATCCCCCTAAAGAGGGTAGACGAGGGAGGACCTTTAGAAACCCTAGGTCAACGAACTGGACTAAATTCCAGAAACATGTAGAAACAAAACTGGGACAACCCAAAGAGGCTGCTAATGTAGAGGAACTGGATGAGTCGAATAAATTCCTAACAAGGACGCTTATGACTGCGTATAACAAAGCTTGCCCTCTAAGAAGATTCAGAGGAGAAGCGAAGCCGCCATGGTGGAGCAATGAGCTGAGTCTTCTAAGAAGACAGGTAAAAGAAATGTTAAGCTCGCAAACGAAGCGTGTCGGGACGACTACGGGGATCTACTGAGGATCTACAATCGTGAAATTACCAGGGCGAAGAGAAACTCATGGAAAAGTTTCTGTACGGACATAGAGTGCTCCAGCGAAAAAGAACGGTTGAAAAAAGTCCTAGCAAATGGAAACATAGTCCAGAAAGAGAACGGGGGGAAAGAGAAATGAAATGAAATAGTGAGGAATCCCTTGAGGTGCTTCTCGATACACATTTCCCATCGGGAGACGGTTTAGAAGAGCCAGCACACATCACTCACACTTCGGTCACGGAGCTAGTAGTGCCGGGCTTGGTGACCGATACCAAGATCGAGTGGGCAGTGAAGACGTTTTCTAAGTTTAATCACCGGGCCCAGATGGTATATTCCCGGCCATGCTACAAGTCTCAAGTAGGGCGGTCGTGGAATGGCTTAAAATAATATTCGATGGGTGCATAAGACTGAATCATGTACGGCACTCTTGGAGAACTGCTCGTGTCGCTTTTCTACCAAAGGCGGGGAAGATCGGTAACGTGTATCCCAAAGACTATAGACCCAGAGGGGTGACCTTACAGGAGGAACCTTGCACAAAATATCTAGGAATCATCCTAGACAGTAAGCTGTCATGGAAGCTCAACGTGGAGGAGAGGGTCAAGAAGGCCTCAACGGCACTCTATGCATGTAAAAGAATGCTGGGGTGTACGTGGGGCCTATCACCCTCTCTTTCTCATTGGGTTTTTACAGCGATTGTAAGCCCTATTCTATACTATGGAGTTCTTGTTTGGTGGAAAGCCACACAAAAAAAAAAAACATCCCTCAAAAAATTAGGGAGGGTATGCAGACTATCGATGCTTAGCATTACGGGAGCCTTGAAAACAACCCGACGGCTGCACTGTATGCCATTCTGCACATCCCACCTGTAGACCTGGTAGCAAAGAACAAAGCGTTAACGACCGCAACCGGGCTCGGTGCTTCGGGGCAGCTTGAGCGCCGACCATATGGCCATAGTAGTATAGCGTCATCAATCACAAGACGAACAGACTACATGATCCCTATCTGCGCTTCGAGGGAGATCTTAAGGCCACAATAGAGGTGGACGGTTGGCGCAAGGGTGCGCAAATGGCAGACGAGGCGATACATGTGTACACCGATGGTTTCAAAGTAGTGGAAGGAGTAGGGTCTGCGGTATACTGCGCTGATCCGGAAATAAGCAGATCCTACAGGCTGCCGGATTACTGTAGCGTTAACCGTGTTAACTTTTATATTGACAGTCAAGCAGCAATTAAGGCAATAATCTCGCATAGCACAGCATATAAATGCGTGCTAGAGTGTAAGCAGCCTCTGGAGAGAATCGGGACAGGGAGAAGCATACATCTATATTGGGTCCCAGGGCACATGGGAATAGACGGGAATGAAAAAGCGGACGGACTAGCTAAAAAGGGCGCATCCCTTGAAACTTGCTCCGTAGATGTCCCAATTAGATTGGGCGAGATTAAGCGAATGCGAGAGGTGCACATGATCGACCAAGCGGGAAAGGCGTGGGTTCAAGCGCGGGGCTGTAAAGTGTCGAAGATTATGTGTAGGTCTTACAACCTTAGACTAAAACAGTTGCTTCTATCATTAAAAAGAGACGACTGTATACTCATGATGGGTATTCTGCCTGGACACTGCCTTCTGGCGTCACATGCTTTTAAATTAGGCTTGGTCAGTGATAGCAGACGTAGGAAGTGCGGGTTGGAGGAGGAAACGATCGAGCACGTTCTGTGCTCGTGCCCTGCACTTGCCAGGTTAAGACTCCAGCTATTAGGAGTGATACAGCTGTCAGATCTAGAAGCAACAAGTGGCTTAAGTCCTAGGAAGCTTCTAGTATTTGCCAAGAGGACGGAGTTATTTTATAACATAGGTCCTGGTTTTTGATAGGGTTTTTCAGTCTGGCCGTTAAAACAAATTTCTGGTAACACTACGGACTCAATCAGTCTATGTGAGGTCCTCATGGACCGGCCAGTTCAACCTACCTACATCAGTTTGCAACAACTTAACAAAAGAAAAAAATGGCGTCAATAAATGCAACTTTGGAGATGTGGATGTTCGAAACATTGTCAAAGTTGACATCGATGTATCGGCAATTTTTCGATATTGAGAAATTTTGAAACATCGATGTTAAACATCGGATTTTCATCCGATGCTGTCGATGTTTTAAAAACATTGATGTATCGTTTGCATCCCTATATTTATTTAGTTTGATTTCAGCGCTTGTACTGTAAACACGTATCACACGCACCCCTGGTACAGTGTTTGGTCGTACAATACGGAGTATGTACGTACATACTTATGAATGCAAAATGTTTCAGGTTGAATGGAAAGTACAGTTTTTTTTAAATAGCGCCGATAGGCCACAAAGCTTAATTTGCGGAAAAATTATAAATTATATTTGCAAGCAAAGCTTCAGTCGACATTTCATTTTACTCCACAGGAGCGTAAATACTTACCCCTGAATCCCCTGTGAATCAGTGTTTTCATCTATGGCTTTTATTAAAAACTCGTACAGAAGCAAACTCAGGAATTGAGCATTTGGAAGATCTCCTCAGAATTAAAGTTTCAAATGTCGTTTTAAATTAGGATGATTTAATTAATCACATTTCTTAGTACTTTTTCTATTTTACATTATAAAATGGAGTTGAGCTTTAATTAACTTTTTTATATTTTTGTTATTCATTATTATTTTATAAAGCATTGTCTCCCTTTTTTGCTGTTTTAACATAAAGAACTTCCATGGTGGAATCACAGAAGATGTACGCTGTCTGAAACGGTGGGGATGTATTTTCAACGGTCAGAGAGGGTAAAATGTTTACCCTCTTTGAAAAATAGGAGTTGTTAAAAAAATTGCCACGAAGGCCGATAGAGAAATTATTTTTTTCAGTATATCAGTGCCACCTAACGCCAATGCAAAAGGGAATACACAGGACCAGTGCTCGCACTATATATATATATTACTTTTGGCATCGAATAAAAATAAAAAAATAAAACTGTGATGAGCAGTAAAATTTCATCGATATCTTTCAAATAAAGCGCTTGTTAGCGTTAACCGAAGATGGTGAAAATGGTGGAATTGGTTTCTTATATAGCGCAAGAAAGTTATTCATACGTAAAATAAAAATTAGTCAGCACCATAAAGAAAATTTAGGGAAAATTTAAGATATAAATGCATAGGTATAAAATGTATGCAAGGTATAAAATCAATTTTATTATATAAAATTAGTATGACATATCATATTTGTCAAAATTTTCTAGTTCTGCTACTTTTAACACATTTATAACATATCGTTAGAAATAAAAAACATGATTAATGACTACATTCATACGTATTTCATTAATTTTCATTGAGAAATAAGCTCGTAAAAATAAAAGCATGTTATTATAAAGTACATGTTAAGCCCCATAGATAAAATGAGTAAGAGAATGAACTTTGGTTTGTATATTAAATTTGTAAAATAAAAATCTCCTGCTAAAAAAGGAGCAACACATAACAAAATTTTTTCATTTTCGTACTTATTATTATTAATAGGTCTGGAACCACTGCGACCTTTGTGCAGATCTATTGTGCAAGACCTTTCAGCCTAATTTTGTATCTGGAGGCTTTTGATGTATCTAAATACCTCTCCAGGCCTTTTACTCCATATCACATAGGAATTAGGAGTCCCACCAACTAGATAGGATAGTCTCTGCCTAGTTAGAGTAACGCATTCGTAGAGAATGTGAACCGGCGTTTCATCATCCAGCTCACAGAAACGACAAATTTGGGTATCGGATAGATTTAACTTACTTAGGTGATATCGTAGACCGTAGCGTCCCGTATAGTATCCAGTGAGAGTTCTTAGATCCTCCCTGCTTAGATTAATGAGTTTGGCTGATACCTTCGTTGCCGGAAGCACAAACAGTTTGGCCTGCCTTTGCCCTCGGCAGTCAATCCATTGACGTCTGAGTTGTTTAGTTTCCCAGTTACTTATAATTTCCCTGTTGTGTGCTTTTGTAAGTCCACAAAAGGGCTCTGGACCATAGAATGCTGCTTTGCTAGGTAATCTGCATGTTCGTTACCTTCATGTCCCTGATGTCCGGGAACCCATCCTAACAAAACCTTGTTTTTGGCTCGCTTCCAGGGCATTAAGGATTTCAGTGCATAGCTTAGATGTAACTGTGTAGGATTTCAAGGCACGCAGGGCCACCTGGCCGTCCGACATAATGTAGATGCTCTTCGATATTGAGCCTCTCCGCAGACATTCTCTACCACAGACTTCTATTGCATGAAATTCTGCCTGAAATATGGTGGTGTAACATCCCATTGGTATCGATTTCTTGAAGCTCGGCCCATAAATGCCAGCTCCCGTTCTTCCGTCATCGAATTTCGATCCATCCGTGAACCAGACCTCTGAGTCAGGGTCGTTATAGGGATTCCGTATTTCATAGTGGGTCCTGTCCACAATGGACACTTCAAAGTTCCGTGAGATTCTGAGCTTAGGGGACATTACGTCACGCAGTTGTAATGAGGGATTTCCTATGAATTTTCTTATTACTTTCATATGCTCTATCATATTTCCTCGCTTGAACTCAGAAATATTTGGACGTCTTAGTACGCCTAGTGTTGCCTCTTTCTCTATCAGAATAGGGAAGGGAGGTATTCCCGCTAAAACACTAAGTGCGGTTCTCATGGCACCCGTTATGCCAACGCAAACTAGTCGATGCAGTTTGCTTAGTTTAGCTGTTGCCGTTCTTTGTGTGGCCTTCTGCCATCAAACTTGGGAAGCATAGGTGACTATTGGCCTTACAACAGTATTAAATGTCCAATATACCATTTTTGGATATATCCCCCATGTTTTGCCGTAGGGACGAGTACAGGCGAAGAAAGCTCTTGTTGTATTTTTTAGGATAGCATCCAAACGAGCATTCGACGTTTAGATATTTAGCTTCCATTGAGAGTTGTATTTTCGAACCACCCAGGGATGGTTTTAGGATGGATACTTTCCTTCTCTGTGTGAAAAACACTATATATGTTGCAAAGGGCTTGTTGCATGCCATCTGATATTGTATCTTCGTGCATCCCTGTGATATAAATAACTAGGTCATCTGCATATCGTTGTTTAAAATCCCTTGGTTTTCAAGGAGGAGGAGTGAAGCAGGTCATCTATGACCAGGATCCACAGGAGAGGGGAGAGCACACCTGCTTGTGGGCATCATCTTGTGGCCGCAGTTGATTCAGTTGTCCCTCCCAGTTCCAAATGGATTTTTCTACTCTTTAACATGGACAGCACCCATCGAATTATTATAGGGCTTATGTCCTTGTCAATCATAGCTTGTTCGATAGCTTGATGTGTTGTGTTATCGGAAGCCCCTGATATATCAATAAAAGCACAGAGGGCCATATTTTTAGACTATAGCCTTTTCGATTTTTACCGTGAGACTATGAATAGCCATCTACGTGGATTTCCCTGACTGGTAGGCGAACTGATTCCTACACAGAGGGAGTTTATTTAGATTGACCTCCCTGATATGCTGATCTAAGATTTTCTCCATACCTTTTAGGAGAAACGAGCTCAGGCTTATCGGTCGATACGACGAGGGCAGTTGCTCAGGTTTCCCTGGCTTTGGTAAAAAAATACTATCTTAACCTCTGACCACCTATTTGGGATATGGCCGAGCAGCCATTTTCGTACTTAACTACACTGCCTTTTATGATTCAGGATTTTGGGCAAATTTTGAAAAAACTCCGAACATCATACCTTCATTATTCTTCATTCCACTGCCTTCTTTTACTGCCTTCAACTCTATTCGCAACATATCCTCAATTTAAGCTGCCAAACTATATAATAAACAATGCATTTTTAGTTATAATAAGAAGTTTGTAAAATCTTTTTTGTATTGAGATTATAGTATTTCTCCTTAAGAGAAACCTGTCAAATTAAATCATACTTTGTTGAATTCATTTGTTTAGGCCAGATGCCTAAAACCTTAAACTTATAAGGTCGCCCTCGTACTTACTTTTCATTTACTTGTTAACAGAGTTGGTCGAACGGTTTAAGTTATATCTGCTAAAACGTCGCACAGATAAATAAACCGTACGACAGCAACTCGTTTAAAATTGTTAACAGTTTTTTATCCTTCACTTGGATTTATCGTTAATCACGTCTACACGCACCAGGAGCCGTAGCTGTTTTAACAAAGGTAACCTAAAAATAAGTATAATTAGTATTATAAATTTACCTAATTAACGTGCCTTGTATATTAGTTAAAATATATATTAAATATTTGAAAATAATGGATACCACATTTGTTTTCTTTTACCCCCAAAATTTGGTCGGTCAAACTTTCGAGTTTGCACTCCGAGCAAAACATTTGGTCATTCAGAGCCGTTTTTATTTACCAGCGACCTAAAATCACAACCATCTAATTGATTTGGCCTTAAACGCCCAGCGAAATATATGCTAAATACTTCCGAGCATCACATCCAGAGCTATCATCAAGGAGTTTGAACAGCAAGCAACAACATCCAACGTCAAATATTAAATTTTTACCAACTACAGTCCGCAACAAAAAGCTACAACGAAAAAAGTAAGTGGTTTGAAAATTCAGTGCGCACATATATTATTATAATTGTTTATTTAACAAAGTGTATCGCGAGTGATTTGTTTTCCTTGTGCAGTGATAAAATTAAATAAACAACAAAATTAAAGTTGTGAGTGTCAATTTGTATAGATAGCCGTTCTGACCATAGAATATTACTCCCCACCAGTGGTAAAGAATATTTGACATGGCGCAAGGGTCTTCAGTGCACCGAGCACACATATCTATACAAATCAGTGTTGAGAAAGTTAAACCAAAAGTTGCACATATCCCCTTTAGAGGATTGGAGGAGCATATAAGTGTTTCGTTACTTGCACTTCTCGTTGGTTAACTTTCACAACAACAACACTACACAGTGACTATAACCTCACATTGTTCACTTTTGCCTACTAAAAATTTCGTTTGCACAAAATCAAACAAAAAATCACTCTGGTAGTACACTAAATGCATTATTTGAAATAAAAAATCACTTTTTCGTAGTCTTTGATAATTTATACCTAAAATTAAAAATGTTTTTTTTGTTATAAATTGCCACCAAACTCGCTGCACTTTTTTCTCGGTATTTGTTATTTTTTTTTCGCGATTCAAACACAAGCACACATATACATACTCCCTTTGCGTGGTGAGCAATAACCACACACATTCGTATATAAACATAGTTTTTGCGTTGGTGCAACCTATTGAAGCGTTGTTTAATAAATTAAAAAGACTTGCGTTTAACAATAAATTCTGTGGAGATTTATTTATTCGGAAAATTTGGTGGGCAGCATTTTTTTGTGCATGTTATTTTTGGGTTACCAGAAAACAGATTCTGCCTCTGTGCTTTTTTCTGGAGTTATATACTAAGTCCCGTGCAAGATTCAAAGGTTTGCTTAAAGTAGTTATACCTTTTTTCATCCAATATGGATGCATGCAATCGACTATCTGACATTGTCGTTGAATTCGAGGTCGAATTCCTAAGGATCCCCACAAGCGACCACTCCAAATTTTCGCTGAAAATTCAGCAGGAGACATTGAAGTCGAAGTGGGACCAAGCCGCAGAGGCTTCTGACGAAATAATGGCTGCAGATGACCTCCCGCCAAAATATTTAGCCATAATCAAAAAGAAAAACAAGTCAGCTTATTCAGTCTATGTAAGGTGCATGTCAAAAATTAATGAACTTTCAGAAGAGCTAGAAAAGCTAGAGAAGGAAAAGGAAATTTTAGCAATCCACGCAACCTACATCTCCCACCCTGTGATACAGATGTATTCAAAGGAGATTATTTATCATGGCCAACATTTCGTGACATGTTCACAGCCATATATGTTCTTAATAAGGGACTTACTCCAATAAAAAAAACTGTATTACTTGAATCAAAAGACTCAAGGTGAGGCCAGGGAAACTGTCAAGAAGTGCGACTTGACAAACGAAGGTTTTGAAGTAGCCTGGAAAAATCTCTGCGAACGATATGAAAATAAAAGAATCCTTGTCAATACCCAGTTGAAGATTCTCTTTAACCTGCAAACAGTCGAAACTGAATGCGGTACATCCATAAAGAGATTACAACGGGATATAAACAATTGTATATCCTCATTAGTGAGTCACAAAATTGACATATCAAACTGGGACCCCATTATAACTTATCTCTGTTCGACAAAGTTACCTGATGTTACCCTGTCACTTTGGGAACAGTCAGTGGAGAATAACAGAGACTTCCAAGTGGGCTGATATGGACCAATTCACATAGGTTCCAAACCTTAGAATCGGTTTCGGGTTTAAGAGGAACAAAGCCGGCAAAACCTTCAAAGGTACAAGGTAATAAGAAGTCCTCTGAACCGACGCTTAAAAAGCTTGGTTCTTTTCAAGCACGTGTCGCTAAAAATGGGTGCACAATTTGTCAAACCTCTAGCCACAGAATATATGCCTGCGACAAATTCAAAAAATTACCAATAAGGGACAGAATTTCATTTCTCAAAAGCAACCGATGTTGCCTGAATTGTCTCTCACCTGGGCATTCGGTGTCGAAGTGTACTAGTGGCTCCAACTGCAGCATCTGTCAGTCAAGGCACAATACCCTTCTGCATTTGCAGGCGACCAAGGCTACAAATGATACTTCGCCGGTGGCCACATATTCTAATGATGATTTACCGGCTCCATCCAAATCAGCTCAAATGCGTAATGAGTCTACAAAGAAGAAGAAATCGGCTAAAACGGTTAAAGTAAAATCGAATTTCGCGAACAGGAGTAAAGGCGTTTTACTAGGAACAGCCCGTGTATCCATTTATCATAATGGCACTAATTATTCGGCTAGAGCTCTCATAGATTCGGGATCTTAGTGCTCTTTCATTACAGAAAGACTTAGGCGAAGAATTAACCTGCCAAGTAGGAAATTGCATGCCCAAGTTTCGGACATCAATAACACAGTTTCTGCGCAGGTTAAAGGTGCATGTGCCATACAATTGCGGTCACCCGTTGACCCTCCAATTTCAATCGATGCTGTTGTGTTAGTTTTGCCACAGGTAACTGGCAACTTACCTACATGCGATGTCAGTGCACTCACATAACACGCATTTCCCGATCTTGTACTGGCGAACAAAAGATTCTTCGTAAATGAACCAATCGATCTTGTTTTGGCTGGAGATATTTACCCGCAAATCATCTCGAGTGGTATTAAGAAGAACATTCCTAATACTCTCTTGGCTCAAGAGACAGTATTCGGTTGGATACTGACGGGTCGTGCCGATGCAGCCAACCCAACCAACCACAATAAGGTATCATTCTTCAATGAAGTTGCTTTAGACAAACAGCTAAGCTCCTTTTGGGAAATTGAAGATATATCCAAATCAAAAGCTCTTACCCCCGAAGAGAAAATATATGAGGAGTTGTACAAACGCACAACGCAACGAAATTCTGATGGAAGATATATCGTTTCCCTTCCTTTCAAAGCAGATTACCCAGCGAACATTAGCCTGGGACCTTCATTAAGGATAGCGTGCTCTCAATTTTACAAAAACGAGACACGAATTAAGAGAGATCCCGAATTAAAAAGGAATACAATAGGGTCATTATGGAATACGAGACAATGGAGCATATGTCAAAAATAAATGCACTTCAGTCGGTCGATGCAGTCGACAACTGTCATCTGCCGCATCATGCGGTTATTAAAGAGGAGAGTACCTCAACGAAAGTTAGAGTAGTTTTCAACGCATCTTCACGTTCTTCAAATCGTACCAGTCGGAACGACGTTCTTTTCCCTGGGCCTGTACTCCAGTCTGATTTATCCATATTAATTTTTCGCTGGAGACTTTTCAGATACGTCTTCAATAGCGATATTGAGAAGATGTACAGACAAATCTTAGTAAATTCCAAGCAAACCAAGTACCAACGAATAGTTTTCCGCTCAAACTCAAACTATCCAATCAATCTTTATGAACTCAAAACGGTAACTTTCGGGATTAGTTGTGCTCCTTATCTGGCAATAAGGACTTTACTCCAACTAGCTGATGATTCAGAAGTTTCTCATCCAATAGCCTTTTACGCAAAAATATGTATGTCGACGACGTCCTTTCAGGGGGCATTCCATTGAGTCCGCGATAGAAGCTAGGGATGACATATCTACTGTTTTACAATCAGCTGGTTTCCCATTGCGCAAATGGACCTCGAATAACAACGAAATATTAAAAGGAATTCCAAAACCTCATCTTTTGAGTGAAGATTTTCTAAAATTTGAGGATTCCAGTAGCGTGAGAGCACTTGGAATTAGGTGGAATGTACATTCCGATAAATTCTATTTCACTATCAAACCAATAGAATAAGATACAAGTCTCACAAAAAGAGCGATATTGTCGACATCGCAAAACTTTTTGACCCTTTAGGTTGGCTGGCACCCACAATTATAGTCGCGAAAATTATTATGCAAAATATATGGCTAGAGGATACTGGGTGGGACGAACCCGTATCTCCCTTAACATTGGAGAGGTGGAAAAATTTTACCGGAACTTACAATAAACTCGAGAAATTACGAATTCCCCGATGGGTCTCCTATTCCCCGACAGAAAAAGTAGAAATTCACGGGTTTTGTGATGCTTCCGAAAAAGCATACGCTGCAACGGTCTATTTGCGGGTCGAAAAGGATGACAAAGTACTTGTCAAACTGCTTTTGGCGAAAACAAGAGTAGCTACAGTTAAGACCATTTCACTTCCGCGACTGTAACTTTGCGGGGCGGTATTATTAGCTGAAATCATCGAATCAATTTGCAGCAATCTGGATTTAGGTCATCTCAATATACATCTGCGGACTGACTCGACGATAGTGCTGGCCTGGATACGCAAAGCCCCATGCTCCTGGTCCACTTTCGTATCTCATCGAATAACCAAAATCATCGAGAAAGTGGGAAGTTCATCTTGGTACCACGTAGATTCAGGTACAGATCCATCAGATTTAGCCAGCAGGGGCATATTAGCTCAGGACTTGGTCGACAACTCTCTATGGTGGCAGGGCCGTCTTGGCTCCAAGAAGACAGAGGAAATTGGCCAATTCAAGAAACGGACTTTACAACAAATTTAGAAGAAAAGCGAGTACAGGAACATGCAGCAGCAGTCGCAGATAACAGAAGTGACATTCTCGAAAGGTTTTCCAAGCTACCGCGCGCCTTGAGGGTACTCTCATACGTTTTTAGATTCATTCATAGGACCCACCTGAAAGAGAAAGCTCCTATCCAGGAATCTCACTTCATCTCATCTGATGAAATTAAAGTAACGACTATCTGTCTAATTAAACTTGCTCAGGAGAAGCATTACGGTAATGAAGTAGCGAAACTAAAAGTCAAAGAGCCGCTTGAATCTAAGAGCGGAATACTTTCCCTAAATCCATTTATCGATGAAATCGGAGTCATTAGGATGGGGGGGGGCGCGGCTTGGAGCATCCACCGATATGGCATATGGCGAAAAACACCCAATAATACTACCATACAATTATAGGTTGTCGCGTCTGTTCGTCCAGTTTGTCCATGAACTTTCTAATGCTGCGAATTATTCGAACCCAGTACTGGATTCCCAAGGTGAAAACCATGGTCAGAGCCGCAATTCATAATTGTAAGATCTGTACGATCTACAAAAAGCACGTCCAAAGTCAACTCATTGGAATTTACCACAAGAGCGTACAACCTTTTCGCGCGCATTTATTAACACAGGGGTGGATTTTGCAGGGCCGTTCGACATAAAGACTTATAGGGGGCGCGGCTGTCGTACCTCAAAAGGTTACGCCTGTCGGTTCGATTGTTTTTGTACTAAGGCCATACATTTAGAGGCCACTAGCGATATGAGCACCTCACCTTTTTTAGCAGCGTTTTCGCGATTCGTAGCCAGACGAGGATGCCCAAGGAATATCTACTCAGATAATGGGACCAACTTCATCGGAGCTTCACGCGCACTAAAGGCAGAATTTAAAGCTTTTCTCGCCGATTCCCGAATACAAATTCTTTCAAAATTTGCATATCAGGCATTAACCTGGCATTTCCAGCCGGCGCTCCGCATATGGGCGGGCTGTGGGAAGCCGGTGTGAAAAGCTTTAAAACACATTTTAAAAAGATCGCGTTGAGCTCGAAATTTACTTTCGAGGAGTTCAACACGCTACTTTGCAGAATCGAATTCTGCCTTAATTCGCGTCCTCCAAGCCCTGCTTCCAACGAACCTTCGGATCTAGAACCCCTGACTCCACGTCACTTTTTTGTCGGCGGACATTTATTAGCTCCACCAGAGCTATAAATCAACAAAAACCCGGCCTCAATTGTGAATCGATGGCAAAAACTCAAGGCGTTGCATCAAAACTTTTGTCAAAGATGGAAAACCGAATACCTATCGGAGCTACAAAAGAGGACAAAGTGGAAACATCCAAAATCAAACATCAAGGTAGGAGATATGGTGGTCATCAAAGAGGACAATTTACCGCCAAATGAGTGGAGACTGGGACGAGTGGTCAATGTTTATCCTGGTTCCGACAACCGGGTACACGTCGTAGACATTCGGACAGAGAGGGGCCAAGTGACAAGACCACTTGTCAAACTGGTATTATTACCACCATTTGTCTCACAAGAAGAAACAAATCTGGCAAAAGCAACCATCTCACAAAGAGATGACACAAATCAAACCACTACTCTAAACCAACAACCTCACAATTAAAAGAAAAACAAAAAGAAAATATATCAATCCCTTTAAAAAACTAAAAGTAGAAAATTTTTGTCTTACTTTAGTCGATCCAGCCTAATGTCAACAACAATTCATATCTAATACAAGTGTAGGAGTTTTTTCGGAAGTTTTTTACTAAATTCCCTTGGAGAATTTTTTTTTCTTTTTGACCCGCCCTAATGTACATGTGTATGTTTGTACAAATCACCGCGTGATATTCTATTGCATATTCACATTTCGTGTTTCTTGGTTACAAAAACACGTTTTCATCTTTAAGAGGCTTTTTACATGCTCCCATGCAGAACGATTTTACTGCTGGGTAGGTACACGCCGGTTTAATTTGTACAAACAGGCACAATACGGTTATGGGTATTAGGCCAAATCACAATGCACACTTTTTTTGGTTCCGGTCACAGGAATTTTTCCACATGGGCTTGTGTCAAGTCTATTTCGAAATATTACATTTAGATTAAGAGCGGATTGTTTGGTTGATAATGCGTCATTTAAAAAAAAAAAAAAATTTTGGTGTTGGGAAAAAGTTTGCAATTTCGTTTTTTTATTTTTCTCACACTGTTTTTACGCAATACCGTAACCTAACGCGAGCTTAAGCCAAACAACCACTCGATAATATTTTTTATGAATGACATCGAAAAAATTCCGGCATCAAAAAAAAAAAAAATGTTTTTCCACAGACTAATAAGTAGTCTCATCACACGTTTTTGCACACAAAAATGTATAGCCAATTATATTACATTGACCAGAAAAGTGTTCATTTTTTTTGCAAATATTTTTCACAAATTTTTTTTTTTTTGGAAGAATGGAAAAGAAGGATATTAAAATGGCAAAGGTAGCGTTACGTAAAAGAAAATTCATCCGCTACCAATTCCATTGCATTAACCCTTTCTAAACAAAACAGTAATTTAACAAAAAATTTATCAGAAATCCAAAAAAAAAAAACAATTGGAACAGCGTGATGCATAACCTGTGTTACTAAATAGTAACATCCGATTTATGCAACAAAACTAAAGCAAAACATTTTTTTTTCTTTTTTCTAAAACAGAAAAGACAAATTTTTTCTTTGGTACACCCGAATGTACAATACACGCGCTACTCCGATCGCGTTTTTTCATAATGGATTATCCATAAAACTGAAAAACAATTACACACACAACACAAAACTACATTTTTTCGCCACTACGCACGTTTTTTTTTTTCTTGAGGAATATTACCTTACAAAAAGGTTAGGAATACATAATATATGTATGTACATGTCTTTTTATATTCACTTTCCTCATTGTTTATATTTTATATATTTATATTACATTATATTTTTCACTTCACTACACTACCGAAAACACCCGTATTAATTTTCGCACGCAGAATCGACAAACAAAAAACGAAGATTCTACGCACCACGCTGTAACTAATTTCATTGCCATTGACAAATTTAGTGCAGCGTAAAATGAATCGAGCGGCGATAAATCGATATCGGATCGATGTAGGGATAACACCAGGGCTACACTTGCCATTTATTCAAGCAGTGTAATGGGGTTGGGAGCATATACAAATGCAACTACCTGAAACGGGTTTGCGGCTCATTTTATACGGTTTCTAGGCCTTTATTTTTTCATATTGATTCCCCGAGAGACTTTCATTTAAATAAATGAAATATTTCATCTTGAAACCACCTTCACAAACAACATTGCACTAAGGACCTAAGGGGCGTATTTAAGTATCCCTAACCCAGCAAGTAGCTACCACCAATTTTTGAGTACGGCGTTATATAGCCGCTCATATTGCTCGTCATGCATTGGGCGTCCATAAAATAAATGGTAAAGGTCTGCAACTTTGAAACTATTACTTTTCCAGATATGACGCGTTAGACCGCTTTACGCAAGCGCTCTGAAGCGAGCCAATTTGAATTAAGATGTCGGCTATGTAGCAACCCACACTCGCTCAGAGCGTGTCCAGGGCTAAGGAGCCCACCGAATGCCTACGATTAACACACAAATACAGCTACTGCACCAATTGTCTTTCCGAGGCACATATCGCATCTCAGTGCTAAATGAAGGGTTACGTCGACGATGCGGCGAACATCATCATACGATGGTCCACATTGAGCCCAACGAAAAGATCAGGCGACGACCAACACGTCCCACCAGGAATGACGCCAACGACACCGACTCAATTTCGCTATTTGCCTCGTAGGGCGATTTAACTGACTACGAAACATCTGCTTTTCGCCATGATAATTTGACTGGAGTGGAATCCATGGCACTCCATCCAGCCCCTGAAAGTAGTACTGCGCTGCAACGTTTCCGGCCACGTTTATGCCATGAAATTCCACAGGAAAACGGCATAAAAATGCTTCGACCTATAAGGGATCTTGGCGCAATCACAAACAGGGGAGAGTGGAATCTCAAGCATTCCACCTCCATTCACGTCACAACCAGGGGGAGTGGAATCTGAAGCATTCCACCCCCTCTCTCATCGAAAACGGGGTAGAGTGGAATCTGAAGCATTCCACCTACCCTCTAGGGTTAACTTCCGCTCCGGCGCAATAGCAATACCCCCGGTCGTATAATGCCCCACCTCGGTTGCACCAACAGCAGTCGTCAAGATAGAAGGAGGAGGACGCATACACCTCGTTCGGGCGCTACTTAACGTATGCGCCAGTGCCACCGAGGTATCAGAGGACTTGGTACGCGAACTTCATTTGGGGGTAACGTATTGAAACGGGCGGATGGGGTGTTTTTTAAAATTACGTGGAAATCATGGCAATTCGGCGGTCTGGGTTCAGCGGATACAGCGCAAAACACCAGCCACGAACCTCGACGCAACGGTATTCGGTCAATACGCGAATCTTAAACTGGCAGATCCGCAATTTCACCTCGCCGCCCCGGTTCGCATTGTGTTGGGGCGGAAGTTGATCCTAAGATATTGCTGGGAGCTATTCCAGCGGGAACTCTGGGGCCTTTATTGGCCCAGAATACGATATTTGGGTGGTTGCTATCCGGCGCCTGCTAAATATGCAAAAAAAAAAAAGATTTACATATAATTTTTAAATACATAGAAACATGAATTTTCCTTGAATTGATCAATAAAACGTGCCACTGAATTTGAAACCACGTATATTTCATTTTTTCATTTATCTTCCCTTCTTTTCAAAGCGAAGAGCTTAGATATAAGAAATTAGTTTTAAAAACCCGAGGAAACACGACGGCATGCTTTTTCTCTTCTTTGTTACGTTGCGTCACCCAACGGGGGCCGGCATGTTTAGGCCAGATGCCTAAAACCTTAAATTTATAAGGTCGCCCTCGTACTTACTTTTCATCTACTTGTTAACAGAGTTGGTCGAACGGTTTAAGTTATATCTGCTAAAACATCGCACAGATAAATAAACCGTACGACAGCAACTCGTTTAACATTGTTAACAGTTTTTTATCCTTCACTTGGATTTATCGTTCATCACGTCCACACGCACCAGGAGCCGTAGCTGTTTTAACAAAGGTAACCTAAAAATAAGTATAATTATTATTATAAATTTACCGAATTAACGTGCCTTGTATATTAGTTAATATACATATTAAATATTTGAAAATAATAGATACCACATTTATTTTCTTTTACCCCCAAAATTTGGTCGGTTAAACTTTCGAGTGTACACTCCGAGCAAAACACATTTTTATTATGAACTAGCTTATGTCCGTGGGTTTAACCCCACGTTTCTATAAAAATATGCAAATAAAAAACACAAATTTTTAACTTATTTTAAGGTTGTGTATTTGCGAATTTAGGTATTGCTGAAAACCATAGGATATACAAGATTTGTTGTAATATTATTTGAGGTATAAATAAAAAGATTTTTGGATGAGTCAACTCTGGAGCAGGCTACGTATAATTGGCCATGGGTGAAACATGAGTGGGTAAGATTGACTCCTTCCAAGCTAATGATTGTCCTTGAGCTTTATTGATAGACATTGAAAGCCAACCTAAGCAAATTTGGTTGTGATCGGTCGATCCGTTTAGGACGCAACCCGATCTATACCTACATAAATAATTTGAATTTTATATGCATATATAGATTCAAAACTTATTGCGAACATTTTGTTATATGTAGCTGTGTTACTTATATGCATATTTTTTTACTCAGTTGAGCAGAGCTCACAGAGTATATTAACTTTGATTGGATAACGGTTGGTTGTATAGGTATAAAGGAATCGAGATAGATATAGACTTCCATATATCAAAATCATCAGTATCGAAAAAAAATTTGATTGAGCCATGTCCGTAAGTCCGTCTGTCCGTTAACACGATAACTTGAGTAAATTTTAAGGTATCTTGATGAAATTTGGTATGTAGGTTCCTGGGCACTCATCTCAGATCGCTATTTAAAATGAACGATATCGGACTATAACCACGCCCACTTTTTTGATATTGAAAATTTCGAAAAACCGAAAAAATGCGATAATTCATTGCCAAAGACGGATAAAGCGATGAAACTTGGTAGATGGGTTGACCTTATGACGCAGAATAGAAAATTAGTAAGATTTTGGACAATGGGCGTGGCACCGCCCACTTCTAAAAGAAGGTAATTTAAAAGTTTTGCAAGCTTTAATTTGGCAGTCGTTGAATATATCATGATGAAATTTGGCAGGAAATTTACCACTATTACTATATATGTGCGAAATAAAAATTAGCAAAATTGGATGAAGAACACGCCCACTTTTTAAGAAAAGTTTTTTTAAAGTAAAATTTTAACAAAAAATGTAATGTCTTTACTGTATATAAGTAAATTAAGTCAACATTCAACTCCAGTAATGATATGATGCAACAAAATACAAAAATGAAAGAAAATTTCAAATTGGGCGTTGCTCCGCCCATTTTCATTTAGTTTGTGTAGAATACTTTTAATGCCATAAGTCGAACAAAAATTTACCAATCCTTCTTAAATTTGGTAGGGGCATAGATTCTATGACGTTAACTGTTTTCTGTGAAAATGGGCGAAATCGGTTGAAGCCACGCCCAGTTTGTATACACAATCCACCGTCTGTCCTTCCGCTTGGCCGTTAACACGATAACTTGAGCAAAAACCGATATATTTTTACTAAACTTAGTCCACGTACTTATCTGAACTCACTTTATCTTGGTATAAAAAATGGCCGCAATCCGGCTATAACCACGCCCACTTTTTCGATATCGAAAATTACGAAAAATGAAAAAATGCCATAATTCTATACCAAATACGAAAAAGGGATGAAACATGGTAATTTGATTGGTTTATTGACGCAAAATATAACTTTAGAAAAAACTTTGTAAAATGGGTGTGACACCTACCATATTAAGTAAAAGAAAATGAAAAACTTCTACAGGGCGAAATCAACAGCCCTTGGAATCTTGGAAGGAATACTGTTCGTGGTATTGCATATATAAAAAATTAGCAGTACCCGACAGATGAGTTTCTGGATCACCCTGGTCCACATTTTGTCGATATCTCGAAAACGCCTTCGCATATACAAATATCACCACTCCCTTTTAAGACCCTAATTAATACCTCTAATTTGATACCCATATCGTAAAAACACATTGTAGAGTCACCCTTGGTCTACCTTTATGGCGATATCGCGAAAACGCCTTCACATATACATCTAAGGGCCACCCGCTTTTAAAACCCTCATTAATACCTTTAATTTGATACCCGTATCGTACAAACACATTCTAGAGTCACCCCTGACCCACCCTAATGGCAATATCTCGAAAAGGCGTCCACCCATAGACCTAATGCCCACTCCCTCATAAAATGCTCAGTAACACCTTTCGTTTGATACCCATATCGTACAAACATTCTAGAGTCATCCTTGGTCCACCTTTATGGCGATATCTCGAAAAGCCGTCCACCTATAGAACTAAGGATTACTCCCTTTTAAAATACTCATTACCACCTTTCATTTGATACCCATATCGTACAAACACATTCTAGAGTCACCCCTGGCCCACCCTAATGGCGATATGTCGAAAAGGCGTCCACCTATAGACCTAATGCTCACTCCCTCTTAGAATGCTCAGTAAAACCTTTCGTTTGATACCCATATCGTACAAACATTCTAGAGTCACCCCTGGCCCACCCTAATGGCGATATCTCGAAAATGCGTCCACCTATAGACCTAATGCCCACTCCCTCTTAAAATGCTCAGTAAAACCTTTCGTTTGATACCCATATCGTACAAACATTCTAGAGTCACCCCTGGCCCACCCTAATGGCGATATCTCGAAAATGCGTCCACCTATAGACCTAATGCCCACTCCCTCTTAAAATACTCATTAACACCTTTCCATATCGTACAAACACATTCTAGAGTCACCCCTGGCCCACCTTTATGGCGATATCTCGAAAAGGCGTGCACCTATAGAACTAAGGATCACTCCCTCATTACCACCTTTCATTTGATACCCATATCGTACAAACACATTCTAGAGTCACCCCTGGCCCATCTTAATGGCGATATCTCGAAAAGGCGTCCACCGATAGACCTAAGGCCCACTCCCTCTTAAAATGCTCAGTAACACCTTTCATTTGATACCCATATCGTACAAACACATTCTAGAGTCACCAATGGTCCACCTTTATGGCGATATTTCGAAAACGCTTTCACATATACAACTAAGGCACACTTCCTTTTAAAATACTCATTAGCACCTTTCATTTGATACCCATATCGTACAAACAAATTCCAGAGTCAGCCCTGGTCCACCTTTATGGCGATATCCCTAAATGGCGTCCATCCATAGAACTATGGCCTACTCTCTCTTAAAATACTTTTTAATACCTTCCATACACATGTCATACAACCACATTCCAGGGTTACCCTAGCTTCATTTTCCTACATGGTGATTTTTTTTATTTTGTCTCCATAGCTCTCAACTGAATATGTAATGTTCGGTTACACCCGAACTTAGCCTTCCTTACTTGTAAATTTAATAAATAAATTGGAAAAAATTTAAACAATGGGACGCCATGCAAAATAGTTTGGCGCCATAATTATACTCAGTTGAGTAGAGCTCACAGAGTATATTAACTTTGATTGGATAACGGCTGGTTCTACAGGTATAAAGGAATTGAGATATATCTAGACTTCCATATATCAAAATCATCAGTATCGAAAAAAATTTGATTGAGCCATGTTCGTCCGTCAGTCTGCCCGTTAACACGATAACTTGAGTAACTTTTGAGGTATCTGGATGAAATTTGGTGTGTAGGTCCTGGTCACTCATCTCAGATCGCTATTTAAAATGAACGATATCGGACTATAACCACGCCCACTTTTTTGATATCGAAAATTTCGAAAAACCGAAAAAGTGGGATAATTCATTACCAAATACGGATAAAGCGATGAATCTTGGTAGGTGAGTTGAACTTATGACGCAGAACAGAAAACTATTAAAATTTTGGACAATGGGAGTGGCACCGCCCACTTTTAAAAGAAGGTAATTTAAAAGTTTTGTTAGCTGTAATTTGGCAGTCGTTGAAGGTATCATGATGAAATTTGGCAGGAAGGTTACTCCTATTACGTTTCTATAAAAATATGCAACATAAAAAACACAAATTTTTAACTTATTTTAAGGTTGGGTATTTGCGAATTTAGGTATTGCTGAAAACCATAGGATATACAAAATTTGTTGTAATATTATTTGAGATATAAATAAAAATATTTTTGGATGAGTAAACTCAGGAGCATGCTACGTATAATTGGCCATGGGTGAAACATGAGTGGGTAAGATTGACTCCTTCCACAGCTGATGATTGTCCTTGAGCTTTATTGATAGATATTGCGAAAGCCAACCTAAGCAAATTTGGTTGTGATCGGTCGATCCGTTTAGGACGCAACCCGAATAGAATACCTACATAAATAATTTGAATTTTATATGCATATATAGATTCAAAACTTATTGCGAACATTTTGTTATAGCTGTGTTACTTATATGCATATTTTTAATTTAATAAATAAATTGGAAAAAATTTAAACAATGGGACGCCATGCAAAATAGTGTTGCGCCATATTTATACTCAGGTGAGCAGAGCTCACAGAGTATATTAACTTTGATTGGATAACGGCTATAAAGGAATCGAGATAGATATAGACTTCCATATATCAAAATCATCAGTATCGAAAAAAATTTTATTGAGCCATGTCCGTCCGTCAGTCTGCCCGTTAACACGATAACTTGAGTAACTTTTGAGGTATCTGGATGAAATTTGGTGTGTAGGTCCTGGTCACTCATCTCAGATCGCTATTTAAAATGAACTATAACCACACCCACTTTTTCGATATCGAAAATTTCGAAAAACCTAAAAAGTGCGATAATTCATTACCAAAGACGGATAAAGCGATGAAACTTGGTAGGTGAGTTGAACTTATGACGCAGAACAGAAAACTATTAAAATTGTGTACAATGGGAGTGGCACCGCCCACTTTTAAAATAAGGCATTTTAAAAGTTTTGCAAGCTGTAATTTGACATTCGTTGAAGATATCATAATGAAATTTGGCAGGAAGGTTACTCCTGTTACTATAAGTATGCTCAATACAAATTAGCAAAATTGAAGAAGGACCACGCCCACGTAAAAAAAAATTATTTCAAGCCAAATTTTAACAAAAAATTTAATATCTTTACAGTATATAAGAAAATTATGTCAATATTGAACTCCAGTAATGATATGGTGCAACAAAATATAAAAATAAAAGAAAATTTGAAAATGGGCGTGGCTCCGCCCTTTTTCATTTAATATAACTTTAGAAAAAAACTTTGTAAAATGGGTGTGACACCTACCATATTAAGTAGGAGAAAATGAAAAAGTTCTGCGGGCGAAATCAAAAGCACTTGGAATCTTGGCATGAATACTGTTCGTGGTATTACATATATAAATAAATTAGCGGTACCCGACAGATGATGTTCTGGGTCACCCTGGTCCACATTTTGCTCGATATCTCGAAAACGCCTTTACATATACAACTACCACCACTCCCGTTTAAACCCCTCATTAATACCTTTAATTTGATACCCATATCGTACAAACACATTATAGAGTCACCCCTGGTCAACCTTTATGACGATATCTCGAAAAGCCGCTCACCTATAGAACTAAGGCACACTCACTTTTAAAATACTCATTAAAACCTTTCATTTGATACCCATATCGTACAAACAAATTCTAGAATCAACCCTGGTCCACCTTTATGGCGATATCTAGAAAAGGGGCTCACCTACAGAACTAAGGCACACTCACTTTTAAAATACTCATTAAAACCTTTCAAACAAATTCTAGAGTCACCCCTGGTCCACCTTTATGGCGATATCTCGAAAAGGCGTCCACCTATAGAACTAAGGCCCACTCCCTTTTAAAATACTCATTAACACCTTTCATTTGATACCCATATCGTACAAAGAAATTTTAGAGTCACCCCTGGTCCACCTTTATGGCGATATCTCGAAAAGGCGTCCACCTATAGAACTAAGGCCCACGCCTTTTGAAAATACTCAGTAACACCTTTCATTTGATACCCATAGGATAGGATAGGATAGGTTAGGTGGTAGCTTCCCTGATAAGGATAGCTCACTTGGACAACACGAAGGTCCGTTGTGATACCACATACACCAAAAATAACGGTGGCCTAGATCCAGCTACTTAGAGAATCGTTGGGTAGCAACGATAAAGCTCCGAATGATACCGATCTCAACCTTGGATATATCCTCGGGAGATCCAAGTGAGTCGCGACCGAAGTACTTTCGCCTAATTCTGGCAAAAGCTGGACAATCAAGCATAAAGTGATTTGGTGATTCCACCTCATCATCCTCCATACAGCTGCAGCAGGATGGAGTTTCCAGTATATTGAGACGTACCGCATGGATACCCATGGGACAGTGCCCTGTCAAAACCCCAATGACCATTGATAGGTGAGCCTTAGTGAACCCAATTATTTCAGCAGACCTCCTGCCATCCACTTTCGGCCAGAAAGATCTTGCTACCCTGCAAGACGTGGTATCCGCCCAACGTTTGCTGAGCTGATTCGAGGCCCAGCTATGGAGGAGCAATCCACAGGTGGCCAGCGGGATCCCGAAGTCCCTACAGCCATCTTCATCCGGTTCAGTTGTACCGATGCGGGCTAAGAGATCCGCTTGACATTTACCCGGGATATCACTATGGCCCGGGACCCAGATAATCTTAATTGTAAAATAATTCAGGCACTCCCAGACCACCCTCGATCGCACTGTAGTTGAGCTCAAGGCCTTGGTAGCCGATTGGCTATCAGAGTAGATGTTAAATTCCCTAACCGTGGTAGCACTGGATAGCATTCCATCCACCGCATCCTTAATCGCAACAATTTCCGCTTGGAATACACTGCAGTGATCAGCCAACTTAAACTTGCGGCTTAAATTTAGCTCTTGAAAAAAGACCCCCCCACCAACCTTTCCATCCAACTTTGACCCATCCGTGAACAAGTTAACCGGTCCCATGCCCCAGATAATTCCTCTTCCCCAATCCTCTCTCTCTGGAATAACTGGGGTGAAGGTTGTATAGGGAGCTGTTATCGGCATACAGTAGTCCGTTCTGTCCGGGATGAAGTCGAAACTGGTAAGAAGGCTAGAGTGTCCGCGGTCAGAAAGTCTATATCCCATATCACGAAGCCTGACCAACGACCTTGCCGCGGCCGCCTTTCCCGCAATATCTACTGGGTATATGTTCAGCATGACGTTCAGTGCCAAGGTAGGCGTTGTTCTGAGAGCGCCACTGATACCGATCAGCGCCGTCCGTTGCACTGACACTAACATTTTGGAGGTGCTCGCCGTGTCCAGTGCTTTCCACCAGACCAGCACCCCATATAGCAGAATCGGTTTGACCACCATATCATAAAACCAGTGTACTATTCTTGGCGAGAGTCCCCATCTCTTTCCGATAGCTCCTCTGCAGCAGTACAAGGCAATGGCGGCCTTCCTGGCCCGATCTTCCACATTGGGTCTCCAGGACAGTTTCTTGTCCAAAACAATCCCCAAATATTTAACCCTATCAGAAAGTACCAACGGTACCCCTCCAATCGAGGGAGTTCTGAAATCGGGCACCTTATATCTTCTTGTGAAAAGGACCAATTCCGTTTTTCCCGGGTTGACCGCCAATCCACATGATTCAGCCCACCTAGCCACAGTATCCAGGTAGCCCTGAAGAACGTCGCGCAGGGCGCCCAGAAATTTGCCTCTGACTAGGATAGCGAGGTCATCTGCATAGGCAACCACCCGACAACCATTGGCTTCCAGCTCCACAAGAAGCTCGTTGACTACCACAACCCAGAGGAGAGGAGATAGGACACCCCCCTGTGGCGTGCCCCTGCACACCTTCCTCTTAATTATGGCCCCTCCCCACTCCGCTGCGACAATTCTGCCGCATAGAAGTTTGCTAATAAATTCAACCAGAGCCGCCTCGACTCCTAAACCCACCAGAGCTCTTTCGATTGACCCCGGTAAGACATTGTTAAAAGCTCCCTCGATGTCTAGAAAGGCACCCAGAGCATACTCTTTGTGTTCCAGGGACCCCTCTATTTGCTTTACAATCGAATGGAGAGCCGTTTCCGTCGATCTGCCCTTGCAGTACGCATGTTGTGAAGCCGACAGTAACCCCCGAGGTATCCTTTCCCGTAGGTACAGGTCAATCAACCGCTCAAACGTCTTAAGAGGAAACGACGAGAGACTGATTGGCCTGAAATCCTTAGGTGATACATGAGAGCTTCTGCCGGCCTTCGGAATGAAAATAACCCTAACCGTGTGCCAAGACTTCGGGATATAGTTAAGCCTGAGGCAGTTAGTATATATGATGGCCAACCAGCGGCAGGAAATCCCCAAAGACCTTTGAAGCTGCGCAGAAATGATTCCATCCGGGCCCGGAGACTTATAGGGCTTGAACGACCCTATAGCCCAGGTTATCTGACTTTCCCGTATTGGAATGGCAGGCACTTCTGCATGGCCAACGACCGCCGACCATGCAGGCGAAGATCCCTGCGCAACTGGGACATCGGGAAAATGATTGTCCAGTAAAAGCCTTAGGGACTCCTCGCTACTCATCGACCAGTCCCCACCACCATCTCTCAGATACCCCAGAGGAACGGGGTTCCTAGAGAGTATTTTTCTAAATCTCGCGGATTCATTGCAGCCTTCTACGTTTTCGCAGAAGCTTCGCCATGCATCTCGCTTGGCTATCCTTATTTCATATTTATAAATCCCCAGACTCACCTTATAGAGCTCCCAGTCCGAGGGTAATTTACTCCTCCTGGCTCTGTTGAAGAGCCGCCGACTGGACGCTCTTAGGTCGTCAAGAGAATCCGACCACCAGGGCGGCTTGCCCTTCCCCCTGTAAGTTTTCAATGGGCAGGACAGCTGAAAGGCGCTATTGCTTGCCGAGGTGAAGTTTTCCACCAGAACGTCTATCTCAGATTCGGACAGGCCCGAACTAATGATAGGCACCGCAGGCAGTAGCTCTCCCAGCTTCCTACAATACAAGTCCCAGTTAGTACTTTTAGGGTTCCTAAAAGATATTTTACCGGGACGTTCTTCGTTCACTGAGAACTGAATATATCGGTGCTCAGAGAAGGAGTGCCCGTTAAGAACCCTCCATCCAGATATCCGACCTTCCAGTTCTCTACTAACCAGGGTGAGGTCCAGGACCTCCTCCCTTAACGCAGTAATAAAAGTCGGGTCATTCCCCCTATTACATATACAAAGTCCCTCATCTACAATAAAAGTAAATAAAGACTCACCTCTAGTGTTGGTATCCGAGCTTCCCCAAATGCTACGATGGGCATTTGCATCGGCACCGATGATCACGCAAACACCTCTCCGCCTTGCTTCAGCGGTGATTTCACCCAGTATCGCAGGTGGTGGTCCCACTACGTCCCCGTGGGGCATGTACGCTGAGACCACCCACATTTCATTACTTCCTCGCTCGAGGCAGACCGTGGTTACGTCAGCATTGCTGAAATTAGAGAGAATAAAAGCTTTAATCTCTTTTTTAACAAGCACACAGGATCTAGGCCTACTTGCCTCCCCATGCACCAAGGTGTTGAATTTTCCAGTCCTTAATCCAGAAATCTTACTGCCGTTACTACTCAGCCACGGCTCCTGGACAAGGACTATATCCACTCCGCCTTTTTCAAGGCAGAGCACCAAATTTGCGGAAGCCGCCTTAGAGTGCTGAAGATTGATTTGACGGATTTCCATCAAAAGCGCTCTTCTTCCGCACCCCATCCTTGGCGGATTCGTATTAGTATTGTCCATTCTAAAAAAAGTCCCCCCTCAAGGCCGCTATCCGGAGCCGATTGTGTAGTCGCCCTTTAACGATCTCGTGGTTATCTATGCTACGCAGGGAGGCCACGCGAGGGTTGACGCATTACCTTATGAGTAATGCGTTCAGAGCCAGACCGGACGCGAAGCGGGAAAATCTTCAACCGCACCTACACCACCAACTTAACGGCAACGGAGCCGGAACGTACCTTGAGGCCCGCCACGGTTTTAACGGGACGTGGGCAGGTGCAGTATTAGCCTTCCAGCCATTTTGGTAGGGTTTCACCCCGACCTACTAAAGTGGCAGAATACCGCACCTACCAGCCCATTCCGTACAAACAAATTCTAGAGTCACCCCTGATCCACTTTTATGGCGATATCTCGAAAAGGCGTCCACTTTACAACTAAGGCCTACTCCCTTTTAAAATACTCACTAACACCTTTCATTTGATATCCATGTCGTACAAACAAATTCTACAGTCACCCCTGGTCCACCTTTAACGCGATATCTCCAAAAATCGTCCACCTATAGAAATACGCCCACGCCCTTTTAAAACACTCATTAACACCTTCCATTTGATACCCATATCGTACAAACAAATTCCGGAGTCAGCCCTGGTCCACCATCATGGCGATATCCCTAAATGGCGTCCACCTATAGAACTATGGCTCACTCCCTCTTAAAATACTCTTTAATCTTTAATACCTTCCATTTGATACACATGTCATACAAACACATGCCTGGGTTACCCTAGGTTCATTTTCCTACATGGTGATTTTTCCTTATTTTGTCTCCATAGCTCTCAGCTGAGTATGTAATGTTAGGTTACACCCGAACGTAGCCTTCCTTACTTTTTTTATGATTGTATTTACCACAATTTCACATGCTTGAGGTTTCAACTTCATGTTTTTACAGGTGTTAGCGGGGTTGATTACTATTAAAGCATAATTATAGAGTTGCATCGAAACCCTGGATGGTTACTCTAAGAAATATTGAACGCATTTTCATAACAAGTAAGGAAGGCTAAGTTCGGGTGTAACCGAATATTACATACTCAGCTGATAGCTTTGGAGACAAAATAAGGGAAAATCACCATGTAGGAAAATGAACCTTGCGTAACCCTGGAATGTGTTTGTATGACATGGGTATCAAATGGAAGGTATTATAGAGTATTTTAAAAGAGAGTGGACCATAGTTCTATCGGTGAACGCCATTTCGGGATATCACCATAAAGGTGGACTAGGGGTGACTCTAGAATGTGTTTGTACGATATGGGAATCAAATGAAAGGTGTTAATGAGTATTTTAAAAGGAAGTGGGCCTTAGTTGTATATGTGAAGACGTTTTCGAGATATCGAACAATATGTTGACCGGGTGACCAAGAACATCATCTGTCGGGTACCGCTAATTTATTTATATATGTAATACTACGATCAGTATTCCTGGCAAGATTCCAAGGGCTTTTTATTTCGCCCTGCAGAACTTTTTCATTTTATTCTACTTAATCTGGAAGGTGTCACATTCATTTTAAAAAGTCTTTTCTAAAGTTATATTTTGCGTCAATAAACCAATAAAATTACCATGTTTCATCCCTTTTTTCGTATTTGGTATAGAATTATGGCATTCTTTTTCATTTTTCGTAATTTTCGATATCGAAAAAGAGGGCGTGGTTATAGTCGGATTTCGGCCATTTTTTTATACCAAGATAAAGTGAGTTCAGATAAGTACGTGGACTAAGCTTAGTAAAGATATATCGGTTTTTGCTCAAGTTTTCGTGTTAACGGCCGAGCGGAAGGACAGACGGTCGACTGTGTATGAAAACTGGGTGTGGCTTCAACCGATTTCGCCCATTTTCACAGAAAACAGTTACCATCATAGAATCTATGCCCCTACCAAATTTCAAGGTCAACCCTCCTACCAAGTTTTATCGTCTTATCCGCCGTTGGAAATGAATTATCGTATTTTTTCAATTTTTCGAAATTTTCGATATCGAAAAAGTGGGCGTGGCTATAGTCCGATATCGTTCATTTTAAATAGCGATCTGAGATGATCGCCCAGGAACCTACATTCCAAATTTCATCAAGATACCTCGAAATTTACTCAAGTTATCGTGTTAACGGACAGACGGACGGACGGATATGGCCCAATCAAATTTTTTTTTTCCATACTGATGATTTTGGTATATGGAAGTCTATACCTATCTTGATTCCTTTATACCTGTACAACCAACCGTTATCCAATCAAAGTTAATATACAGTGTGTGCAAAGCATGCTGAGTATAAAAATATGGCTCCCTATGCAAAACTTAAAATTTTATAGGAAATATCCTAGACGTAATCATAAGGAAATAAAAAGAAGTTTCAATCTAATGTACATGGACATACCTATTGCAACGAATTTACTGCAAATCCTCTTATTTGCAACCTTCTGCTAAGTTCGAATCACTAAACTGTTGAATGAAAAACTCCAATATTTAATAATGCAAAATGGCCTTTATTAAAGTACTTCACAATAAATAACTCTACTATTGCCCGACAGATAGCGTGCTTAATCGAAAACTGATTCTAGCGCCTCTATCTTTCGGTGCCTTTTATACTCTTTGATTTCTTCGTTCGCATCTTCTAGGCGCTTCCATTTCCAGAAGCTACTAGTTGACCATCAGCTATCAAATTTCTCAGCTGTAACTACAATTGCACGATTTTATAGCTTCTCTCATTGCATACTTTCGGGAGTATCTCAGATATATGCATGTGGTTGTGGGTTGCTTCTTAGCTGCGTATACGTACATATGTGTAGACATAATGATTGATTCGTTTATGTAGATACATAATGATTGATTTATGGATGTGCATACAAGCATCGGCTTAGAGATGGCAGTACCCCTTAGTGTTGCTAATATTCGTAACACTGCCCTCCACCTAAGTCTGATCGCCCCGATCAGACAAATCTCTCGATCTGACCGCTGCTAGCCTCTCCAAATGAACCACCCTTCTATTTCGTGGTTTCCCAATTATTTGTATGCGGTAGATGGCATCACTGCTCCTCTTCACAACTCTGTAAGGGCCTTCCCCACTGCACCGATATTTGGATGGAACACCTTTCCGCCGGTGAGGGTTGTATAGCAGTTCCAAATCTCCCTCCCGGAAACCTTCCGAATTATTTTCCTTGTCGTACCTGTGTTTCATCTTACTACTCATTATCCTGGATCGTTCCCTCGCACTCTGTTGTTTGGCCAATGTACTACTTCGGAGAGCTTGCGCTTGACGGATTGGCTTCGGATAATCTGTATCGTTCCCAGGATTCACAACAGTAGTGCGCCCCGGCTTGAAACTACCCCCGCATTCTTTGTGGGAAATTCGTTCCATCGTTTTTGTGCGTCCATTAGGGTTTGTCAGTGCCAGTGTTTCTCTCGCAGGTACTTTTGATTTCGCTTTATTTGGCCCATTCGATCCATCAACCTTTACTTTTGACTTTCGTGGTCTTTGTCGAGTCTTCTCCACCACTATCCGATTACTGCTGAACCCTTTCTCCAAACTAAAGTTAAGTGGTATATCCTGGTTCTTATAGTGCATAATCTTTCTGCGCATATTGATCCTGATGTCATGGTCAACTAAGAAGTCCACTCCTAATATGACTTCATCAACAATCTCCGCCACAATGAATTTGTGTAGAACCATGACCTTTCGAATTAATACCTCACATACCACTTCTCCTTGGACTTGGTTATGCTCGCCAGTAACCGTACGCTACCTTGCTCCAGGTAACGGTTTTACTCTCCTGTTGACCAAGTCAGATCGGATTAAAGAATGAGATGCGCCCGTATCTACAGTCAGTAAACGCCACTTGCCATCCAGCTTTCCTTCGACGGCAAGACTGCTCGATTTTCTTCCAATTTGCGACACATATATCACAGGATATTCAATAGCTTGGGCAAGTTTTCGTTCTTTACATCTGACACGCTCTTGCCCATCTCCTCCAACTTTGCGTTTACGGCCACCCACATTGTTGAAACTATTAGGACCAAGATCGCAATGACGTGCAATGTGACTGGGCTTCCCGCATTTGAAGCATTTGATAACTCTTTCTCTCCACTTTTTCGATCCTGTCAGCGCCTCCAATATGGCGTCTACCCACTCTGGCCATTATACTTCCACACGGCGTGCTTTGAAAACTGGCATACACAGAAGCGACGCTGTCTCCTGAATCAGAGCTTGTGACACCGTTTCTGCGAATGTTGGCTTTGGGTTTGTGTATGTAGCTCGCTTTGTTTCAACGTCCCGTATGCCATTTATAAAGCTCTGAATCTTTACCCTTTCAGTGTATTCCACGGGTACGTCTGCATTTGCAAGATGTGCCAGCCTTTCAACATCCGACGCAAACTCTTGCAAAGTTTCACCAGGCCTCTGGAAGCGATTCAGTAACTCCATTTTGTATATCTGTCTCGTGTGCTCGCTTCCGTGTCGCCTCTCAAGAGCGCTCATCAATGTTTCGTAGTTGTTCCGCTCTCCCTCGGGAATAGTCTGTAGGATTTCAGCAGCAGATCCTTTCTATGCCACGAATAGTGCAGCAACTTTATCTTCAGCACTACAGTTGTTCACTGCTGCGGTCTTCTCTAACTGAATCTTAAACACCTGGAAAGGAACAGAGTAGTCAAAAGATTGAGTTTTTGCCTTTGGATTGGTTGCTGAAACAGCTGGGCGATTTAATTGCTACTCCTGTATACGACCTCTCAAATCTTCTATCTCAGCATCAATTTTGTCCTCGTGCTGCACAATTTTTGTATCCTGTGCTTCCAGCTTTGATGTTACCCTTGCTTCCTGTGCTTCCAACTGCGAAGACGTTTGCGCCACCTGCAATGATAAGCGTTCCTCTTGTGCTTCCATCTTAGATGTTATAAGTGTCTCTTGCGACTCCAGTTGGGATGCTATACGTGGTTCCAGTTGGGATGTTATATTTGTCTTTTGTTCTTCCACACAGAGCGAAAAGCACACATAAAATACCCTATAAACTAGAAGAATTTTTACATAGTTTCTCTATGGTTTTTCTCCAAGCTGAACCTCTTCTTATTATAAGTTGGTATTTCTTTTTAATAAAATTAAAAAGTTATCATTGAGCAGCGAGAAGAAAATTTGCTTAAAAATAAGAAGAAACAATAGCGATTTGAGAAGACTTTCTCTTTGAAAAAGTTAAGAAGAATTCACATGAAACTGAAACGACTTCCCCTTTTAATTAAATCAATAAGAAAATCTGCTAAAAATAAGAAGAAGAAATCAAGAAGAATTCATATAAAAATGAAACGACTTTCCCTTTTAATTGAATCAATAGGAAATACACTAGAATTTAGAAACGTCCTTTCTAAGCTACATTAAAAATATATTTTCTAATATTAATGAGATACATATATTCTCATTTTTTTAGAATAAAAATATTTTTTTAATAAAAGAAATCATTTATTTCTTTTATAAAAGTTCTTTTTGTTGTATTTTATTATTTATTACAACTTACATTCCAATATTTTTTTGGTCCTAGAACTTTAATACCATTATTTAAAACATAAAAGTGAACAGATGGACCATCTGTCATATCAAAAGTTAAAAGATTGTACTCTTTAGTTTCACTTCCAATTACATATGATTGAAACCTTTAGGAAAAACTCAAATACACATGCCTTTTTACAACGATAGAAACATATTGTTCTTTTACTAAAAAGTCACAAATTTCATTTATTTTAACTACATCTTCAGTTATTGTGACAATTTGTCCAATTTTAAAATTATGGCCCCTAAAAACAATAGCGTCTGTTCGATTGTATAAATGAAAATCTTTCAGATTCATTGAGGAAATATAAGCATTATTTTCTACTTTCAAAGGACACAAATTATTTATTATATATTCAGGTTGAATGAATTTTTTATTTAGAATGGCATTTGCAAATCCCAAAGACGCTTTTGTGGCTAATGTTAGAGGTACATTGACCCTTGACGTAATACTTCGCGCATACTTTTTATGGATTTGATGTTCAGATTCAAATCTAAATGACCACAAGTACCTAAGAGGGCCTAGTTTTTTAATAACTGTAGTATAATGAAGCATATTGTGATGTTTGGGTTTTAAGTTTTCTGTGAATAGTTTTTGATATAAAGAATTATGTTCTCTTATCAAAAGTTGTAAGTTTAGAAGAATACTGTTGTCAAAATTTGGATATAAAACTATATCAACAATTTTTATAAAAATAACTAAAAATTTGTAAACGACATCGTTTTTGTCAACTAGGTCACCTATAATTAGCAGTATGAAATGGGTAAACGATTTCATTTGCTTTGCACTCATTTTAAAACTTGCACTTGCTATATGATTTTTATGAATAGGGGGGCTTATGTTACAGATTTCCAACTCACCGTATTGAAACATTTGTTTTCTGTAATTTAAGGTCTCTAAAGTAAACATTTTCTTTTCATAAATAAAATAATTTAAAATTTTTGAAAAGTTGTACTTACAAACTCCGTTGAACAAATCATGCATAATGTCGCGTGCTATGTTATCAACAACATGAAAGTCTGGCAGTGAATTAAATATAGAAGTTTCTTTTATGCCAGTTTCTTTTGAGTTATTCAAATATATATCAATATCGTAATTACTTTTATTTTTTAAAGAATCGGAAATCTCAATGCAATCTCTTTGTGTTTGTTGCCTCATTCTTTTACATATTCGGCAAAAAGAATTTGCCGAAAATGATTTAACCTATCCCAACACTGCGTTAAGACCTAAATTGTCGCCTAATATTTGCACAAGTTTAATGAATATTTTGAAGCTCGAATATATTTGAAAGGCGACTACTTTGGCTCTTTGGCAAAGACGCAAATGTATAATAAATACCACAAATTTTCTATTGGCCACATTTCGATCCTAATGGGTCATTAATTTCAAAGTCGTTCAAATATAGGAATAGAGGTATTGTTAAACAAGTCGGATCGGTATAATATTTAATCCAAAGACTTCCACTCAGAAAAGTAGAATACGTGTGGGAAGTTGCTATTTCTTGAATACAAGGAATTATTTCTTTTAGGACACTGTCTCTTTCGAGAAACTTTTTAATTTGAAACGGAATATCTACAAGGGTTGTTTCTGGTTTTGTTCCTGTTAAAGTAGGATTATTATTCAAAACTATTACTGATAACTCATTGCTTAAAACATATTCCTTTGGAGGCTTGAAATATTGCATATTTTCCAATTCGTTAAAAAATTTATATTCAGTATCAACAAACGAAAAAGGCTGAGATATACAATGCATTATCTCTTTAAAAAATAGTTCATTACTATTGTTTACAATCAAAAGTTTAATTACTTCACATATGGGAGCAGTAATATTTTCTGTTATTGAATGTTGAATGTCAAGAACACTTTTTCTTGAAAAATTTAGATTGTTATGAAGATTAAGAAGAAAATAGATAATCGATTTTTTAAAATCTAAATTGAATGTTCGGAACTGTTCAATTGAGTTATTTACTGAATGCTCAATATTCATTTCACTTTCTTCAACAACATTTTGTTTTGGTATTTCAATACTTAGTTTCAAATTAAGGTCCTTGATGTGTTTTTCTACATGCTTTTGAAAACGATAAAGGTTAGTGGAAATTTGATCACAACTTTTGAATTTACATATAAATTTATAAATATCTGGCACGCCATGGTAAACTTTGATGTGGCTGATAAAAGCGCTTGTACTAAGGAAATTTTGGTCACATAAGAAGCAAGAAAGTTTGGGCATTTTGGAATATTTTCTGTTTTTTATTTAAGACAAATTTAATTTACTTAATAAACTTGAAACTGAGGGGAAATCTTCAGACTTTAGTTCAAAAAAAGTATTGCTCCAAAAATGCCCAAACTTGCTTGCTATTGTGTGCGTATTCAATTTGAAAAACATGACATAACTTAATAATGTACTCAACAGCTTTCATAAATGGGAAACATTTCCATTTGAGGCCATCACAAAATACATAACTTTGCAATATATCCGAAAAATCTGTGCCCACAGCTATTATACGAGGCTGTAATGTCCGTTTTTTGTCAGCATAATCCTTAATTAGTGCAGAAATACTTTGCATTATGTCATTTGGGGTTGAAACCAGAGTTATAAAATCGTATTGGGCATCAGCAATCGTAGGTTTTTCATTCCTATTACGACGCAGTGGTTGCAGAATGCAATGCAGTAGCAACATAGTTATACAGTATTTAGAATCTGTTAAAGGTATATGATTAGATAAAATTTAAATAAACTGACATTTATATGTACCATTTGAAATATTTGTCTTTAAAACTTTAGAGAGCAGCAATTCTCTGCTTGCTTTGTTCTTAACATCACACTGCAAGATTGGCATTATTTTTTATAAAAGTTGTCCAGCTTCAAAAATAATTGATTTGATTTGCCTGGATACATATTTTCGAAATCTATCTCGACCTAGGAATAAATTTATTTAAATTTTTAAACGAAACCTAAATCAAAATACTTACTAATTCATAACCGTTGGAATCGCTATACCTAGCCAATCCTCCAACAAATCTTTTATTGAGTTTGCACTTTTTAGCCTCATAACAGATGTTTGTTTCCAATACGATTTAACTTGATCCCACGGTGCGCAGTTGTTAGCCAACATTTCTTCTCCAGGAGCTCTTCTGAAATTTCAAAAAATAATAATTAATTAAATTAAATTAATAAATAATTTTCAAATGGAGACTAGTAATTCTAACCAAGCGATGTTTCTTCTGTTTCGATTTCAGTGCTTGAAGGTCTTTCAATCCTGATAGAGTTTGCCCAACGTGAATACAGTTTGCCGGAGGGATTCTTCTTTCCTTTTTTTCTATCTAAAATATAAGTTTCCTGAAAAGATAACGCAATCATCTTTTGAAAAAAATGCACTGTAAAAAAAATAAATTATCTAAAATAAACGCAATATTTTAGCATCATAAAACAATCACTTCGTTATACTCAAATTTAATGGGCTATAAAATTGCATACTTTGAATTTTTCTAAAAGAAAGTTAGAAAGTAATTGACGTAATTGTTTTCCACAAAGCTAAAATATGTAAGCCACAGTCAAAAAATCTAACAAACTATTTAAATTACGGGTTTTTCCTTTGGGAATATTTGACATATTGCATTTTCCCATTGCTTCATGTCTGAGTAATTCATCTTCCGACCGGTGCCTGAATAGCTTTCTATAGTACAATGTGTGAGCGTCTTTTGATGTTTATTATCAATATATCCCTTTTGATCGTGAAAAGCAAGCACAAGTTGGCGTCTGACAGTCGATTTCAAAAGATCATAAACGTTAAATGACGTATATTCAGACGGCAATGATATTGGTGTTGATTCTCTGGATTTCACGGTGTCTAAGTCGTTCGATATTTTTTCCAACCAACTCAATATTGTACTATGCCCTGAGTCGGTATCGCTGTCACACATTAATGGAATATTCTGAAAAAACTATAACTAGAGCAATCATATATTTATTTAAAGATAAAAACTTACCAAACGATTTCTCCACTCCCTCAATCCAGACTTGAACTTTATTTTCTCGCCGAAAAATTTGCTTTCCAAACTGTCTTCAATTTTTTTTTTAAACGGGATAAGACATGATTCCGCGTTCATTTAAAATGTGCATGATTTCATCATTCAATTCCCATGATTTCATCAAATCCAATATTTCAGCTACACTATGGAGCGCGTCGATATCCGCCATTTTAATTTTTGTGCGTTGTTGCATTGTAAAGCTCACTGAAAATGTTTGCACTTTGAGTTTAACACATTTCAATATAAAAACTTTCAATTGCATATGAAATTGAATGAAAACTTTTATAAATTTATGTTCATATAAGATTTAAAAAGATTTAAATAACTTCACAGCGATTGATTTAAACATTAAAATCATAAACTTCACTTGTCCGGCTTGTCTGTCCCACGAATAGAAAAACACTGAGCATTTCGCTAACTACATTTCCAAGAACAAGAAACATACCACTGAACTAATACTGTTTTTGTAACGGTACTATCGCTACAAAAAAAAAAAAAAAAAAAAAATATATGCTATCTAGTAGTGTTTAGAGGAAATACGTCTTAATAAAATCAAGAAGCTCCTTGTAAAAATTAGAAGTAACTCTTTTTAATAAAGAAAAAAGTGTTATTTGTTGCAATTAGACGTTTTCCGTTTTATTTTTGAATTATTAACAGAAAATGCCACATTTTCAACAGAAAAATTTGAAAATAAGGCGATATATGGTAATTTCAAACTGATTATCGTTTTAATAAATTTAATAGGATTTTCAACATAAAAATAAAAATAATATCTGCTAAAAATTTCTTCGATTTCATCTCCCGTCATACCCCATCGCCTAAAAATATTTTAAGACGTTAAACTCATATTTTTTAGGTGACATTTTTGGCTCTGTGCAGTTGTGATGACATGTTGGTGGATATTTGTGATGACATTTCGGACATTTGTGCCGATATTGCAGCCAATATCATGTACAAGTCTGTGTTCCAAATTACAGCTTGCAAACTTTTTAAATTACCTTCTTTTAAAAGTGGGCGGTGCCACGCCCATTGTCCAAAATTTTACAAATTTTCTATTCTGCGTAATAAGGTCAACCCACCTACCAAGTTTTATCGTCTTATCCGCCTTATGAAATGAATTATCGTATTTTTTCAATTTTTCGAAATTTTCGATACCGAAAAAGTGGGCGTGGCTATAGTCCGATATCGTTCATTTTAAATAGCGATCTGAGATGATCGCCCAGGAACCTACATTCCAAATTTCATCAAGATACCTCAAAATTTACTCAAGTTATCGTGTTAACGGGCAGACGGACGGACGGACATGGCTCAATCAAATTTTTTTTCGATACTGATGATTTTAATATATGGAAGCCTATGTCTATCTCGATTCCTTTATACCAGTACAACCAACCGTTGTCCAATCAAAGTTAATATACTCTGTGTGCAAAGCAAGCATTTCATTTGATGGCCCACATTACAGTCTCGAGCAGAAGTTCCGAATTTCCAAGGGAAAAATTTGTGCTTTCCAAGATTTAGAACGATTGAAATGCAATGGCGTTTGTTATTTGTTTCTTTGCGCCAGTAATTATATGATTAGTAAATAATATAGATTTTGGGGTTTTAAAAATGTTAAATAAAAATAACTTTAAAGTTTGGAAGAGCCCCCAAGATGGTCTAGAATTCTAGTTTGTTTACCTTTATGTTTTTGTTTTATAGTAACATATATGTATATAAACTAGGGTGGTTACAAGGTATATGGCGAATATTAATTTTTGTTCTATCTTTCGGGGCACCCTTCCTAAAATATGCCAATAGATCACAAAATGATTATAGCAAAGTTTCAGGCCAATGCGACAATATTAACACGTGCCTCATTGAGGTCAAAGCACACCTGTTAAATAATGATTATTAATGGTAATGATTAGCCGTTCCATTGATCATTTTCTTTAAACGCCATTTAATGATTACTTGCCATTATTTTTTATTTTTAATGATTACTTCTCAATTGATTAAAAAAATAATCAAAAAAATCATGATTTTTTACGATTATTAAAAAAAAATTAAAAAAATCAAAAGTAATTGATTATTTTTAATTTTTTTTTAATTATTTGGATTATTTTTCCGCTTTGTTGAAAGAAAAATTCTCGTTTGTTGCACGCATACAAGTAAATTTTAGGATGCAATAGTAAATTGTAAGCGCTTATCGAGGCGAGTATATACATGACACATTTCCCAAATGTTAAATGCTAAAAAAAACTAGGTAGCGATATACTAGATTCAAATTTCTCTGGCAGCTTAGTCAACTGTCAGTACTCTCCTATAATGTTGCAAATCTAAATAGTAAATTGAAGTTCGGTGACTTCTTTGAATACGTTAAGACTTTTGATATAATTTTTTTAAACGCATGTACTCAGTGAGGATAGGCCAACATTTTTCCACTATTTCCAAGATTATCGGGTTCATTGGGTTGATTCGAAAACAAAATTCAAAGCAGGTCGTGCCATCGGTGGTTGTCTATTTGGTTATAGGAAAGACGTTGAATATCTCGTGAACCCCAAATTTCAGGTATCACCAGAAGGCGTGCTCTTATCAGTGAAAGTATGTAATCCAAGCTTTTGCTTTGTGCCTCAATACATAAATTGCACAAACTAGGACTCGGATTTTAATGGTTTAGAAAACTTTCTGTGTACACTCCTTTTTGTATCGTGTGAGACCTCAATGCCAGAACTGGTTCCTCGCAAATAATCTGTGAGAACTCTTTATCGGAGTCTCCGTGCATTTCTGTAGCCCGGAGCTCTAAGGATGTAGTCATAGACAAAAAAGGTAAACAAGTGCTAAGCCTAATCGATGGTTTTGGGGGTGTTGTTCTGAATGGAAGAGCTCACGGGGATATGTTAGATGCATTCACCTTTTTTGGTTCTGTTGACAGCTCTGTTATTGACTGTAATTCTTCGTGCGAGGAGTGGTCTCTTGAAACTTAGTGCGAGATCTTTCAAGAACGTAAAAACTGCAATATATCCAGTTTGTAACCTAGGCGATGATGAAAGTGTTCACCACTTTATCGGTGTTTGCCCAGCCTACAATGATTACCGGTTGGCTAGTTTTGGTGAAAAAGTTTTGAACCTGGCAAGTGTGGAAAACATTCTTAATGGTAGAGATTATGTTACTTTGTTTCAGTATCTGCAAACCAGGTGAAAGTATAGAGATCTTATTTTAAATAAACTTTCGTAAGCACTTTATGTCAAATAAGTTTAGTCAATTATAGTGTGGCACTCAACACGTTTGTTGCTGCATAATTTTAATTTAATATAAACTATTTTTATTTTTAAGTCCTTAATGTTCATTATCTTACAAATGTATGGTCTCTTTAATAGTTGAAAATAAATATACTACTACTACTACTACTATACATGTTGATTCAAACATATTCTCAGGTAAGTATATACACGTGTGCATTATTATCATTATATAAAATAATAATGGTTTCATCCTTAAGTCAAGCCAATTTTGTTTTGTATCCAAAATTAATATATCTGCTATTTTGAATTAAGTTATGGCTATGCACTGATTGTTTTGTAATCAAAGTTTATCATATTGTTCGCTTTATTTTAGTAATATTGGTTTCACACCATCGCCACTATGTGAGTGCTCTTCGTCCCATTTAGAGAGCTTTATCATAAATAAACTTTTTTTCCGTTAATATCTTTTGAACGACTCAAAGTTTTTGTTTTCCGCCTTCGGATTATTAATACTGAGGTGAAGCCAAGTCTTTTAGGACAAGTATTAGCAGTCGACCGCTGTTATAGACTTTTACAATGTATATATATATATATATATTTATACTACCAGACCCGGCAGTCGTTGTTCTGCCCTAAATTTGGTCTATCTGCATATATTTTAATAAGCTTGTTCCGTCTAACTCTGCCCTCGCCCCTATAGACTTTTTCCTAATCCTTGTATTCACTCCTCCCTCCGTATTTTTCGCTTCATCTATCTCCATCTTCGTCTCATTCTATCTCTTTTTCAGTTTCCTTCTCCTTCTCTCTTTTCTCTTCTATAAAGTTTTTCTCATTCTTCTTCATATCTTATTGCCAGTCCCAGAGGGTGGTATGTATTTTGCTCCAGTCCCATTCCGAGTCTCAGGCCCAGTCCCACTGCGAGTCTCAGTCTCAGTCTCAGTCCCAGTCCAAGTCCTAATCCCAGTCCCAGTCCGTCTCTAGTCTACTTCCCAGAAAAAAGCATCGTAAATACTAATATAGGCAAATTTATATACCAAATTTCAAGCAAATCGAATAGAACGTATGCAAAAAGGTGTGTGGGTATTATTAATTCATGTCTTTATTTCGTTCTTTCTTTGCTTCGCCAGGTTAATGCGACTAAATCGAATATCACAATGAAAATTACTTTAAAGCTCTCAGCAAAAGCTTTCATTTGATGTTCATAATACATACACATTTTAGGGGTATCCGGGTCCATGTTTTGGCCTATATCTAGAGACCCTAGTCACCCAGCGGTGACTCTGTACTAAAGCATACATCAACAGCTTCAATTTGATACCCATAATATAAAAACACGTTCTAGGTGTATCCGGGTCCACGTTTTGGCGTACATCTCGATACCCTAGTCAACCAGCGATATAAAATTTACTCTGTACTAAAGCACACATCAACAGCTTCAATTTGAAACCCATAATGTAATAGTACCTTCTAGGTGTATCCAGGTCCATGTTTTGGTCTATATCTCGAGACCCTTGTCACCCAGCGATGTAAAAATTAATCTGTACTAAAGCATACAGCAACAGCTTCAATTTGATACCCATAATTTGAAAACACATTCTAGGTGTATCCGGGTCCACGTTTTGGCCTATATCTCGAGACCCTAGTCACCCAGCGGCATAAAGCTTACTCTGTACTAAAGCACACGTCAACAGCTTCAATTTGATATCCATAATGTAAAAACACATCCTAGTGTTACCCTGATCCACGTTTTGGACTATACCTCGAGACCCTAGTCACCAATAGGTATGAAAACTACCCTGTACTAAAGCACCCATTAAACGCTTCAATATGATACCCATACTGTAAAAGCACTATCTAGGCGTTCACGGGCCCACGTTTTGGCCTATATCTCGAGACCATAGTCCCCCAGGGATATGAAAATTTCCCTCTACTATAACACTCATCAACAGCTTTCATTTGATATCCATATCCTATAAAGACATTCTAGGGGTACCCGGGTCCACGTTTTGGCCTATTTATCGAGACCCTAGTCGCCCAGGGATATGAAAATTACCCTCTACAAAAACACTCATCACCAGCTTTCATTTGGTATCCATATCCTATAAACACATTCTAGGGGTACCCGGGTCCACGTTTTGGCATATATATCGAGACACTAATCATCCAGGGGTATGAAAATGATCCTGTACTATAGCACTCATCAACAGCGTTCATTTGATATCCATGTTGTATAAACACATTCTAGGGGTACCCGGGTCCACGTTTTGATCTCAAGACCCTAAGCACGTAGCGAAAAAAAAGGTAGACCTTGGTCGATTCCCAGATCTACCCAATATTCTCACAAAATTTCATGAGAATCGCTTCAGCCATTTCGGAGGAGTTAAGCCTCTAACACCGTGACACAAGAATTTTATATATTAGATATGTTTTTTGGAAAATATTCAACCATGTCGAAAAAATAATGTATGATAAGCAAACAAATGTGTTTGGAATTTCCATTGTTAGTAATAACAAGCAAGGAAGGCTAAGTTCAGGCGTAATCGAACATTACATGCTCAGCTGAGAGCTTTGGGGACAAAATAAGGGAAAATCACCATGTAGGAAAATGAACCTAGGGTAACCCTGGAATGTGTTTGTATGACATGGGTATCAAATGGAAGGTATTAAGGAGTATTTTAAAAGGGAGTGGGCCATAGTTCTATAGGTGGACGCCATTTCGGGATATCGCCATAAAGGTGGACCAGGGGTGAATCTAGAATGCGTTTGTACGATATGGGTATCAAATGAAAGGTGTTAATGAGTGTTTTAAAAGGGAGTGGGCCTTAGTTCTATAGGTGGACGCCTTTTCGAGATATCGCCATAAAGGAAGACCAGGGGTGACTCTAGAATGTGTTTGTACGATATGGGTATCAAATGAAATGTGTTAATGAGTATTTTAAAAGGGAATGGGCCTTAGTTCTATAGGTGGACACCTTTTAGAGATATCGCCATAAAGGCGGACCAGGGGACTCTAGAATGTGTTGTACGATATGGGTATCAAATGGAAGGTATTAAGGAGTATTTTAAAAAGAGTGGGCCTTAGTTCTACAGGTGGATGCCTCTTCGAGATATCGCCATAACGGTGGACGAGGGGTGACTCTAGAATGCCTTTGTACGATATGGGTATCAAATGAAAGGTGTTAATGATTATTTAAAAGGCAGTGGGCCTTAGTTCTATAGGTGGACGCTTTTTCGAGAAAACACCATAAATTAGGTTTAGGGGTGACTCTATAATGTGTTTGTACGATATGGGTATCAAATTAAAGGTACTAATGAGGGTTTTAAAAGGGAGTGGCCCTTAGTTGTATATGTGAAGGCGTTTTAGAGATATCGACCAAAATGTGGAACAGGGTGACCCAGAACATCATCTGTCGGGTACCGCTAATTTATTTATATATGTAATACCCCGAACAGTATTCCTGCCAAGATTCCAACGGCTTTTGATTTCGCCCTGCAGAACTTTTTCATTTTCATTTTCTTTTACTTATTATGTGTCACACCCATTTTACAAAGATTTTTGTAAAGTTATATTTTGCGTCAATAAAACAATCCAATTTCCATGTTTCATCCCTTTTCTCGTATTTAGTATAGATTTATGGCATTTTTTTAATTTTTCGTAATTTTCGATATCGAAAAAGTGGGCGTGGTCATAGCCGGATTTCGGCCATTTTTTATGCCAAGATAAAGTGAGTTCAGGTGAGTACGTGAACTAAATTTAGTAAAGATATATCAATTTTTGCTCAAGTTATCGTGTTAACGGCCGAGCGGAAGAACAGACGGTTGTCTGTCTATAAAAACTGGGCGTGGCTTCAACCGATTTCGCCCATTTTCACAGAAAAGTGTTATCGTCATAGAGTCTATGCCCCTACCAAATTTCACTAGGATTGGTAAATTTATGTTCGACTTATGGCATTAAAAGTGTTCTAGACAAATTAAATGAAAAAGGGCGGAGCCACGCCCATTTTGAAATTTTCTTTTGTTTTGCATTTTGTTGCACCATATCATTACTGGAGTTGAATGTTGACATAATTTACTTATATATTGTAAAGATATTCAATTTTTTTGTTAAAATTTTACTTTTTAAAATTTTTTCTTAAAAAGTGGGCATGTTCTTCATTCTATTTTGCAATTTTTTTTTAGCACATATATAGTAATAGTAGTGACATTCCTGCCAAATTTCATCATGATATCTTGAACGACTGCCAAATTACAGCTTGCAAAACTTTTAAATTACCTTCTTTTAAAAGTGGGCGGTCCACGCCCATGGTCCAAAATTTTACAAATTTTATTTTCTGCGTTATATGGTCAACCCTCCTACCAAGTTTCATCGCTTAATCCGTCTTTGGTAATGAATAATGCCATTTTTTCGGTTTTTCGAAATTTTCGATATCGAAAAAGTAGGCGTGGTTATAGTCCGATATCGTTCATTTTAATAAGCGGTCTGAGATGAGTTCCCAGGAACCTACATACCGAATTTTATCGAGATACCTCAAAATTCACTCAAGTTATCGTGTTAACGGATAGACGAAGTCTATAACTTGATTCCTTTATACCTGTGCAACCAACCGTTATCCAATCAAAGTTAATATACTGTGTGTGCAAAGCACGCTGAGTATAAAAATATGGCTCCCTATGCAAAACTTAAAATTTTATAGGAAATATCCTAGACGTAATCATAAGGAAATAAAAAGAAGTTTCAATCTAATGTACATGGACATACATATTTTAACGAATTTACTGCAAATCCTCTTATTTGCAACCTTCTGCTAAGTTCGAATCACTAAACTGTTGAATGAATAACTCCAATATTTAATAATGCAAAATGGCCTTTATTAAAGTACTTCACAATAAATAACTCTACTATTGCCCGACAGATAGCGTGCTTAATTGAAAACTGATTCTAGCGCCTCTATCTTTCGCTGCCTTTTATACTCTTTGATTTTTTCGTTCGCATCTTCTAGGCGCTTCCATTTCCAGAATCTACTAGTTGACCATCAGCTATCAAATTTCGCAGCTATAACTACAATTGCACGATTTTATAGCTTCTCTCATTGCATACTTTCGGGAGTATCTCAGATATATGCATGTGGTTGTGCGTTGCTTCTCAACTGCGTATACGTACATATGTGTAGACATAATGATTGCTGCTAGCCTCTCCAAATGAACCACCCTTCTATTTCGTGGTTTCCCAATTATTTGTATGCGGTAGAGACCATCACTGATCCTCTTCACAACTCTGTAAGGGCCTTCCCCACTGCACCGATATTTGGATGGAACACCTTTCCGCCGGTGAGGGTTGTATAGCAGTACCAAATCTCCCTCCCGGAAACCTTCCGAATTATTTTCCTTGTCGTATCTGTGTTTCATCTTACTACTCATTATCCTGGATCGTTCCCTCGCACTCTGTTGTTTGGCCAATGAACTACTTCGTAGGGCTTGCGCTTGACGGATTGGCTTCGGATAATCTGTATCGTTCCCACGTTTCACAACAGTAGTGCGCCCCGGCTGGAAACTACCCCCGCATTCTTTGTGGGAAATTCGTTCCTTCGTTTTTGTGCGTCCATTAGGGTTTGTCAGTGCCAGTGTTTCTCTCGCAGGTACTTTTGATTTCGCTTTATTTGGCCCATTCGATCCATCAACTTTCGTGGTCTTTGTCGAGTCTTCACCACCACTATCCGATTACTGCTGAACCCTTTCTCCAAACTAAAGTTAAGTGGTATATCCTGGTTCTTATAGCGCATAATCTTTCTCCGCATATCGATCCTGATGTCATGGTCAACTAAGAAGTCCACTCCTAATATGACTTCATCAACAATCTCCGCCACAATGAATTTGTGTAGAACCATGACCTTTCCAATTAATACCTCACATACCACTTCTCCTTGGTCTTGGTTATACTCGCCAGTAACCGTACGCTAACTTGCTTCAGGTAACGGTTTTACTATCCTGTTGACCAAGTCAGATCAGATTAAGGAATGAGATGCGCCCGTATCTACAGTCAGTAAACGCCCCTTGCCATCCAGCTTTCCTTCGACGGCAAGAATGCTCGATTTTCTTCCAATTTCCGACACAGATATCACAGGATATTCAATAGCTTGGGCAAGTTTTCGTTCTTTACATCTGACACGCTCTTGCTCATCTCCTCCAACTTTGCGTTTACGGCCACCCACATTGTTGAAACTATATGGACCAAGATCGCAATGACGTGCAATGTGACCGGGCTTCCCGCATTTGAAGCATTTGATAACTCTTTCTCTCCACTTTTTCGATCCTTTCAGCGCCTCCAATATGGCGTCTACCCACTCTGGCCTTTCTACTTCCACACGGTGTGCTTTGAAAACTGGCATACACAGAAGCGACGCTGTCTCCTGAATCAGAGCTAGTGACACCATTTCTGCGAATGTTGGCTTTGGGTTTGCGTATGTCGCTCGCTTTGTTTCAACGTCCCGTATGCCAATTATAAAGCTCTGAATCTTGACCCTTTCAGTGTATTCCACGGGTACGTCCGCAGTTGCAAGATTTGCCAGCCTTTCAACAAAAGACGCAAACTCTTGCAATGTTTCACCAGGCCTCTGGAAGCGATTCAGTAACTCCATTTGGTATATCTGTCTCGTGTGCTCGCTTCCGTATTGCCTCTCAAGAGCGCTCATCAATGTTTCGTAGTTGTTCCGCTCTCCCTTGGGAATAGTCTGTAGGATTTCAGCAGCAGATCCTTTCAGTGCCACGAATAGTGCAGCAACTTTATCTTCAGCACTACAGTTGTTGACTGCTGCGGTCTTCTCAAACTGAATCTTAAACACCTGGAAAGGAACAGAGCAGTCAAAAGATTGAGTTTTTGCCTTTGGATTGGTTGCTGAAACAGCTGGGCGATTTAATTGCTACTCCTGTATACGACCTCTCAAATCTTCTATCTCAGCATCAATTTTGTCCTCGTGCTGCACAATTTTTGTACCCTGTGCTTCCAGCTTTGATGTTACCCTTGCTTCCTGTGCTTCCAACTGCGAAAATGTTTGCGCCACCTGCAATGATAAGCGCTCCTCTTGTGCTTCCATCTTAAATGTTATACGTGTCTCTTGCGACTCCAGTTGGGATGCTATGCGTGGTTCCAGTTGGGATGTTATATTTGTCTTTTGTTCTTCCAGTTGTGATGCACGTTGGTGGATATTTGTGATGACATTTCGGACATTTGTGCCGATATTGCAGCCAATATCATGTTCAAGTCTGTGTTCACCATTGTCTGCGGTGTTTCCTTTTTCTCCTCCAATTTTGTTGTCTCATCGCCATCAAGATGAAAAACATACTCTTCCACATTAATTCCCTCTAGTTCCATGGCCTTTCGTAGTCGTGTTGAAGTTCGAGTTTATTGCCGATTGTATTCAATCCACGGCTCTTCAACTCCTTCTTCAGTTGCTGGATCTTCAATTCACTCCACTTTGCAATGTCCAAGTTGTATTCGAAGTCTTAGGAATTTATTCAACAATTCCTCTTCTGGCACCAATTGTAACGAATTTACTTGCAATTCCACTTATTTCAAATCTTCTACTAAGGTTCGAATCACTAAACTGTTGAATAAATAACTCCAATATTTAATAATGCATAATGGCCATTTATTAAAGTACTTCACTATAAATAACTCTACTATTGCTCGACAGATAGCGTGCTTAATCGAAAACTGGGGCGCTACTCTATCTGTCGCTGCCTTTTATACTCTTTGATTTCTTCGTTCGCATCTTCTAGGCGTTTCCATTTCCAGAATATACTAGTTGACCATCAGCTATCAAATTTCTGAGCTGTAACTACAATTGCACGATTTTATAGCTTCTCTCATTGCATACTTTCGGGAGTATCTCAGATAAATGCATGTTCTCGATCCCATATTATTTTATATAATGAGTGTAGTAAAATATGCACATGTGTGTATACTTACCGGAGAATATGTTTAGATCAACGCTGGTATACCATTCGCCCCAAATGTTGCATCGATAAACGCTTACGATTTACTATTGCATCCTAAAATGTACTTGTATGTAGAGATTATCCCGTGGATGCAACAAACGCGAATTTTTCTTTCAACAAAGCGGAAAAATAATCAAAAAAATTCAAAAAAAAAATAAAAATAAAAAAAGAAATATAAAACCAAAAGTATTGCTTTTGATTATTTTTGATTTTTGTTATTTTTTTCTATAATCGGAAAAAATCATGTTTTTTTTTTGATATTTTTCTAATGGTAATTGTTGTTTGGAACGTGTACTTTATTCGGCGATGATATAAACAGAAGTGAAGAAAGTATAAAAAGAAATTACAATAGTATATGGACAAGTTAGAGTACAATGAAATAATACAGGGTTGCATTAAGATTACTTCGCACTCTCAAACACCAGCCCTCGAAGGATTTCGACTGCAACCTCTCAGAAAGTAGTATCTGTCATGCCTAAGTACGTCATGCATTTGTAGTGCTTCTCGGCTGGTAGTCCCTTCTTTAAGACATCCGCTGGCATATCTTCAGATCGCATGTAGTTTAAAATGATGGCGCCGTTTTGATGCTTCTCTCGTATAAAGTGATGTCGTTCGTCAATATGTTTGGTACGTGAATGGAAAGCGTTATTTTGAACTAGTTTTTGAGCACTCTGGCTGTCGTTAAATATTTCGATAGTTGTGCACTCTTTACCAATCTCATTCAATATTTTAGAAAGTGCCTCTCTAGTAGCTTCACACAAAGCCATATATTCGGACTCTGTGCTTAAAAGAGACACAGTTTTCCGTTTCCGAACTTCCCATGATATAGGTGCCCCAGCTAATATATAGGCGTAGCCGGAGTATGATCGTCTGTCCATCATATTTGCACCCCAGTCTGCGTCGACGACCGCGTGCAAGTCCGCTCCTGTTTGCTTATGAAGGAGACCATAATCCAAAGTGCCTTTAAGATATCTAGGTATCCGTTTTGTTGCCTTCCAATGCTCCTCTATGTAGTTGGAATTAAACTGGCTTAAAAAGTTAACTATATAAGCCAAATCACTGCCAAATATAACAGTGCACCAATTAAATTCTGATAGGGATACTTTCTCATAAGATCCACATCTGTTTTAGCTGGTTTTTCCAGTTTAAAGTTACAATCTAATGGCGTTTTAATGGGTTTGAAATCTTCCATATGAAATCGTTTCAAAATGTCAAATGCGTATTCACTCTGACTCAAAAATAAAAATCGGTTTTGCAGATCTTGCCGAAAATTTATACCTAGGCAATCGAATTTACTGCAAATCCTCTTATTTGCAACCTTCTGCTAAGTTCGAATCACTAAACTGTTGAATGAATAACTCCAATATTTAATAAAGCAAAATGGCCTTTATTAAAGTGCTTCACAATAAATAACTCTACTATTGCCCGACAGATAGCGTGCTTAATCGAAAACTGATTCTAGCGCCTCTATCTTTCGCTGCCTTTTATACTCTTTGATTTCTTCGTTCGCATCTTCTAGGCGCTTCCATTTCCAGAATCTACTAATTGACCATCAGCTATCAAATTTCTCAGCTGTAACTACAATTGCACGATTTTATAGCTTCTCTCATTGCATACTTTCGGGAGTATCTCAGATATATGCATGTGGTTGTGCGTTGCTTCTCAGCTGCGTATACGTACATATGTGTAGACATAATGATTGATTCGTTTATGTAGATGCATAATGATTGATTTATGGATGTGCATACAAGGCGCTGCTTAGCATCGGCTTTGAGATGGCAGTTCCCCTTAGTGTTGCTAATATTCGTAACAATATGTTAATAAATTTATCTGGGATATAACAACCTTTGACAACTGATCATAATGATGAATGAGAACTTAGAGATCGCTCCAGTTGGAAGTAAAGCTATAAACCTAAGTAGTATTACTCATACATGTTGTTTGAGCATATTTTTTGTCGTAAAACAATACGCACTCCCCGCAAGGTATTCGTCGGGTACATCTATAGACACGATAACTTGTAGGTGGGTATGTATGCACACATAGACCTAGATAAGCGCTCACGGTATACCATTACATCCACCAATGTACTTGTATGTACAAAATAACCAGTGCATAGCCATAACGTAATCCAAAATAGTGGACATAGTTATTTTGGATATAACAAAATAGGCTATACTTTAGGATGAAACCATAAAGGATCGTTGCTAAATGAAAGCTTTTGGACGCCAACCTATGAATCCAGCATTTATTTACATATTATCTGGGTAATTAGAAAAACCGCCGTTCTCGATCCCACATTATTTTATATAATGAGTGTAGTAAAATATGCACATGTGTGTATACTTACCGGAGAATATGTTCAGATCAACGCTCGTATACCATTCGCCCTAAATGTTGCATCGATAAACGCTTACGATTTACTATTGCATCCTAAAATGTACTTGTATGTAGAAATTATCCCGTGGATGCAACAAACGCGAATTTTTCTTTCAACAAAGCGAAAAAATAATCAAAAAAAAATAAATAAAAATAAAAAAAGAAATCTAAAACCAAAATGATTGCTTTTGATTATTTTTGATTTTTGTTATTGTTTTCAATAATCGGAAAAATCATGATTTTTTTTTTTGATATTTTTCTAATGGTAATTGTTGTTTGGAACGTGTACTTTATTCGGCGATGATATAAACAGAAGTGAAGAAAGTATAAAAAGAAATTACAATAGTATATGGACAAGTTAGAGTACAATGAAATAATACAGGGTTGCATTAGGATTACTTCGCACTCTCCAACACCAGCCCTCGAAGTATTTCGACTGCAACCTCTCAGAAAGTAGTATCTGTCATGCCTAAGTTCGTCATACATTTGTAGTGCTTCTCGGCTGGTAGTCCCTTCGTTAAGACATCCGCTGGAATATCTTCAGATCGCATGTAGTTTAAAATGATGGCGCCGTTTTGATGCTTCTCTCGTATAAAGTGATGTCGTCCGTCAATATGTTTGGTACGTGAATGGAAAGCGTTATTTTGCACAAGTTTTTGAGCACTCTGGCTGTCGTTAAATATTTCGATAGTTGTGCACTCTTTACCAATCTCATTCAATATTTTAGAAAGTGCCTCTCTAGTAGCTTCACACAAAGCCATATATTCGGACTCTGTGCTTGAAAGAGACACAGTTTTTTGTCAATTTATCTGCTAATGACATTTAGCGCGGAGGTAGTGCTATAGAGTTTTCTGAAGCCATGCTGATGAGGGGCTAGCTGCAAATTTGCTTGGAAATAAGGGAGCAAAATGGCTTCAAGCGTCTTTGCCACTGGCGATAGGAGAGATATCGGACGATATGACTCACCTACGTTAGCTGGTTTCCCAGGCTTTAGTAGCGGGACCACCTTGGCCATTTTCCATTTCTCGGGTATGGCAAAGGTGGAGAGAGACAGGTTGAAGACATGCGCTAAATATTTGAAACCCTCTTTCCCTAGGTTTTTAAGCATCGGCATGGCTATGCCGTCTGGGCCCACTGCTTTGGATGGTTTAGCGCGACCAATGGCGGTAATGGTGATTGGGGACGCGCTGAATTTGTGTTTATGTGCGTGTCTATTGGCTCTCCGTCTATCTTTGTCGACCGTAGGATGCATTATATATTGTCGGCAGAAAGCGCTTGCGCATTTTTCCGCATCCGACAGCACCTTATAGCCAAAGGCGATGGAAACTTTGTCATTTTGCTTAGTCGGATTCGATAGGGACTTTACGGTGGACCAAAGTTTACCTACACCGGTAGAGAGGTTACAACCTCTTAGGTGCTCTTCCCATTTCGCCCGCTTGTGTTCGTCCACAAGCAATCTGATGCGTTGGTTTATATCCCTTATTTGGGGGTCGCCTGGATTAAGCTGTCTTATAAGGTCGCGTTCCTCGCTAAGCTCGCGGCCTCCGCCGGAAAGTGGGGCCGGATTTCGGGAATTCTCCCGGCGGGAATGAAATGTGCCGAGGCGGATTCAATGACCTTACGGAAGGCACGCTCCCCTTGGCGGGCATCAGTCGGGATAGGGAGGGCAGCAAAGCTGCTATCTGTTGCAGATTTATATTCTTCCCACTTTCCTTTTTTGAAGTTTATGAAAGTGCGTTTTTCGGTGACAATGAAGTCGGCGGTACGCTCGAACGAAATAAGTATGGGCAGGTGGTCGGATGCCAATGTTACCATCGGCTGCCAGTTGACGCAGTTTACGAGTTCTGCGCTCACGATTGAGATATCTGGCGAGCTATGACAGCTTCCTACCATACGTGTGGGGGCGTCTCCGTTTATTGTGCAGAACGTCGTTTCTTCTATTTGATCCGCCAACATCTCACCCCTACTGTCCGCCCGCAAGCTTGAATGCCATAGGTCGTGATGGGCATTGAAATCGCCTAAGATAATGCGATTGTTGCCAGTGAGTAAGGCCTCGATTTTAGAGCGGTATCCACTGGGGCAACAGGTGACAGGAGGGATGTAGATGTTGATGATTTCTAGATTTGCATCGCCTGACTGGACAGATATGCCTTGACGTTCTAAGACATTGTCCCTGCGGTCGATGCCAGGATGAAATATATGATATTGCACAGAGTGGTGTATAATAAACGCGAGGCCGCCTCCATTTCCGCTCTCGCGGTCCTTCCTGTGGACATTATACCCAGAGCAGGTCTGCAATGCAGATCTTGCTGTGAGTTTAGTCTCTTGAATCGCAGCAATGCGGATGTTGTGCCGCTTCATGAAATCGACTATCTCCGTAATCTTCCCAGTTAGTCCATTACAGTTTAACTGCAGAATTGTGAAGTGCATGAGGGGTGACGCCGCCACTCTAGGGGTAAGTGACGGGTGACTACGCCTACGTTGTGGAAGGCCAGGACGCAATTGCTGTTGTGGCCTTGGGACTGGGCGCCCTTGGGCAAGCATTGGGGTACCCGGATGATTTGGGTTTGCGACCTGGCAACATGGCGCGATGAAACCCCTCGAGGGGTTGCCGTCGCGGAGACCAGAACATCTAGGAAAGTGGCACCACCCAAGGCAAGAGCTGCATTGAGCGGATGTCGCAAACCTATATATTCTGTGCTGGCAGACGGTGCAAACGGAGGTAGGGACTAAGAGTCTGTTTCCCTGACCTGCACGATTGCTGCCAGAAAAGAGGGGGGGGGGGGGGAGAAGAAGACGGGGGCAGGGGCTGATGCTCAGCATTGCTACCAGCTCTACTACGAAGGTAGTAGTTATGAGTGGTATCAGCTGTTTGAGTTGTTGGCGCCGTGGGGCGCGAGCAGCAGCGGGTACTTGTTGTGGCTTGCTGAGCAGCGAGGCTGCTGGAAGGTAGTGGAGAGGCGCTTAGGCGTAGACTACGGGACGCCCTTGGGCGTGAGCAGCAAGGAGCCACAAAAGATTTATAAAAGTTACGTGGACGTCGGGTTTTGGGATCAAGCCCAGAACAACCTGTCCGATGCAACCATCCCTTGCACGAGACACACTGAACAGAGTATGACCGTCCTAAAAAGATTATTTTCTGGCAAATACAGCAAAACCATTTCTCAGGACCGGGGTCAGGAGACGGACCCGGATTGGGTTCGATACCTTCCCGGAGTAAGAGAATATGTAGCAGTCCTGCTGCAAGGAGCTGCTGGGAGGATGACAATTTGTGGGAGGGACGAAACAAATTAAATGGGGTCACACTGAAATGACAGCCCTTGGTCGGGAAAAATCCCGAGTCGCTCCGGTACATAGAACCGACTGCCTTGGGAAGCGACAGATCGTCGACATATACAGTGATTAACATGAGTTTAAGCTTTGTTTTTATAATAAACAAACATGGGTCACGTTCCGAAGGTGTGAACCCCACTTTACGTAGTGTGGCGCTTAATTTTTGATACCATTGGAAACCTGATTGCCGTAAACCATATACAGACTTTTTAAGTTTACATACCAGATTGTTCGCTTTAGCTATATCTGATTTCCATCTTTCAGCTGTGCTTCTAATTTCTCGAGCTTGTTTGTCATCTACATTCATCAGTTTTCCTGAAACCACTTTTTGTAAGATTTCACTCAAGTATTCTTGCAATTCCATATACACGCTTTGCTCAAGATCAGAGCCGGCCACACAAATACTAAAACAATTGCATAAGTGTATGTAAAAATTGAGTGACAACTCCCCACCAGGGATGCACCTTAACGTTAAGCTAATCGTTTATCAAAAAATTTCCACCGTTTCCGTTGAAATACTTCGAAATATTATCGATAAAGAAATTATCAAGATAAATTGTATCTCGTTTTTAACCGAAACGAAAAGCTTTCGTTAACGTTAAAAACGTTAACAAAAACGTGATACTTTATGTTTGAATTGTGCTGGCAATGCTATAGCCATGGTGAAGCCGTAAGGTGGCAACAACGAGCGCACATACACACACAAACTATGTAATTTGTTTGTGTAATTCGTTGGTGGTAATGTCAAAAATACTCTGAGAAATGTTTGTACTGTCAAAATTCATGAGAAAAGTTGCAATCAGCTTGGCTAATGCTTTCACCTTTAATGACTCCGCCATCAATCAGCTTTGCCAGCATAGTTTGAAATTAATAATCAACATAAACGATTTGATTTCGTTTTGATATGGCAGAAAACGAAACGAAATCATTTCGTTAATTTGACGATCTTAACGTTAATAAACGAAACGAAATGACTTCGTTTCGTTTATTAACGTTGATTATCGTAACGAAATGATATCGTTTCGTTGGTTAAGCATGCCTGCTCCCCACAGTGTGCTATAAGAAAATGTGGACTGTGAAGTCTGAAATTAAAAAGGACTTTGGTTATTTGATTTCAAGCTAATCCTGACTATATTTACTTATATTTGTATAACTAAGAACGCGAAGGTCGAGCTAGCCAGATAAAACTTTTTTATAAAATAAGGTATGGTGTGTCTTCAATGCAAAATTTACTTTAAAAAAATTCACTTCTTCATTAAAAAAGAACTATAAAACAAAGTAAATGTAAAGATAGAAATATATTTTCAAAACATAAAGTTATTCAATAAAAAAAAATTTATAAAAATTAATCAAGCTAACTAGAACGTATAAAAAGTTACTTATATTATATTGTCAATATTTATTAATAATTAATTAATTATTATTAATTAATAATATTTAAATTGTCAATATTAATATGTATGTTCAAGGGAACTTAATAATACTAACTAAAACGTATTAAAAATCACTTTAACATTGCAGCAAATTGTTTTTATTATGTGCCCAAAAAGTAGCATGGACTTTTCCTTTTGCATTCACTGTTGATTTTAGTGAGTGACAAGCGAAAGCAAACGATCGTCATCACACATCGTTAGTGTCGGTGGGAAAATCCGAACTCAAATTGCACAATGTGCAACTTTTGGCCGGCTTTGCTCAAGATCACCGTTCAAGTAAGCTGTGATCACATCCATTTGATGTACTTACAAGCTAAGCTCTGCTGCTAGTGCTGATAACATTCTAATCGAAGTTAGTCGAGCTACGGGAGAGTATGTGAGATTAAAGTCTTGGACGTTGCGAGCACCCTTTTGACACCAGACGCGCTTTTTTCATATTACCATTTTTGGTGCGAAACAGAAAACGATTTCCAATAATCTTTCTTTCCGTAGGTCGCTCAACAATATCCCACGTTTTATTTAACATTTGTGCCATATACTCATTTGAGCCATGATGCACCCTCATCGCCATTTATTGCTTCTTGAAATGTTTCTGGGTCATTGGTCAGCGCTAGATTTCCATATTCACAATCCTCGAAATCATTGCTATTTGCATTGGAGCTTTCGGCAACTTCTTCAGTTGCACTATTTGCCGATTGTTGATAAAATTGTTTGCGTCGACCAGGTCCCGTGGTTTTAATTTGTTTTGGCCGACCTCTACCGCGGTTTGTGTCTTCGACACCTTCACGTTCGCTTGAAGATTGTTCAGCAACTTCGTCTGACTGAACATATAATTCATCATTTTTCAATTGTTCGGAGACGTTATCAGACTGAACATAAATTTCATCGTTTTTGAATTGAAAATCAATTTCTAAACTTTCTGATTTTTCATCATTACGTTTCTGGAACATTTTATCTAGAAATTTAACATCGCGGCTAACTAATTTTTCTTTTGTCTGGCGACCATAGGCGATACGCTTTGGCTTCTGTTGAATAGCCAACGAGGATACATTCTTCTGGGCGTGAGTCAAATTTAGTATTTTTATTGTCCTTTTTCAATACGTATGACTTTGTAACGAAAGGTATCAAATGAATTACTGTTGGGGTTTTCCCCTACCAAATTTTAAGTGGTACTTCATTTTTCAGTACTCTGGTGGGGCACCTATTTCTTACATAATTTGAGGTGTTAATAGCTTCTGCCAAAAAAACAGCTGTTAAACCTGCCTGTTTCAGCATACACCGAGACATTTCTAAACGTGTTCTGTTTTTTCGCTCTTCAACACCATTTTGTTGCGGTGTATAGGGAGCAGTCAGCCGGCGCTTAATACCACAATCATTTAAATAGTTTTGAAAGTCCGTTGTCAGAATTCTTCCCTGTAAAATTTTCTGCCGCATTCTTAAATAATTTAAACATTTGCAGAGCTTCACTTTTTTTTTTATAAAATAGACTTCGCTATATCGCGTAAAATCGTCCGTAAAGGTTATAAAGTATTTTGCGCCTGAGTGTGAGCGTGTGATCGCATTCGCCCACAAACATCAGTGTGGACGATTTCTAAGAAATCGGACGTGCGCTGCTCGCTCTGCTTCGACTTTCCTTTGTTTGCTTTTCGCTGATACAAATTTCACATATTTGCAGCTTTTCGTTTGTGTCAAATTATATGCCGTGCACCATATTTACTACACGCTTCAAATCATTTTCGTTTAAATGACCCATTTGTCGTGCCAAGTTGGTATATTGATATTTTTCGTTTCAGAAATATTTGCAATAGGTTCAGCGCTTTTAATATATACAAATCACCAATTCGTGTAGCTGTAAGAATGTGTTTATTATTTTTTACAACAATTGCTTCATCTCGTCGAAAATTATTTCGTACCCTTTGTCAGCAATTTTTGACACAGACAATAAATTTGTTCATAGCTCTTTCACGTACATCACCTTTTCGAAGTTGATTCCCCACTATTTCCCCTTTCGTTGATAGTCGCTTTGACATTATCAACATCTGTGATGCTAGCTGTGTTGCTGTTCGCCAAGCAGAGGGTTTTGTTTATCTCTTTAAATATTTCAGAGTTTTCTCTATTTGAAGACATATGCGATGAAGAGCCACTGTTTAAGCACCAATATTCGCTTAGATTTTTTGCCAACAATGCTGATTCGGATAAATGTGGGAGCTCTTGCGTCGCTTGGATATGGATTTTCATCGACGCGTAATCCCACAAATCGCACTTTATCAAGATGGCACGCATTTGTATGTTCCAGCTACGATAATTATCCGCGTTTAGCGGATCAATCCTCACACTTGTCGTGGCCATTTTTTAATAAATCGACGTAACTATTATCAGTTACCGATCGCTCAAATTTATACCTAATTTAACTTCTTGAAAAAATTACCATTTTCCGAATTTAGGTAGGGCTGGGCCCACAACCTGTTGTTTGAAACGTGTACTTTATTCGGCGATGATATAAACGTAAATGAAGAAAGTACAAAAAGAAATTACAATAGTATATGAACGAGTTACAGTAAAATGAAATAATAGAGGGTTGCATTAGGATTACTTCGCACTCTCCAACAGTAATCAATTAGTAATTGCTTTTTTCGGAAAACAATTGAAATAATCATTGGCCATTAAAATAGGCATCTAATTGATCGTTTACTGATGCTAATTCAAATATAACAGGTCTGGGTCAAAGTTAGATAATAAAGCGATTTTTCAAAAAACATTTTAGTGTTTCGTCAGTACAAGCGATACCATTTATGCCAGGAACTTCACCCATATATCATTCGATAGGTAATTTTATTTGTATTAATTCTGATCTTAATAATATTTTTATAAAACGGTTATTTTTAGCAGTATTTGGCATTTATCCAATCATCTTAATCTTAATGCGGCCACCCTGATCATACAAATAAAATTACCTATCGAATGATCTACGAGTGAAGTTCCTGGGATAAATGGTTTCGCCTTTACTGACGAAGCACTAAAATTTTTTCTGAAAAAATTTCCGTTTTTCCTAACTTTGACCTCAATTAGGCACGTGTTAACATTATCGGATTGGCCTGAAACTTTGCAATAATCATTTTCTTATCTATTGGCATATTTAAGGAGGGTGCCCCGAAAGATAGAACAAAAATTAAAATTCACCATATACCTTGTAGCCACCCTAATATACACCCATAATGACAACACTGATGAGCGTTGATAAGATCAAGTGACGTTACATCCTTTTTCAAAAGAATAATAATTTTGAAAATGAGGTAAAAGATGTTATTTACTAATTCAAATGGAAATAGAGCCAACAATGCTTAAATTGTATCGAGCGGATAAAACCATTATAGGTCCTGTTTGTAATAAGAAATCGGGGATTTTTAGTATTTAGTAAAAAATGCACACTTATTTTAATTATTGAATTTTTTCTACGAATTTTGTGTTTTTCATATCCAGCATTTTAATTTCATATTATACTTAATTAATATTTTGACTTAAATTCGATAACCACGAGATCCGCTGCGAATCCATGCACATTTAATGTTAGAAATGTATTTTATTTCTCTTTTAAAAGGGTAATAACACTGCCGTTATAATCTGTCGCCAGCCATAGATTATATATACAAAACAAACGATAAAGGAAGGTCACAATACAATATTGTATTCAGACCAAGTTACATTAATTTTCCATCTGTGTAAAATCTACAAAATAAAGTGAGCCACTAAACTAATAATTTACCATCATTTTGCAGGTTTCATCTATAAACAGAGTACTGCGAAACTTGGCTGCCCAAAAGGAGCAGAAGCAACAACACAACACCATTTTTGCGAACACCAGTAATACCAGCGGTGCGATCACACGCAATACCAGTGCACCTAACGCAGTAAATGGTATTAGTAACGTAATAGTGTGTGGAACTAGTTGCAACGGCAATACTGATGTATTACCTACTACGAATACCCCGCTGAATTCGGATGGAAGAGTTGACAGTAGCGCTGGGGGTGAGAGCGGCGGCGATACTGACAGCGGAAACAACATTTTTGAAAATTTTCGTCTGCTGAATGGGCGCCCTCACCATTGTGTAGCTAGTGCACGTTCATCCCTCCATCTTCCGGGTAGCTTGTTTAGTGCCGCGGTATCCAATCATCACCACTTTCAACCAGACTCGCATCCCCAAACTTCGTTTCTCCAGTCTTCCGCTACACACACACTACCACATCCGCATTTCCATTCTGCTGTCGCGAACCAGAACTGGACGCCACGGCAGTATTCTACGTCGTGGTATTCGCGTCAATTTAACAGTACTGATGTCGGTACATCAGTGTGTAGCATACCGAACAGAAATCCGGAAATCCTTACAACATCTTTAGCAACGGGTATTCAGTCACTGAGTCCATATGACAATGCCGGTTGCAGTGAAATCATGAGCAGCTTTTCCCTAACTCAGCAAAGCAGTAACCCGAAGAGTGATGAAGTGGCGTTAAAAAAGGGTAAGTGCATTCGTGTTAAGTTAAATTTACACTTCATATAAGGAAATCCTATTGATAAATAAAAAGTACCAACTGCTTCAAAACTTAAAGAACATTGGTGCTCCTTTACACGGAGCCCTTTATTGATAGACAATTAACCTATTCTTAATTCTATCTGAACGAATGCAGTTCATGCACTTTGTAAATATACATTCGTAAATATTTATATGTACATACTTTCAAACTATTTTGGGAACGCACTACAGATAAGAAGAGCATCCCTATTATCCCAAATATACAAAAAGAAACGAAAGCATCTGATCAGACTGATACCAACGCCTCTAACACCTCTCTCATTATGGTCCACCCCTGTTGAAACAGCAAGTTTCCTCGGACTCCCGTCAGAGGACATTGATGACAATTTGTGATTGGTCAGACCTATTGGATGGGGCGAAGCACTGCTACAACAACAAAAACAACAAAAGCATCTGATCATGCATAGAATTTGAGCATCCGAATAAAGTGAATACTCACTCGGTATTTGTTCGCTACACTGCACTGCTTTTTGCACAAATAAAAAACATATGCGCTCTGCTATTTATTAGCAATTAGAAATTAATTTCAAAACTTCTCCACACTTCAACGTTTGCAAACTTCAAGTTATAAAATAAATGCATATACAAGAGATATGGAAAGTATTGAGCGCGTTCGCGGTTGCCGGCTATTAGTACAAGACTAGTTCGTTGCAATTTGTATGATAGCCCTTCGTGGTTGTTGGCGCCTTCCAATTCGCCGCGCATGGCTGCGCGTAAGGATGGCGCACGCCGCCGTCTAATATAGAAGGTAGGCGGCTTAAACAACATCACAGCTTTTAAAAATTTCCGTCACTAACTTTACCACAAATATCGTTATTTTTTGTTGACAATAATGACCTTTTTTTGTGCGATATCTGATCTTAAGTACTAAACAAATTTGGATAGTGCATGGAACCTTCAGTGGGCCCACTAACTCGCATTTTTATACTCAGTTGAGCAGAGCTCACAGAGTCATCATCATTTGCTAGTTATCAAGTTGATTTGACCAGCAGCGGCAGCGCCGGCGAAGACCGCCAGAAACAACTCCGGCATCAGCAGCATTGACGACGACAGCGGCAGCGGCAGCATTTACGGTTGGAGCAGCAGCAGTCATAAGTATAATATATATGTAGTTAACAAATTTTTGCCTACGTTTTTATAACACATATATGTATGTATAGAAAACAGAAAATTTCTTTTATGCGGTGCGTTATAATATATATACATTTTGGATTTTTTAAAGTGGTGCGTTCTACATTTAACTACTTCGGTTTTCAACAATTTTAAATTTGCGAAGACTGTTGAATTTGATAAGCAGTTTGTAAAGTGTAAATTTAGAATTTTTTTATATATAAACGGTGGGTTGTTAAAAACCAATTAAAATTTTTTGAAATATGCGGTGGTTCCGTTAAAAACCAAGTACATTTTTTTTGAAATATGCGGTGGTTCCGTTAAAAACCAAGTCAGATTTTTTATATAAAGCGGTGCGTCCGTTAAGATATACGAATTTTTTTAAAAATAGGTGCGTCTGTGAACATAAAAGAATATTTGAACAGATAAGCAAATTTGTGAAATTTTTACCAATTAATACCTACATACTTTTGTGCAAAGTTTAAATTCAATCACTTCTTAAAGATTTTTCTATACAAGTATAATGCAGTTTTCATTAATTCTTCAAATAAATTGTTAAATATTTCTTTAGCGACTATTCACCTGTAAATCAGATCAATTTTACAATTTTTTTTCTTTTTCCTCAATATTTCAGCTCAAATACAAATTCAGACATTCAAATAAATACTTCATTAATTTCATAGTTTGAACTAAATTATCTGTGCTATTCTGATAATTTCATATGTACAACCTTTAAAGTGGTAAGCAAGTGCAAAAAACTTCAGATTCAGAATCCGATTCCGATAAATCAGCCTCAAGCTACGAAAGTTTAACTTCATCTTCGACCGATAAAGTCACCAAACAGGAAAATAGATTTTCTCTGTCAACAGATTTTCCAGGCTTCGAAAATTCTTCCATTAAAAATTTAACTCCTAATTTACATTCAAATCTTAACGATTCAAATAGTGAAAAATTAACTTCAACTTCTTCTAATTTAGAATCAGATCTTAACGATCCAATTAGTACAAACGTTGCCTCACCTTCTAATCCAGCTTCAGATCTTAACGATCAAATCATGGCAACACTTGAGGAAAAGAGAATTTTTATTAGCACATGTGCTAATTCTATTAGAGAAAACTACAGTGGTGATCCACTAGCACTTGATTCTTTTATAGACAAAATTGCATTCCTTGAACAATTCGCTACTGCAGATTTAACCGATACTTTTATAGCGTTCTTAAAATTAAAATTAGAGGGTAAAGCCCGTGAAGCAATACCAACACAAGCAACTTCATTCAATGATATTAAAACAGCTCTAGGTAATAGGATCAAACCAGACAACTCGAAAGTTGTAGCAGGGAGAATTGCAGCGTTGCACGTTAACGGTAACAATTATCCAGATTTTGCCAAAAAAGTGGAAGATTTAGCTGACTCACTTGAGCGGTCTCTTATTATTGAAGGGATCACTCTAGCGAAAGCTCATGAAATGACAGTCGAACAACAGTTAGCGTGTGTCGTCTAAATGCAAAATCAAATTTAGTAAAAACCATTTTAGCCTCAACAGCATTTACTGATCCGAAAGACGTAGTAGCAAAATTAATTGTAGAACAAAACAACGAAGTAACTGAACACAAGGTTCTAGCTTTTCGATTACGTGGTAACAGTACATTCAGAAATCCACATGGTAGTTATCGAGGTTTTTACCCAAACCGCGGCTATACTGGTTATAGAAATAATAGTTCATTTTCATATAATAGTAACTACAACAGTAACAATAATCAGAGATATCGCTATGATAACAGAAATAGATACCAAAATAACAACAATAATAATATACGTCCAAATTCCAATTCAAATACAAACAGCGGTAACAATAGAGGTAAAAATTCTAGGTCATCCAACGGTAGAGGTAGAAACGCAAACGTTCGCGCTTTAAACGCCAGCGCCCCTCAGGAGCGAACACTGAGGGAGGACGAATTAAGCGAGTAAGCGAACTTCCCTCACCATTAGCCATCTATTGTTTAAATTTAAATTACTCTGATTTCATTGAATTACAACTTAACGATTCACAAAAATTTTGTTCTTTCCTAGTAGACACTCAAGCGGACATTTCCTTAATAAAAGTATCATGTCTAGACAGAAATACTTCCTTAAATACGAACGACTTTATTAACATTACCGGTGTCACTTCTAATTCAGTTTCTACTTTAGGTAAAATTACCGCAAATTTAAATTTTCCTAACTTTTCTATTAAACATATTTTACATGTAGTAAATGAAGATTTTAATATTCCATCCGATGGCATACTTGGTAAAGATTTTCTGAAAATTAACAAATGCGTTATTAATTATGAAAAAAATAGTATTTCGTTTTGGGTAGGTAATGAAAAAGTCGCGGTACAAATCCTACACGGAACAGAAAGCGACAGTTGTATCATTCCACCAAGATGTGAAATATTCAGATTTTTTGATTTAGGAGATTCACCCGAACCACTTTTCGTGGACTCGCAGGAAATTGAAAAAGGTGTTTTCACAGCTTGGTGCATTGTTAATTCCATTAACCCAATAATCAAAGTCATTAACACCACGGATGATATAAAGTATGTAAAAAGAAAAAGTATTCGGACAGAAAAAATTTCAAACTACAATGTTTATACAATAAAGAATTAAAATTGAAACACCTTATAGTCGTTTATATATATGACTGCTGCAAATTGAATGGCCAAAAACCGAATTTAATTTCGAACATTATACTATTACAAATTTCAAAAATATTGGAAATAAAATTTTAAAATCATTAGAAATTATTTTAACAGATCCAGTGGAGACAGTAACAGATGAAGATACAAATTTAAAACTAATGAAAATTTACCATAATGATCCAATTTCTGGTGGACATTGCGGAATGAAAAGACTTTAAGCAAAATTGCGAACAAAATTTTATTGGAAGAACATGACTCGCGATATATCGAAATATATCAAAAATTGTAAAGATTGTCTCTTAAACAAGGTTAAACCTAAAATAAAAGAAAAACTTGTTTTAACACCAACTTCTTGTAAACCATTCGATATACTAGTAATTGACACAATAGGACCCCTGCCTGAGTCCAAATATGGTAACAAGTTCGCACTTACCATGATTTGCGACATGACTAAATACCTGGTAACAGTCGCTGTGCCAGACAAATCGGCAAAAACAATCGCTTCAGCTATTTTTGAAGGATTCATTTTAACTTACGGCACAATGAATGCCATAAAATCAGATTTAGGTACTGAATTTAAAAATGAATTATTCGAAGAATTAACAAAGCTTTTAAATATTCAACATAATTTTTCAACTGCATACCATCCTGAAACTGTTGGCACGATTGAACGTAATCATAGAGTTTTTAATGAATACTTACGTGCATATCTAAAAGACACTTTTTCTGATTGGGATGTTTATTTAAAATACTTTACTTTCCGACACAATACTACGAGTAGCACAGTTTTCGACAATCAATTTTCACCTTACGAGTTAGTCTTTGGGAAAAAGGCAACTTTGCCTAATGAATTAAGTAAAGAAAAAATTGACCCAATTTATAACGTCCAAAACTATGCCAAAGAAGTTAAGTTTAGGATGCAGAAAACGCACAAAATGGCACAAAATCTAATTAATAAAAATAAATTACAAAGTAAAAATCTGTACGATAAAACGGCACGACCTCTAATTGTAAAAATGGGAGATAAAGTACTTTTACAAAAAGAACCACATCATAAGCACGAAAATATTTATCAAGGTCCTTTTATTATAACTAAAATTAACGAACCTAATGTAACTATTTTCGATAAAGTTAAAAACAAAGAAAAAGTAGTACATAAAAACCGCCTAAGTAAAGTAAACTAACATTACCTCAATACGTTTACTTTAAATATAAGGGAATCGAGATAGATATAGACTTCCATATATGAAACTCATCAGGATCGAAAAAAAATTTGATTGAGCCATGCCCGTTAACACGATAACTTGAGTAAATTTTGAGGTATCTTGATCAAATTTGGTACGTAGGTTCCTGAGCACTCATCTCAGATCGCTATTTAAAATGAACGATATCGGACTATAACCACGCCCACTTTTTCGATATCGAAAATTTCGAAAAACCGAATAAGTGCAATAATTCATTACCAAAGACAGATAAAGCGATGAAACTTGGTAGGTGAGTTGAACTTATGACGCAGAATAGAAAATTAGTAAAGTTTTAGACAATGGGCGTGGCATCGTCCACTTTTAAAAGAAGGTAATTTAAAAGTTTTGCAAGCTGTGATTTGGCAGTCGTTGAAGATATCATGATGAAATTTGGCAGGAACGTTACTTCTATTACTATATGTACGCTTAATAAAAATTTGCAAAATTGGAGAAGGACCACGCCCACTTTAAAAAAAAATTTTTTTTAAAGTAAAATTTTACCAAAAAATTTAATATCTTTACAGTATATAAGTAAATTATGTCAACATTCAACTCCAGTAATGATATGTTGCAACAAAATACAAAAATAAAAGAGAATTTCAAAATGGGCGTGGCTCCGCCCTTTTTCATTTAATTTGTCTAGGATAATTTTAATGCCATAAGTCGAACAAAAATTTACCAATCCTTTTGAAATTTGGTAAGGGCATAGATTTTATGACGTTGACTGTTTCTGTGAAAATGGGCGAAATCGGTTGAAGCCACGCCGAGTTTTTATACACAGTCGTCCGTCTGTCCTTCCGCATGGCCGTTAACACAATAACTTGAGCAAAAAGCGACATATCTTTACTGAACTTAGTTCACGTACTTATCTGAACTCACTTTATCTTGGTATAAAAAATGAACGAAATCCGACTATGACCACGCCCACTTTTTCGATATCGAAAATTACGAAAAATGAAAATGATACCAATATCGTACAAACACATTCTAGAGTCACCCCTGATCCACCTTTATGGCGATATCTCGAAAAGGCGTCCACCTGTAGAACTAAGCCCCACGCCCTTTTAAAATACCCATTAACACCTTTCATTTGATACCCATATCGTACAAACATATTCTAGAGTCACCCCTGGTCCACATTTATGGCGATATCTCGAAAAGGCGACCACCTATAGAACGAAGGCCCACTCCCTTTTAAAAATACTCAATAACACCTTTCGTTTGATACCCATATCGTACAAACAAAGTCTAGAGTCACCCCTGGTCCACCTTTATTGCGATACCTCGAAAAGGCGTCCACCTATAGAACTAAGGTCCACTCCCTTTTAATATACTCATTAACACCTTTCGTTTGATACCCATATTGTACAAACGTATTCTAGAGTCACCCCTGGTCCACCTTTATGGCGATATCTCGAAAAGGCGACCACGTATACAACTACCACCACTCCCTTTTAAAACCCTCATTAATACCTTTAATTTGATACCCATATCGTACAAACACATTCTAGAGTCACCCCTGGTCCAACTTTATGGCGATATTTCGAAACGGCGCCCACCTATAGAACTAAGGCCCACTCCCTTTTAAAATACTCATTAACACCTTTCGTTTGATACCCATATTGTACAAACGCATTCTAGAGTCAGCCCGGGTCCACCGTTATGGCGATGGCCCTAAAGGACGTCCGCCTATAGAACTATGGCCCAATCCTTCATAAAATACTCTTTAATGCCTTTCATTTGATACACATGTCATACAAACACATTCCAGGGTTTCCCTCGGTTCATTTTTCTACATGGTTATTTTTCCTTATGTTGTCACCATAGCTCTCAACTGAGTATGTAATGTTCGGTTACACCCGAACTTAACCTTCCTTACTTGTTAATGCTTGTCTTTGTATCTTTGTAGTGGTATTTTCATCGATGCTTGAAAGGTGTGCTCTATACACCCCATTTACAAATCAGGGACCGAAATAATATATGTAAATATAGGGCTGTAGTAAAGCAAAGTACGCTGGCCAAGTTGTTCGACACTATTATTCAATAGACTCTTTACCTGCACATACGAAGCTAGATCAACAAATGCCAACATGGTTTTATGCCAGGCAGATCTACATGCGAAAATCCACTTTTTGCTTCCCATGAGATCGTAAGGGCATTCAATTAGCAATCCCAGCTAGATGTCTTATACTCAGATTTTTCTAAAGCCTTTGACGAGGCGGACCACGTTATCCTGTTACATTAACTGAAGCTGTATGGCATTCCTATTTACTTCTAAACTTTTTCTCTAGTTTTCTTAGTGGTAGAAAACTATTCATGATGATAAAGATGGGTTCATACACATCGATCAGTTGCATAAACCCTTGGTCAGGTATTCATCAAGGTACCCACTGTGGCACATTGTTATTTTTATTGTTCATTAATGATCTACCTTCACACTTCAAGTTTGTAAGTTGTTTGATGTTCGCCGATTATGTTAAACTTTTGCTGCGAGTTAATAGTATCTCGGATAGCATAAATCTACAATCTCATTTAAGTACTTTTGAGATGTGGTGTACATCAAATCACCTAAACTTAAATATCAACAAATGTTTTGCTGTGTCTTACACAAGGAAGACTGACGTACTTCTTTACAATTATCAATTGAATAATCTTCTCACTCTCTGTTCCGACATTAAAGATTTAGGAGTGATATTCGACACAAAGCTCACGTTCCGCAAGCACATTGATTTCATTGTGTCCAAATCGTTTACAATGATAGGCTTTATTCAAAGGACCTAAATCGCCTCGAATATTGTTCTCTTATATGGAATTCATATTACGATATATATTCCGACAAAATTGAAATAGATCAGAAAGTAATCACGAAATTCGCATTATATAGATTCAACTACGAAGATGCTCCTCCAACTTATATAAGTAGAAGAAAGCTTCTAGGCTTGCAATCTTTGTATGACCGACGAATTTATAATTCCTTAGTATTGACTGTGATGATTTAAAGATCTTATTTAACGTATATTTACCCCCGCGAAGTTTACTAGATAATCGTCTGTTTGTCTATTCAGTTAGTAGAACCAACTACTCTATGAATGAGCCCATTACAAGATGTGTTCGTCTTTGTCACAAATACTCCGATGTGATTAATTTAAATGTGAGTATTTATACTCAGCATGCTTTGCACACAGAGTATATTAACTTTGATTGGATAATGGTAGGTTGTACAGGTATAAAGGAATCAAGATAGATATTGACTCCCATATATCAAAATCATCAGTACCGAAAAAAATTTGATTAAGCCATGTCCGCCCGTCCATCCGTCTGCCCGTTAACACGATAACTCGAGTAAATTCTGAGAGATTCTTGATGAAGTTTGGTACGTAGGTTCCTGCGCGCTCATATCAGATCGCTATTTAAAATGAGCGATATCGGACTATAACCACGCCCACTTTTTCGATATCGAAAATTTCGAAAAACAGATAAAGTGCGATAATTCATTACCAAAGACGGATAAAGCGATGAAACTTGGTAGGTGGGTTAACCTTATGACGTAGAATAAAAAATTTTTTTAATTTTGGAGAATGGGCGTGGCACCGCCCACTTTTAAAAGAAGGTAATTTAAAAGTTTTGCAAGATGTAATTTGGCAGTCGTAGAATATATCATGATGAAATTTGGCAGGAGCGTTACTCCTATTACTGTATATGCGCTGACCAAAAATTAGCAAAAACGGATAAAGAACACGCCCACTTTAATAAGAAAAAACTTGTTTAAAGTCAAATTTTAACAAAAAATTTAATATCTTTACAGTATATAAGTAAATTATGTCAACATTCAACTCCAGTAATGATATGGTTCAACAAAATGTAAAAATAAAAGAAAGTTTCAAAATAGGCGTGGCTCCGCCCTTTTTCATTTAATTTGTATGAATACTTTTAATGCCATAAGTTGAACAAAAATTTACCAATCCTTGTGAAATTTAGTAGGGGCATAGACTCTATGACGATAACTGTTTTCTGCGAAAATGGGCGAAATCGGTTGAAGATACCCCCAGTTTTTATACACAGTCGACCGTCTGTCCTTCCGCTCGGCCTTTAACATGATAACTTGAGCAAAAATCGATATATCTTTACTAAACTGAGTTTATGTACTTATCTGAAGCCACTTTATCTTGGTATAAAAAACGGCCGAAATACGACTATGACCAAGCCCACTTTTTCGACATCGAAAATTACGAGAAATTAAAAAAATTCCATAATTCTATACCAGATACGAAAAAAGCGATGAAACATGGTAACTGGATTGGTTTATTGACGCAAAATATAACTTTAGAGAAAACTTTGTAAAATTCGTGTGACACCTACCATATTAAGTAGAAGAAAATTAAAAAGTTCTGCAGGGCGAAATCAATCGGCAGGAATACTGTTCGTGGTATTACATATATAAATAAATTAGGTCCTCCCGACAGATGATGTTCTGGGTCACCCTGGTCCACATTTTGGTCGATGTCTTGAAAACGCCTTCACATATACAACTAAAGGCCACTCCCTTTTAAAACCCTCATTAGTACCTTAAATTTAACACCCATATCGTACAAACACATTATAGAATCACCCCTGGTCCACCTTTATTTCGATATCTCGAAAAGGCGACCACCTGTAGAACTAAGGCCCACTCCCTTTTAAAATACTCATTAACACCTTTCATTTGATTCCCATATCGTACAAACACATTCTAGAGTCAGCTCTGGTCCACCTTTACGGCGATATCTCGAAAAGGCGTCCACCTATAGATCTAAGGCCCACCTCCTTTTAAAATACTCATAACACCTTTCATTTGATACACATTTCCTACCAACGCATTCTAGAGTCACCCCTGGTCCACCTTAATGGCGATATCTCGAAAAGGCGTCCACCTATAGATCTAAGGCCCACCTCCTTTTAAAATATTCATAACACCTTTCATTTGATACCCATTTCCTACCAACGCATTCTAGAGTCACCCCTGGTCCACCTTTATGCCGATATCTCGAAAAGGCGACCACCTATAGAATTAAGGTCCACTCCCTTTTAAAATACTCACTAACACCTTTCCATTTGATACCCATATCGCACAAAGACATTCTAGAGTCACCCCTGGTCAACCTTTATGGCGATATTCCGAAATGGCGTCCACCAATAGAACTATGGCACACTCCCTTTTAAAATACTCTTTAATACCTTCCAGTTGATACCCAAGTCATACAAACACATTCCAGGGTTACCCTAGGTTCATTTTCCTACATAGTGATTTTCCCTTATTTTATCTCCAAAGCTCTCAGCTGAGTATGTAATGATCGGTTACACCCGAAATTAGCCTTCCTTACTTGTTATTGACGGTTTTATTTAGTTTGACTCTGTGTAGCGAACAGAATTTTGCAAATTGAAATTTATGTAACTTTCCTATAAGCTACAAGCTTGAAACTTGGAATATAGTTCAGAACGCGATGATAATGCAATATAAGAACAAGTAAGGAAGGCTAAGTTTGGGTGTAACCGAACATTACATATTCAGCTGCGATATTACAGCTTGCAAAACTTTTAAATTACCTTCTTTTAAAAGGGGGCGGTGCCACGCCCATTGTCCAAAATTATACTAATTTTCCATTCTGCGTCAACCCACCTACCAAGTTTCATCGCTTTATCCGTCTTAGGTAATGAATTATCGCACCATTTTGATATATAGAAGTCTATATCTATCTCGATTAGTTTATGCCGTTACGGGGTACCGTTATGCGAACAAAATTAATGTTGTAAATTAGCTTAGTGAATGACCCTTCTTCATATATTTAATGCAACTCTGAATATATCATTAAATGTCAAATAAAGAACATGTCCTCACTTCCGTTTGAATTACAATTGTGCTTACACGCCTTTAATTTATCTACTGCACAAATCTTATAACGAGCATAAATTGTAAATTGTGTAATTCTCGAAGTCCAACAAAATCTTAGCGATCGATCGCATAAAGCAGTATTCCATAAATTTTTCACATCATAATGGCGGAAAACCACAATAATTTATCGTTTGATAAACTAAAAGACCATGAAAATTTTGATGTGTGGAAGCTCCATGCAAAATCATATCTGGTTATAAAAAGATGCTGGGAAGTAGTAAAAACAGGACTACAAGCAAATCCTCCAGAAAAAGATAAGCAGGCAGATCAGCGGGCACTTGCAGAAATCACGCTAATGATTTAGTCGATAAATTTTTCGCACATCGCGATAGCTAAGACGGCCAAGGAGGCTTGAGATTCCGGACTAACGCGTAAAGTTGAGTTTTTGAAACAACTCGTACAACGCAAACTCTCAGACTTCCCGTCTTTGCAGGAGTACCTAAATACCTTGGTGATGACGTCTATAAAAGTGAGAACCGGTGGATTGAATATTGATGACGAAGTTACCGCATCACTGATATTGGCAGGTTTACCAGATGAATTTGGAGCTTTGGTCTTAGTCATCGAATATTCAAAACAACAGCTTACGATCGATAATGCAAAAACACTATTATTGCAAGAGGCAAAATTTGATAAACCAAATAGTGATTGTGCTTTATATTCCAAAAATAAATATAAACCTAAATTTGTCAAGTGCCACACTTGTAAAGAATTGGGACATTATGCTAACAATGTAAATAAAAGAAAAATGAACAACACTGGCGCAAAGAATGAGAAAATACTTTTCGCTTCTTTGCTTTCACATGACAGCCGCACAGCTGATTGGTACGTAGACTCTGGTGCAACAGCATATATGACGCAAAACAAACAATTGATTTCTAATGAAAAGCCGACATTTGGCAAAAATATTATTGTAGCGAAAATTAAAACAATTCCAGTGGTATCAAGCGGCACAGCAAAATTGTGTTTGTCTACAGGACATGATGCAGTGCTCAACGTCGATTACGTACCCGAATTGTTTGTGAATTTACTTTCCGTGCGAGAAATGACGAAAAACGGCAACAAAGTTTTATTTAAAGAAAATTACTTCCGAATTTTTGATAACAAAAACAATCTGTTTGCTACCGCGACCGCTGTTAATGACCTCTATCGTCTAAATGTACGCGAAAACAAAATAAATAGTGCACTTTTCGCAAATACTGATTACGAGTTAATGGCATCGTAGATTAGGCCACATTTGTAACAAAAATTTAAAGAAAATCAAAAAAACCTGTAGTGGTGTAGATTTCAGCTCTCCTAGTAAAGAGCAATGCATTGTGTGCATTAAGGGGAAACAAACCCGTGCTTCGTTCAAAGAGAGTGGAAAGTTTGCTTGACCTGGTGCGCTCAGATGTGGCAGGACCTCTCCAAGAAAAGTCACATTCGGGCTGTAGATTTTTTGTGACTTTTATAGACGAGTTCTCGAGAAAAATTACAGTATACCAATCAAATATAAGAATTTTCGAAGAATTTGTAAAATATAAAAGTTTAGTGGAAAATCAATGTTCGCGTAAAACTAAAATACTTCGTTCGGATAACGGCACTGAATACACGAATAAGAAATTTAAAGAATTTCTTATACCTATATGACACTACTTTATTTTCGTGTATTTTTTCTTGTATTTTATCTGCAATTTTTTGTCGCACTCCCTCCTAATACGGCTTCAGTACTGGTGTAAGTGTGTGTAAACTATATTTCAAAAAACTAACGAAATACAAGGAAAATACAATCTAGTTCATTAAAAACAAACGAGCCAGTTTGTATTTCGATAGGTTTTTTTGACATTCGGCCGCTTTTTCATTATATTTTTCTGACACATGAAAATTTTGTTTTTAGTTTGAAAATTTAGTGCATAAAAACACAATTAAAATCAACTTTCTTGTGAAAAAAGTGAACCATTAGAGACCGAAATAATTTTCGCGTGTTATTTGCATTGTTTTTATTGTTAAAAGTGTTAATGTAAAAATAAAATGTATAACATAAACAAAAATATGTCAAACTCACTAATTTTGGGGGAACAGTGGTCTCGCTTTTTCATGATAGAAATTGTTGTTGTGTTTTGAAGTTCCGACAAAGTTTCGTCAGTTTTTTTAGCTTAGAATCCAAGCAAAAATAAAGTAGTGTCATATATGCTTTATGAAAAATGGTATTGTGCACCAAACGTCTGCCCCATATACACCTGAACAAAATGGTGTGGCAGAACGTTTCAATAGAACAATAGTGGAGAGAGTGCGGTGTATGCTTGTTGACTCGGGTTTGAGTAAAAGTTTTTGGGCTGAGGCATCGGTAACTGCAGCTTACATTTTAAATCGAACTCCGTGCGGCAGAGTCACGTTTTCCAGAAGAAATCTGGTCAAACAAAAAACAATCGCTTAAGCATATACGGGTTTTCGGCTGTAAAGCCATGGTGCATGTACCGAAAGAAAAACGACAAAACCGGGATGTAAAATCCGTAGAATGTGTAATGGTTGGTTACTGCAACGCTTCAAAAGCATATCGGTTATTTGAACCAAAATCACGCAAAATTGTCGTAAGCCATGACGTTGTTTTTATTTAAAATCGAGAGTTAAAACACACGATAGCCAACTTTTCTTTGACTTATCTGACTCAAGTGACGTTCTCAATTCAGGGGCAGAAAAGTGTGATGAATTTTCGAACTTTAAAGACGTAAAGTGAAAGTAAAAAGTAAAAGTTGAAGATGGATTAAGTGAAGATGTACCTGCAGACTCACCAAGCTTCGAAAGTGCGGATTCTGAATTAGATACTGACGAAAACCTTTTGAGGCGTTCCGAAAGATTAGCAACCAAACAAGGTAATTGTAATTTTAATTTTGTTGCTATCGATAATGTTTCAAAAGATCCTGAAACGCTTAATGACGCAATCTCTGGCGAAAACGCCGAAAACTGGATGCTCGTAGTAAATGAAGAAATTAAATGAAGAAATGTCGTCGCACCGTTCAAACAACACTTGGGTTTTGACTGAGCTACCACCCGTCAAGAAAGTTATCAAATCAAAATGGTTGTTTAAGACAAAACGAGACGCTAGTGGTGAAGTAGTTCGACATAAAGCTAGACTAGGCATTAAGGGCTTTAGCCAAGAGAGGGGCGTTCACTTCAATGAGACATTTGCTCCGGTTGTCAGATACACATCAATTCGATTGCTATTCCCCATTGCGGCTAAGCATAACTTGTTTATTCATCAAATGGATGCCGTAACCGCTTTTTTGAACGCTGAATTAAAAGATGGGATCTATATGGCGCAGCCAGATGGCTCCGACGATAAATCTGGTCGCGAATGCAGGCTACAAAAACCACTTTATGGCCTTAAGCAATCGAATAGGCTTTGGAATGAGAAGTTTAACGATGTTTTGTTGAGCCTTGGTTTAGCTCGTAGCGACATCGACCAATGTGTGTATTATTGTACAAATCATAAAGAAAAATTGTTTGTTGCTGTATACGTCGATGATGTACTTCTATTCTCCAAAAATACTGAGGCGATATTAAAGCTTACACGAGAGGTGTCATCGATCTTCAAGATGAAAGACATCGGTGAAGTGTCTTCAGTATTAGGCATTCGTGTTTGAAGGAAAAATGATACAGGTACTATAAAAATAGATCAATCACAGTAAGTAGCTGACTTATTGCAACGATTCGGTATGTCTGATTGCAACCCAGTATCCACGCCCATTGATTTAAATCAACGAATTAGTTCGGATGCTTACTTTTCGCATCACAAATAACACACCCAGACATTTGCCTTGCTGTAAATTTATTGAGCAGGTTTTCTACAAATCCAGGAAAGGCACACTGGGTTGCAGTAAAGCGTATTTCATATGTCATATTTCATATCTTTATTAAGTCAAATGGTAACAACCTTACTGACTAGATTACAGATAAACTTAGTACTAGTTTAACAATTTTAAAGTAAGATTTACTGAGATAAGTAATAGGACTCAATGCGTGCCTTAAACAGAGACCTTGGTATGGCAAAGTCCAGGTCAAGGCTTCTGTATAGGCGATTAAATTCTACAAGACCTCTTAGAAGAGGTGCGAAACTGAAGTAATTCGAACGCAGCACTTCAAAACGGAATGTACTGTGAAAGCGGAGAGCTCTGTTAGGGACATTGAAAGTCAACTGCCCAAGTAGTTCTGAGTAGTCAATGGCACCGGATATTATGTCAAAAATAAACAATACGTTTTGAACAAGACGTCTAACTTCAAGTGGCAAGACATTGATAAGCATGCATCTTGCATGGTACGGTGGCAGGGGATTAACAAAATGCAGAGGTTGAAGAGCAAATCGTATGAACTCGCGCTGAATTCTTTCAATTCTTAAAGAGTTTGAAGATTATATGGGATTCCAGATACTCTAACTTGGAACGCACTAAGGCATTGTATAAGATTTTCCTGGTATATGGGTCCTTGAAATCCTTGGCATATCGTCGCAAGAAAGCTAAGTTGGTATAAGCCTTCGGTATGAGAAAGTTTACATGATTACAAAAAGTAAAAGATGAGTCAAAAATTACGCCAATAAGGTACCATTGACAAACGTTTAGTTTTCACTAAAGAAGTCAGTGATATTACAGGATTCTGCGAAGCTGACTTGGGTAGTGATCTTGATGAAAGAAGATCGACCACCGGTTATGTGTTCAAATATCGAGGTTGCTCCATTTCCTGGTGTACGCGCAGACAACGCACTGTAGCGCTCTCGTCGACCGAAGCAGAATTCATGGCAATCACTGCTGCCGTTCAATAAGCATTGTGGTTACAACGTTTTTTTAATGAATTGGAAACAGTGGCAATGAAATCACTTATTTTACATTGCGACAATAAAAGCGCCATTCAGATTGCAACGAAAAATTCATATTTACCCCGAACCAAACACGTACATATCAAGCACCAGTTTATTCAACAAAATCTAAAAAGCTGCAAGATCTATCTTAATTACATTTCTACGAATGACATGGCTGCTGATATTCTCACCAAAGGCGTAGCTAAGGGCAAACATACTCATCTTTCTGAAGGTCTTGGACTTGCATAAATTAATACTTACTTAATATATTTATTCATTTCTATAAACATTTCAACAAAACATGTACATACTTTTTACTCGTATACATATTTAAAAAGAATTGTCATTCAGGAAAGGTGTTGTGAATTAGCTTAGTGAATGGCCCTTCTTCACATACTTAATGCAACCCTGAATGAATATATCATTAAATGTCAAATAAAGTACATGTCCTCACTTCCGTTTGAATTACAATTGTGCTTACACGCCTTTAATTTATCTACTACACAAATCGGTTTGTATCTTATAGATCAACAATTAATATACTCTGTGAGCTCTGCTCAACTGAGTATAAAAAAACTCCGATGCGCTACCTGGATTTGAATATTTCAAAAAATCGTATTTGTGGTCCGATTTGGCTCATATTTGGAACACATAATACATACATTAATAGAAGGCGACCAATGAAAAAAATAGCCGCTAGGTGGCGCAAGGATCGATATATTTAAAAAAATCGTATTTGTGGTCCGATTTGGCTCATATTTGGAACACATATTACATACGGGAATAGAAATCGCTTTGTAGAAAAAACTCCCAATAGGTGGCGCAAGGGTCAATGTATTCAAAAAAATCGCATTTACGGTTCGATTTGGCTCACATTTGGTACACAAAACATTTGGTGCGAAAAACACACGTAGATCTGACTATTTACACGTCGATTTAACAATTTTTGTGAATGGTTTTGCAGTTAATTGGAAAATAGTCTGTCTAACTATGCTGCACTTTAAAATTGGATTGACTATGAACATAGTACATTTCACTATACAAATAGATAAACTTAATATGCGGTATTATTTAAATCAACTACGCTTCGCGGTAGAATTAAATATGTTTCATATTTGTTTCAAATATATCCTTTTATAATAATGAATATAATTTTAGTCAAATCTAAGTGACAGCTTATTTGTTTCAAAGAATATTCATATTCAATCTTACTATGCAGCATATTAAGAATGAATATTTTTCATAGTTATTACAACTACGTGCATAGTAAAATTTACTATGCTTCATTTTTAATTTTAATTGCACCCATATTTAAATTTACTATGCTCCGTATTTGATTTTAATTGCGTTCATTGTTAAATTTAATGTGGTGTATACTTACCAGAAATATTTCGTATTCCAAATAATAGTTTTGAATTAGTTTTTATGTATATTTTATTCAAAAATAAATAAATTTGTACAATATTTCGTGCAAAACTGCTAGTTAAAGCGATTTGTATTTTACACAACTTTTCTCATTATTCAATTGGTATAAATGTAACTTGTAAAATAAACTATTTCAAAGATGTACGTTTATGGATTTCTTTTACCGACTCCATATGCCTGCATGTGTTTATAGAAACGTTCAACATTAATATTATGACAAACAATGTATACAATTCCCTTATTACAAAATAAAAATTGTATCTTATACAACTTAAAAACTTCGCCTTTGTGTGCTATATAATAGTGCTTTTTATATAAAACTCCCTTATATTCTATTTTATCAGAAACTAGTAAGTTATCATATTATATATTATATGATGAATTTATGTTTTTTAATACTTCCATATCTTTTTCATTTGTATTTTTAAATTCGGTTTTTTGAAACTGCGATATTTTCAGATAGATTCCTTTATTTTACCTCGATATAGCAAGCAACGTGTCAGCTGGGCTTCTTCTCTTTTTTATTAATCCGGAAACGGAAGTCACCAAAAACCCTGCTCGACACTTCGTGCTGCCAGATTACTATATTTACATTCAGATAACTTATTCTATTACAAAACGGCGGTGGGATACCTCCTTCGTATATAACTTAAAAGTTAGAAAAATTAGGGACAATTTAATAGACAAAGAGCGACATGGATTTACTCTTGACATAATTCTACTTAAATACGATTTTCGTCCTTATGTTTTGCTTCAAAACGCATCACCCAAGCATATTTCAAAGGTCCGCATTTTGAAATTGCTGTAGGATAATGAACCATAAAGTAATGCTTAGATTTTAATGACGGTCCATATAATTTTACATACAATTTGTGGTGCAATTCTATTTAATTTTCTAAAGATTTCAAATCTTGTACAGTAAATTTTGAAATAATAATTCTATAATTTGCAAAGGAATAAATCTTATAATAAATCTATAATTTCCAAAAGTTTTGTTAGTAAAATACAGTGTTCATTGCTTTCTGGCACCAAATCACCTATCATTAGTGGCAGAAAGTTAGCAAAACAAAGCATTTCGCTAGCGGTCATTTTTAGTATAAAACTTTTAGTCTGTGCATATCCAATGGTACCGAGAAATTTCCTACCTCTATTTCGCCATATGAAAAAAGTTGTTTTCTACTATTAATTGTGTCTAAGCTCAAAATTTTACTGTCGGTCAAGGCCAAGAGAACTTTGCAAATATCATAGACACAAACGCCTTCCAAAATAACGTGCATCAAGTCAAAATAAAACTTTTGTGTTACATGAAAATTTTTTAGTTTGTTTAATATACAATTGGTTTTGATGCCGGTTTATAAAAAGTTTTCGGATTTTTAATCATTTTTATATGTCAATTTATTTCTCAAAAAATTTTTTATTTCAATAAAGTCTGTTTTCATTTCATTATTACTCCGTCGGCAAGATCGGCAAAACCGTTTAGATCTGAATGAACTTACAAAGCCAAGAAATGAATTTAACCCCAAAATTGTGTCCTAAAACTTGTCCTGTTACGAAATAAACTTTTTTTATTCCGTTAGGCGTATCAATTTCAATGCTGTTTTCGAACTGCTTAAGCTCACGCAATAAATGGTAAAATACCGTTTCCTGATCATGAGATTTTAACAAATTTGATGAAATAAATGCAAATGGAAAATAAAATCTAGCTTAGACAGCAGATATTGAAGTATCGTTGGAAACGGATAATAAAGTGCGCAAATAGACTGTACATGAGTTCCTAGATCATTGTTCATTTGAAATTCATCTAAATACAGAAAAAATGGTATTACAATATCATCAGATAAAAATTTTTTTGATTTGTTCGCGAATGTATCAGAATTTATAAAATTTGAGAAAGATTCGTTCTCAAAAGCGCTTTTTGATTGTCAATTGTCGCGTTAAGTATGTTCGGTAGTTCGAAGAAAGACTTAAACTAAAACTGGACGTTACTGATGTAAATATCAATCCTTTTTGGAAATAAAGATGAATTACCTCTCACAATTTTTTGTGAAATTTTGCTTGACCCAACATACGATTTTGGATCTTGATATAATTTCATTTCTCTTAAAACTTTTAAAAACCGATACTCAGAATCAATATCCTTGAATGGCTCAGTGCAGAAATTAGAAATGCATTTCAAATCTTCATCTATGTCAGGAGCGTCGGGAAGTGAGATAAGTTTAAGTAAATTTGAAACTGATGAAAGCAAATTCAATACCATTCTTTAGGTAGCAACGACTTGATTTCTAGGCATAAATGACTGTGCATGTAGTAAAAGTGTAAAAGTTATAGCTTCTTTTTTAAGATTTTCTATATGTTCTTGTATTTTAACAGTTTTAAAATTATTAACTGAATTTTTTTCATACAATGGCGTTGTACATAAATTTAGATTTGAGTTTTCATAAATAGGGGCTTGTGCGATACTTATAGGATAAATGCCCTTTACGCATGAGTGTACTTTACATAAATGTGCTTTGAATGTGTTATACATATTAAATAATTGGTTACAATTATTTACTTTGAATTGTAATGGGCTATTTCACGATAAAAAATGTTCATATTTTAGATGTCTTATTAATAAATCTACAGTAATCATAGTTTTGTTACATTTGAAGCAAGGATACATCTTTATAAGCAGTATTTTGTTTCCTATAATTTCTTTGTATTTATTTTAAACTACGTTTCAGTTTTCATAAAATTTAACAGTGCCGTCAAATTTTAAGATTTTCTATCATATCTAGTGTCGATTTCAAAAAAGAATTTCTGAATAAATAACCGTGAAAATTAAGATGCGATTGGATACTTTAAATTTAATGTATGGAATATTTTGAAACATGTTACCAAGGATTCTATGAAGGAGTTTAGCTTGTATAAATTTTTATCGAAATAAACAAAAAACGACTTCAGATTGTATTAACTAAATCCTTCTACAATTATAAACGGCTGAACTGTTGAATATTTTTAAAAAATTTTTCAACAATTTCGGCTATTTTCTGTTCGTAGTCGCTGCCGGAAGACAAATGTAGAACCAGGCTTTCTTGTGCGTCCAGTATTGTTATTTTCTTTCTTTTCTCTTTCGGGCCACTCTTATACCAGGAAGTGGGGGGCAAAACAAATGGGAGCAAGATTGTTGTAATGAAATCGGATGAATCTGTTACGTAAAATTTAATTTAAAACGGTTTATTTAAAAATAAATTACTTTATTTGTACTTACCGTGGTTTTCAGCAAGGTACAATTCTATTAGTAGCTTTTTGCAACTTTCATTGTGCAAATTTTGTCGGTAATAAAGCTCGATTTTTGTTTTAAAAACATCCCACTTGCTAAATAGCATCAGCTCTTTCCCCTGGTATATGATGTTGAAATCGACCTTGAACTTAAATATTCGAATATAAAAAACAAAAATTAACTAGAATCGCAAACATATTGTTACAAATATTAGCAAAACTAAGGGGTGCTGCTATCTCCAAGCCGATGCTAAGCAGTGACGTGAATTCTTATCAATAATTCAATCATTATGTATCTACATAAACGAAACAATAATTGCGTCTACACATATGTACCATGTACGTATACGAGCAGCGGAGAATCAATGCGCAAACACATGCATAATCTGAGGTACTCCTGAAAGTATGCAATGAGAAAAGCTATAAAATCGTGCAATTGTAGTTACAGCTGAGAAGTTTGGGAGCTGATGGACTAGTAGATTCTGGAAGCGCCTAGAAGATGCGAACGTTGAAATCAGAGAGTATAAAAGGCAGCAAATGTAGAGGCGCTGGAATTCAGTTTGAGTTGAGCTTTCAAGCAGTTATTGATTAAGCACGCAATCTGGCGGGCAATAGTAGAGTTTCATTTAAGCTATCAGTCAGTTTGGTTATTAAGCAAGCTAGCTGTTAAGTATAAGTGTTATTGTGAAGTACTTTAATAAAGGCCATTTTTCCATTATTCAATATTGGAGTTATTTATTCAACAGTTTAGTGATTCGAACTTAGCAGAAGGTTGCAAATAAGGGAAATTGCAAGTAAAATCTTTACAATTGGTGTCAGAAGAGGAATTGTTGAATAAATTCCAGAGGACAACAAGGACATGGCAGTGAACTGAAGATCCAGCAACTAAAGAAGGAGTTGGAGAGCCGTGGATTTAATACAAGCGGCGTTAAACTCGAACTTCAGGCACGGCTACGAGAGGCAATGGAATTAGAAGGAATTGATGTGGAAGAGTGTGTCTTTTATCTTGATGGCGATGAGACAACAAAATTGGAGGAGAAAAATGAAACACCGCAGACAATGGCGAACACAAACTTCAACATGATATTGGCTGCAATATCGGCACAAATGTCCGAAATGTCATCACAAATATGCACCAACATGTCATCTCAACTGGAATCGCAAAAGACAGATATAACATCTGAGATGAAAACACTGTTAGAAGAACAGAAGGCATATATGGCATCCAAGATGGAAACTCAACTGGAAGAACAGAAGACATATATGGCATCCCAACTGGAATCGCAGGAGACAGGCATAACATCCAAGATGGAAGAACAAGAGGAGCGCTTATCATTGCAGGTGGCACAAATGTCTTCACAGTTAGAAGCACAGGAAGCAAGAGAAACATCAAAGCTTGAAGCGCAGGATGCAAAAATGGCTCAATTTCGGGCAGAAGTCAATGGTTTGAAGGGTCGTATGGAGCAGTTACAACTAAATCGCCCAGCTGTTTCAGCGAGTAATCCAAAGATAAAAACACCATCCTTTGAAGGGTCTTTAAGCTACAGTTTTAGAAGACTGCAACAGTGAACAACTGGAATGCTGAAGATAAAGTTGCTGCACTATTCGTAGCATTGAAAGGACCAGCTGCCGAAATCTTACAGACTATTCCAGAGTACGAACGGAATAGCTATGAAGCATTGATGGCCGCTGTCGAGAGACATTATGGAAGCGGGCATAGAAAACAGATATTCCAAATGGAGTTGCAAAACCGTCACCAAAGAGCGAATAATACCTTGCAGGAGTTTGCCTCGGATATTGAAAGATTGGCTCATCTTTCAAATGCAGACGCACCCGTGGAATACACTGAGAGGGTAAAAATCCAGAGCTTCAGAACTGGCATACGAGATATGGAAACGAAGCAGGCTACATACGCAAACCCAAAGCCAACATTCGCAGAAACGGTGTCACAAGCTCTGATTCAGGAAACAGCGTCGCTTCTGTATAAGCCAGTTTTCAAAGCACGCCGTGTGGAAGTAGAAAGGCCAGAGTAGGCAGATGCAATATTGGAGGCACTGAAAGGATCGCAAAAGCGGAGTGAAAAAGTTATAAAATGCTTCAACTGCGGGAAGTCCGGTTACATAGCACGTCATTGCGATCTTGGTCCTGGTAGTTCCAACTTGGGTGGCCATAAACGCAAAGCTGGAGGAGATGAGCAAGAGCGTGTCAGATGGAAAAATCGAGAGCTAGATCCAGCTATTGAATGTCCTGTGATATCTGTGTAGCAAATTGGAAGGAAATCAAGCAGTCTTACTGTCAGAGGGAATGTGGATGGCAAGGAGCGTGTACTGACTGTAGATACGGGCGTATCTCATTCCTTGATTTGATCTGATTTAGTCAACAGGAGGGAAAAACCGTTACCTGGAGCAAGGTTGCGTACAGTCACAGGCGAGTATAACCAAGTCCAGGGAGAAGTGATATGTGAAGTCCTAATTGGGAAGGTCACGGTTTTACACAAATTCGTTGTGGCGGAGATTGTTGATGAAGTTATATTGGGAGTGGATTTCTTGGTTGACCATGACATCAAGATCGATATGCAGAAAAGGGTGATGCATTACAAGAACCAGGATATACCACTTAACTTCAGTTTGCAGAAAGGATTCAGTAGTAATCGAGTACTGGTGGAGAAGACTCGACAAAAACCACGGAAGTCAAAGGCAAAGGTTAATAGGCCGAATGGACCAAATAAAGCAAGATCAAAAGTACCTGCGAGAGAAACACTGGCATTGGCAAAACCTAAAAGACGCAGGAAAACGAAGCAACGAATTTCCGAGAAAGAATGCGAGGGTAGTTTCAAGTCGGAGCGCACTACTGTTGTGAAACGTGGGAACGATAATGATTATGCAAAGCCAATCCGTCATGCGCAAGCTCTACGAAGTAGTTCATTGGCCAAGCAACAGAGTGCGAGAGAACGATAGAGGATAGTGAGTAGTAAGATGAAACACAGATACGACAAGGAAAATAATTTGGAAGGTTTCCGGGAGGGAGATTTGGTACTGCTATACAACCCTCACCGGCGGAAAGGTGTTGCATCCAAATATCGGTGCAGTTGGGAAGGCCCGTAAAGAGTTGTGAAGACGATCAGTGATGTCATCTACCGCATACAAGCAATTGGGAAATCACGAAATAGAAGAGAGGTACATTTTGCGATGCTAGCAGCGTTTAGATCGAGAGATTCGAGACGATCAGACTTAGGTGGAGGGCAGTGTTACGAATATTAGCAAAACTAAGGGTTGCTGCTATCTCTAAGCCGATGCTAAGCAGTGACGTGAATTCACATCAACAATTCAATCATTATGTATCTACATAAACGAAACAATAATTGCGTCTACACATATGTACCATGTACCTATACGAGCAGCGGAGAATCAATGCGCAATATATCTGAGATACTCCTGAAAGTATGCAATGAGAAAAGCTATAAAATCGTGCAATTGTAGTTACAGCTGAGAAGGTTGAGAGCTGATGGACTAGTAGATTCTGGAAGCGCCTAGAAAATGCGAACGTTGAAATCAGAGAGTATAAAAGGCAGCAAATGTAGAGGCGCTGGAATTCAGTTTGAGTTGAGCTATCAAGCAGTTATTGATTAAGCACGCAATCTGGCGGGCAATAGTAGAGTTTCATTTAAGCTATCAGTCAGTTTGGTTATCAAGCAAGCTAGCTGCAAAGTATAAGTGTTATTGTGAAGTACTTTAATAAAGGCCATTTTTCCATTATTAAATATTGGAGTTATTTATTCAACAGTTTAGTGATTCGAACTTAGCAGAAGGTTGCAAATAAGGGAAATTGCAAGTAAAATCGTTACAATATCTTACCAAGTCGATAGCTCTGCTATCGCTATATTTGGGCCATTCGCTAAGGAACTCCACCGAATCAAGCGATGACAAATCTTTACGGCGCAAATTAAAAGTTTTTTGCCATTTGTCAAAAACAGCTTCCCAGTCTGAAACGTCTTGTTTAATCTCTGCCTTTAAAGCAGTTGAAATTTTCACATCGAACTCTGGCTCCAGCTCTATATTGGCATCAGCCACCTTAGTAGGTGTGTTGGGAAACTTCAATCGCTTTGCTCGGCTGTTTATATATTGCGCGTACAATTTTCCACGTGCATTTTTTTGCCAATCCGGGGAATAAAGTAAAATTCCTGTTAAATATTGGAAATTAGGAATATATAAGGGATATTCCAATCAAAATTGACCACTTTTGAACCCGATCCCTTTAGATTTGGCTGAAAGTTTTTCTTCTTTTTCTACCTTATGAAAGACGTTTTTCAGAATTTTTTAAAAATTTTTCATCCAACTCAAAAAAAGTTATAAATTTTTGAAAAAAATCGCTCCTCTTTTAAAAATGCTAGAACCTTTTCAAAAAATAAAAAAAAAATAAATATTACAAACTTCGAAAAATCGGCGAACTTCGAAAAATTGGTGAGTTTTCTCGAAAAACTGAAAAATTTCATATAAGGCGAACTTAGAAAATTTTTTTTTGTATTTTTTTTTTTCGCAAAAGTACATTTAAACACAAAAATTTTGAAAATAAAAGATCCCAAACGGTCAATTTATAAAAAAGTTCGAGCATTTTGAAAAAAGAGCGCTTTTTTTAAAAAATTCATAACTTTTTTTGAGTTGGATGAAAAAATTTTAAAAAATTCTGAAAAACGTCTTTCGTAACGTAGAAAAAGAAAAAAACTTTCAGCCAAATCTAAAGGGGTCGATTTGGTATGGAATACCCCATAAGTATAAAGGAATATTTTGACGTCACACAAAAAGTAATTTAACTTAGCTTCACGTTCTGCAGGAAATATTGAAATTATTTGGTCCACGATTGCAGGATAGTCGGAAGTTCTAATGTTTATATCATTACAATTTGCTTCTTCCACTACTGTCGTGATTAGTTGCTCCCTTTGATTATTAGTTAAACCATATTGATTCTCGAAGTAACTTAGAATGCTCCTGCCTTTCGAACAGCTTTTTAAAAAGGTACTGATGTCCTGAAATGATAGGAAATTTTAAAAATAAATACGGGTAACAGAAAATAGTGATATGCCAGCGATGAACTTTTGTGTATTTGCCTGCTGAATTCCATTGAATTTGGGCTCTGCGATTTTTCCAACCAAGATACGACTCTGGACTCTACCGAAATTGTTTTGTCATCAATATTGAACTAGTAAGAACGAACGTTTTAATGTTATGACAAGATTATTTAGCTACGTGTGTCACCTAGGATTTACGCCAAGCAAAAAGTTTTTCCCTGAACTCAGCTCTTAATCCAATATTGGAGATTGCATTCTTAATGTCAGACTTTGAAACGTATTTGAGACAGCGATAAGTCACTCCGTTCGCTGGAATAAATTTAATTCAATAAAGTTGCATTGACAGTTTTCCAATAATGTTTTATTTACATCTTAAGCATTCAAATAAGCAGTCTAACTCGAATAAATTTAATAGTTCTTGTAATTTTTCGTCATCAGTTCGTTCGCTTTGCACATTTAACATTTTATTTCTGAATGGAATAGAAAGAACTAATAAATATTTCAACATATAAATCAAAAAATGTTTGCGTGAAAAACATCTATATACCGGCATTCATACACATTGACATGCAAATTAGGGTGTCCCGCTTATTTTTGAGACACATTTATTTTCCAGCTAAACCAATGGCAAGAGGTTTCAACATTTGACAACTTTGAAGATCGGTAGAGCTCTAGAGATATACGTATGTAGTTGTATCTCATTTTCAAAAGATGTTTCGTTACAAACGTACATGCATACGTAGAGGAAGCAATATAGCAACGCACGTAGCATATGGACGCCTGTCCATACATGTTTTTCACGCAAACCAACGCTTTTTTAAGAAGATTGATTTCTGATTGAGTATTATTTTCACACTTACCAATATCATTAGGTAATATAATTTTTAATTTAGTTCACAACTCCTATTCACCCCAAGTAGACAAAACCTGACCAAAGGTAATCAGAAATAAAAGCAACATTATTTGAACGTAAATGAATATCTTCTGAAGAAAATATTCGCGTATAAACATGTACATATTATACCGGCATCCATACACATTAGCATGCACATACATAATTACATACGTACGTAGAGGAATCAACGAATGTTAAGAAACGCACATAGTTTTAGTTCGCGGCTCATTTAATTACATATAATTTATGTATGTGCATATTAAAGTGTATGAATACATACACGTTTTACACGCAATTTAAAATTATTATTTTCACATCTTACCAATAACAAAGAGAGTAGATTAATACCCCCAGCGGGTTAGGGGGGTTAGAATATACCAGCGGTAGGTATGCCTGTCGTAAGAGGCGACTAAAATACCAGATTCAAGGGGCTGTGTAGCGCAACCCTGCAGGTTGCCAGCGCAACATATAGCTTCTCCAAACCCAATTGTCAACCTCACCTATCCGCGGCGAATCCTGTTTCACTAACAGACGAGGCTCTGGCGACCCTAAGCTCCTTATGGAACTTGGGTTTGGGGAGGGAGGGGATGGCCTGAAGGTTTAATGTGGCCACATAAATCGTTCCCGAGATGGTCGGGCCAGCACCTTAATGGTGCTGTGGTACCGGAGCGTACCGGATCTGTATCCGGCAAAGGACCATCACATCGATAACACTCCCCAAAGCCTTCTGGGAGTAACCTTATCGCTAAAACAACAACAACAACAGAGTAGATTAATAAGAGGGAGCATTGTAGAGTCGTTCATTCTCCACAAAGTGGGACGGCTGCGCCAGGAATACACCATACGTTTTGCCCCTGCTTCGTTTTCACCATCCGGATTAAAAAAGTCATGAGCCTGGGCATTCGCGCAATTTTAGTGATGTAAATTGCATGGCGCCAGCGCCAATGCGGTGCCAGCTCAATGGTAGCTCATTGACGCAATGACTCCAAGCGAATATTTGACGCTACTTAGTAGTGAGTGCGTAGTAAATATCACTTGCGCTATTGAGTGAAACGATTTTTGTGTGTCAGGCACGAGTTTGGTGTTATTGGCGCTTCTGGCAATGATGACACTGAGTTGATGACGGAAGCGCTGGTAGTTCAGCTTTTGAATCAGAGAAAGATTTGATGACCCGTGTAAATTATTACGGCTGTGGCTATTATTGGTTATGTATTTGAACCAAATGAATGCTGCGGACATAACAACCGGAGTCATTTTTGAGTTTTATAATTTAGATTTCATGCACAATTAATATGGGTGTGTTTGAGCAGCCACAAAATAACAGTAGTATTGTCAAAGTGCTGCTTAGTTGATGGAATGTCGCTGATTTCCTAGCGATGATCAATAGATTGTCAATATTTCGTTCAACGAACGCGCGAAATTGCCACATCTGCTCAAATTTTCCAAGATTTTCCATTGTTGATTTAACTTAAGCTGTTATGCCAATATTTTTCACTCAGCTTATTTCAAATAGGTAATTTTTCCAAAAGCAAAATAAATTACAGCAAAGATTACAGAGTTAAACCACCTTAAGAAATCACCTATGTTGAGGCGGACAGCATAGCAAAAAGTATGGTAAATTCCTCGCGCAGCTGTCCTACAAATTCCACAAAGTTTTACAAGTCTACAATGTACCATCTTATAATTTTTAAAATATTTTCCAATAATTTAATTTAGTTTTTGATATTCGATCGCACGTATTATTCACTCAAAGTACACAAAACGATAATTGACAATTTTACAGTTATCCACGCTAATGCAATGCTATGGTTGCCAATGTTCAAAAACTAAAGTCTTTGAGAACCTGGTTCATTTTTGATTTTCAAATATCATTTCATAATGCGTGTATATTATACATTTTATGCATATTGTTGGCATTTTTATTATAATTGCATATCTTAGAAAAATAAGACGATGTTAGAGTGCTCACTTTTAAAATATTTCAATATAAAATACACTAGGGAAATGGCATTTTGAGACTATATGGTATTCACTTAGCATTCTCACGTCACTAGTATCTAAAAATAAGTCGCTATTTTGGGACCTGGTTCTGAGCAGATCACAAATGCAGTGCCAGGGTTCAAATCCCATTGGTGGCACTTTATTGGTTTTTATTGAGATAAAAGAAACATTTTTTTATAAACACTAAATTTTAGAAGAAAAATTCAATTTGCGTGGTCATTTCAGTGTTAATTCGTTGCAGCGTGTGTCCGCAAAGTATGCCCTACTTTGGTTTAAACACGTTGGTATCTTGGCAACACTGAACCAATTGCGCTTGGGTTATGTACATACTTATGTATGAATCGCTGTGCAGATGGCCCATAGTAAATATATAAATAAATGTATGTACATATAATAAATACTGGGTGACTACGACCATAGTTAAAATAAATATGCTGCAACGTTGGACTAAATATGTAAATTAGTTATATTGAAGTTTATTTTTGTTTTTTTTAACGTTGCTAGATTCTTATTTGTTAATCAACTATGTTTGTATTTAAGTCAACGTGTGTCACATTTAAAATCAATATTTTTCATAGTAAATCCGTTGATAAACTATATTTTTAGTAAAATCAAGGTGTAAAATATTCAGATTCAGGTTTTTTATATTAGATTTGAGCATATTTAAATTTAATATTTTCATAGTTATTTCTACAACGCGTTTTTTCTCTGGGTGTACATATACATACTACATACAGAAATAGAAATTGCTTTACGAAAAAAAATCCCGCTAGGTGCGGCAAGGATCGAGATATTAAAAATACTCGTACTTGTGGTCCGATTTGGCTCATATTTGGAACAAATATTACATACAGAAGTGACATCAAAATACTTTGGCGTTCGACGAGGGCCAAGCATGATTATGTATTGAGGACTTAGATTGTAGCAAATTGTGAGGAAAGAGGCCTTTAAATAATGAGTCACTAAATGAAATAAATAGATGGAATAGAATAGGCAATTAAAGAAGGACTAAAAACTTGAAAAAAAAAATTTAATAATAAAAAAAAAAAATTTTGTTAAACGGTTTTATTGAAAAGAATATTTACATTAAGTAATAATAGTACTAAAAGCTAGAAAATAATTAGGTGGGTCCTAGGTACTAGTCATCACACTCCTCATCAATCGCCTGCCGTTTGTGTCATCAAAGGGTGTTGATCAGACAACTAATAAAAGCGTTGGGCGCGTGAAATTTATAAAAATGTGAGGCGTAGCGTAACCTGCTTAAGGTTCAGTTGGTCTTACTTTGAAATTTAACGCGTCCAACGCTTTGATTTAATTGTCTGATCAACGCTCTTTGATGACACAAACGGCAGGCGTTTTTGGATGAAAAACGTTAAGGTCGTCGAAGATTTGCAGTTACCAAAGCAAACGCTGAACAAGTCAGAACTTCAGTGGAAGCACCGATTCGCCAAGCAGCTGCCAATTGCTGATTACGACGCGGCGATACCATAACTATTAATCGGCCTGGATAATACGCACTTGGGCGTGGCGAAACTTGTAATAGCTGACGGAAGGTGTGGACCAACGGTTGTGTTGACAAGGCTTGGGTGGGTACATAATGGACTAAGTCATGTGCAGCCCCCGTCTGAAAATTACCATTCCCTATTTTTGCATAAGAGCGGTGAGTCGAAGCGAAGCGTGGAGAGCGTAGCGGATGAGAGAGCCAAACATTTACTTAACACAACGACAGTTCGAAAGGGGTATCGATATGAAACGGGACTCCTTGGGAAGAACGGTAAGGTGGAACTACCTGATAGCAGAGGTATGGAAGAAAGGAGATGAATGACACTGAAGCGAAAAGTTGACAACGGTGACACGTCTGGAGCTACTAGCAGCCGTTTTGGCAACGCGACTTCGTACACCATTACTTCAAATGGCCTTACATCTGTTAAAATAAGCATGTGGAGCGATTCTACGACTACGTTGGCGTGGATTGTGTCGGATCACCATCGGTATAAGCCGTATGTGGCACATTGAGTAAAGGTAGTCCTGGCAGGCAGTGAAGCTAGAGACTGGAGGTGGTTGCCCAATATTGACAACCCAGCTGATTTTGCAACGCGCCTACCAAGCGGGAAGCGTGACATCTTTTGGGTGACAGGACATAACTTCTTGTACAAGGACGAATCAGAGTGACAGACAGTGGTAACCCAGACGAAAAGCAGCGAAGAACTTCGCACTAAGTTCCTATTTCACTTCAGTTACGGTGGCGAAACCTTTAAAATATTCTCTTTTTTCACTCGTATGAAAAGAGTTATAGCATGAATATTTGACCCCGACATCGGCCGCAGGGACAATGTCCTACAACGTCACGGCTTATCTGTCCGGTCAGGCGATGTAAACCTAGAAATCTTCAACATCTACATCCCTCTTGCACCTGCTGCCCCAGTGGATACCGCCCTAATATTAGCGCCTTACTCACTGGCGATAATCGCATTATCCTAGGCGATTTCAATGCCCATCACGACCTATTGCATTCAAACTTGCAGGCGGACAGCAGGGGTGAGATGTTGGCAGATCAAATAGAAGAAACAACGTTCTGCACAATAAACGGAGACGCCCCAACTCGTATGGTAGGAAGCTGTTACAGTTCGCCAGATATATCAATCGTGAGTGCAGGGCTCGTAAACTGCGTCAACTGACAGCCGATGGTAACATTGGCATCCGACCACCTGCCAATACTTATTTCGCTCGAGCGCACCGCCGACTTCATCGTCACCGGAAAACGCACTTCCATAAACTTTAAAAAAGGAAAGTGGGATGAATAAAAATCCTTTACAGACAGCCGCTTTGCTGCCCTCCCTATTCCGGCTGATGCTCGCCAAGGGGAACGTGCTTTCCGCAAGGTCATTGAATCCGCCTCGGGTCGCTTTATCCCCGCCGGAAGAATTCCCGAAATTCGGCCTCATTTTCCGGCGGAGGCCGCAAATCTAGCGAGAGGACGTGACCTTATAAGACAGCTCGATCTCGGCGACCCCCAAATAAGGGATATAAACTAACGCATCAGATTGCTTGTGGATGAACACAAGCGGACAAATGGGAGGAGCATCTAAGTAGTTGTAGCCTCTCTGCCGGTGAGGGTAAGCTTTGGTCCACAGTAAAGTCCATATCGAATCCATCCAAGCACAACGACGAAATTTCCATCGCCTTTGGCGATAAAGTGCTGTCGGATGCAAAAAAAATGTGCGAGCGCTTTTTGCCGACAATATATAATGCATTATACGGTTGACAAAGTTAGACGGAGGGCCAACAGACACGCACATAAACATAAATTCAGCGCGTCACCAATTATCATCACCGCCAAAGAGGTTGAGGATGCCATCGGTCAAGCTAAACCATCTAAAGCACTGGGCCCAGACGGCATAGCCATGCCGATGCTTAAAAGCTTAAAGGAAAAGAGGGTTTCAATTATTTAGCACATGTCTTCAACCTGTCTCTTTCCACCTTTGTTCTTTCCGAAAAATGGAAAATGGCCAAGGTCGTCCCGCTACTAAATCCTGGGAAACCAGCTAACATAGGAGAGTCATATCGCCCGATATATCTCCTCTCGGCAGTAGCCAAGATGCTTGAAGCCATTTTGCTCCCCTTATTTTAAAGCAAATTTGCAACTAGCCTGTCATCAGCATGGCTTTAGGAAACACAACCATTACGCTAAATGCCATTAGCACCCAGGCAAATTGCGGTTTAAATCAAAACCCCCACTACAGAACAGTACTCGATGCGCTAGACCTATCAAAAATTTTTGATACGGTCAACCATGACACGTTACTGAAAGACCTGGAAGGGTATACCTTTCCCACAAGTCTTAAAAGGTGGAACGCAAATTATCTCGGTGACCGGCAGGAATCGGTGCAATTTAGAAATCCAACATCAAAACCAAGAAGAATTAAACAAGGGGTGCCACAGGGTGGTGTGCTATCCCTACGTTTGTTTCACTTCTACATATCAAAGCTACCACCGCCACCAGAAGGAGTTACTGTCGTTTCCTACTCCGTTGACTGCACAATAATGGCCACAGGCCCAGGCCAAAAGATCGATGAGCTTTGCAACAAAATAAACGGCTACCTCCCTGATCTCTCCAGTTTTTTTTGCCTTGCGAAGCCTGACATTATCACCGACTAAATCATCGGCAACTTTATTTACAACATGAACGTCCCAAATGTCGACAATCTTGAACATCCACGTGAATGACATTACGCTACCGACTGCCTTACACCCCAAAATCTTGGGTGTGACGTTCGATCAGGATCTACATTTTGGGGAGCATGCAGCCGCAATTGTACCGCAAATCCAGAGCCGTAATAAAATCCTCAAATATCTTGCTGGCAGTACTTGGGGAAAAGATAAAAAACACTCATTACCGCTTACAAAGCAATTGGCCAGCCGATTGCATGCTACGCGTCCCCGATATGGTCGCCAAGCCTAAAGACTACTCACTGGAAGAAGCTACAGGCCTGCCAAAATACTGCCCTCAGAACCGCCACGGGTTGTCTTCTTATGTCCCCAGAACACCATCTACATAATGAGGCGAGAATACTCCTCATCAGGTAGAGAAATGAAATGCTAACCAGTTCCTGTTGAACACCTAGAAACCTGGGCATCCCACAAGACATCTGATTGATGAGCCAACACCGCCCAGGGGCTTAAGGAGTCATCTCCGTAAGCATTATGAGGAAATACGGCACCTGAGAACACAACCGCATGCCAAAAGAACAAGCAGGTCCTCAGTGAACTTCACAAACAGGCGTCGGACCTTTATGTCAGGAATTGTCCGGTGAATCCTCACTCAAGAACATACTCAAAGAAAAATACCCTAAACTTGCAGAAGAGGAACGCACACTCCCTAGGGAAACGCGAGTCACTCTAGCTCAACTTCGATCTGGATACTGTAACAGGTTAAACTCTTACCTATCCAGAATCAACCCCGACATATAAATGCAAGTTTCCTTGGACTCCCGTTTGAGGATATTGATGACAATTTCTGATCGGTCACACCTATTGGATGGGGCGAAGCACTGATACAACAACAACAACAACAACAACAACAATCACAACATGGATGTTGCGCTTTTACAACAAACGAAGAACAACGGAAGAAGCATAGAATACTATGGGAGTACGCCGCAATAGCAATTTGTGGAATCTGACACCTTACATTGATGAGAAATGAGTTATGCGTATAAATGGTCAAATTGATACCGCTGAGGTAATACCGTTCCAGAGTCGCAGGCGAATCATCCTTTCGAAGGAGCATCACGTCATTAATATAATCGTCATTTATCGTAAGGCGAAACATTAGAATAAAAAACTATAATCTAATTATTTGTTGCCGATCAGTTTAATTCATATAATTTTTTTATTCATAAGAACCTGGTCTGATCTTGTTTATGTGGGGTGCGAATAAAACAAAGTTATTTCCACCTTGCAGCCCAACGTTTCGCTAAGATTTTTTTAGCATCTTCTGGGGCGGGACTGTGAAATTTATTTGAGGAAAAAATTACAAAAACAACATTAATGATCAATCACCAAAATAGGAAAATATTTACATGCACTTACACTGAAGATGGTGGATTATTACATTAATATAATAGATATAGACTTCCATATATCAAAATAATCAGGATCGAAAACAAATTTGATTGAGCCATGTCCGTCCGTCCGTCCGTCCGTCCGTTAACACGATAACTTGAGTAAATTTGAGGTATCTTGATGAAATTTGGTATGTAGGTTCCTGAGCACTCATCTCTATTTAAAATGAACGATATCGGACTATAACCACGCCCACTTTTTCGATATCGAAAATTTCGAAAAACCGATAAAGTGCGATAATTCATTACAAAAGACAGCTAAAGCGACGAAACTTGGTAGATGAGTTGAGCTTATGACGCGGAATAGAAAATTAGTAAAATTTTGGACAATGGGCGTGGCACCGCCCACTTTTAAAGGAAGGTAATTTAAAATTTTGCAAGCTGTAATTTGGCAGTCGTTGAAGATATCATGATAAAATTTGGCAGGAACGTTACTCCTATTACTATATGTCCGCTTAATAAAAATTAGCAAAATCGGAGAAGGACCACGCCCACTTAAAAAAAAAAAATTTTAAAGTAAAATTTTAACAAAAAATTTAATACCTTTACAGTATATAAGTAAATTATGTCAACATTCAACTCCAGCAATAATATGGTGCAACAAAATACAAAAATAAAAGAAAATTTCAAAATGGGCGTGGCTCCGCCCTTTTTCATTTAATTTGTCTAGGATACTTTTAACGCCATAAGTCGAACAAAAATTAACCAATCCTTTTGAAATTTGGTAGGGGCATAGATTTTATGACACTAACTGTTTTCTGTGAAAATGGGCGAAATCGGTTGATGCCACGCCCAGTTTTTATACACAGTCGTCCGTCTGTCCTTCCGCATGGCCGTTAACACGATAACTTGAGCAAAAATCGACATATCTGTAATGAACTTAGTTAACGTGCTTACTTGAACTCACTTTATCTTGGTATGAAAAATGAACGAAATCCGAATATGACTACGCCCACTTTTTCGATATCGAAAATTACGAAAAATGAAAAAATGCCATAATTTTATACCAAATACCAAAAAAGGGATGAAACATGGTAAGGTAATTGGATTGTTTTATAGACGCGAAATATAACTTTAGAAAAAACTTTATAAAATGGTTGTGACACCTACCATATTAAGTAGAAGAAAATGAAAAGTTCTGCAGGGCGAAATAAAAAACCCTTAAAATCTTGGCAGGTATTACATATATAAATAAATTAGCGGTATCCAACAGATGATGTTCTGGGTCACCCTGGTCCACATTTTGGTCGATATCTGGAAAACGCCTTCACACCACTCCCTTTTAAAACTCTCATTAATACCTTTAATTTGATACCCGTATCGTACAAAATCATTCTAGAGTCACCCCTGGTCCACCTTTATGGCGATATCTCGAAAGTCCACCTATAGAACTAAGCCCCAATCCCTTTTAAAAAGCTCATTAACCCCTTTCATTTGATACCCATATCGTGTAAACAAATTCTAGGGTCACCCCTGGTCCACCTTTGTGGCGATATCTTGAAACGGCGTCCACCTATGGAACTAGGGATTACTCCCTTTTAAAATACTCACTAACACCTTTCATTTGATACCCATATCGTACAAACGCATTCTAGAGTCAACCCTGACCCACCTTTATGGCTATATCCCTAAATGGCGTCCACCTATAGAACTATGGCCCACTCCCTCATAAAATACTCTTTAATGCCTTTCATTTGATACACATTCCAGGGTTTCCCTCGGTTCATTTTCCTACATGGTTATTTTCCCTTATGTTGTCACCATAGCTCTCAACTGAGTATGTAATGTTCGGTTACACCCGAACTTAACCTTCCTTACTTGTTGATAATGTCATGCGCGAAATTTTCTGAGAGCCTGGGAATGTGTGTGACACTAAAATATTTCTTGGCTTCATTGCATCTATCTTTGGGTTGAGATTGGTTCGGAATACTATTTATTTCTGTTATTTTTTGTTTTAATATATTGTAAGATAAATGATCAGGGTAATTATTATACTCAGTTGAGCAGAGCTCACAGAGTATATTAAGTTTGATTGGATAACGGTTGGTTGTACATATATAAAGGAATCGAGATAGATATAGACTTCCATATATCAAAATAATCAGGATCGAAAAAAAATTTGATTGAGCCATGTCCGTCCGTCCGTCCGTTAACACGATAACTTGAGTAAATTTTGAGGTATCTTGATGAAATTTGGTATGTAGGTGCCTGAGCACTCATCTCAGATCGCTATTTAAAATGAACGATATCGGACTATAACCACGCCCACTTTTTCGATACCAAAAATTTCGAAAAACCGAAAAAGTGCGATAATTCATTACAAAAGACAGCTAAAGCGACGAAACTTGGTAGATAAGTTGAATTTATGACGCAGAATAGAAAATTAGTAAAATTTTGGCAATGGGCGTGGCACCGCCCACTTTTAAAAGAAGGTAATTTAAAAGTTTTGCAAGCTGTAATTTGGCAGTCGTTGAAGATATCATGATGAAATTTGGCAGAAACGTTACTCCTATTACTGTATGTACGCCTAATAAAAATTAGCAAAATCGGAGAAGGACCACGCCCACTTTTAAAAAAAAATTTGTTTAAGTAAAATTTTAACAAAAAACTTAATATCTTTACAGTATATAAGTAAATTATGTCAACATTCAACTCCAGTAATGATATGGTGCAACAAAATACAAAAATAAAATAAAATTTCAAAATGGGCGTGGCTCCTCCCTTTTTCATTTAATTTGTCTAGGATACTTTTAACGCCATAAGTCGAACAAAAATTAACCAATCCTTTTGAAATTTGGTAGGGTCATAGATTTTATGACGTTAACTGTTTTCTGTGAAAATGGGCGAAATCGGTTGATGCCACGCCCAGTTTTTATACACAGTCGTCCGTCTGTCCTTCCGCATGGCCGTTAACACGATAATTTGAGCAAAAATCGACATATATTTAATGAACTTAGTTCACGTGCTTACTTGAACTTACTTTATCTTAGTATGAAAAATGGACGAAATCCGACTATGACCACGCCCACTTTTTCGATATCGAAAATTACGAAAAATGAAAAAATGCCATAATTCTATACCAAATACGAAAAAAGGGATGAAACATGGTAAGGTAATTGGATTGTTTTATTGACGCGAAATATAAATTTACAAAAAAAAACTTTATAAAATGGTTGTGACACCTACCATATTAAGTAGAAGAAAATGAAAAAGTTCTGCAGGGCGAAATAAAAAACCCTTAAAATCTTGGCAGGTATTACATATATAAATAAATTAGCGGTATCCAACAGATGATGTTCTGGGTCACCCTGGTCCACATTTTGGTCGATATCTGGAAAACGCCTTCACACCACTCCCTTTTAAAACTCTCACTAGTACCTTTAATTTGATACCCATATCATACAAACTCATTCTAGAGTCACCCCTGGTCCACCTTTATGGCGATATCTCGAAAAGGCGTCCACCTATAGAACTAAGCCCCAACGCCCTTTTAAAATACTCATTAACACCTTTCATTTAATACCCATATCGTACAAACATATTATAAAGTCACCCCTGGTCCACCTTTATAGCGATATCTCGAAAAGGCGAACACCTATAGAACGAAGGCCCACTCCTTTTTAAAAATAATCATTAACACCTTTCATTTGATACCCATATCGTACAAACAAAGTCTAGAGTCACCCCTGGTCCACCTTTATTGCGATACCTCGAAAAGGCGTCCACCTATAGAACTAAGGCCCACTCCCTTTTAAAATACTCATTAACTCTTTTCGTTTGATACCCATATTGCACAAACGAATTCTAGAGTCACCCCTGGCCCACCTTTATGGCGATATGTCGAAACGGCGTCCACCTATGGAACTAAGGATTACTCCCTTTTAAAACACTCATTAACACCTTTCTTTTGATACCCATATTGTAGAAACAAATTCTAGGGTCAACCCTGCTCCACCTTTATGGCGAAATCTCGAAACGGCGTCCACCTATGGAACTAAGGATTACTCCCTTTTAAAATACTCATTAACACCTTTCTTTTGCTACCATATTGTACAAACAAATTCTAGGGTCACTCCTTGTCCACCTTTATGGCGATATCTCGAAAATGCGACCACCTATACAACAACCACCACTCCCTTTTAAAACCCTCATTAATACCTTTCATTTGATACCCATATCGTACAAACACATTCTAGAGTCACCCCTGGTCCACCTTTATGGCGCTATTTCGAAACGGCATCCACCTATAGAACTAAGGCCCACTTCCTTTTAAAATACTCATTAACACCATTCGTTTGATGCCCATATTGTACAAACAAATTCTAGGGTCACCCCTGGTCGACCTTTGTGGAGATATCTCGAAACGGCGTTCACCTATGGAACTAAGGATTACTCCCTTTTAAAATACTCATTAACACCTTTCATTTGATACCCATATCGTACAAACGCATTCTAGAGTCAACCCTGATCCACCTTTATGGCTATATCCCTAAATGGCGCCCACTTATAGAACTATGGCCCACTCCCTCATAAAATACTCTTTAATGCCTTTCATTTGATACACATTCCAGGGTTTCCCTCGGTTCATTTTCCTACATGGTTATTTTCCCTTATGTTGTCACCATAGCTCTCAACTGAGTATGTAATGTTCGGTTACACCCGAACTTAACCTTCCTTACTTGTTTTTCTTTAGGGTTCTTTTAACCATTTCAATATTTGTTTCATGAAATTTTGGATGGCTTAAAGTTATTACTTTGTGTATAAAACTCTTAACCGTATTTACTTTATATTTAAATGGCTGTGAGGAAAGATAATTGATTAGGCGCCCAGAAATTGTTGGTTTTGAGTACCAGTTAAGTAATAATTTGTTGCTGCTTCTATATATTCTGACGCCTATAAGTGGTATGTTTTCATTTTCTTCTAATTCCATGGTACATTTTAGCCTGTCATGGTGTTTGCTGAGTGTGTCTAAGAATAGTTTCGCGTCCTTTTTTTAATAATTGCGAATATATCATCCCAGTACTTAACTAAAAATTGTATGTGTACATTGTGTAGTTGTTGCAGCTCTAAAAGGGTATTGTTAATAATTTCATCCAACACTATGTCTGCAATAGTTGGGGAGAGGAGATTTCCCATGGACATACCAAACGTTTGGGTAAAGATTTTGTTATTGGAAACGAAATAGTTATTGTCTTTTAAACAAAGCTCTAATATTCTCTGAAATTTGCTTTGCGATATATTAGTCATATGTTGGATATTTTCCCATTTCTTCATGATTTACTTAGACGCTAAAGTAGTCGGTATATTCGAAAAAAGAGACACCACATCAAACGACATCAACACACCTTCGTCACATATATTTGTATTAGCAAGTCTTTCTTTTAGCTCATATGCATTTTTTATGTTGTATTTTTCTGATATTAAACCTCTCAGAATTTTTCCAATATGTTTAGACAAGTAATAGCACGGGATATTAGTGGACGATACCATCGGACGAAGCGGACATTTGGGCTTATGTATTTTGGGTAGTCCATACAGTCTGGGAGCTATGCCAGCTGAGCACGTCAATTGTTGTTTTTCTCTTATATTTATATGTTTCGCTTTGTAGAGCTCGTCTACAATTTTATTGTTTTTCTTTAGAAGTGTATTGGTTGGATCGTTTCGAATTTCCTTGTATGTTTCCTTATCCCCTAGTGGTTGGTTGATCTTATCAGTGTATTCCGTTTTATAAAGAGCAACTGTTTTGTTCCCTTTTGCCGCGTCCGTAATAATTATTTCAACTTTATATTGTTTAAGGAAAGTTTTGGTTTTCTTATACGTCTCTAAAATAAATTTTTCGGCCGGACTGTGACGTATATTTCTTTTGTGAAGTAGAGTTCTATTGCTCAACTTATTTCTGGCAACTTCTTTCTTCTTTTCATACTCTATTGTTTGAAAAACATGTTCCATTTCAGCTGTCGTATGTATTGGTGAGAAATTATAATTGGTTGTTTGTAAAGTGAATTTTCTCCCCAGAGAGAGGAGCCACTTAACCTCTTAGGGAAACTCAATATCTGTGTTGTTGACAAACCAATCGCTATTTATGCTAATACCTAGCTTTCGTAATTTTTCGTTTTTCAAATTGTTTAGTTTTGATCTTAATTTTGCCTCCTTGCCTTTCCCGATCTTCGTACTCAGAAAATTTTGTTTGGTTGTGATCGCATTTAATTGTTCGGTGAGTGCCCGTTGTAATTGTTGTTGTGCAGAGTGTATACTGTTTTCGCGGTTTTGATATTGATTTTTGTTTGTGTTATTTCTATATTTAAAACTTTCTGAAGAAAAATTTGTTTGGCTTTTCTATTTGTTGTCTAACTCTTTCGGATTTTGTATTTGTAGTTAAATTTTGTAATGTGTAAGATAAGTAGTTGGAGTTAACTCGTATCTCTTGCATTCTAGCAGACATTTAAGCTGTTCGTTTTGTTTGGAAAGTTTATTTTTTCCTTACTGTAATGCTTTAAATACTTGCAAATATTTTCGCCATGCTTATACTTCATATGTTTGTAAAAATTCTTCATCTTTGATTTCTTGTTATTGGTTGTTTTTGTAAGTTTATGTAGATGGAAAAAGGCGGTTTTATTTGGAACTCCGACAGGCTTCTCGGGAATGATAATTTAATTATTTGTTGCCGATCAATTTAATTCATATAATTTGTTTATTCATAAGAAGCTGGTCTGATCTAGTTTATGTGGGGTGCGAATAAAACAAAGTTTTTTCCACCTTGCAGTCCAACGTTTCGCTAAGATTTTCTTAGCATCTTCTGGGGCGGGACTGTGACATTTATTTGAGGAAAAAATTACAAAAACAACAAAACACTTGCCATCATCAACTAAAACTATAAACATAAAAGGTACGTCGCGGCTATTTCGTCTGTATCTTCTTTTTTGTTGATTGTTTTATCCCTTTTTTGAATAATACGTAGGCTCTCTAACGTGTATCTGGTTTTTTCCTTTCTCTCTATATCTATTATTTTTGCATTTTTAAAGTCAGCTGCATGGTTATTTGTTATTGCATGTTGTGATAATGCTGTACCTTTTCTTTTTTTTCTTATATCAGCTTCGTGTTCTGCTAGTCGAGAGCATAAAGCTCGTTGGTAGCTCCGATATATATTTTGTTGCATTATTCTTTGTTATTACCCTTGCATGCTATTTCATATACGACGTTACTTTGTTGTTGTTGGTCAATCGAACTTTTTGTTTTAGTAAAGCACGTTGCTAGCGTGCAATTAGATTTGTATGCCAGGCTTATATTAGGATTTTTGATAATGTCATGCCTGAGCCTGAGAATGTGTGTGACACTAAAATATTTCTTGGCTTCATTGCATCTATCTTTGGGTTGAGATTGGTTCGGGATACTATTTATTTCTGTTATTTTTTGTTTTAATATATTGTAAGTTAAGTGATCAGGGTAATTATTTTTTTTAGGGTTCTTTTAACCATTTCAATATTTGTGTCATGAAATTTTGGATGGCTTAAAGTTAATACTTTGTGTATAAAATTTTTAGTCGTATTTACTTTATATTTAAAATTGCTGTGAGGAAAGATAATTGATTAGGCAACCAGAAGTTGTTGGTTTTGAGTACCAGTTAAGTAATAATTTGGTGCTGCTTCTATATATTCTGACGTCTAAAAATGGTATGTTTTCATTTTCTAATTCCATGATAAATTTTAGCCTGTCATGTTGTTTGTTGAGTGTGTCTAAGATTAGTTTCGCGTCCTTTCTTTTAATAATTGCGAATATATCATCCCAGTACTTTACTAAAAATTGTATGTATACATTGTGTAGTTGTTGCAGCTCTAAAAGGGTATTGTTAATAATTTCATCCAACACTATGTCTGCAATAGTTGGGGAGAGCGGATTTCCCATGGGTATACCAAACGTTTGGGTAAACATTTTGTTATTGCAAACAAAATAGTTATTGTCTTTTAAACAAAACTCTAATTTTCTCTGAAATATGCTTTGCGATATATTAGTCATGTGTTGGATATTTTCCCATTTCTTCATGATTAACTTAGACGCTAAAGTAGTCGGTATATTCGAAAAAAGAGACACCATATCAAACGACACCAACACATCTTCGTCACATATATTTGTATTAGCAAGGCTTCCTTTTAGCTCATATGCATTTTTATACTCAGTTGAGCAGGGCTCACAGAGTATATTAAGTTTGATTGGATAACGGTTGGTTGTACATATATAAAGGAATCGAGATAGATATAGACTTCCATATATCAAAATAATCAGGATCGAAAAAAAATTTGATTGAGCCATGTCCGTCCGTCCGTCCGTTAACACGATAACTTGAGTAAATTTGGAGGTATCTTGATGAAATTTGGTATGTAGGTTCCTGAGCACTCATCTCAGATTACTATTTAAAATGAACGATATCGGACTATAACCACGCCCACTTTTTCGATATCGAATATTTCGAAAAACCGAAAAAGTGCGATAATTCATTACAAAAGGCAGCTAAAGCGACGAAACTTGGTAGATAAGTTGAACTTATGACGCAGAATAGAAAATTAGTAAAATTTTGGACAATGGACGTGGCACCGCCCACTTTTAAAAGAAGGTCATTTAAAAGTTTTGCAAGCTGTAATTTGGCAGTTGTTGAAGATATCATGATGAAATTTGGCAGAAACGTTACTCCTATTACTGTATCTACGCCTAATAAAAATTAGCAAAATCGGAGAAGGACCACGCCCACTTTTAAAAAAAAATTTGTTTAAAGTAAAATTTTAACAAAAAATTTAATATCTTTACAGTGTATAAGTAAATTATGTCAACATTCAACTCCAGTAATGATATGGTGCAACAAAATACAAAAATAAAATAAAATTTCAAAATGGGCGTGGCTCCGCCCTTTTTCATTTAATTTGTCTAGGATACTTTTAACGCCATAAGTCGAACAAAACTTAACCAATCCTTTTGAAATTTGGTAGGGGCATAGATTTTATGACGTTAACTGTTTTCTGTGAAAATGGGCGAAATCAGTTGATGCCACGCCCAGTTTTTATACACAGTCGTCCGTCTGTCCTTCCGCATGGCCGTTAACACGATAACTTGAGCAAAAATCGACATATATTTAATGAACTTAGTTCACGTGCTTACTTGAACTTACTTTATCTTAGTATGAAAAATGAACGAAATCCGACTATGATCACGCCCACTTTTTCGATATCGAAAATTACGAAAAATGAAAAAATGCCATAATTCTATACCAAATACGAAAAAAGGGATGAAACATGGTAAGGTAATTGGATTGTTTTATTGACGCGAAATATAAATTTAGAAAAAAACTTTATAAAATGGTTGTGACACCTACCATATTAAGTAGAAGAAAATGAAAAAGTTCTGCAGGGCGAAATAAAAAACCCTTAAAATCTTGGCAGGTATTACATATATAAATAAATTAGCGGTATCCAACAGATGATGTTCTGGGTCACCCTGGTCCACATTTTGGTCGATATCTGGAAAACGCCTTCACACCACTCCGTTTTAAAACTCTCATTAATACCTTTAATTTGATACCCATATCATACAAACTCATTCTAGAGTCACCCCTGGTCCACCTTTATGGCGATATCTCGAAAAGGCGTCCACCTGTAGAACTAAGCCCCAACGCCCTTTTAAAATACTCATTAACACCTTTCATTTAATACCCATATCGTACAAACATATTATAAAGTCACCCCTGGTCCACCTTTATGGCGATATCTCGAAAAGGCGAACACCTATAGAACGAAGACCCACTCCCTTTTAAAAATACTCATTAACACTTTTCATTTGATACCCATATCGTACAAACAAAGTCTAGAGTCACCCCTGGTCCACCTTTATTCCGATACCTCGAAAAGGCGTCCACCTATAGAACTAAGGCCCACTCCCTTTTAAAATACTCACTAACTCCTTTCGTTTGATACCCATATTGCACAAACGAATTCTAGAGTCACCCCTGGCCCACCTTTATGGCGATATCTCGAAACGGCGTCCACCTATGGAACTAAGGATTACTCCCTTTTAAACTACTCATTAACACCTTTCTTTTGATACCCATATTGTAGAAACAAATTCTAGGGTCACCCCTGCTCCACCTTTATGGCGATATCTCGAAACGGTGTCCACCTATGGAAATAAGGATTACTCCCTTTTAAAATACTCATTAACACCTTTCTTTTGATACCCATATTGTACAAACAAATTCTTGGGTCAACCCTGGTCCACCTTTATGGCGATATCTCGAAAATGCGACCACCTATACAACAACCACCACTCCCTTTTAAAACCCTCATTAATACCTATAATTTGATACCCATATCGTTCAACCACATTCTAGTGTCACCCCTGGTTCACCTTTATGGCGATATTTCGAAACGGCGTCCACCTATAGAACTAAGGCCCACTCCCTTTTAAAATACTCATTAACACCTTTCGTTTGATGCCCATATTGTACAAACAAATTCTGGGTCACCCCAGGTCCACCTTTATGGCGATATCTCGAAACGGCGTCCACCTATGGAACTAAGGATTACTCCCTTTTAAAAAACTCATTAACACCTTTCATTTGATACCCATATCGTACAAACACATTCTAGAGTCACCCCTGGTCCACCTTTATGGCGATATTTCGAAACGGCACCCACCTATAGAACTAAGGCCCACTCCCTTTTAAAATACTCATTAACACCATTCGTTTGATGCCCATATTGTACAAACAAATTCTAGAGTCACCCCTGGTCCACCTTTGTGGCGATATCTCGAAACGGCGTCCACCTATGGAACTAAGGATTACTCCCTTTTAAAATACTCATTAACACCTTTCATTTGATACCCATATCGTACAAACGCATTCTAGAGTCAACCCTGATCCACCTTTATGGCTATATCCCTAAATGGCGTCCACCTATATAACTATGGCCCACTCCCTCATAAAATACTCTTTAATGCCTTTCATTTGATACACATTACAAGGTTTCCCTCGGTTCATTTTCCTACATGGTTATTTTCCCTTATGTTGTCACCATAGCTCTCAACTGAGTATGTAATGTTCGGTTACATCCGAACTTAACCTTCCTTACTTGTTTATGTTGTATTTTTCTGATATTAAACCTCTCAGAATTTTTCCAATATATTTAGACAAATAATAGCACGGGACATTAGTGGACGATACGATCAGACGAAGCGGACATTCGGGCTTATGTATTTTGGGTAGTCCATACAGTCTGGGAACTTAAGTTAAGTACGTGGATGATATATTCGCAATTATTAAAAGAAAGGACGCGAAACTAATCTTAGACACACGCAACAAACACCATGGCAGGCTAAAATTTACCATGGAATTAGAAGAATATGAAAACATAACATTTTTAGACGTCAGAATATATAGAAGCAGCAACAAATTATTACTTAACTGGTACGCAAAACCAACAACTTCTGGGCGCCTAATCAACTATCTTTCCTCACAGCCATTTAAATATAAAGTAAATACGGCTAAGAATTTTATACACAAAGTATTAACTTTAAGCCATCCAAAATTTCATGACACAAATATTGAAATGGTTAAAAGAACCCTAAAGAAAAATAATTACCCTGATCACTTAACTTACAATATATCAAAACAAAAAATAACAGAAATAAATAGTATCCCGAACCAATCTAAACCAAAAGATAGATGCACTGAAGCCAAGAAATATTGTAGTGTCACACACATTCTCAGGCTCTCAGAAAATTTCGCGCATGACTTTATCAAAAATCCTAATATAAGCCTGGCATACAAATCTAATTGCATGATAGCAACGTGCTTAACTAAAACAAAAAGTGTTATTGACCAACAACAACAAAGTAACGTCGTATATGAAATAGCATGCAGGGGTAATAACAAAGAAGAATGCAACAAAATATATATCGGAACTACCAAACGAGCTTTATGCACTCGACTAGCAGAACACGAAGCTGATATAAGAAAAAAAGGAAAAGGTACAACATTATCACAACATGCAATAACAAATAACCATGTAGCTGACTTTAAAAATGCGAAAATAATAGATATAGAGAGAAAGGAAAAAACCAGATACACGTTAGAGAGCCTACGTAGTATGCAAAAAATGGATAAAACAATCAACAAAAAAGAAGATACAGACGAAATAGCCGCGACATACCTTTTATGTTTATAGTTTTAGTTGATGATGACAAGTGTACCACTAATGATGGTATCGACAGTGTTTGCTTTTAAGTATTTTTTGGTTAAAATTGTTTTTATTTATTAATGTAATAATCCACCATCTTCAGTGAAGTGCATGTAAATATTTTCCTATTATGGTGGTTGATCATTAATGTTGTTTTTGTAATTTTTTCCTCAAATAAATTTCACAGTCCCGCCCCAGGTAGGTAGGTAGGTTTAACTTGCCGGTCCATGAGGACCTCACATAGACTGATTGAGTCCGTAGTATTACCAGAAGTTTGTTTTAACGACCAAACTGAAAAACCCTATCAAAACCAGGACCTATGTTATAAAATAACTCCGTCCTCTTGGCAAATACTAGAAGCTTCCTAGGACTTAAGCCACTTGCTGCTTCTAGATCTGACAGCTGTATCACTCCTAATAGCTGGAGTCTTAGCCTGGCAAGTGCAGGGCACGAGCACAAAACGTGCTCGATCGTTTCCTCCTCCAACCCGCACTTCCTACATCTGCTATCACTGACCAAGCCTAATTTAAAGGCATGTGACGCCAGAAGGCAGTTTCCACTTTTTCATTCCCATCTATTCCCATATGCCCTGGGACCCAATATAGATGTATGCTTCTCCCTGTCCCAATTCTCTCCATAGACTGCTTACACTTCAACACGCATTTAGATGCTGTGCTATGCGAGATTATTGCCTTAATTGCTGCTTGACTGTCAATATAAAAGTTAACACGGTTGCAGCTTAAGCTATTCTCTTCCAGGGTTTCTACTGCTTTGGTTACGGCTAATGTTTCCGCTTGGAAAACGCTTCAATAAACCGGCAGCCTGTAGGATCTGCTTATTTCCGGATTAGCGCATTATACCGCAGACCCTACTCCTTCCACTACTTTGGAACCATCGGTGTACAAATGTATCGCCTCGTCCGCCATTTGCGCACTTTTGCGCCAACCGTCCACCTCTATTGTGGCCTTAAGATCTACCTCGAAGCGCAGATAGGGAATCAGGTAGTCTGTTCGTCTTGTGATTGATGACGCTATACTACTATTGCCATAAGGTCGGCGCTCAAGCACCGAGCCTGGTTTCGGTCGTTAACGCTTTGTTCTTTGCTACCAGGTCTATAGGTGGGATGTGCAGAATGGCATACAGTGCAGCCGTCGGGGTTTCAGGGCTCCTGTAATGCTAAGCATAGATAGTCTGCATACCCCCTCTAATTTTTTGAGGTATGTTGTTTTTTGTGTGGCTTTCCACCAAACAAGAACTCCATAGTATAGAATAGGGCTTACAATCGCTGTAAAAACCCAATGAGAAAGAGAGGGCGATAGGCCTCACGTACACCCCAGCATTCTTTTACATGCATAGAGTGCCGTTGAGGCCTTTTTGACCCTCTCCTCCACGTTGAGCTTCCATGACAGCTTACTGTCTAATATGATTCCTAGATATTTTGTGCAAGGTTTCTCCTGTAAGGTCGCCCCTCCTAACTTAGGCCTGGTCCAATTTGGGACCTTGTACCTCTTTGTAAACAAGACCATATCCGTCTTCTCCGCATTGACTTTCAACCCGACATTAGATGCGCAGGTACGAATATCCCGAAGCGCCCGATCCATCAAAGAACTAATCGTTGGAAGGCACTTTCCACTAATGAAAATTGCAACGACATCTGCGTAAGCCGTTAGTTTTACGGGTCCCTCATCGAATTGCCTGAGCAGTTGGTTGATGACCAGCGTCCACAGCAGAGGTGATAGCACCCCTCTCTGCGGCGTGCCCCTGTTCACTGATTTCGTGGCCTCGTACAATCCCCATTGAGATGTAATCTTTCCGCAATTTAACATGCAGCCGATCCATCTGATTAAGGCAGGATGTACTTTAATGTAATTAAGACCATCCATAATCGCCCATTTTGCAACATTATTAAAAGCCCCAGCAATGTCCAAGAGGACTCCTAGAGCATACTCCTTATATTCCAGGGATTTCTCTATGCTTATTACCACCCTATGCAATGCGGTGTATACCGACTTGCCTTTGGTGTACGCATGCTGTGTTGTGGAGAGCAGCTTTTCATCCACGTTGGACTTTATTTACACATCTATCAGCCTCTCAAAGGTTTTGAGCAGAAATGATGTTAAGCTAATGGGTCTATAGTAGGGCGGGTCGATTTAAAAATCGCTCATTGCTTTATGAAAATCGCCTTCTAGGGATCAAAATAAGAAACTTTGCCGAAGGAACCATACCTCTAAAACGAATTCTGATGTCCCCCCCTTTGGGTCGAACTTTTGGGTAGGGGCAATTTCAATTCTACCTGCTGTGTCTTGTGGTGGCTTAAAACAAACAACACAAGCAATTTTACGATCTGCAATTGTGTCACAGTGATATGACTTTCACAGAGCAATGGTCGATTTTTTTGCCTCCCCACAAATCGACCCGGCCTAATATATAGTCTTTGGAATACACGTGACCGATCTTCCCCGCCTTTGGTAGAAAAGCTACGCGAGCAGTTCTCAAAGTGCGGTAAATGATTCCGTCTTATGCACCCATCGAATATTATTTTAAGCCATTCCACGACCGCCCTACTTGAGACTTGTAGCTTGGCCGGGAATATACCATCTAGGCCCGGTGATTTAAACTTAGAAAACGTCTTCACTGCCCACTCGATCTTGGTATCGGTCACCAAGCCCGGCACTACTAACTCCGTGATCGAAGTGTGAGTGATGTCTGCTGGCTCTTCTAAGCCGTCTCCCGATGGGAAATGTGTATCGAGAAGCACCTCAAGGGATTCCTCACTATTACGTGACCATTCCCCGCTCACTTTCTTTATTAGTCCCTGGACTATGTTTCCCTTTGCTAGGACTTTTTTCAACCGTGCTGTTTCGCTGGAGCACTCTATGTCCGTACAGAAACTTTTCCATGAGTTTCTCTTCGCCCTGGGAATTTCACGCTTGTAGATCCTCAGTAGATCCCTATACTCGTCCCGTCACGCTTCACTTTCCGCGGTCTTTGCGAGCTTAAATATTTCTTTTACCTGTCTTCTTAGAAGACCCAGCTCATTGCTCCGCCATGGATGCTTTGCTTTTCCTCTGAATCTTCTTAGAGGGCAAGCTTTGTTATACGCAGTCATAAGCGTCCTTGTTAGGAATTCATTCGACTCCTCCAGTTCCTCTACATTAGCAACCTCTTTGGGTTGTCACATATTTGTTTCAATATGTTTCTGGAATTTAGTGCAGGTCGTTGACCTAGGGTTTCTAAAGGTTCCTCCCTTCTCTACCCTCTTTAGGGGGATGCTGAAACTGATATGCATGGTCGGAGAAGGATGGTCTGTCAAGAACCATCCAATCATACTTTGATATATCACGCTCGGAACTCAATGTAATATCCAGAACATTGTTGGATGTTGGACCAATGTATGTAGGGACATTTCCCCTGTTGGCTCTCTGCAAATTGGTTTGCAGGATGTAACAAAACAGAGATTCGCCTCTCTCGTTCGTATCTGCTCCTCCCCACGCATTATGGTGCGCATTTGCATCTGCGCCTATGACCAACCGCCCTTTGCGCCCTTCCTCCTGTACTAGCCTTTTGCATTCCATTGGTGGAACCTCCGCAGCATGGGCCATGTAGCAGGACGCCTGGATAAATGCCTGCTTATTCTTTTGCTCAACTGCCACCGCTACGAGATCCTCAGTGGTGTAATTAGGCAGCATATATGAATGCAGCTCGCACCCGTTCTTCCGTTTGCGCGTAGCAAACGCCAAACCCGCGCGCGCTAAGTCCAGAAAAATTTCCTCCCGATGAGAGCCACGGCTCCTGGATCAGCACCACGTCAAACGAACCCTCCTCAAGGGTTAGGAGGAGCTCGCTCGACGCGACTTTACTGTGTTGGAGTTTTATCTGTATGACTCGCAGCACCATTGAGCTGTTTGTCCTCCTCCAGCACCTTCGTCTTGACGTCGACGTCCTCCCCTTGCCCTTTTGGTTTAGAGTATTCGAGGCCCCCTCCATCCTCTCGTGACTGTTGTGCCGGGTGTTCCTCTGTGCGAGTCACAGCACCATTTAGCGGTTGGTCCTCTTCTAGCACGTTCGTGGTGACGTCGGGGACCTCCACCTGTCTTTTTCCCTTAGGCTTTTGAGGTCCTTTTCGACTTCGCCCACCCCTAACGTGTTACGGTTTTATCCTCGGTACTTCTTTTCCGGAGTCGCATGTAAATTTTGCCAGTGCCAAAGGACATTTTGCCAAGCTGCGTGTACAAAATATCCTCCGCCTACAAAATATCTACCCGGCACAGAAGATGCTAAGAAAATTTTAGAGAAACCTTGGGCTGCAAGGTGGAAAAAACTTTGTTTTATTCGCACCCCACATAAACTAGATCAGACCAGCTCCTTATGAATATACAAAAACTATAATCGCTGAAATCCTCCGAAAGTTTTGGGTTCCCCACATTAGGGTAACCGTGCGGAGCGCCGCTAAAGAATGCCAAGATTGTAAGAAGGGCCGTGATCAACCGCGACCACCGATAATGGGCCAGCTGCCAAAAGGTAGGCTGACGCCATTTTTGAGGTCATTTTCCTAGAGAACGACTGGGAGTGACTCGTGCGCAACGTCAAGTGTGTCATGGGGCACGATCTATGCAATAAGAGTATACTCGAGCAAAGTTTGTGAGAATCTTGTGAATAGCCGGCCCTTAACGCACATTCCATTAGAAACACCCACCGACGAACCTTTAACACCTAATTATTTTCTTATAGGTACTGCCAACTCGGAACAGACCCCTCATCCGCGAAAAAAAAGTTCTCACGGTTTCTAGGAAGCAGTGGAGCAATATGCAGCAAGCACAGCATCGCTTCTGGAAAAGATGCATTCGGGAATATCTCCCAGATCTGTGTCGACGCACTAGGCGGTACCAACCGGTCGAGCCATTGCGATCAGGAGACCTAGTCTTGTTGTGCGACAGCAATGTACATGGTTCCAAGTGGCCGTTGAGGAGCGTGTTCCCAGAGAAGGACAACCAAGTCCGAGCAGCGGAGGTGCAGACCAAAGTTGGGCTATTCCGGTGACCGGCGTGCGTATTGGCCCGGCTAGATATTGGTGAATCTGACCAGATTCACGGTGGTCGGGATGTCACTTTACGTTTTGTGAATTACCCCGTTCTTTATGTTTTTGCATTGCTCTATTAACTTGAAAGAGACTTATAAATTTAGCCCATCGGACAGCCTCCTCCGACTTGTGAAAATTTGCATTTCATCATTGTCATTTTGTTTAGTACTCACTAGCAATGATTTAGTAAAGAGGCCACACGGGTTATTTCAAATATATATAAATGTATGTATATTATTGTTTGCTTTCACTTGTAACTTCACAACTAATATATGTATAAAAAAATTAATTGAAAAATATTAAATTTGCGTGACAGCGGGCGGGCGAGAAAAATAACGATTGCAGCGCGTGTCGCTGCCCACATAGCCGGTATTTCTGGGTCTCCGTAGATCTGCGGGTCCTGAAAAGACAAGAAAAGAACAATTAAGGAAGGTTAAGTTCGGGTGTAACCGAACATTACATACTCAGTTGAGAGCTATGGTGACAACATAAGGGAAAATAACCATGTAGGAAAATGAACCGAGGGAAACCCTGGAATGTGTATCAAATGAAAGGCATTAAAGAGTATTTTATGAGGGAGTGGGCCATAGTTCTATAGGTGGACGCCATTTAGCGATATAGCCATAAAGGTGGATCAGGGTTGACTCTAGAATGCGTTTGTACGATATGGGTATCAAATGAAAGGTGTTAATGAGTATTCTAAAAGGGAGTAATCCTTAGTTCCATAGGTGGATGCCGTTTCGAGATATCGCCACAAAGGTGGACCAGGGGTGACCCTAGAATTTGTTTGTACAATATGGGCATCAAACGAATGGTGTTAATGAGTATTTTAAAAGGGAGTGGGCCTTAGTTCTATAGGTGGATGCCGTTTCGAAATATCGCCATAAAGGTGGACCAGGGGTGACTCTAGAATGTGTTTGTACGATATGGGTATCAAATGAAAGGTGTTAATGAGTATTTTAAAAGGGAGTAATCCTTAGTTCCATAGGTGGACGCCGTTTCGAGATATAGCCATAAAGGTGGACCAGGGGTGACCCTAGAATTTGTTTGTACAATATGGGCATCAAACGAAAGGTGTTAATGAGTATTTTAAAAGGGAGTGGGCCTTAGTTCTATAGGTGGACGCCGTTTCGAAATATCGCCATAAAAGTGAACCAGGGGTGACACTAGAATGTGGTTGAACGATATCGGTATCAAATTAAAGGTATTAATGAAGGTTTTAAAAGGGAGTGGTTAGCAATGTGTAAAGTTGACGAAATATTTCTGAGTAAACTTGCTTCAGCTAGTTCTAATGCCTCTTCGGCAGTATCAAATGCCATATGTTCTTTATTCATTTCCCCTATAGCTAAACCAATTTCCAATTTATTTAATATTATTGGACTTACAATTCCAATTCTTGCCCATTGAATGGCGTACTTAATATTTGCAATTTCTTCTTTGATTAATCTTAGCTTATTTTGGAGCCTTAGGTTAGGTTAGGTTGCAAGGGCTGAGCTGGACACTATGGTAACAGCTCACTACTTAGGCCAACAATGGGCCCATTGTAATACCCTATACGGTCTCAAAGAGGACCCCTACCCTGCCTAAAGCGGGTCTAACCACCTCGTGGAAATTATAAATTTTGCTAGAGCCTTTACTTCACAGCTAGATACCTCAGCGAGGTCATGTAGAAAAGGTTTACCAAGGATGGCCAACCTACGCCTACTAAGCGCTGGACAATGACAGAGAAGGTTGTAGCATTGTTTACCACAATAAAAGACGAGTTTAATATCACTAAACTATATATTTAATAAAAACTTTATCGTGACCGCGTGGTTTACTCAAGAGGTCGGGTTGGAATAATAATTACAAAAATTAGCGCTGACAATATATGTATATCTTAAAATCGATACATTGTTCGTGTTACATTCGGTGCGTAATACTAACAATTATTATGCCCTGTTCAGACCGTCAATACTACATACGTGGAAGTGTACGATGTTCGCCACAATACTCCTCTGCTAGTTACGAAGTTAACGATAACGAACCGGCAGCCTTACTCGTCGTCCGGAGGAGGTAGTTCGCGCTGGTTGTTCTTTCTCGTTATACTCCCTTTGCGTTTCGTTATTGATCGTGGGAGTTTTTGATCTGCTTCGGGTGGTTGAAGAATCATCGTAAAAGTATGCAGCCTTTAGCCGATCGATGGAGATTTTTGAACTACGTTGTTGAATTTTCACCGTGAAATATTTGTCGTTTTTGGGGATAACTTCGTACGGGCCCTCATATGCGGGTTCTAGCGGAGATCGTACTCTGTCAACGCGGATGAATACAAATTTGCAATCATGAAATGCGGGTTGCACGTACGAACTATCTTTGCAATGGCGTGATGCTTTCGACATAGGAAGCTCTCCCATTGCTTTACGTAATAACTTCAAAAAACTCAGTTTCACTGCTTTGTAGGTTTTTAGGTTTTATAAACTCTCCTGTTATCTGCAAGGTGCAACCATACATCATTTCGGCTGGACTTGCCCTAATATCAGCTTTCGCCGTAGTTCTCATACCGAGGAGAATGAGCGGTAAAACAAAGCTCCAATTCTTCGTATCACAACACTTAATAGCAGCTTTTAAAGAACGGTGCCAACGCTCGATTATGCCGTTGGCCTGTGGATGATAGGGTGTTGTACGTAAATGTTGAACGCCCAATAAACGTGTCAACTCTCGAAAAACGCCGGACTCAAATTGGCGGCCTAAATCTGTGGTGATTTTCTGTGGCACACCCTACATTGCTATCCATCCACCAATAGGACCGTTCGCTACGCTTTCTGCTGTTATGTCGGTGAGTGGTATGGCCGCAGGCCATCGTGAAAATCGGTCTATGCACGTCAAGCAATAGCGGAAACCATTGGATGTCGGCAATGGCCCCACAATATCTATATTGATATGTTGAAATCGCCCGTAACACATGGCGTAATTACCCAGCGGTGCTTTTGTGTGTCTCTGTGTTTTCGCTTTTTGGCATGCATGAACTGTGCAACATCTGTGTGCATGCCAGGCCATACGTAGCGCTCTGCAATTAACTTACGCGTTGCTCTGATACCGGGGTGTGAAAGATTATGCAATTTTAGTAGTACTTCATTTCGAAAGCATTTGGGTCGTGCCTTATCCTTAGATAGATCGCAGAGAATGGCCTTTTTTGAACCCGGAATACAAACTTTCTTCAAAATGAATAGATTTATTCTCACCTGAATTCAGCAAAACATTAAGTTCAGCGTCGTTCTCTTGTTCTGTCGCCAGCTGTTCGAAATCGATGATGTTTGTTTGTATTTCGTTGATACGTGACAGCATGTCAGCAATGTTGTTATCTCGGCCGTGCACATGTCGTATATCAGTTGAAAATAGACTGATGAAATCCAGCTAACGTGCTTTGCTTGGCGAAGCTTTCTCGCTCTTCTGCTGAAAGGCGAATATTAAGGGTTTGTGGTCAGTAAATATCACAAACTCTCTGCCTTCCAAAACGTATTTAAAATGTTTTACTCCCTGATATATGGCGGTCAGCTCTCTATCGTAGGCGCTATACTTTATTTGCGCTGTTGTGAGCCTTTTCGAATAAAAACCCAATGGTTGTACCTGTCCGTCGATGATTTGATGTAATACGGCACCTACAGCTTCGGTGGAGGCGTCGACGCTAAGCGTCAACTGCGCATCTGGTGCCATATAATTCAATAAAGTAGCCTTGGCTAGCTCTTCTTTACAAGCGTTGAAAGCAGCTGTTGATTCGGCGGACCAATTTATAGGCGTTTTGTCATTTTTTCGATTACCCTGTATTAATTGCTGCAAAGTTTGTTGATTTTTTGTCGCATTAGGAATAAACGCTCTATAAAAGTTGATCATGCCTAAGACCTTTTTTAGGTCTTTCGCTACGGCTGGTAACTGGAATGTGCGTATAATTTCCACCTTTTCGGGGGGTGGCTTAATACCTAATGCACTGATTGCATGTCCTAAGAAAGTCAGCTCGTTTCTGCCAAACTGGCATTTAGCCACATTAATCGTTAAGTTGTTTTTACGAAGGCGTTCGAAGACGGCTCGCAAGTGCATTTCATGCTCCTCGTCTGAGCTGGAAGCTACCAGGATATCGTCGATGTACGAAAAAGTGAAATCGAGGCCTTTAAGCACACTATGGATGTGGCGCTGAAAGGTTTGAGCTGCGTTTCTTAAGCCAAATGTCATAAAAGCGAACTCAAAAAGACCGAATGGCGTTGAAATTGCCGTTTTTGGTATGTCCTTCGGTTCTATCGGGATTTGGTGGTACGCTCTTTGAAGATCGATGGCGGAGAAAATCGTTTTACCGTGCAAAATGCTAGTCACATCATGCATATACGGTATCGGGTACCTATCTGGCACCGTTATCGCGTTTAAAGCGCGGTAGTTACCGCAGGGCCTCCACTCGCCATTCGATTTTTTACCAGGTGCAGTGGGCTGGCCCAGTTACTTTTGGACGGCCTGCAAATACTGTAGAAAGGTCCCTAACGCAATTAAAACAAAGAAGACTTCACTGCTTGAATTATGAATGTCGAATTGTCTTTATTCATATAATTCAGCCTATTTATATTAGATTATTCTAAACATATTCCTACATATCTATTTACATTTAAGCTTACATACTTACATACATAACTACCTTAAACATACATACTTACATACCTACATACTACTCGGCACAAAATATGTACCTACATATATGAGCTGCAAATTTATGGGAAATGCTAACCTTGCAAGTTGCAGGAATGGAACTTGCTGGGATTCAAATTCGTTTGGTTGTGTGTTGTACACGTCTGTTTATTAATGGCTGTGTCAGCATTAATTCTCAAATGCATTTTTATGTGTTGATGAACACTTAGACTATTTTTGTAGCAGGTTAAAATATTAAACTGATTTAAATATTTTGGATTAAATTGAATTGTTGGCTGCTTACACTACATCTCCCTTTTTTTAGAATGCTTATGCATTTGGGGAATGCATGAGTATTCTATTTTTGTAAATTAATTCTACTTTTGTATTTTAATGTTTGTAGGTTGAACATCTTCTTGTTCTACTAATTTAAGTCTATTTTTGTGTATTTTTATTTGCCTATTCTCTATGTTACTACTAAATTTTTGCTTATCCTCATTTCCTATTCTAGATGGGATTAAGGTGTCATAATTTTTATTATTAGTGTTTTCTTCTTCATCGATTTCTTCTACCTTATAGGGGATTAATGTAAAATTATTGTTTTCATCGATGTTTACTACTCTAAAGGGTATTACTAAAATAATTTTTCCTATTGGTATCTTTTTTTTTTTTTTTGTTTTTTTTTTTTCAAGTTATTAATAAAATTATTTTCCTATCGGTATTTTATATTCTGCAGGGTGATAGAATTATTTTTCCTATTGATACTTTCTATTCCGCAGGTCATCAATAAAACTATTTTTCTTATTGATATTTTCTATTCCGCAGGTCATTAATAAAATTACTTTTCCTATTCTACAGGGCATAATAAAATTCTTTTTCCTATTATACAGGTCATAAAAGAATTATTTTTCTTATTCTACAGGGCCTATATATCTATTATCTATTTATCTATTAATCTAGATCTAAAAATCCTATTATCTAAAATTACGACTTCTCTAAAAGGCGAGGTTTTCCTAGATGCGAACGGTTAAGCAAAGTTTTTTGTATTGGTAGTCCATTTCAAATTAAAATTGAAACGTATAGAATAAGGTAATGGTTACAGTCATCATTGGTTGAAAATTGACATATACAGTAGATTGGGTAGATTCAGTTGCTGCTAGAGCAAGAAGTAGTTATATAGTGATAAGTGATTGAACCAATGGGTCCCTAACGCATTTAAAACAAAGAAGACTTCACTGCTTGAATTATGAATGTCGAATTGTCTTTATTCAAATAATTCAGCCTATTTATATTAGATTATTCTAAACATATTCTTACATATCTATTTACATTTAAGCTTACATACTTACATACATAACTACCTTAAACATACATACTTACATACCTACATACTACTCGGCACAAAATATGTACCTACATATATGAGCTGCAAACTTATGGGAAATGCTAACCTTGCAAGTTGCAGGAATGCAACTTGCTGGGATTCAAATTCGTTTGGTTGTGTGTTGTACACGTCTGCTTATTAATGGCTGTGTCAGCATTAATTCTCAAATGCATTTTTATGTGTTGATGAACATTTAGACTATTTTTGTAGCAGGTTAGAATATTAGACTGATTTAAATATTTTGGATTAAATTGAATTGTTGGCTGCTTACACTACAATACCTTTCTCCATGAGGTAGTCGAACTCCCTCTTGGCCGCTTGTAACTTCTCCCCTGACAGCCTTCGTGGGCGTGCGAAAATGGGAGGTCCTGTTGTCGTAATATGATGCGTGACTTTACAGTCAGCTGGCCCTTTATTTGTATTTATGGTTAGCAGGTCTTTGTATTCCTGAAGTAGTTTACCGAAGTTTTCGTGCACATTGTAAGTGAAAATTTGTTTAATATCTGCTTGAGTAGTAACGCCTTTGGATTGAAGAAGGGTTTTTCTATCTAGCAAAACCCCCTTTCTAATGTCAACTAGAAGGTCATACTGTTTTAAAAAATCGGATCCCAATATAGGTGAATTGACGTCGGCCAGCACGAACGTCCAGGGGAATTCGCGCCGTAGACCCAAAGAGATTTTAATTCTTTTCTCGCCGTACGTACGTATAGGGGAAGCGTTAGCTGCGAAAAGCTTCGGAGCGTGGCGGACTATATTTGATGTTGCGTAGCGCGCTGGAACCGATACGTCAGCACCTGTGTCTACTAAAAAGTTGATTTTCGAAATATTGTCTCTGACTAAAAGGCGAGCTATACAAGGAGTATTTTCTTCCAACCTGCTCGCGGGATCAGAAGATGCGTTTAGTTTTTTGGAGACTTTTTTGGGTATGAACAAGGACTGCGAAATTTTTTAGCATTTTCCCCGTGCTTTTCGTGATACCAACAGTTCTCGCTGTTGTCACGTTTCGGAGTCGGCGATCGTCTACCGCGCCTTGCAGAACTTGATCGCGATCGTTTGTGTTGTCAATAATCGCAGTTTTGAATTAATTTACTTACTTGCTTTTCGATCCGTTCAATTCATTGGCTGATGTCTGCTAATTCACTCACGGCTGATTTTGGTGTAGAGATTGCTGATATGTGCTGAAAGTCACCAACCTCAAGAATTTTGTCGGCCAGCTTAGCTAACTCCGGGAGTTGTACGTCTTGTCGTACTTGTCGACGAATGAGTCCAGGGCCTTTAATTCGGCCTGGCTGTCTGAGAAAATAAACACCCGTTTACCATCCTTAGGCATAGACCCGAGATGGTTCGCAGCCCTGTGTATTGCCAGTATTTCCGCTTGGTAAACACTACAGTGATCTGGTAGGCGAAAAGAGACCTCTAGACCCAGATCCGGCGAAAAGAGGCCTGCCCCCACCTTCCCGTCAAGCTTAGAACCATCCGTGAATATGTTGATGGCACCCTGTATCGTATGTTGTCTGGTATTCCAGTCCTGTGGCGATGGTATATATATATACTATAGTTTTTAACGAAGACGTCCTTTGGCGTGCAGTAGTCAGCGCGCACCGGTATTGGGACTGCGGCGTTCGCGCCTAGGATTGTTGCGTGTCCACTAGATCCATTTGACCAGAGACCTGTTTCCCTTATGCGTAGAGCGGCGATGACCGCTATTTCTTTCGCCACCAGGTCAAGAGGTGGAAGGTATAGCATTGTGTTGAGTGCTTCAGATGGAGTGGAGCCGAGAGCCCCGGTAATGCAGAGCTCCGAACTCCGTTGCACCTTTTGAAGCGTTTTAAGATAGGTAGTTTTAGCTAGCGCAGGCCACCAGACCAAGGAACCATAAAGAAGAATCGGGCGCACAATGGCTGCATAAATCCAGTATGTCACCTTAGGGGAGAATCCCCAGGAGGTGCCAATTGCACTCTTACAGGTGAACAGCGCTGCTGCTACCTTCTTGCATCGCTCCCCTATATGGTCACTCCATAATAGCTTCCTATCCAGAATGACACCCAAATACTTGACTTGATCGCTAAACGCTAAAAACGTACCCCCAATTCTTGGCGGTGTTAGATTTGGTACTTTGAACCTCCTCGTGAAGAGGACAAGCCCGGTTTTATCCGGGTTGACTTCCAAACCTGTGGCTGTGGCCCAGTGCGAAATTTTGGATAGTGCCCCTTCCATTAGGTTGCAAAGAGTTTGCGGAAATTTCCCCCGCATGGTGACGCAGATGTCATCTGTATATGCGATCACTTGGTGGCCTTCTGATTCCATGAGGCGTAGTAGTTGGTTGACGGTAACCACCCAAAGTAGCGGAGAGAGAACACCTCCCTGCGCACTGCCTCTGCCGACCGGTCTGCGGATCACGGATCCACCTAGCTCAGTTTTAATCTGCCTACGCGTAAGCAGATTTTATATAAACTCCAACAGGCACGCGTCCACCCCCAAATCGGTCAGCGCCAAGGTGATGGCCTCAGGGAGAACGTTGTTGAAGGCACCCGCTATATCTAGAAATGCCACCAATATGTATTCCTTGAGGTCTAGTGACCTTTCGATAACGGATACCAGTGAGTGCAAGGCCGTGTCAGTTGACCTGCCTTTAGTATAGGCATGCTGAGCTTGCGGAAGAACGACGGCTCAATCTTCCTCCTGATGTAGTCCTCTAGGAGTCTTTCGAGTGCTTTAAGCCTTGGGGATAAAGACCACGTTGACTTCCCTCCACGATACTGGTGCGTAATTGAGCCTAAGACAACCTATATACATCCCTTTAATCCAGGGCCTTATAAGTTATACCGTAGCTGAGCCGGAAAAGTTCCATCCGGCCCCGGCGATTTATAGGGCTTGAAGGTCTGTAAAGCCCAATCTATCCTTTTATCATCTGTGATTTCGCTTATCAGCTGATCATTAGGTGACCCTCCGCTGACAATACTTGAAGACACGCCCACACTTGCTGGGAAGTGCGTATCCATTAGCAAGCTTATGGTTTCAGCGCTGGAGTCCGTCCAGTGCCCATCCGGATTTTGGACGTAACTTAGCTGAGTTGGAGATTTCGATAGCACCTTCCTTAACCGGGACCCCGCGAATGTGGATTCAATCCTGCCGCAGAAATCCCTCCAGGGGGATCGCTTTCCATTTCGGATTGCTATTTTATATATATTTATTTTCGCTTTATAAGCAGCCTATGAAGATTCAAGTCCATCATGCTTTGCTTTATTAAAGACCGCCCTACATAACTTCCTAAGTTTATCAAGATCGGACGACCACCATGGTGGTTTGTGAGTCGGGCAAGCCCTATCTAAAGCATTCCTACATTTTTGAATGAAATTATAACAAACACGTCTAGCTCCTCCTCGCTTTCCGGGGATCGCACCTCTTCAGAAAGCTTTTTACCTATTATCTTCTTATAGTAGCCCCAGTTCGTTCTTCTAATATTTTTTATGTACTTAGGCCTTGTGTGCGCCTGTGATATAGAAAAGCTTAATATCTATGGTCAGAAAAGGAGTGCTCCTTTAGAACTCTCCATGAAACGATCAGGTCGCTGAAAGAGTATGTGACCAGGGTTATGTCAAGGACCTCTTCGCGGTTCCTCGTAATGAAAGTGGGGTCATTTCCCCTATTAGATATACTTAGATTAGTGCCTAAGGGATAGTTAAATAAAGACTCACCTCGGTCATTTGTATCACTGCTGCCCCACTGGGCGTGATGAGCATTGGCGTCGCCTCCGAGTAGGATGAAATCGTTTCGTGGATTTGCCGCTCTCATGAAATCTCTGAAATTATCTGGTGGTAATAAGCCTTGGTGATCGTGCGCTAGGTAGAAGGAAGCAAGTTTAAAGCTCCTCCCTAGCACCTCGACGCTAACCGCTGTCAGATCCCCATCGCTAAAATTGGGTACAAGAAAAACATTAAGAATAGACTTAGCCAATATACATGTGCGAGGCTTCCTGAGCGCTATAAAGCTTATACGTTGGTGTCCGCAGGCCACAGATCCTATTGGCAGCGATCCACGGCTCCTGGACTAGTACGATGTCTACCGCACCTGAAAACAGGTGCAGTATGAGTGCAGCTGATGCTGCTTTGCAGTGATGCAGGTTTATTTGGAGGACTCGAATCACTGTTTGTTTGCACTCTCCACCGTGAGCGTCGCGCCCGAATCGCCATCCTCCAGAAGCTGACCCTCAGAGTACAACCCTCTGAGAGCCAAGCTCCTGCTCGGGCCTGACGAAGCGCAGCCACCAACTTCTTCGCCCTCGTCTACCTCCATTTCGTCTTCACTGGGGGGGGGGGGGGGGGGGGAGTTCAACCATCTCCGTACGAAACGCAAGGTTTACCAAGGCTTCAACGACAGCTTTATAAACCTTAAGGAGTACTGCTCGTGTAGCTTTTCTACCAAAGGCGGGGAAGATCGGTCACATGTATTCCAAAGACTATAGACCCATTAGCTTAACATCATTTCTGCTCAAAACTTTTGAGAGGCTGATAGATGTGTACATAAAGTCCAACGTGGATGAAAAGCTGCTCTCCACAACACAGCATGCGTACACCAAAGGCAAGTCGGTAGACACCGCATTGCATAGGGTGGTAATAAGCATAGAGAAATCCCTGGAATATAAGGAGTATGCTCTAGGGGTATTCTTGGACATTGCCGGGGCTTTCAATAATGTTGCAAAATGGGCGATTATGGATGGTCTTAATTACATTAAAGTACATCCTGCCTTAATCAGATGGATCGGCTGCATGTTAAATTGCAGAAAGATTACATCACAATGGGGATTGTACGAGGCCACGAAATCAGTGGACAGGGGCACGCCGCAGGGAGGGGTGCTATCACCTCTGCTGTGGACGCTGGTCATCAACCAACTGCTCAGGTAATTCGATGAGGGACCCGTAAAACTTACGGCTTACGCGGATGACGTTGCAATTGTCATAAGTGGAAAGTGCCTTCCAACGATTAGTTCTTTGATGGATCGGGCGCTTCGCGATATTCATACCTGGGCATCTAATGTCGGGTTGAAAGTCAATGCGGAGAAGACGGATATGGTCTTGTTTACAAAGAAGTACAAGGTCCCAAATTGGACCAGGCCTAAGTTAGGAGGGGTGAACTTACAGGAAAAACCTTGCACAAAATATTTAGGAATCATCCTAGACAGTAAGCTGTCATGGAAGCTCAACGTGGAGGAGAGGGTCAAGAAGGCCTCAACGGCACTCTATGCATGTAAAAGAATGCTGGGGTGTACGTGGGGCCTATCGCCCTCTCTCTCTCATTGGGTTTTTACAGCGATTGTAAGCCCTATTCTATTCTATGGAGTTCTTGTTTGGTGGAAAGCCACAAAAAAAACAACATGCCTCAAAAAATTTGAGGGGGTATGCAGACTACCAATGCTTAGCATTACGGGAGCCCTGAAAACAACCCCGACGGCTGCACTGTATGCCATTTTGCACATCCCACCTGTACACCTGGTAGCAAAGAACAAAGCGTTAAAGACCGCAACCAGGCTCGGTGCTTCGGGGCAGCTTGAGCGCCGATCATATGGCCATAGTAGTATAGCGTCATCAATCACAAGACGAACAGACTACATGATACCCTATCTGCGTTTCGAGGGAGATCTTAAGGCCACAATAGAGGTGGACGGTTGGAGCAAGGGTGCGCAAGTGGCGAACGAGGCGATATATGTGTACACCGATGGTTCCAAAGTATTGGAAGGAGTAGGGTCTGCGGTATAATGCGCTAATCCGGAAATAAGCAGATCCTACAGGCTGCCGGTTTATTGAAGCGTTTTCCAAGCGGAAACATTAGCCGTAACCAAAGCAGTAGAAACCCTGGAAGAGAATAGCTTAAGCTGCAACCGTGTTAACTTTTATATTGACAGTCAAGCAGCAATTAAGGCAATAATCTCGCATAGCACAGCATCTAAATGCGTGTTAGAGTGTAAGCAGTCTCTGGAGAGAATCGGGACAGGGAGAAGCATACATCTATATTGGGTCCCAGGGCATATGGGAATAGATGGGAATGAAAAAGCGGACGAACTAGCTAAAAAGGGCGCATCCCTTGAAGCTTGCTCCGTAGATGTCCCAATTAGATTGGGCGAGATTAAGCGAAGGCGAGAGGTGCACATGATCGACCAAGCGGGAAAGGCGTGGGTTCAAGCGCGGGGCTGTAAAGTATCGAAGATTATGTGTAGGTCTTACAACCTTAGACTAACACAGTTGCTCCTATCATTAAAAAGAGAGGACTGTAGACTCATGACAGGTATTCTGACTGGACACTGCCTTCTGGCGTCACATGCCTTTAAACTAGGCTTAGTCAGTGATAGCAGATGTAGGAAGTGCGGGTTGGAGGAGGAAACGATCGAGCACGTTCTGTGCTCGTGCCCTGCACTTGCCAGGCTAAGACTCCAGCTATTAGGAGTGATACAGCTGTCAGATTTAGAAGCAGCAAGTGGCTTAAGTCCTAGGAAGCTTCTAGTATTTGCCAAGAGGACGGAGTTATCTTATAACATAGGTCCTGGTTTTTGATAGGGTTTTCAGTTTGGTCGTTAAAACAAACTTCTGGTAACACTACGGACTCAATCAGTCTATGTGAGGTCCTCATGGACCGGACAGTTCAACCTACCTACCTATGCAATTTGTAACCGAGGGATAAATATCAATTATCTTTTTAATAATGTTGTAATACTATCGTTCGTGAATTCTCTCTCCACTATAGTGTGCCTATGATAGGTTGGGAAAATTATTTGAAACTGGTATGAGGAGCTCTCACCTATGGAAATGAAAAGTTGGTTCTTGAATGCATTTATGGGTGCGTCTGTATAGGATATCAACGTTCGAACCGAGCTCTCGTCGCTATGTTGCTGTATCCCGGCCTGTTCTTGTAATTTATGTTTCTTGTTTGCATCGATTGGTCCACGTCCATAGTGGTTTTGGTTGTAATGGCCTAGGCGGTGGCATTGAGGTTGCTGATATTGATGTTGTTGATGCTGAGGTTAATGGGGAAATCGGGTAAATGGAGACATTGATTGGGGGAAATGCGCAAGGTGCAGGTAAAATGGTTGATTGGATTGTTTCCTCAGTGGGAGTGCAGGCCTTTGTTGGTATGTGCCAAATGATGCTGCACGTAGCATTTGTCTTCTGGGCAAATTTTACTGGCTGTTAGCGTGAGCAGCTCTGAAGTTCTGGTTCTCCAGTTTAATGCATAAATGTAAGGCTTCGGGTAAATCAGACGATTCTCTCATGCCGAGGAGTCTGGACAGGTCACCTGATAGTCCTCGAACAAAGGTATCTAGTGGCTTGTCACGGTATGTACACGTGACGACACGCATGTCCTCCCCGCTAATATCCATGCAGGATACCTTGTTCAGTATTAGCGAAAGGTGGGAATACACCTCCGCGTAGAATTCCTGTTTTGGACTAAACAAGTCATCTGGTACTCTAGGGTGCGTAAGTCCCGTTTGTCAGCATAGTATGCTGTGAAGCACTGGGAAATTGCTTTCCAATTTAAGGGGTTTTTATAAGATTAGAGTGCAGTGTTTGCATTGCCTACAATTTTGTTGCGAATTACGCTTGAGATGCCAAAGAACTAAGGCGTACCTATGCTTTGTTCATAAATTTTCAGGATTCGCTCAACACTTTTTTCCAGCTACTGAACTCTGCTGGGTTGTCACTGAATTCGCGCAGGGATCTGACAACGTCAGGCACTTTTACCATGCCAGAGAGCTCACTTCGAAATTGTTCGTCGATCAATTGGTCCGTTAAGGGTTGTTGTGTAGGTTGAAGTACGCTCCTAACTATATCATTTTCGTCCGTTACGAGATTTTCGGTCATTAGATCATTTATAAGGTTCCTAAACTCAGGGGAGCTATTCACCAATTGGGGAATGCCAGCTGGTTGCAGCTGATGTTGCGGGTGTGCTGGTGCCCTGCTACAGGTGTACCTGTATTACCCAACAGAGATGGTTGTAGCACAATATTTCGGGCAATTTTTGCTCCAAGTTATTGGGTTATTGTGTTTTATTTTCCTTTTTCCTTTTATTTAGTAATCTCTGGAGGGTCCCTTTTCAGGTAAATCGCAGAGTGGGATTTGTTTTATTGTTAATTGCCTATTTAATTTATGATCTGTACAAGCTCTTAACCATTTCGAAGAGAAGAAGAAGAAAAAATCCTGAAATGCAAATGTTATTTTAAATGATTGCAAAAAAGAAATAAAAGTATTTATAATATCTCCTTCAATTCAAATCTCCTAGTTGTATATAGGTAATCGTTTGCTTAAAAAATGTATTTCTCTTTCTTTCACTGTTTACTTATTTTTTAAAATCCTTCTTTTAATTTAAACACTTATATTTTCACTTAAATACTCTTAACCTTAACCTTAAAATAAAACAGCAAGCATGGAGTATACATAGATGTTTTCCTTTTTTCCTTCTGGGTACTTGGGATCTACTGTTCCGCTCCTATTACGTCCGCTGCCCCTTCCTCAGGTGTGGGTAAGGGTCCTAGGTCCTTTGATTGCGATCGCTACTGCAAAAGTTGTTTTCACTCGCGGCTGGACCCTTTAACGTTGGGCGCCAGTTAAACTACGGGAAGTTATAATTTATAAAAAAATATTTTTTTTACGGCTGATGGTCGCGTTCTTTATTTCACTAATAAACGAGGACTGAGTTCCAATTTGAAAAAGTACTTAATTATATTCCCTGATCTTCGCTGTCGCGTAACTGCTTTGTGAATATTTTGTTGTTGCGCCGCAACTTGGAAAATATGGCCTTCATTTGAGATATCTGGTGTCCATACAGGCAGTCAGCAATTTTGGCGAATGCGCGTTAAGATGTCTGGTGTCTAGACACGCAGTCCAGAAATTTTGGCGATTACGCGGATAAGCGGAGCACGCTACCATCACACCACGGTGGCCACCATTAATTAACGGCATTAAAATAGCGGCACTAATGCCGAAAAATCATCTATAAAGCATTAACAAGCGCGCAATAAAATAAGGGCTCTTAAGCAGTACCACCCTAGCAGCAGAAGGAAAAAAGAGGACGGAACAGCAGGCAGAACAGCGGCAGCATAGTAAGGCAGAGGAGCGGAGCAAAGTACAGCGATGTAAGTTAACGCCACCATCCACCCATAGCACTTACCCGATAAGTAAACAAATATAGCTTCATTGAACCACTTAGGCGTATGATGCAAATATGTCTTTGCTACACTGGCAATTAGTAACCACATATTTTAATTCTAAACAGGAAGAGCTAAAGTGGATAATATATCAAATATCCTAAGCTCTGCATTTTTAATCTAAACAGAAAAAGCTACAGTAAATAATAACTCAAATATTCAGTTGGCTATTTTAATTGATTTTTCAAGGGCACGTCATTTCAAGGCTAAACCTATTTCATCGAATGAAGTAAACATTTAAGCTTCACATTGTTTAGAACTTAAGCACAAAGCAATTGTATGTAGTGGTAAGTAAATAATTATAAATAAGAGAAGATCATTAAAGATTTTGACGTAGCTGAATGCGTTTATAACAATTTCAACTATCGCAGGATTGCGGGTTCGACTCCCACTCCCGGGAGAAAAGGCTTTGAAGAGATTTACAAGGTATAATCGAAACAGCTGTCGCCTTGTCCGTCCTGATGTCACGTTGTTTAAATTTTTCCCAAATTATTAAATAAATTATAAAAAAAGATTTTTTAGATTTGATTTGAACCACCAAGCAAGACGGTTTATTTTTTAAAAACCTTTCGCGATTCGTGTAAAAGTTAAGTGGCGATCCTGCCAGGAGCAATTTTTAAAAAAAATCTCCTAAGGTAACAATAAAAAGAGACATAAATCTCTAGTTACCAAAACAAAATACAAACAAGTATCGTATAAAATACGAGAAAAGTTAAACAAAATCAAGAGACTTGTTAACTCTATAAATTTCTGTTACGAAACAAAGTGAAACAAAAATATGAGACAAAGTGAAAACGAACATCTAATCGGCACTAACAAAATAAAATAAGAGAGTAATAAAACAAATATCAAACAAAAGCCACGAAATTACGTACTTAAAAGAGGGCATCAGTAGCAGCAACAAGAAAACCAGTAGCAGCAACAAAGGATCAAACTGATGGCGTAGTAGAAGACAACTACAGTGAGTCGCTGTTTGTTTATAAGTTATGTATTTACATTAAAACTAGGAATTATAACTAAGAATATTTTCATAAAATTTTAAAACAAATTAAACGTTTGTATGGGCAATAAACCGAGTCTGCCCCGTTACGAGAGACTTTACTATTGCAATTATTGTGGTAATGACCATGAAATAAAAAAGTGTCCGTATTTAAAGAATAAACTTTCGCCAAGTCATTTGCCAAATGCTCTTGCGAAAGCTCAAGAGCTTGAATCAAATAATATGCGAGCGAATTTCGCATTACAGTTTGGAAAAACACCAACTTTTTCGGACATAGTTAAGGGTAGGCACCAAAATAATTTTAATAATAATATACGATTTGCACAAAGCCAGCATCGAAGAAATAACTTTGGCAATAACTTTCGGTTGGGGCGAAGCCAACCACATATTGATTACAACCAAAGATGGTTCAAGAGCATGATCAACCTCGACCGACACCTATGGATGTCGATCGGAGTATCCAGATTCAAAACCGCCCACAACAAATGCCAAATAATATTCCAAGTAATTACCGAAATAATTACTTTACAAATAATCAGAGCAATGTTGCTGATAAAATACCACATGCTAGTGCACAGTTAAGTCGTCAACCACAAAACAAAGCACAACGAGTTAATAATATTGATGAGGATCATTTTTTAGATCAAGGCTAAGCTTGCCATATATCCTGCAATATGACAAAGCTATATGTAAAAATTTTAAAATTTTAATTGATACTGGAGCAACAAGTTGCTACTTAAAAGCAGGAATTTATAAAAATAAAAATGAGCTTGCCATATATAAAAGAGTAAAAACCATTAATGGTTATACCATAATAAAATATTACCATCTAATACATTTGTTTGGTATATGAGATCGATAATTTGGAATCGGATCTCTTAATTGGATTTAATTTTTTAAGGAAAATTAATGCGGTGGTGGATTTTGAAAATAAAAAATTAATAATAAATAATAATAGAGATGAAACCATAATTATTTCGGATACTGAATCTGAAATGGCAGACAGTGAAAGTGCTGGCAACAATAATGCAATTTTAAACCCCTTGGGACACAGCAGTTCTAAGGCTCCCGCCGAAGCTTTTACCGGCAAAACCGAAAAAATTAAAGCAAAAAAATTTAAAGATACAAAGAAAACTGTTAAGAGTAAACATTTAAAACCCTTGGGATATACAAGTCCTAAGGCGCCCGCCGATGTAACTACCGGCAACAAAAGAGGAAAATATTAAAAGAAAAGTAAAAAATTTGAGAATTTAAACCCCTTGGGATACAAATATCCTAAGGCCCCCGCCGAAGATTTTACCGGCAATATAGTATTAAAAAAATATTTTTCTTCCTTGAAACAGGAAGGTACTAAAGCGCCTGCCAAAGGTGATACCGGCAATATGGGAAACAAATATCCCACAAAAAATATTTCAGAAGATATAATTTTGAAGGCACCAACCGAAATAAATCCAAATAAATCCAAAATAAAGAGTGTTGAATTAAAAAACAATCAGGGAAAAATTGAAAAAATTTTTTTGAAATCCGGAAACATACTGAATAATCTGTGTTTGGAGGCTTCGGGGTTATCTATCGAAGAAAGTAGAGACGAGGTTGTTAAAGAAGAGGAAGCTTCAATAAAAAATTTGCAGGAAAAAATAAGAAAAGAAGTTAGCACAGCACATAGTGATTTGAATTTAAATTTGCCCTTTCGCACTGACATCAAAGCGGAAATACGAACAATTGAGGAAAGACCAGTTTGGTCAAAGCAATACCCTTATCCTATGTCAGTGAACAAATTTGTTAATACAGAAATTCAAAATTTGTTGCAAAACGGCATAATTAGGGAAAGTAAAAGTCCATATAACTCTCCCGTGTGGGTTGTTCCAAAAAAGGGCATGAATGAAGATGGAAATCCAAAATTAAGACTGGTAATTGATTTTAAAAAACTTAATGAAAAAACAGTATCAGATAGATATCCAATGCCGAATCCGGAAGTAATACTTGCAAATTTGGGAAGATCTAAATATTTGTCCACTATTGATTTGGAGTCTGGATTTCACCAGATATTGATGAATGAAAGTGACATAGAGAAAACGGCATTCTCAGTGAATAACGGGAAATATGAATTTTTACGAATGCCGTTTGGCATGCACTGAGTATTTTTCAGCGAGCTATGGATAAAGTGTTGAGGGAATTTGTGGGAAAGTTTTGCCATGTCTATGTCGACGATGTCATAGTATTTTCAAAAGATTTGGAGGATCACAAAAAACATTTGAGGTCGGTAATTGAAATACTTAAAAAAGCAAATATGAAAATATCTTCAGAAAAGTCAAAGTTTTACCAAGAAGAGGTGGAATTTTTGGGTTATGTAGTGGCAAAAGATATCATTAAGACAGATCCAAGAAAAATTGAAACGATACAAAATACCCAACACCAAAAACATTACGTCAGTTGAGAGGATTTTTGGGATTGACGGGTTATTATAGGAAGTTTGTGGAAAACTACGCAGTAATAGCAAAACCATTAACCAAACATTTACAGGGCGAAAATGGAAGAATTTCCCAGCATTTGTCAAAAAAGAAAATTATTAATCTTGATCAGGAGGGCATCGCTGCTTGCGAAAAATTAAAAAGATTATTATCTCAACATATAGAATTGACACAGCCTGATTATAATAAAAAATGTGTGTTGACCACTGATGCTTCGAATGTGGCTTTAGGGGTCGTATTGTCACAGGAAGGAAGCCCTATTGTGTTTATTTCAAAGACACTGAACTCTACAGAATTGAATTATGCTACTAATGAGAAGGAATTGATTGCTATAGTGTGAGCGTTAAAAGCTTTACGTAATTATCTTTATGGAGTGAATGATTTGGAAATTCATACCGATCATCAGCCATTGTCGTTTGCAATTTCCGAAAAAAATCCAAACATTAAAATCAAAAGATGGAGAGCGTTTATTGAAGAATATTCGCCAAAGATTGTTTTTAAACCAGTGGCTACATAGCAGACGCATTAGCAAGACAGATTTTAAATAATTTATCTACTTCAGAAGAATCAAGTAATTCGGGTGATTCATTAACGGGTACCCAACATTCCGCAGAGAGTAGTGATGAATATCAAATTCATGCAACATGTTTAGGCCACCAGCCTAAATATTCGCTACCACCCTAATGCACATTTTTTGGCAATATTATTATTTACCGGTAACGGCCCACCCCTGCCGAGCGCTAACTTCAAAGGGGAAAAACTCGACGAAAGTTAGCTATCGGCAGGTGGTGCGGACCTTTTTCATTTTTAAATCTTTTTCTAATTTGGAACGTCAAAGAGCCAGCAGCTAGCCCCAGGTGAGTAGTAAAAAGTGAGTTAATAAAAACCAACCATCTTGTACGCTATACTAATTTACATTTGAGTTAATCTTGCAAATACTTATTTTAATTTGTTTTGTGCATTTCGTGAAGTAATAGTGCGAATAACTATTTAAACTTTGAATTGCCAAGTGCAAATTTCTTCTCTCTTAACTATTTGCACTTCTTTTTTAATTGCTTTCTGCACTACTGCATATTACTTCGGAATAACTATTTATATTGTGAAATAATTAGTTGGTGAAAGTTTCATTTTTGTAAACACATAACGTAGCTCGTCGCTGATACCTCATTTTATATTTTATAAACAAATAATAATACATTGTGAAACTCGTTATTAATTCTTCTCCTTTTTATTTCTTTATTTGCGTGCGATCGCGCCCTACGACCTGGGTGCCACATTCCCCCCGCAACATTTGGTCCTTCGAGCCGGATAAATTAATATCCAGACGCATACTCCAGAGAAAACAGCACTTTTTTAAAAATTTTGCCAATTTTCATAGTTTGGATAAAGCGAACAAAGTCGAAAGAGGTTATTTATTATATCCAACAACATAAAAACCAGCGAAAACACAAAACAAGCGAGCACACATACAGCCACAAATCATCACATACAGTCTATTGACGTCGAGATCACATCATCATACAGTCCATTATCACGCATACAGTCCACTAATATCATCGTCACGACATCACATACAATCTTATCATCATCATACTCATCAGTCAAAGTCCATCATCAAACACATACATTAGCATCACATCTTACAGTCATACACATCATATCATCATCACAATTTGTTATCACTCTACAGTCCATCACATCAACACATCGCTGCCCATCGATCAACTAAAAACACAAGGTACGTGGTTGCTTGGTTGCACAAAACATTTTTTTTTTTGGTTGCGTGATTTGACGCACGGAAAGTGCATTCCGTGTTAGACAAAAAAGGCAAAGCAAGTGAAATTGTTAGAATTCGTGGTTATAAACACACCAATCGCCTTTTGACGATCGGGTAATTCCCCCCACCAGTGGTAAGGGTTACTCGACACCGCTCAAGGCAGACAGTCAGTGAATTTTTTTCTTAGTTTTTTTTCACACTCATCACTGCACTGTGTTGTACCACCTCATCGTCACATACATTGACAAACTTCCTAGTCAGGAACCATAATTTCACTTGGTTGATAGCCGTAGCTTGTCTAACACAGAACTCGCTTTATTAATCAGTTTACGAGCTGAAACAATACCAAAAAGCCGAAAAATTAGCACTGCGTTGGGTGGCTAGTGGCTCATCACAATTGGTCACAAACACAATTTATACTGGTCGCTTCATATTATATAGCTGTATTGGCTACTCGGCGATACTCATCAACGTTCACATAACCCCCTTTTCTATACACATTAAATCCTCGTCAGGGTTTCCTTTGTGTTTCACTTTCACTTGTATACACATTAAATCCTCGTCGGGATTTCTATCTGTGGTTCAAACATTACACATTATATCCACATTGGGATTACCATCTGCGTTTTAATTTTTTTAAACACGCCAAATTTTTTGGAGAATATTTCTATCTGTGTCCAACACACCCGTTTAGACACATTAAATATTTGCAGACGAATTCTCTTCTCTGCATTGCACATAACTGTAGACACATTAAATCCTCGTCAGATAGAAATCTGTGCTTGCTGTCACTTTGTACACACTAGAACCTTTCAGGATTTCTATCTGTGCTGCATATCACTATATTTATATCACTTTATACACACTAAATCCTCGTCAGGATTTCTATCTGTGTTTATTTCCATATCACTGTATACACATTGAATCCTCGGCAGGATTTCTATCTGTGGCTTACACAATCCTCGTGAGGATCTCTATAAGTGGTTCATATCACTGGCCACATTACATTCACGGCAAAATTTACATTTGATTAATTTTTTTGCTTATCACTATTCACATAAGATTGCTATCTGTGTTAACACATTCAATCAGACCAGAATTCGTGTGGTCTTAAAGCTTTTACTCACACAGCACAATCACAGCAGGATTGATAGCTGGGCTACGTACAAAAAACAAAACACTCTTATAATTTTTGCTGCGGTTGAATACACACCAACGCCACTAAGTCATTGGCCTTCAAGCTCGACACCTTCAAAGAAACAAAATGTTCAGATTAATTAAAGCAATGGAGACTTATATTAGATTGGCTGATTCCATAGTGGAGTTTGAGCAAGATTTCAACTCTGCCCCGGCCGAATCCCGGAACAAGCACATCCTTGCACTACTGCAAGAGGAGCTAAGGGCACTATGGAAGAAGACCAAATCCACATATGAAGGTCTTCTCAGCAATCCTGAGCTGTCCAAAGAGGAACTCAGCTCGCTAAGAAGAAAGAACAAAAGTTGCTTCGCATGCTACCTACAATGAATGTCTGCTGTGGCGGCTGAAGCCGAAGCTATCACCCCACAGCCGGCGAAAGATGAAGCAAAGGATGAAGACTCTTCGCGCCGTGGACATAAAATGCGGCTGCCGCCTTGTGACACCGATGTATTTAAAGGCGACTACCTTTCCTGGCCAGCCTTTAGAGATATGTTCACGGCGATATACATCCACAATACTGATCTGAAAGATGTCGAGAAATTATATTATTTAAAACAAAAAACGCAAGGGGAGGCAAAAGAAATAGTGGGCAGGTGCTCATTAACAAATGAGGGTTTTGCAACCGCCTGGAAAAATCTAAGCGACAGGTACGAAAATAAACGTATCCTCGTCAACACACAACTAAAACTTTTATTTAATCTGACGGCAGTCGAGCAGGAGTGTGGAACATCAATTAAAAAATTGCAACGTGAGATCAACAATTGCATTTCTGCGCTACAATGTCATAATATTGACATCACAAATTGGGATGCAATCATAACTTACTTATGCTCCACAAAACTCCCTGAATCTACATTGGCTCTTTGGGAACAGACCGTAGAACGGAAGACAGATATACCGAAATGGGAGGATATGGACAAATTCCTGTCCAATCGCTTCCAGACATTAGAGACGGTTTCCGATCTTAGGGGTAATAAAATAACAAAAACACCCAAAAGTCAGAGTTCGCATTCTAGGGAAAATTCTACGAAACTTGGGGTTTACCAAGCAAGCGTACCAAAGTCGGCATGTAAGATGTGCAACAGTACGGAGCACAAATTACGAAATTGCCAAAAATTCCGTAGGTTGTCCACGTCAGGAAAAATCGAATTTGTCAAAAACAATAGTCACTGTCTGAATTGTCTGTCGGGTGGACACACCGTGACACGATGCACTAGCCAATTTAATTGCAGCACGTGCCATGCAAGGCACAACACCTTGCTCCATCTTCCGACAGCACAACCAAAGACAACTCCTCAAAGGTGGACTCAAAACGCCACCGACAATACACCGTCAACTTCACAGCAGGCTAGGGCAAGGATGGAGTCTGAAAAAAGACAAGATAATGCTAATAACGTCTCTTCGTGTCATGCTAACACAACAAAAGGGGTGTTATTAGGAACAGCGCGGGTTAATATAATTTACAACGGAGTGAAATTTTCCGCCAGAGCGCTGATAGACTCTGGGTCCGAATGCTCTTTCATCACAGAAAGACTAAAAAAGCGAATAAACCTTCCATCCAAACGTTTGCATGTGCAGGTGTCAGGAATAAATAATACACCATCTGCACAGGTAAAGGAATCATGTGCGATTACGCTAGGTTCGCTTACAGATCCATTAGTAAGCATCAATACAGTGGCCCTAGTCCTGCCTCAATTAACAGGGGACCTTCCGACTTGCCAAGTGAGCGCAACGACTCGGCAAGCATTCCCTGATCTGATTCTGGCGGATAAGAGGTTCTTCATTAATGAACCAGTCGACCTCATACTTGGCGGCGATATTTATCCCCAGATCATACTAAACGGTATACGGAAGAACGTTCTAAGTACGCTTCTCGCCCAAGAAACCGTCTTCGGTTGGATTTTAACCGGTCGTGCAGATGCACCTCACCCAACCAATACACGAGTATCCTTTTTTAACGAAATTAGCCTAGACAAGCAACTAACCGCTTTCTGGGAAATTGAACACATACCAACGAAAAAAGCCCTGACGGAAGACAATGCCTATTGCGAGGCACTATATAAAAACACAACGGAAAGGAATTCAGATGGAAGATATACCGTCGCCCTTCCATTCAAACAAAGCTTCCCAAAAACCGTCTGTTTGGGCCCATCTCTCAAGAGCGTCTGCTCTCAGTTCTATCGGAACGAGACGCGTCTAGCCAAGACACCGGCCCTACAGACGGAATACAATAGGGTACTGACAGAATACGTCACGTTAGGGCACATGTCTAAGGTGCACACCGTAGTACCACCACAATCATCTGATTGCTACTTCTTGCCGCATCATGCGGTTATCAAAGAGGAAAGTACAACAACTAAAGTGAGAGTCGTGTTTAACGCGTCGTGCCCGACTTCCAATGGCACAAGCCTGAACGATGTGCTACACACCGGCCCAGTATTTCAATCTGACTTAACAATACTGCTCCTCCGGTGGAGATTCTACAAGTACGTCTTCAACAGCGACATTGAGAAGATGTACAGGCAAATTTGGGTAAAGGAAAATCAAACCCAATACCAAAGAATAGTTTTTCGACTCAAATCAGAGGACCCTGTCAGCGTGTTCGAGCTCAACACGGTAACCTTTGGGGTAAACTGTGCCCCTTATCTAGCGATCAGAACCCTACATCAACTAGCTGATGACGTCGAGGCATCTCTGCCAACCGCAGCGCAGATCTTGCGAAACAATATGTACGTCGATGACGTCCTTGCAGGGGGGCATAGCATCGAGGCAGCAATCGCGGCTCGCGATGAAATCACAGCTGCATTAAAGTCAGCAGGATTCCCTCTGCGAAAGTGGACCTCTAATTGCAGTAGGATACTACAGGGCATACCCAAACCTCACAGGCTTACGGAAGACTTTCTGGAGTTCGAGGACGCGAGCATGGTAAAAACCCTAGGCATCCGTTGGAACGCGCATTCCGACTATTTTGTTTTCACAGCGAAACCAATCGAAAACCAGGATATCGTAACAAAGAGGGCGATCCTATCTGCGATCGCCAAACTCTTTGACCCTTTAGGCTGGCTCGCCCCAGTTATCATCGTAGCTAAGATATTAATGCAGAACATTTGGCTGGAGGGGACGGATTGGGATGAACCGGTATCCACAATCACTCTAGATCGGTGGCAAACCTTTATGCAGGAGTACCCCGCCATTAACCGGATTCGTATACCTCGGTGGGTGCACTTCACCCCAACCAACGATATAGAAATTCATGGCTTCTGTGACGCGTCCGAAAAAGCCTACGCAGCTACGGTTTACGTGCGAGCTAAGATCAACGATAGGACATACGTTAGTCTACTCATGGCAAAAACGAGGGTGGCACCAGTAAAAACAATTTCACTACCAAGATTGGAGTTATGCGGTGCCGTCTTGCTGGCTCAGACTTTGGAAACCGTGATGGAAAACCTGAACTTAAGCAAATTTAACATTCACTTATGGACAGATTCGACCATCGTCCTAGCATGGATTCGAAAACCCCCGTGTTCCTGGTCAACATTTGTAGCTCACAGGGTGACAAAAATCGTGGAGAAGGTAGGAACTAAAGCATGGCATCATGTCGAGTCCGCATCAAATCCAGCGGACTTAGCCAGCAGAGGACTTCCAGCCACGGACCTAGTTGACAACTCTTTGTGGTGGCAGGGACCTTCTTGGCTGAAAGAAGGCAAAGCGGAATGGCCATCTCAAGGCGAACATGAGTACCACACAAACATCGAAGAAAAACGAGTGCAGGTGCATGCAGCAACGAACCTCAACAATAGCGAGGATATTCTTGATCGGTTTTCCGATCTATCAAGAGCATTGCGGGTAATCTCCTACATTATAAGATTCGCCAATAGAATCCATCCAAAAACTAAAACGTCCTTTAAAGCAGATTCGCACCAGATTTCGCCTGACAAAATCAAGGCTACGACTAGCCGCCTCATCAGGATATCCCAAACCAACCACTATGCCGAAGAAATAAGCGCTCTGAGAACTAGGAAACCCATCGCGACCAAAAGCGAGATTCTCTCTCTAGACCCCTTTATCGACGAGGGTAATGTCCTTCGGGTGGGGGGTCGCCTCAACGCATCCAGGGACGTTCCCGTCGACGAGCGTCACCCGATAATCCTCCCTTACGCCTGCCGACTCCCCGTCTTCTAGTCCAGTTTGTCCACACCATTTCTATACATGGCGGAAACCAACTAATGCTGCGGCTCCTACGCACGCAGTATTGGATACCTCGGGTCAAAAACATGATCCGATCCATCATTCACAACTGCAAGGTCTGTACGCTATTCCGCAAACGTTCCCCGACGCAACTCATGGGAATTCTCCCTGCGGAACGTACTACCTTTTCTCGGGCATTCACCAACACCGGGGTGGATTTTGCCGGACCGTTTGACATCAAGTCTTACAGTGGACGAGGATGCCGCATGTCTAAGGGATACGTCTGCCTATTCGTCTGCTTTGCGACTAAGGCGATCCACTTGGAGGCGACTAGCGACCTCAGCACCGCCGCGTTTCTCGCAGCATTTAGCCGGTTTGTCGCCAGACGAGGATGCCCGAAAAACCTCTACTCCGACAACGGAACGAACTTTGTCGGCGCGTCAAGGGCTCTCCGCTCAGAGGTCAAGGCATTCCTCGTTGATGCGCGCAACCAAACCCTCTCTAAATATGCCCACCAAACCCTGACATGGCATTTCATACCAGCAGCTGCTCCTCATATGGGCGGGCTGTGGGAAGCGGGGGTCAAGAGTTTCAAAACTCATTTCAAAAAGATCGCATCGGATCATAAATTTACTCTCGAGGAGTTTAGCACCCTCCTGTGTAGGATTGAGTCCTGTCTCAACTCCCGACCCCTGAGCCCATCTTCAAATGACCCGTCCAACCTGGAGCCACTCACTCCGGCCACTTCCTAGTCGGGGGCCATCTACTAGCGCCACCCGAAATTGACGTCAGCGAGAATCGCGCATCACTCGTCAATCGATGGGAAAAACTCAAGGCGCTGCATCAAACCTTCTGCAAACGGTGGAAAACGGAGTATCTCACCGAATTGCAGAAGCGCGTTAAGTGGAAGCATCCACAATCAAACCTCAAACAGGGAGACCTAGTCGTCATTAAGGAGGATAATCTACCCCCCAACGAATGGAGACTAGGTCGGATAGCCACCCTTCATTTTGGCCCGATAACCGAGTTCGAGTCGTCGAACTGGATACGGCAAGGGGACAAACCACCAGACCAATCACGAAATTGGTCCTACTACCACCTTCCAGTGAGGGTGAGGGTGACTTGTAACTCCCACTTAGTTTAGACTGTTTCTTGAACTATAAAGAATAACTTCGAATTATATAAGACCGTAAAATATCCAAGCCTTTCAATGTTTTTAGTAGCGTAAACTTAACGGTGGAAGAGCTGATGGGAGATTACAATACATTTTTTAAGATTGATAAATTGGTTAAAGGAAGGGTCAGAAATCTTTTACGAAATAGTAAGGCAACAAAATCAACTGTATGGGAAAACCCAAAACCAAGAAAAAAAATGAAAATTGTCAGAAATAATTATCAGAGTTGAGGTCGCGTCAGAACTCATGTGGTGAAAGTGCTTGAAGACATATATGCCATAGATACTACAAACAAGGGGGAAATTAAACTTTTTAGAAAAGACTATAAATTTTATGTCGCGTCAGGACTCAGACGCGAGCTGTCCCTAAATAATTGCATGACATGACCATTATGTCTTATTACGCTTCCAAATTGGCAGCACCGCTCAGCTGCCTCATTCCAGTGAGTGGAAGAGTTATCAGCTGACAGCTCTACAAATTACCACACTTGATAGTGTAGGCTATTTCCGCCAGGATGTGTTGAAATCAACAAACACCCCACAATTTGTGATTCTCACACAACATGGCCCAAATCAACACAAAGAGTGTTCCTAGACAGCGAATGAAGGCCTCTTTACATCTGGCGCACATTTTATCGGCACGACGTCATTTGACTAGTCATTTTACAGTCATTCATAGGTTATATTCATAGTCACATGTGCATGGGCGTGGGTAAGTTTTGTGACCAAATTTTTGTAGGGCAATTACAAGGAGCCGTGACAACACACTGGTTTACCGTGATATACCGTATATTACCGCGTATTGCATGCTTTAGGCAAACACCAAAAAATATAGTTTGTCCTAAGTCTATATTTAATAATACTTAATTTTACTATTGATTGTTTCAACATCAGAATTTCCATTCTGATGAAAAGATTTTCAAAATTAAAGATACGCTTAGGCGTATCTCAATGAAAGTTTACCAAACCTCATAGTGGGTCCAACCACTACTCGTCAATGTGTAGGCAGAATAACCTAATAAGATTATGCACCCCACATGTACCCCTTATCCCGAGTACGCCAACCAATAGGTCAGCCAGAATCGACCCCGGGTCTCCGGCAATTAGCCACCCAACCAACCTATGCAGCGATATTACTAAACGCTACCATTTCCAGACATGCCTGGTTTTGCATTCAAACGCTCCAAGACCGAGGCACGCCCAAATGCGTTCACCATCGCTTGCCGTCTGTGCACCAAACCGCATGGAGTGCGATTGTGCCCAATTTACCGTGGTATGTCGACTGAGGAGCGACTACGTCCAATACTCATTCACCGCTATTGTCCCAACTGCCTATCCCCGTTCCACCGCCTGGAAATCTGCCCCAGCCAAGACCGATGCCGACGTTGCAGTGAACCACATCACACGACGCTACACATGGACGAGGATCAGCCGTCGCCACCTCAAAGCAAGCAAAACCACGACGATGCGAGCTCGGACGGGGAGAGGACCCCATGTCACGGAGAAAACTAAATCATGGGCCCAGCAAGTCGAGGAAGAAGAGGAAGAGGAGAGGCTGGCCAATGCAGCAGAGGTAGCCCAATCGGGCAGCTTAGAAACGCCGCGATTCCGGCCCCCATTACGAGAGAGACCCGAGAACCGCTCGCCTATGCACGGCGCTTTCGCGCGCTTAAAAATCGGGGATGGCGCGGAGACACGTCCTTTCCGCCCATCGCACCGCCCTACTGGTAACCAGCGTGACGACGCGGAACCGCGTCCGTCCCGCTCGTCACGACAGTTCACTGGGAGGGCGGCCCTTAATAAGATGCGCAACAACCATCGAGCTCTCGTGAGGCAACAACAAACCCCCACTGGCTTCAGGAGTGGTAGACTCCGGGACAATTTAGCGGCACCGACTATAACTCGAGCATTGATCGCCATCGCGCCGACAGCCATAGTCCGAATTGAGGCAGGAGGCCGTTTACACCTGGTCCGCGCCCTGTTAGATGCCTGCGCTCCCACCAGCATTATCGATGCCAATCTGTGCAAGGATCTACACCTGGAGCGTAGCAATACCGCACGTCTTTCGAGGTGCACCGTCGTTCTTCGAGGGAAGTATGGGGTAGCGGGAAAGATCACGACCCAAGCCACCGTAATAGCAAACTATGCCAGGTTAAACCCCACGGCAAATCTGGACCCATCGGTAGCGGCCCCATTCCAGTTCATGAAGCTGGCCGATCCGACGTTTTACCGATCGTCGCCAGTGTTGCTCACTTTGGGCGCCGACGTCTACGTCAGTATTATGGTCGGCGGCACACCCGCGTCGACTGTCGGCGGGCTCCTCACCCAAGCCACAATATTCGGCCTCGTCGTGTCCGGAGCCTACCCACTATAAAACCTTAAACTATACCACAAGTTGAGCGAGGCTGCATTACTGCGAGCACGGATGTCCGCCGGAGATCGTACTTACGATCCAACGATACATACACATCATAGTTTTAATTTATTTATTTTATCCTGCCTTGCTGGCGTACTCACCAGTTTTTTCTTTTGCTCTTTCGAGTTGCTCGCCGCAAGGGGGCCGGCATGTTTAGGCCACCAGCCTAAATATTCGCTACCGCCCTAATGCACATTTTTTGGCAATATTATTATTTACCGGTAACGGCCCACCCCTGCCGAGCGCTAACTTCAAAGGGGAAAAACTCGACGAAAGTTAGCTATCGGCAGGTGGTGCGGACCTTTTTCGTTTTTAAATCTTTTTCTAATTTGGAACGTCAAAGAGCCAGCAGCTAGCCCCAGGTGAGTAGCAAAAAGTGAGTTAATAAAAACCAACCATCTTGTACGCTATACTAATTTACATTTGAGTTAATCTTGCAAATACTTATTTTAATTTGTTTTGTGCATTTCGTGAAGTAATAGTGCGAATAACTATTTAAACTTTGAATTGCCAAGTGCAAATTTCTTCTATCTTAACTATTTGCACTTCTTTTTTAATTGCTTTCTGCACTACTGCATATTACTTCGGAATAACTATTTATATTGTGAAATAATTAGTTGGTGAAAGTTTCATTTTTGTAAACACATAACGTAGCTCGTCGCTGATACCTCATTTTATATTTTATAAACAAATAATAATACATTGTGAAACTCGTTATTAATTCTTCTCCTTTTTATTTCTTTATTTGCGTGCGATCGCGCCCTACGACCTGGGTGCCACATTCCCCCCGCAACACAACAAAAAAACCATTAAACCATTTTAAACAGCAAATTTTAATTGATAAAGGGGCAAGAATTACAACGTTGGAAACCATCTTCTCATTTGGTAACAAGCGTTTTTTGGTCAAATACGACTTGCCAGAAAATATAACTCCAGTTTTGACGGAATATTTAAATCCAAAAATATTAACAGGAATATTTTGCACACCTAAGGTGTTTATGAGATTAAACATGTTTTAAGGGAGGCATACCCTACGATGAAATTTCTATATTCGAAGTCATTTCCGAATGATATAACGAATAGAGAGGATCAAGGAATAATTATTGAACAAACTCATAATAGGGCACATAGGAATTATAGAGAAAATATAGCTCAAATTAGACAGCAATACTATTGGCCGTTAATGATAAAGCAATTTAAGCAATATGTAAAAAATTTTAATATATGTAATAATAATAAATACGAAAGACACCCAAAACTTATTCCGATAGGTGAGGCACCCATTCCAGTGAGAGAAGGGGAACAACTTCATGTTGATATTTTTTTGCGCAGAAATTGAAATTTCTGACATGTGTGGATTCTTATTCTAAGTATCTGGTGGTGAAATACATTGAAGATAAGGTAAAATTAGAAGATAAGGTTTTAGAACTTCTACAGACATTCCCAGATGTTAGAAGTATAGCTTTAGATAATGAACCAGGTTTGAGTACGATACAATTCAAATCTCTAATGGAAAGGTTAAATATACAAATTTATTACTGTACGCCCCGCCACAGCCTTAGCAATGGCCAAATAGAGAGAGTTCATTCAACACTCATAGAAATTTCCCGTTGTTTGAAACAGTCTAATAAGTGATTTCGAATCAATTATGAGGGCGGTATAGCAGTATAATAAAACAATACATTCAGTAACAGGTAAACAACCTTGTAATATTTTATTCAATAAAGAAACTCACGCTAATATAAGGGATAGACTAAAATCGGTGCAGGAAAATAAGTTAAAGCATCATAATAAAAAAGGCTTCAGAAAAATTATCACAGGGTTGAGGTTATATATGAAAAAATATATGGAGAAAGAAATAAATTAAAACCAAGGTACAAAAATCAGGTAGTAGTAGAAGATTTGGGGAATAAAGTTAAAATACAGAATAGAAACAGAATAATTCATAAGGATAATGTTAAAGTTTAAATACGTTATTTTATAGGGATGAAGAAACTCATACAAATATCATTGATATTTTTGAATCTCACTATTATCACGTCGGACATAATTGATTACACCAGAGAAAATTATATATTGGTGGAGGAGGAAGATGCAGCAATTTTTGGAAGTTATGGAACAATATATCACTTATCAAATTTATCATTGTTTCATGACGTTGTGGAAAAATATGAATCTGACGAGAAATTAATTGACGATTTGGGAATGGACTTTGAAATACAAATCATAAAAACATTATTAAACCAATTAAAAATTAATAATAATAGACAAAAAAGGGGGATTAATGAGTTGGGAACAGTGTGGAAGTGGATTACAGGTACACCTGACCATGACGATTTTATGCAAATAACAAATAAAGTAAATGAGTTAATAGATAACAATAATAAACAATATACAACCAGTTCTCAAATATTTAAACCAATAACGGAATTAACACAAATAGTAAAACCATTACAAGGTAGCTCTAATGGAGTGACTTTTTTAAGACAAAGAAACAAACTTATAATCACTGAACTTGAAAACACAATACAGACTATTACATTGTCAAAAGCAGGAATTTTGAACCCTTTAATTTTAGATATGTCGGAAATTCAAGAAATAATAAGTAAAGAGCAGATTAGTGTAACGATAACAGACGTCATTGATGTTTCAGAATTTAAGATCGCACAAGGTAATAATTTAATAGTTGTTTATATTAAATATCCAAAAGCAAATAAGTGTAAATTATATAAAACAATAGCTATAGCACAAAATGATGGAAAATTGCTCATTGAAAACGAAATAATAAAATGTCACAATGAATTTTATTCCGTTAAATTTTGTAAAGGAGAATTAAATAATGCTTTTTGTATGATAGGAAAAAATGTCACATGCTAATCAAATTTGTTAAATAATAAGCAAACAAACTGTACAAAATTAAATGAAGCAAATGAAACCATAAGTATAGTAAAAGATGGAGCTATAATAATTGCAGGAGAACATAAAGTTAATAATCATACGCTACAGGGCGTTTATTTGATAACCTTTCAAGATTTGGTTATGATAGATAATGTAAGATATGAAAATCCATCAGGAAAAATTTTAAAATACCTAAAAGATGGACAATTTAAACCATATTTTGTGAAACAGTATGTTGAAACAAAAAATATAGATCTAAGATTGTACAATTTTAATTTACTAACGCCACTTAAGCAAGAAATAAAAAGGAATCCCGTTTGGTGGTCATTTACTACTCTTGTGTTCATTAGTGGAATTATATATTTCATTTATAAATTAATCATATGTATTGATTTTAAAATTAAGTTGAAAAATTCTAAGGAACAGGAAAAATGTTGATGAAATTGTCAAATCAAATAAATCACCTTACAATTATATATTCGAAGACGGGACGCTTTGATTTAGAAGCGGAGGAGTTAACGCCACCATCCACCCATAGCACTTACCCTCTAAGTAAACAAATATAGCTTCATTGAACCACTTAGGCATACGATTCAAATATGTCTTTGCTACACTGGCAATTAGTAACCAAATATTTTAATTCTAAACAGGAAGAGCTAAAGTGGATAATATCTCAAATATCCTAAGCTCTGCATTTTTAATCTAAACAGAAAAGGCTAAAGTAAATAAAAACTCAAATATTCAGTTGGCTATTTTTATTGATTTTTCAAGGGCAAGCCATTTCAAGGCTAAACCTATTTCATCGAATGATGAAATTGGTTTTAAGTAAACATTTAAGCTTCACATTGTTTAGAACTTAAGAACAAAGAAATTGTATGTAGTGGTAAGTAAATAAGTTATAAATAAGAGAAGATCAATAAAGTTTTTTTAGATTTGATTTGATCCACCAAGCAAGACGGTTTATTTTTTAAAAACCTTTCGCGCTTCGTGTAAAAGTTAAGTTGTACATATGTATGTATGTATAAAGTTATATTTCAATATATATGTACATAGAATTGATTTTGCCATTACAATTAAAATTTTCACTTTAATAACCTTCTGAATTTCTACACTTTACAAAAAGTTGCCATTATTTAATTACAATTTCAAATGTTATTGGTATCGAAATATAAATTTAAACAATTTCATGTAACTTCATTTAGCAATATAATTTTAAATAATTTCATATTAAAACTACAATTTTGAACTTCTAATCATTTTTCCAAGTCAAAAATTTGCAATAGTATTCGTATTTTTGTAAACATCTCCAATTTAATTTCAAAGTTAGTTAAAATATTCATAACCAGTTACTCTCAACGCTTACAAAATGTTTTTTTGAAAAAATTAAAATATGGTAAAGTGGGGTACCTGTGACTATGGGACAGCATTGACTTCTAACATTTTCGGTGTCAAAATGATTAAAAAACTTCGCAAATACAGAAATGTACGCAGCCTAATATAATAACACGTGGGCAAATCCCAAAAAAATTTCCTTTTTTGGATACTCGGGCTTTACACACGGGCAAATAACTTAAGGCCAGAGAAAAGTACAAGCACATTAAGTTTGACCTTTTGACTATCCCATCTGATGATTTTAAAAATCAAAAAAAAAAAAAACAAAATCAATTAAGTTTGCTCTGTGTACAATATTAATATTTTAATGAAGTTCTGTGCTTACATTACTTTTTTCATGTAATAGCCTTACACCCTTATTCATAAAAAATAAAATAGTTTTATTAAGCTCTTATAATTCTTTTCTTTAGAAAAATTTGCAAAAGCATTGGTAAAAAAAGTTACGCTAGTAAAAAGAAAAAATAATGTTTATGTATATTGTAGTAGTAGCAAAGGTATTGATATCATTAAAAAGTCTTCGCAGGATTGGTAGTTTCTGTTATTTATTTTTTTTTGTTCTTGTTTTTCGATATTGTAAATTTTATAAAATTTCGACGAAAAGCATGATATTTTTAGCAAAATATATAAATTTTTTTATTTATGCAAAATTGTAGTTTGATATAATATTTACCTATAAACACTCTAAAAGATATTTTGCTGGTCATTGAATGAATATATTAAACACACTTATGAACGTACATTAATTGTTATATGAATATAATGTAGATTTCTGAATAAATAACTTGTTTGTTTAAAATATAGATAAAAAACTTCGTTTATTTTTTCATAGAAATTTTTCCATCATATACTCCACCTATATTATGTGTCTTGCATCTACCTCTCGTTTGATACCCATATATTTCAAACATGTTTTATGGGTCCCTGGGTCCATAAATCGGACGATAACTCTTAAAATGTGGGAATATCGATATGACAACTACAGCAAGTTAAATGTATTTAAAATACCTTTTGTTTGATATCCATATTTCAGGTAAAAAAATATTTGACGGTGACCCGGTTTTATATATTTGCCGATATCTCTAAAACCGGGTTTCGGGTATCAACAACATTTTACCTAAATATACCCCACATAGATAGGTACATCCTGATAAAATTTCAAGACAATCGGTTAAGAAGTGTTTAAATAAGTAAAAAAATTTAAGGTTTTCCGGGTTTATATTTTGATCAATATCTCCAAAACCGGATCTCGGGTATTAAATATTTTTTACCTAAACATACTTCGTTCACATATCTATATGTTTTTAAAGTTTCAAAAGAGTCGGTAAAAAGGTGTTAAAATAAATGTGTTGCAAACTTTGCAGAAAAAAATATTTGGCGGTTATTCGGTTTTATATTTTTACCGATATCTACAAAACCGGCTCTCGTGTATCAAAAAAAATTTACATAACTAACAGTTGCATATATCTCCACATTTTGTTAAAATTTTGATATAAACGGTACAGAAGTGTTGAAATAAATGTATATTTAACATTGCGACCTCAATTTATATATATTTTGCTCGAACTTTTGACTAAGACGAGTAACGGCGATGCACTATAGCTCCAACTTAATCCTCAATATTCCTAACAAAAAGATATTTGCCATGTTTCAAAAAACATTTTTTTTCTTCTCGAAAATAACCAAAGTTTGGCGGATTTCCGTATATGTACATAGTTTGGCAGTTCTACTTAAATGATCAGCGGAGCAACACGTGTCTCAGTGATGTTCGAGTGGGTGATGTAATTTTTGTTTAGCTCTACGTAAGCATTTTTTCAAGTACAAGCAATTGTTTTTTAAAAGCTAAAGTTATAAATTGGTGCTTCGAGATTATAATTTTGAAAAAAAAAATCTGTAAGTAACAATTCGTTTTTAGAATAAAAAAATCTAAACAATGAATATGGATAAAGTCATTTGGGGCACATTTGACTTTTAAGTGTGGGGTACTTTTGACGAATGTCAAATGTGACCCATGTAATAATGTTAATATGTTTGGTAACTGTAAGTAGGTAATTTGGCTTATTAATATATTGTAACGAATTTATGGAAATTCCGCTTATTTGCAACCTTCTGCTTACGATCGTATAGCTAAACTGTTGAATAAAACACTCCAATATTATGTATTACAAAATGGTCTTTATTAGACTACTTTGAAAGTGCTTCGCAATTAAACTTAACTTCGCAACTGATAGCGTGCTTAAATCAAACTGATTTTTTGACTACTCAGCTTGCGCTCTTTTATACTCTCTGCTGCTTCATTCGCATATTTCTACTACAGTCTAGACGTTTCGCCTGCTAGAACTTCTGTACATATCTCCTACTTAGCTATATACATGTATATTTGTAGTTTATTCGTTTCTCATAATCATATGTGTGTGTATGTGTAGCAACTTTCGGCTACAAGTGTATGCGCGTAATATCTCTTCGTGCCTTTATATATGTGTATAAATGATGATTGATGTGTTTATGTACACAGTGTGGCTCGCTTCAATGTTTTTAAGTGCGATCGTCCCGATCAGACAAATCTCCCGATTCAACCGCTGCTAGGCTCTCCAACTGAACCACCCTTCTATTTCGTGGTTTCCCAATTGTTTGTATGCGGTAGATGGTATCACTGATCCTTTTCACAACTTTGTACGCGCCTTCCCAACTGCACCAAAATTTGGATGGGACACCTTTCCGCCAGTAAGGGTTGTATATCAGTACCAAATCTCCCTCCAAGAAACTTTACGAATTATTGTTCTTGTCGTACCTGTGTTTCATCCTACTACTCACTATCCTGGACCGTTCCCTCACGCTCTGTTGTTTGGCCAATAAACTAGTTCGTAGAGCTTGATCTTGACGAAATGGCTTTGCATAATCATTATCGTGTTGACGTTTCACAACAGTAGTGTGCGCTGGCTTGAAACCACCCTTGCATTCTTTCTGGAAAATTCTTTCAGTCGTTTCAGTGCATCCATTAAGCTATATCAATGCCAGTGTTTTTCTCGCAGGCACCTTCGGTTTTGATTTGTTTGACCCATTCCTTCCATCAACCCTTGCCCGTTCTGCTGCCTTTGACTTTCGTGGCTTTTGTTCAAAACTGAAGTTAAGTGGCACATCCTTGTTCCTGTAATGCATAATCCTTCTCTGCATATCGATCCTGATGTCATAGTCAACTAAGAAATCCACTCCCAATATGACTTCATTAACGATCTCTGCCACAACGAATTTGTGTAGAACCATGACCTCCCCAATTAAGACTTCACATACCACTTCTCCTTGGACTTGGTTATACTCGCCAGTAATCCTACGCAATCTTGCTCCAGGTACCTAATGGCTATACTCTCCTCTTGACCAAATCAGATCGGATTAAAGAATGAGATGCGCCCGCATCTACAGTCAGTACACGCTCCTTGCTATCTACATTTCCTTTGAATGTAAGACTGCTCGATTTCCTTCCAGTTTGCGAGATAGGTATCACACGACATTCAATAGCTGGGGAAAGTTCTCGATCTTTACATCTGACTCTCTCTTGCTTATTTCCTCCAGCTTTGCGTTTACACCAGCCAAGTTGGAACTACCATGACCGGTGCTGCAGTGACGTGCAATGTGACTTGGGTTACCGCACTTAAAACACTTCATAACTCCGGCATTTTTCTGTTGTAATTCCTTCATTGATTCCAAACGTGTGTCTACCCAATCTGGCCTTTCCACTTCCACGCGATGAGCTTTGTATGCGGGCTTACTCAAAAGTGATGCTGTTTCCTGAGTCAGTGCGTGGGACAGCGTTGCAGCAAATGTTGGCATTGGGTTCGCATATGTAGCCCGTTTCGTTCGACATTCCGTATTCCATTTAAGAAGCTCTGAATTTTAACTCTCTGGGTGTATTCCACGGGTGCGTCCGAATTTGCGTGATGAGCCAATCTTTCAGCATCCGACGTAATCTCCTGCAAAGTCTCATTCGCTTTTTGGTAACGGTTTTGCAACTCAATTTGGTATAGCTGTTTTGTATGCTCGCTTCCATAACGTCCCTCGACAGCGGCCATCAATGCTTCATAGCTGCTCCGTTCGTCCTCGGCAATAGTCGGTATGATATCAGCTGAAGGAACTTTCAATGCCACGAACAGTGCAGCAACTTTATCTTCAGCATTCCAGTTTTTCACTGCTGACGTCTTCTCAAATTGAAGCTTGAATACCTGGAAATGAACAGAGCCGTCAAAAGATGGAGTTTTTACCTTCGGATTGCTCGCTGAAACAGCTGGGCGATTTATTTGAACTGCTGCATAAGACTTTTCAACGCTTCTGTCCCGGCATCAATTTTGTCCTCGAGTTGTAAAATTTTTGCATCCTGTTCTTCCAGTTTCGCAAAGAGCTGCGATGATACCTGTTCCGAAATTTGTGTCGACATTCCATTTTGTATGCTCGCTTCCATAACGTCCCTCGACAGCGGCCATCAATACTTCATAACTGCTCCGTTTGTACTCTGCAATAGTCGGTAAGATAGCAGCTGCAGGAACTTTCAATGCCACGAACAGTGCAGCAACTTTATCTTCAGCATTCCAGTTGTTTACTGCTGACGTCTTCTCAAATTGAAGCTTGAATACCTGGAAATGAACAGAGCCGTCAAAAGATGGAGTTTTTACCTTCCGATTGCTCGCTGAAACAGCTGGGCGATTTATTTGAACTGCTGCATAAGACGTTTCAACGCTTCTATCTCGGCATCAATTTTGTCCTCGAGTTGTAAAATTTTTGCATCCTGCTCTTCCAGTTTCGCAAAGAGCTGCGATAATACCTGTTCCGAAATTTGTGTCGACATTCCAGATATACGTGCCTCTTGCGCTTCCAGTTGAGATGACATATATGCCTTCTGTTCTTCCAATTGAGATGACATTTGCGACACCATTTCTGAAATGCGTGCCTCCTGTGACTGCAGCTGAGATGCCATTGTCGATGTTTGTGCAGATATTGTGCTCGTCACTGTCTGCTCCCAATCTTCGGAATTTATTCAACAACTCTTCTGACACTAATTGTAACGAATTTTGGGAAATTCTGCTTATTTGCAACCTTCTGCTTACGTTCGTATCGCTAAACTGTTGAATAAAACATTCCAGTATTATGTATTACAAAATGGTCTTTATTGGACTATTTTGAAAGTACTACGCAACTGATAGCGTGCTTAAATCAAACTGATATTTGACTGCTCAGCTTGCGCTCTTTTATACTCTCTGCTGCTTCATTCGCATATTTCTACTACAGTTTAGACGTTTCGCCTGCTAGAACATACATATCTCCTACTTAGCTATATACTTGTATATTTGTAGTTTATGCGTTTCTCATAATCATATGTGTGTATGTGTAGCAACTTTCGGCTACAAGTGTATGCGCGTAATATCTCCTCGTGCCTTATATATATGGGTGTAAATGATAATTGATATGTTTATGTACACAGTGTGGCTCGCTTCAATGTTTTTGCGTTGGAAGTTTATTACTAGTGATGGTAATATTCGTCACAATATGAATTTTGCACAGTAACGGTACGAAACTATAAGAAAAAGTCATCTGAAAAAGAAATAAATGAAGAAGATATTAAAAAAGCCATTAATGATATAAATAAAATAATTAAAAAAATTTTTTAAGTTAAACGGGTTTATTGAAAACAATACTTACATTAAGTAGTAATAATACTAAAAGATAGAAAATAGTTAGGTAGGTCCTAGGTACTAGTCATCGCACTCTTCATCAATCTAGGGCGTTGATCAGACAATTAAATAAAAGCGTTGGACGCGTTAAATTTCTATTGATAGTCATAAGTAAGACCAACTGAACCTTAATCAGGTTATGCTACGCCTAACATTTTTAGACATTTCACGCGCCCAACGCTTTTATTTAATTGTCTGATCACCGCCCTAGATTCATGAGAAGTGTGATGACTAGTACCTAGGACCTAACTAATTATTTTATAGCTTTTAGTATTATTATCACTTAATGTAAGTATTGTTTTCAAGAAAACCGTTTAAATTAAAAAAAAATTTTTTTTATTATTTTATTTTCAAGTTTTTAGTCTTTATTTAATTTCCTATTATTTCCCATTCTATTTAGTTCATTTAGTGACTCATTATTACAAGAAATCTTTCCTGAAAATTTTTTACAATCTATGTCCTCAATACATAATCCTTCCAAAGATTTTACACGACTCTGCGCCACGTATGCTTGTCCAGCTCCAAAATATTTTGATGTCACTTCTACCGGTCTGTATGTAATATTTGTTCCAAATATGAGTCAAATCGGACATCATAGGTCGCTTTCTATTCATGTATGTCAAATATGATTTCCAAATATGAGCGAAATCGGACCGCAAAAACAATTTTTGTGAATATTTCGATCCTTGCGCCACCTAGCGGCGATTTTTCATAGGTCACTTTCTACTCATGTATATATTAAGCGTTCCAAATATGAGCCAAATCGGACCACAAATACGATTTTTGTGAATATCTCGATCCATTCGCCACCGAGCGGCGATTTTTTTCATAGGCAGCTTTCTATTCTTGTATGTATTATGTGTTCCAAATATGAGCCAAATCGGACCGCAAATACGATTTTTGTGAATATCTCGATCCTTGCGCCACCTAGTGTAGTGCGGCCAAAATAAACACATTCATACATACATGTATACTTACAAAACACTAAGCACGCGTGGCTTTTGAGTTGCTCACTGATGGCGTAAACAAAATGCAACCAACTAAAATTATGCTGAGTTTGCGTATTCATATGCACCAGCAAGTTCTCACGCTTTGCAACTATATACATGTGTATGTGAATGTGCATGAGTACGTTTGGCTGCATTCTGTTGTTAGGCTTAGAATCAGAAGTAAATATGTAACATAGTAAATAAATTATACATAAGAATTTGTTTGTAATATTTTTGTATATATAGACCGAAAATATTTGAAATAAAGGCAATTCATTTTCTTGATGCTGAATGTCGGCATCGATTAAATACAATAGTAGTGCCGATTAATTGACACTCACCAAAAAACCAAATCTATTCATTTTCCCATCCTACACTAGCGGCGATTTTTTCACATTTTTTTTAAATTTTGATATAATCGGTACAGAAGTATTGAAATAAATGTATATTTAACATTGCGACCTCAATTTATATATATTTTGCTCGAACTTTTGACTAAGACGAGTAACGGCGATGCACTATAGCTCCAACTTAATCCTCAATATTCCTAACAAAAAGATATTTGCCATGTTTCAAAAAAAATTTTTTTCTTCTCGAAAATAACCAAAGTTTGGCGGATTTCCGTATATGTACATAGTTTGGCAGTTCTCCTTAAATGCTCAGCAGAGCAACACGTGTCTCAGTGATGTTCGAGTGGGTGATGTAATTTTAGTTTAGCTCTACGTAAGCATTTTCTCAAGTAAAAGCAATTGTTTTTTAAAAGCTAAAGTTATAAATTGGTCCTTCGAGATTTTAATTTTGAAAAAAAATCTAAACAATGAATATGGATAAAGTCATTTGGGGCAAATTTGACTTTTGAGTCTGGGGTACTTTTGACGAATGTCAAATGTGACCCTTGTAATAATGTTAATATGTTTGGTAACTGTAAGTAGGTAATTTGGCTTATTAGTATATTGTAACGAATTTATGGGAATTCCGCTTATTTGCAACCTTCTGCTTACGTTCGTGTCGCTAAACTGTTGAATAAAACACTCCAATATTCTGTATTACAAAATGGTCTTTATTAGACTACTTTGAAAGTGCTTCGCAATTAAACATAACTTCGCAACTGATAGCGTGCTTAAATCAAACTGATTTTTTGACTACTCAGCTTGCGCTCTTTTATACTCTCTGCTGCTTCATTCGCATATTTCTACTACAGTCTATACGTGTCGCCTGCTAGAACTTCTGTACATATCTCCTACTTAGCTATATACATGTATATTTGTAGTTTATTCGTTTCTCATAATCATATGTGTGTATGTGTAGCAACTTTCGGCTACAAGTGTATGCGCGTAATATCTCTTCGTGCCTTTATATATGGGTATAAATGATGATTGATGTGTTTATGTACACAGTGTGACTCGCTACAATGTTTTTGTGTTGGGAGTTTATTACTAGTAATATCCGTCACACTGCCCTCCACTTAAGTCTGATCGTCCCGATCAGACAAATCTCCCGATTCAACCGCTGCTAGGCTCTCCAACTGAACCACTCCTCTATTTCGTGGTTTCCCAATTATTTGTATGCGGTAGATGGTATCACTGATCCTCCTCACAACTTTGTACGCGCCTTCCCAACTGCACCAAAATTTGGATGGAACACCTTTCCGTCAGTAAGGGTTGTATATCAGTACCAAATCTCTCTCCAAGAAACTTTACGTATTATTGTTCTTGTCGTACCTGTGTTTCATCCTACTACTCACTATCCTGGACCGTTCCCTCACGCTCTGTTGCTTGGCCAATGAACTACTTCGTAGGGCTTGATCTTGACGAATTGGCTTTGCATAATCAGTATCGTGTTGACGTTTCACAACAGAAGTGTGCGCTGGCTTGAAACCACCCTTGCATTCTTTCTGGAAAATTCTTTCAGTCGTTTTAGTGCATCCAATGCCAGTGTTTTCTCGCAGGCACCTTCGGTTGTGATTTGTTTGACCCATTCGTTCCATCAACCCTTGCCCGTTCTGCTGTCTTTGACTTTCGTGGCTTTTGTTCAAAACTGAAGATAAGTGGCACATCCTTGTTCCTGTAATGCACAATCCTTCTCTGCATATCGATCCTGATGTCATAGTCAACTAAGAAATCCACTCCCAATATGACTTCATTAACGATCTCTGCCACAACGAATTTTTGTAGAACCATGACCTCCCCAATTAAGACTTCGCATACCACTTCTCCTTGGACTTGGTTATACTCGCCAGTAACCGTACGCAATCTTGCTCCAGGCAATGGCTATACTCTCCTGTTGACCAAATCAGATCGGATTAAAGAATGAGATGCGCCCGTATCTACAGTCAGTACACGCTCCTTGCTATCCACATTTCCTTTGAATGTAAGACTGCTCGATTTCCTTCCAGTTTGCGAGATAGGTATCACACGACATTCAATAGCTGGGGCAAGTTCTCGATCTTTACATCTGACTCTCTCTTGCTTATCTCCTCCAGCTTTGCGTTTACTACCAGCCAAGTTGGAACTACCATCACCGGTGCTGCAGTGACGCGCAATGTGACTTGGGTTACCGCACTTAAAACACTTCATAACTCCGGCATTTTTATGTTGTAATTCCTTCATGCTTCTAAACACGTGTCTACCCAATCTGGCCTTTCCACTTCCACGCGATGAGCTTTGTATACGGGCTTACTCAAAAGTGACGCTGTTTCCTCAGTCAGTGCGTGGGACACCGTTTCAGCAAATGTTGGCATTGGGTTCGCATATGTAGCCCGTTTCGTTTCGACATTCCGTATTCCATTTATAAAGCTCTGAGTTTTAACCCTTTGGCTGTATTCCACGGGTGCGTCCGAATTTGCGAGATGAGCCAATCTTTCAGCATCCGACGTAAGCTCCTGCAAAGTCTCATTCGCTTTTTCTTAACGGTTTTGCAACTCAATTTGGTATAGCTGGTTTCTATGCCCGCTTCCATAACGTCCCTCGACAGCGGCCATCAATGCTTCATAACTGCTCCGTTCGTACTCTGCAATAGTCGGTAAGATATCAGCTGCAGGAACTTTCAATGCCACGAACAGTGCAGCAACTTTATCTTCAGCATTCCAGTTGTTCACTGCTGACGTCTTCTGGGCGATTTATTTGAACTGTTCCATAAGACTTTTCAACGCTTCTATCTCGTCATCAATTTTGTCCTCGAGTTGTAACATTTTACCATCCTGCTCTTCCAGTTTCGCAAGGAGCTGCGATGATACCTGTTCCGAAATTTGTGTCGACATTCCAGATATACGTGCCTCTTGCGCTTCCAGTTGAGATGACATATATGCCTTCTGTTCTTCCAATTGAGATGACATTTGAGACACCATTTCTGAAATACGTGCCTCCTGTGACTGCAGCTGAGATGCCATTGTCGATGTTTGTGCAGATATTGTGCTCGTCACTGTCTGCTCCCAATCTTCGGAATTTATTCAACAACTCCTCTTCTGACACTAGTTGTAACGAATTTTGGGTAATTCCGCTTATTTGCAACCTTCTGCTTACGTTCGTATCGCTAAACTGTTGAATAAAACATTCCAATATTCTGTGTTACAAAATGGTCTTTATTAGACTATTTTGAAAGTACTTCGCAACTGATAGCGTGCTTAAATCAAACTGATTTTTTGACTGCTCAGCTTGCGCTCTTTTATACTCTCTGCTGCTTCATTCGCATATTTCTACTACAGTCTAGACGTTTCGCCTGATAAAACATACATATCTCCTACTTAGCTATATACATGTATATTTGTAGTTTATGCGTTTCTCATAATCATATGCGTGTGTATGTGTAGCAACTTTCGGCTACAAGTGTGTGCGAATAATATCTCCTCGTGCCTTATATATAAAGGTGCAAATGATGATTGATATGTTTATGTACACAGTGTGGCTCGCTTCAATGTTTTTGCGTTGGAAGTTTATTACTAGTGATGGTAATATTCGTCACAATATGAATTTTGCACAGTAATGGTACGAAACTATAAGAAAAAGTCATCTGAAAAAGAAATAAATGAAGAAGATATTAAAAAAGCCATTAATGATGTAAATAAAATAATTTAAAAAATTTTTTTAGTTAAACGGTTTTATTGAAAACAATACTTACATTAAGTAGTAATAATACTAAAAGATGGAAAATAGTTAGGTAGGTCCTAGGTACAAGTCATCGCACTCTTCATCCATCTAGGGCGTTGATCAGACATTTAAATAAAAGCGTTGGACGCGTTAAATTTAGACATCTCACGCGCCCAACGCTTTTATTTAATTGTCTGATCACCGCCCTAGATTGATGAGGAGTGTGATGACTAGTACCTAGGACCTAACTAATTATTTTATAGCTTTTAGTATTATTATCACTTAACGTAAGTATTGTTTTCAATAAAACCGTTTAAATTAAAAATGTTTTTCCTATTATTTCTCATTCTATTTATTTCATTTAGTGGCTCATAATTATAAGAACTCTTTCCTGACAATTTTTTACAATCTATGTCCTCAATACATAATCCTTCCAAAGACTTTACTCGACTCGGCGCCACGTATGCTTGTCCTTCCTCCAACTCCAAACTGTTTTGATGTCACTTTTACCGGTCTGTATGTAATATTTGTTCCAAATATGAGTCAAATCGGACATCATAGGTCGCTTTCTATTCATGTATGTCAAATATGATTTCCAAATATGAGCGAAATCGGACCGCAAATACGATTTTCGTTTATATTTCGATCCTTGCGCCACCTAGCGGCGATTTTTTTTCATAGGTCACTTTCTACTCATGTATGTATTATGCATATCTCTTTCCATGCGCCACCTAGCGGCGATTTTTTTCATAGGCGCTTCCTTTCTTGTATGTATTATGTGTTCCAAATATGAGCCAAATCCGACCACAAATACGATTTTTGTGAATATCTCGATCCTTGCGCCACCTAGTGTAGTGCAGCCAAAATAAACACATTCATACATACATGTATACTTACAAACACTTAGCACGCGTGGCTTTTGAGTTGCTCACTAATAGCGTAAACAAAATGCAACCAACTAAAATTATGCTGAGTTTGCGTATTCATATGCACCAGCAAGTTCTCACGCTTTGCAATTATATGCATGTGTATGTGAATGTGCATGAGTACGTTTGGCTGCATTCTGTTGTTAGGCTTATTAAATACAATAGTAGTGCCGATTAATTGGCACTCACAAAAAAACCAAATCTATTCATTTTCCCATCCTACACTAGCGGCGATTTTTTTCATAGGTCGCTTCCTATTCATGTATGTATTATGTGTTCCAAATATGAGCGAAATCGGACCACAAATAGAATTTTTGTGAATATCTTGATTCATGCGCCACCTGGCGGCGATTTTTTTCTTATTATTGCATTGTCATCGGGTTCTGAACTATATTCCAAGTTTCAAACTTGTGGCTTATCAGGAAGTTACTTAAATTTTAATTACAAAATTCGCGCTGGCCGTGCAGCCTGTAAAGTCAAGCTAAATAAAACCGTTTAATTAATTAATAATTAAAAATGGAGATGAGACACAAACTTCGGCAGCAACAAAATACGGCATCAAAAGAACGACATTAGTAATGCGGATGGAACATCAAGGTCCACTTAAACTTACGGTGGACTCTGGTAGTAGTCATTCGGATGATGAATTATTGTACAACACTAAATATTCATTGCGTCAACTCTTCACAAAGAAACTCGAAGTGGAGCTGGCTGACTATATAAAGAAATGTGCGTTTTACGCATATGGTTTGTCATACCAAACATTCAGAAAGTTTGTTTATGATTATGCTAAAATAAGATCACCGTTCCATTTGGATGGGATGTTACTAAGGAAGCAAGTAAAGACTGGCTTTATGCTTTTCTCAAAAGAAACCCAACTATTTCATTGCGAAAGCCAGAGAAAGTAAGTCTGGCCTGACTTTCGGGCTTTACAAAATCAGCTTTAGAAGAATTTTACTTAAACCTCAGGGTAGTTTATGAAACATACTCCTTCCAGCCAAAAGATATTTATAACTTAGATGAAACTGGAGTAACTACGGTCTTAGAACCTCCTGAGGTACCTAAGTATTTCAGTTCATCTGAGACAAAACACATAGTACCTACCTAGAAAATTTATTATATTTCGGTTTCCTGTTTTTTTAAATAGATTCTTGCTGGAAAGGGGCAGAGAACAGTGTCTCAAGCAACCATAGCAGAGCATGGAAGCCTAATCACTATGGTTGGGATTGTATGTGCCAGTGGAAACCATTTGCCCCCGGTGTATGTGTTTCCTCGTATACAATTCAACGAAAGATTCACATATGGATCCTTCCCGGGTTCATTGGATCTGAACTCAAAATCTGGCTGGACGACTTCAGAACTATTTACCAAAGTAGTGAAGCATATAAAATGCAACACTAATTGTTCGAAAGATTAGCCTATTCTCGTTTTACTAGATAACAATTCATCTCATTTTAGTCTGAAAAGCGTTAGCTTTTGCAGAGATAATGGAATTGTGATGCTATCTTTTCCACCTCATACCTCGCACCGTTTGCAGCCCTTACATGTGTCCATATTCGGACCATTCAAACAACTTTGTCGAAAGAGCTTCAACGATTTTACTGTTTCAAACATCGGAAAACAAATAACTATTTATGATGTGGCAAAATTAACGAATCATCGTTTCAGAAAGTCACTCTCGTCAGAAAATATATTGAAATGGTTTAAAAGTACAGGTATTTAGCCCTTTAACTCATAAATTTTTAGTGACGACATGATTACGTCGTAAGACTTGCCGGAAGTAGAATCTCCCCCAGTTATTAATGCCAGCCAAAACGTAGAAACGTAGGTGGCGGCCACCGTGGTGTGATGGTAGCGTGCTCCGCCTATCACACCGTATGCCCTGGGTTCAACTCCCGGGCAAAGCAACAGCAAAATTTTAGAAATAAGATTTTTCAATTAGAAGAAAATTTTTCTAAGCGGGGTCGCCCCTCGGCTGTGTCTGGCAAGCGCTCCGATTGTATTTCTGCCATGAAAAGCTCTCAGTGAAAACTCATCTGCCTTGCAGATGCCGTTCGGAGTCGGCATAAAACATGTAGGTCCCGTCCGGCCAATTTGTAGGGAAAAATCAAGAGGAGCACGACGCAAATTGGAAGAGAAGCTCGGCCTTAGATCTCTTCGGAGGTTATCGCGCCTTACATTTATTTTTATTTACATTTTAAAACGTAGAAAACAGACAAAATATAACAAGTTTGCAAGAAATCCCACAAAGCAATTGGGCCCAAAACCGAACTCCTGAAATGGTTCGTCCAATTAAACTTTTGTGTGCCTCTAAAAAACGGCCAGAAGTTAAACATCATTATCATAACTAGTTCAGCTGAGAAACAGAAGATGATGGAACCCAGCAAAAAAAAATTCATTATGTAAAGCGAACTATTGTGTTTTCACCAAAAAAGAGAACGCTTTAAAGAAAAAATCCACAAAAACTGACGTAATTGAATCTGATACGACTGAAGAAAATGAAGATAATGTTTCCTACTGTGAATCCATTAATTTTATTGGTCCCATTTCCGACGACGAAGGAAATTATGACATCGAAGATATCGACTCATCTAAATGGAAATTAACCGACGAAGATATATAAGATATAGGAGATTTTTTTCTGGTTAAATTTGCTCCTAAAAATCAAAAACCATTCCACTATATTGGTGAAATAACGGAAAAGTTCCATAGTAACGCTTTTAACATAAACTATTTACGAAGATTGACAACAATTAACTGGGTGTTTGTTAAACCAGACGTAGAAGATATCGCATTAGCTTCAAGATGTCAAATTGAACTTAAGTTACCACAGCCAACTAATCCAGCTGGCACAGCTCGATGCCGGACGAAGTATTTGTTTGATGTTAACTTTGGAGACTGCTATATTAAATAATTAAATACTTTTTCATTACCCTTATACTCTCTTCCAAATAATTACTATAATATTATTTAAAAATAGCTTCGGTGGAAAAAAAGGACGTGTGGTACTCGGGGACTGCCGCGGTAAAGCTATTGCATATTATCAACTTATGCAATTATAATATTTATGCAACATTTTGTTTTCTTTGATATTAATTCAAGTTTTGTCTTTGATATTAATTCAAGTCACACTTTTTAAGCGTGGTGACCGATAAGAAAACAAATTTTTTACTTTTATTGAATAAATGAGAAGTTAATATTGGTTAAAAATTTTTTATTATTATCTTACAAGATATGTACATACATAGGTTATTCAGGAATATTTATAATTGAAATTATAGGTTTATGGTAACTGAAATAGGAAACATACGATATCCTTGATATCCTCTAAATATCTTGAAAATACCGCGTCAATGGTGGTCCCATATTTTGTTGTGGATTCTTTTGGATCATTATTTATTTTCAAATTGAATTTTTCAAAAAAAAAAAAAAAAACTTGTCAACCGCTCTGATTTTTTATCAGCGACATTGAAGTTGAAATCGCCGGCCAAGAAAGTGGAAATTTATTACCATTTGTACCAAGTAATTTTGCCCCTTCTTCGGAGTACTCCAATAAAGTGCAATGAATAAAATGCTCTACCTCGTCCAATTTTGGATTCGGAGAAATGTAAATTGCTACCATGACAAAGTGTGGACCATTTCTAAGTTTGCATAAGCACGCACAAATGTCTCCAAAAAATGAGCGCCTAACATTAATATCGCTAACGTTTGCAATATTTATTTCAATATTTGGAGTCATAATAATATTTATATTATTTTTAAATATTTAAATTTAACTTTAACTTTAACTTTAACTCTAACTTAAACTTAAACTTTAACTTTAACTTTTACTTTAACTTTAACCTTAACCTTAACTTTAACTTTAACTTTAACTTTAACCTTAACCTTAACTTTAACTTTAACTTTAACCTTAACCTTAACTTTAACTTAACTTTAACTTTAACTTTAACCTTAACCTTAACTTTAACTTTAACTTGAACTTTAACTTTAACTTTAACGTTAACTTTAACTTTAACTTTAACTTTAAAATTAACTTTAACTTTAACTTTACCTTTACCTTTACCTTTAACTTTAACTTTAACTTTAACTTTACTTTTAACTTTAACTTTAACTTTAACAGTCGATCAAACATTGTCATATGTTCCTGAAGATGATTTCAGACTGAAATCGAAATTTCGACGAAGTAAAACTAAAATACAACTTTAAATATTGTGTTTTATTTAACTAAGGCATATCAGCTCAAAAATTTTTTTACCATAACAAGTACTTACAAGGCTATCAATTTTAACTTTAACTTTAATATTAACTTTAACTTTCACTTTAACTATAACTTTATGATAGAGATCCCATTTTATGTATTTGGCCTGTTGCTAACACCGAACCTTTTTCGAACCTTTTCGAACCTTTTTTGACAAATATCCGTTACGGTTTTTTTTTTGATTTAGTCGCCAAGCCCGCGATAAAATCTATGCAATAGCTTAAAAATGTTGTTCCTTGTCCTAAACTTTACTCCATGATTTTCTGTTTTATTATAAACAAAAACGAAAAGAAAATACCTTTTTTCGGTATAAGTTTGTTTTCGTAATAGTTATAGTGACAATACTCATGGGGATAGAGGTGTTTTGTACAAATCTAGAAGAACTTAAAATGTCGTCGCGAAAGTGTAAATATCAAGCTGATGCTTTTTGTTATATATGTGGGTAATTTATTAAAGTTCGAGATATAAAATATGAATTAAATACATCTCTCATCCTCTGTGAAGCCTACGAAGCATATTTTGGCTGTCCTGTTTGGAGCCATTACAAGACATAGGCTCCACATGTTGCTTGTAGTTACTGTAAAAGATGTTTGGAAGGTAAGCAAATTTTATTTAAATACTACATTAAATAAAATAGACATAAGATCGCGGGTTCGAATCGAGCAGCAAAAATTGTAAAATAGACATATTGATTTATCTTTCTATATTTTATGTTGGTATCGAGGTGAGAAAAGATCTATGAAATTTGCGACACCAAGAATATGGCGAGTACAAAAGACCACGTTAAAACTGCTACTTTTGCATTGTGAATCCGAGTAACAGACGTTGTGCGGACCAAATATTGCCAACAAATTTGGCCCACACAATACTGTCATAGCAACACCCAATATTGTCATAGCAACACACAACCTACGGCTGAGCGAAGCCAGCAACATACGACACTAGCACCGCAACATGAGGCTGACGAAGCCAGCAACACGACCACACAATAAACATATCAAGTTAAACCCACGAATACAACCCGCAATAGACGAGGGCATACCAACTTCAACCACAACATCAAACATCATTATACCCAAGCCATGCGACAACAACAACTATAGCTTCTACCGACACACGGCCGATCGTAACAACACGGTCCCAACGGGCCGGCAAGCTAACCAAAATCATCAACACATGCATTATGATTATTGAAGTCTATAATAAAAACGACCACATCAAGAAAACAGTCAGTGAGTGCGGAGCCGTGAAAGCGAAAAGTCGAGGCGGATGATTCATCGCCCTACCAGTGAACCGATATACCAACGCGAGTGAGTACAGTTTGCGCATCAAGCCACGTTGACGTCAGTTAACCATATCAGCTGCAGAACCGTCAACGCTGACGTCGCCCATCGCGTCAACAACTGCGCCATCGACGCCAGCAACGGTACAGCCCGGCACGGTGAGTATAAGTCGAATCTACGGACGGTGGCGATAGCTCGTGTAGGGAGGTATCTTCAACACGAGACATCGGCACCCTACCTAGACGCAGACTGAGCTGTAAGTGAGTGTGTGGGTTTCCCCGTCACTGAACGCTTCAGGGTGCGCTCATCCGATTCCTCACAGTCGACCGCGAGGCGACCCGTTATCGCTGCAGGCCACCCACGCCAACGAACGGTACAGCCCGGCATTGTGAAACATAAATCGGATCTACGGACGGAGGAGATAGCTCGTGTAGAGGGGTTTCTTCAACACGAGACATCGGCACCCTACCTAGACGCAGACTGAGCTGTAAGTGAGTGTGTGGATTTCCCCGTCACTGAACGCTTCAGGCTGCGCTCAGCCGATTCATCACAGTCGAATGCGAGGCGACCCGTAAGGCGCTACCGAACTGCGACGCCAGCACCAACGCGTCATCAACGAGCGCCCAGTGGCTGCATACATATTATCATCGAGCGTCCCCAGCCAACATCAACGCGTCATCAAAGAGCGTCCCAGAGGCCGCATACCTATTACCGTCGAGCGTCCTCAGCGGCGAAATAACAACCGCGACGCCACCGTCAACAAGTCATCAACGAGCGCCCGCTTACTCTTTCATCTCGAGCGCCCCAGTGGCCGCACACAAGTTATCATCGAGCTTCATCAAAGGGCGTCCCCAGTGGCCGCATACGTATTATCATCGAGCGTCCTCAGTGGGAAATACTAGCCGCGACGCCAGTGTCAACGCGTCATCAACGAGCGACCTCAGTGACCGCTTACTCTTTAATTTCGAGCGCCCACAGTAGCCGCACACAAGTTATCATCGAGCATTTTCAGCGGGAAATACTAGCCGCGGCGCCAGCGTCAACGCGTCATCAACGAGCGTCCTCAGTGACCACTTACTCTTTCATTTCGAGCGCCCCCAGTGGCTGCACACAAGTTATCATCGAGCATCCTCAGCGGCGAAATACTAACCGCGAAGTCACCGTCAGCGCGTCAACAACTAGCGTCCTCAGTGACCACATACTCTTTCATTTCGAGCGTCCCCAGTGGACGCATACACATTATCATCGAACGTCCTCAGCGGCGAAATACTAACCGTGAGGCCAGCGTCAACGCGTCGTCAACGAGCGTTATCAGTGACTGCATACTTGGTACGACAGCCAACGTCGCGGCAAACGCCAGCATAGGGCGTCCAATAACCACGCGCTAACGGGACCTGGCGGACCGTTAGCCAATACAAAGCATAAGACAAATAAATAATACATAAAGGAGAGATAACAACACCATAAGCCAGCACGCCAGCAGGCATACCAACGGGACTCGGGGAACCGTTACCCACGTCGATACCAAAAATGAATAACGTTGAATAAAATATAACTTAAATTAAGTTTTAGATATAATTTAAGTGTAAATAAATAAAGTTAAATAAAGTACGACTTGGAAAAGGGCCCCCAGTATAAATTTATTGTACTGAAACCTGGGCACGGCGGGTAAAGAACAGAAATTTATTAAGGAGCATCGGGGCACAGGGAAAGCTTCGTTACAATTGGCGCCTGAGCAGGGACCGTCCAAGTCGTATAACTAATTATTCAGGGGGAAAAATCCCCGAACATTTTTTTGAAGATGACTGAGCCACTCGATACAACGTGGCTGGATAACGTCGCCAAAGAGCAACTAGTAATAGCACAAGCCTAGACATCGAGCACACAGGCACAACGCGAGAGATCCAAAAACGGATAGTCCTAACAATTTCCAAGTCACCGACCGACTCCGAGATATACGAAAAATTCACGTCTATGGAGGCCACACAGAGGGTCGCAGAAACCAACTCAGAGAACGAGAGTGGATCAAAGGTACCAATCCCACCGACTCCAAGTGGAACAGGAGAAATAGGTCCCACAAAGACACCGGAACCGACCCAATTTACATTTCCCACACAGAACATACAAACAACACCCCAGTACCCACCCGTAGCGAACACCGTAAACCCCAACGATGTGATAGCCCAAGGTAATCAGGTATCGGCCCACGTAATCGCACCCGTCACCGATCAAGTACGGAAGTGGTCAGTGAAATACGATGGTGAACGAGATCCCTTAGCATTCATAGAGCGGCTGGAGGAATTGGCAGAAATATACACGGTAAGTGCAGACTGTGAAAAGGTTAAAAGGATTTATATAGAAATAAAAACACCGTCAATAACTTGTAGCGCTAATGTTCAGCGCAGAAATTCAATTCCCCCTTTATTGACAAATGCTTTCCCTTTTATAGGAATTGTGCTTACATTACTATTACAATATTTTCATACAATACTTACACACTAAAAACACCTACATTCTATTTCTATATACCTAGTCAGTAGAATATTCTTTTTACCTAACTATGTAATAATATTTGGTCAGATGCACTGACAAACCGACGCTGTCGATCAGTAACGCTTATGGGTTAATTAACTGTAAATGGATATGTCGCCCCGCTGAATTCAATGTAACTTATCTATGCCGCTATAACTGCTATGAGTAATTTGTGTGTGGTCGAAAGTGAAATTCATTTGCTTATGCATTCCAAGCTAGCCCTTTTCTGGCATGTACGTAAATACAAATATCTTTTATTCTGGTAATGCCACACCATCCACCTTTAAGAAGAATCGCATACACTTGAGAACAATTGTATGAGATTCTTAAAGTGATTTAATGACCCATTTAGAGTTTACAAAATTTTAATTGCTTTTTATTTGCTATTGTAATTTATTGTCTTGCGGTAATTTGATATTGAGCGTGAAGAGTTCGCTCACTTATTTTTATACTGATGAGTAAATTGGAATGCTATTGCTGAAACTGTTTTTTGTTAAACTGTGTGAGTTAATAGCAGCTTTTTTTTTTTGTAATGTTATTTTCCTATTACCATTTTCTAGTCTATTGAGAATTTGAAGTAAAAATATTTTTTACTACTATTCAACTCTATTTAGAGTAAAAGATATTTTCCTATTACTATTTCCTATTCTATCTGTGGCTAAAGTAAAAATATTTTTCCTAAAATTATGGCCTCTCTAAAAGCGAGGTTTCCTAACTGAAGCATCCAATATTTGTATCTCTTTCTTTAATTATTTCTATGAGATAACATCTTTTCATTGTTATTTCACTTCATTAGGGTTACATTAAACTTAGTAAAAAAAATCTGTAGGTAATTATACGGGAATGTATATTATGAACTATGTAACTAATTATGTAGAAATTTAGGAGCTGTGATTGACGGTAGAGCATAGTAATTTTAATTAATCTGTAAACGGAAGGTACAGTTGTTGCAAAAATGTTTCGTATCTTTAAATGTTCTTTTCATATTTTCGATATTTTCATATTTTCCAGCAATTTCTTTGATCTTATTTGTCATGCGATTTCTGCGGCAGCCACCAGGCTAGAATTTCCATGACTTTTATGAAGAATTATTTTTATTTTTATACCGGGATTTGTCACTTTCACAACCTTTGGGTTTGTGCAATTGTTTGATCTTAGAGAACTTGGGTACCTACTTTTATTATTTTAAATTTGCGTACTCGAGTAAATATTCCATTTTTTTCACCAATTTGTCCTTCAGGACAACTGTGTTTTCCTTATAAATTTCAAGTCCTGGATTGGCGGCATTTGTACAACGTGTGTACAGCCTGATAAGTAATTGTTCTAAGTCAATTTTATTATCTACAATGAGGTTGCTTGTATTTCTTACGCTACCATTTTAGGAGCGCGACATGTCTCATTATTACAAATTTATATAGCGCTTTATATATTTTATAGGTTCTCTTTGTGACTTTTTCTTCATACATTTTTTTTTTTGTTGTTATGGGCTTGTTTTAAAATTTTTGTATTTTTCTGTCTTAAGTTTTGCTTATTTCCACTGTCCTAGAACTTCCTATTGCTTCATGACCATCTTTGTCAGGAGCATTCAGAGGAATTATGCAAATTCTTTATTTTCTATTGAATTTAGGCAGGGCTCTCGAAGCTGCCTTTGTTGTCGATTGCTACATTTAAATTTACTTGAAGTATTTATTGCTCTTCCTCAGCTTTGAGTTTTGAATTTAAATAGAAAGCTTAAATAATAGAAAATATTAAATTTCTTAGATACGAGCTTGAACGGGTTTTGGTTGCCTATATTTCGCTTTCATATAGTTTTTGAGTATCGTAGCTATTGCGATGGTCAATAGCGTAACGCAGATTAAAACTGCTAGCCATATATCTGGTATTTTTTGAATATCTTTCGTATCTACCCTTGCTGGTGGTTCATATTTTAAGGCTCTATTTTCCGTTGATTCCGAGTTTTCCTTTCCTAACTCGTATCCGGCTATCGCTATCATTATGCCTTGGGCTATTTTTGCCCACCAAGACAATTTAAAACTTCTCTAATTTTAATAAAATGTTAAATATTTTATACTTTTTATTGTAAAACTTGTTATTCTAAAATATTTCTTAAAATATTTTGATTTAGGTTAATATTTTTAACATTTAAAAAAAAATTATGATTTAATAGCTTAGTATATATATATATTTTTTTTTATTAATTTTACAAAAATATCTAAAACTTTAATCCTAGGCTATTTTGTTTCATTTTTATGTATTCATAAATAGAATTTTTCAGAGGTATTATAATTTTAGTATCGATCCCTATCGGGGAAAGTCATCCTTATCATCTTAGTTGTTTCTTCTTCTTTGGTCGTAGGGTTTACCACATCTTCTAGGGTTCGTTCCCTAGTCATTCCTATAATCGTGCAAAGCGTTTTTAGTGCATTTAGTTCTTTCTCTAGGTCCCTAGTTTTTAGAGTATTTCCGTCCCACCATTGGAGTCGTACTTTCGAGAAGTCCCTTTGCATTTTAATTTATTATTTAAATCCTGAAAGGGTGGTAGATTTAAACAATTTCTAAATAAGGAAATATCCTCGCAATTTTTGTATGATATATGTATGTATATATTGCGAAAGTTAACAGGGTATTTAAGAAGCTTTATGAAAACGCCCTAAGCATTCCAATTTAAGAACTTAAATTATTTAATTAATTATTTTTTTTCAAATCATTGTTTTTTTTTCTTTAGATTTTAACTGAACAAATTATATAACTTTTAACATTATAAATTTGAAATATTCTTTTAGATTTTAATTAACATTCCTGATTTTTAAAAAAAATTGCCTAAGCAAAAATAAAATTTTTGCTAATGGGTAAACGTCCCTAACGCCGCTCAATTTATTCTAAAAATTTATATACTTAACATACGTAAAACTTGTTGCCAATCTTGTTGCCAGTCGTACTGCTCATCGTGTCCTGCTGGTTTGTTATTATTCCCTTAGTTGGTCTCCGGCCGTCACTCAGATATTATATTTATTCCACCCTTTTTTATGCGGTTTGCTGATTGCCATGAAGTATGCCTTTTGTTCTAGTTTATTGTCTTCTTTTGCCTTTGTTCTTTTTTTTTAAATTCAAATCGGTTGCTTTCAACTTGACGTGGAGCCTTGGTCCTCCATATCGCTCCGGTGTGCTTTCAAAATTGTTTGGTGACTCAAATTGTGTGGTAGGATCTTTGAGATCTTCTTCAATATATTTTGCTTCAGATTGTTAGGATTTATACTAATGAAATCCTTTTGGCATTGCTTGATCAGCAACTTTTTCCTTAAATGTTGAACTGGCAGGATGTTCCTCCAGCTAATCTTGCTTTAGGACAGGTTCCTCTGACCAGCTATATCCTTAGCAGTTTTGCTAATTTCTGATCAAGCTGGCAGGATTTTTGAAAAGAAAAGGATTAAATGTATTTATGATGATGGCAGGATCGCCATGTAAAGGATTTATGTAGAAATAAAAACAGCGTGAATAACTTGTAGCGCTAATTTTCAGCGCAGAAATTCAATTCCCCCTTTATTGACAAATGCTTTCTCTTTTATAGGAATTTTGCTTACAATACTATTACAATATTTTCATACAATACTTACACTCTAAAAATAACTGCATTCTATTTCTATATACCTAGTCAGTAGAATATTCTTATTACCTAACTATGTAATAATATTTGGTCAGATACACTGACAAACCGACGCTGTCGATCAGTCATGCTGGTCAACACGTGAGCTAGTGAGAGTGACGCTTATCGGTTAAGCAACTGTAAATGAATATGGGTCCCCGCTGAGTTCAATGTAACTTATCTATGCCGCTATGACTGCTATGTGTAATTTGTGTGTGGTCGAAAGTGAAATTAATTTGCTTATGTATTCCAAGCTAGCCCTATTCTGGCATGTACTTAAATACAAATATCTTGTATTGTGGTAATGGCACAAGACCTTCTCCCGAAAACTATGCCCGAGTTACTTTAAAACACCGCCCTCCATTGGTACCGCAACAATAACGAACACTGGACCAACTGGGCGGCCTTCAAGCGGGATTTCCTACTATTTTTCCTGCCAACGAGATATTTCGAGCGTCTGGGGGACGACATACGACAGCGGAGGCAACACGCAAAAGAGAAATACAAGGACTATGTACTGTCAATACAGAACTTGATGCGGCACGCCGGCTATAGTAACGAGCAACAACTGGAGAGGATATTCCGAAACAGCCATCCGAATTATCCCCCCCAAGAATACCAAAAGAAGGCACCAAAGCCGAAAGAAGACCAAAGGCAAGAAATCCGACAGGACGAACCATGGCGGTTCCATCACGCAAGCCTCCGCGAACGTGGCTTACTCGAACTGTCCCCACAACAACCACTTGGGTCGGTTAATAAAAACCACCCGAACTGTGTCCAACAGTGAGAATAACTGCGTCACGTACGAGTGTTCCGAAACATGGCAAATGTTGCACGGGGGCTCGAACCCAATAACGCAACCCAGTCAAATAATAAACGGAGATCAAACCCAGATGTTACCCCAAAGTCACTGTGCGACAGCCTTTATCACACGCCCCGAACAAGGTCATGACAACAAGAACACACGAACGGGCAACCATCAGAACGAGGCAGACCCTTCCTTCCTTTCTTAATTGGTGCTTAACCGTCTAAACGGTTATGGCCGTCCAACAAGGCGCGCCAGTCGCTGTGCCAACCGGGGCCAATTGGTCACGCCAAGGGAGTTTAAATCGTTTTCCACCTGGTACTTTAAACGGAGTGGGGACCGCCCTCACCTCTGCTTCCATAGGAGAGTTCCGATAGAAACACTTTCTTGGCCGGAGCATCATCTTTCATTCTCATAACATGGCCTAGCCAGCGCAGCCGCTGCGTTTTAATTCGCTGGACTATGTTGACGTCTGCATAAAGCTCGTACAGCTCACCATTAAATCTTCTTCGGTACTCGCCATCGCCAACGCGTAGAGGTCCACAAATCTTTCGAAGAACTTTTCTCTCGAACATTTCAAAAGCCGCTTCATCTGCTGTTGTCATTGTCCATGCTTCTGCCCCATATAGTAGGACGGGTACGATAAGTGACTTGTAGAGTATGATTTTCGTTCGCCGAGCGAGGACTTTACTTTTCAATTGCCTACCTAGTCCAAAGGAGCATTTATTTTTTTTTATGCTACTTTGAACGAGGCAGACCGCATACGTGAATTCTTGACGGAAGAACTCCAGAAATTCGAGGCGATGACCGGGGTGGCCAACGTGGCCGAGCACCGGATTACCATGACCACCCAATAAAGCAGCGGTACTTCCCACGCAATCCAGCAATCCAGAGCATCATCAACACCGAGTTCGACGAACTCCTGGCGAAGGGATGCATCGAGCCATCGGCAAGTGGCGACTATACGTAGACTATCGGCAGCTGAACGCCCGATCAATACCAGATGCATACTCCTTGCCAAGGATAAAACACATATTAGATAAGCTACGGCGGGCGAAATACATCAGTAGCCTAGACCTCAAAAACGGTTATTGCCAGATACCTTTGGAATGTGATAGCCGCCCGTACACCGCTTTCACCGTACCAAGGAGCGGCCTATTTCAATGGCGCGTCATGCCGTCTAGTCTACATTCCGCACCAGCAACATTTCAGAGGGCGCTGGACCAAGTCTTGGGGCCGGAGATGGAACCGCACGCCTTTGCTTATCTGGACGAAATAATCGTCATAGGCTCGACCCTTGAGGAATATATACGAAAATTACGAGAAGTACCACTACGACTACAGCATGCCAATCTAAGAATAAATCCTGAGAAGTTCGATCTCTTCAAGAAGGAGCTACGTTACTTGGGCCACGTAGTCAGCGACAAGGGAATTCACACGGACCCCGAGAAAGTTGCCGCCATACAGGAGCTGAAACCACCGACCAACATCAAAGAAGTACGTTTATACCTGGGGATGGCGTCCTGGTACCGTCGCTTCGTGCCCGACTTTGCCACGTTAAGCCAGCCGCTCATAGCGTTACTCAAGAAGGGAAAGCATTGGAGGTGGGGAGACGAGCAGCAAGGGGCATTCGAAACCCTCAAACATAAGCTCACTGAGGCCCCTATACTAGCATACCCAGACTTCACGAAGAAATTTACCCTACAGACGGATGCAAGCAACTTCGGCCTGGGAGCAGTATTGACACAAGACGTGGACGGCAGCGAACGAGTGATCGCCTACGCGAGTCGAAAGTTAAACAAAGCGGAAATCAACTATTCACCTACCGAGAAGGAGTGCCTGGCCATCGTATGGGGAATCCGTAAAATGAGGCCTTATCTTGAAGGCTACCGATTCAATGTTATAACCGTTCATCTGGCGCTGAAGTGGCTGACGCATTGTCGCGACAGCCATTGGAGACCCTACTGCAGGCCATAACCACGAACCCACAATGCAAGTGGTGGCAGCGACGCGTCGATGAAGTACGCACCAAGCCGGAGAAGTACGCCGACTATGTGTTAGTGGACGGACAACTCTATCGTCACATTCCATGCAGATCCCACGACGAGGATATAGTGCCGTGGAAGTTGTGCGTGCCAACGCCGCTCCGACAGCGTGTACTACAAGAGAACCACGACACACCAAGCGCGACACATATGGGTATTCGCCGGACGGTAGTACGGATCGTCGACCGCTACTATTGGCCAGGGATGTTTCGCGACATCAGGTTACACACGCCAATGCGAGTCGTGCCAGAAGTACAAGGAGGGGCAACAGAAGCCAGCCGGGAAGATGCTTTCACAGGCAGCACAGGCGCCATTCGCCGCGTCTGCGTTGAATTCGTTGGACCCCTACCACGCTCCACATACGGTAATACCATGATTTTAGTGTTTCAGCAAATGGGTAGGGTTAGTCCCTATGAGGCGAGCTATGGCAGAGGACCTCCGCCGCGCTTTCAGAGAACGCATCATCGCAAGATTCGGCGTGCCCAAAATACTCATCTCGGATAACGGCGTGCAATTCACCAGTACCATATGGAAACGTTACCTCCACGAGATCGGGGTACGGCAACAATTCACTGCACCTTATACACCCCAGAAGAATCCCACGGAGCGCGCTAATCGGACCTTGAAAAGGATAATAGCCCAACTCAATAAATCGAGACATAACTGATGGGACGACCTCCTGCCCGAAATCGAGCTTGCCATATACTCCAGCGTAGCAGCCTCAACAGGGTACAGTCCTGCATTTCTAGTACATGGGCGTGAGCCACGATTACCGGGAGCACTCTACGACGAAATAAATGTCGGAACCGGTACGAATCCCACAACGGCAGAGGAAAAGTCCAACAGGATGCAGGAGGCATTTAAGATAGTTAGGCAGAACATGGAAAGAGCTGCCACCGACCAAGCTAGGCATTATAATCTTCCTCGGAGAAAGTGGAACCCCGAAGTCGGTGAACTGGTCCTAGCAAAGGAGCATCACCTATCCAAGGCGGGAGAGGGATTTGCCGCAAAACTGCCGCCAAAATACGACGGCCCGTACCAAATATTGGGGTACCTATCACCAGTTATCGTCCAACTGCGAAAAGTCGACGGAGGAAAAGAGAAAACGGCGAACATCAGTGAATTAAAATTATACTACGCGGCCGAGACCGCAGAACCACAGCTAAGCCAGCGGAAAAAGAAAAAATTTCTTTTACGAGAAAGACCCAACAACCGATATCATTCCCTGTCTTATCACTAACCACCGAAGGGACAACACCCGTATCATTTTTTCTTCATTCAATCTCTAACCAGCGAAGGGACAACACCCAATATCAATTTTCATTTTATCACTGATCAGCGAAGGGACAACACTCACATCATTTTTTTCATTCAATCAATGGCCTTTAAAGCGACAACACCACTGAGAGTAAAATCAGAGAATTTAATAAACCCAAATTTAGCAAGTATGCAGCAACAACCAAAATGGCTAGAAAGCGTGAAACGCGTACGCGACCGTATTGGTGAAAAAGAGGCGAAACGGCCCAGGATCATGATGCTGGAACTAACCAAGGAGGCCCCACGGAACACCAACTCTGCTCGCGAAGACGGGAGTGTCCCTAAATCCCCAAAAAAAATCCCCAAACACAGAATCCCCAGGTAAAAAAAAATCCCAAATACATAATCCCCAAATTGGAAATCCCATAACCGCACTTTTTTTGGGGATAAATCCCCAAACCTTTTTTGAGGAAATATCAAAAAGCCTCGAACACCAAATCACAAAAATTTTAATTAAATCATCTGGTAAAGTTCTGACGCGTATAAACATAATTACGCATTTACATATATATATGTAAGTATGACTATAGGCATAAAGTGAAATGATGGGAAATAACCTAACGGCACACGTTCTATTTGCATTGTGTTTTCATATCTTCTTTCTGTTCTAACCATGTCAATGTTATATTGCGAATTTGACAACAAGTTCTTTTGTACATCAGTGACACAGAGGCTTAGGTCTTCAATTACCCTGAAAAAGTCGTCGGTTCAACGCCAGATCACGGATTTAAATTTCATTTTCTATTTATTTAATTTTGGTTTATTTAATTTTATGTATGTTTGTTTAATGGTGTGTTAACTGAGCCCGAGTTTACAAAGCTTCTCATTCGCAACGAAGAAGAACTTTACAAAAACAAATCTACATGGCACACAAATTAATATAGAGACAAAATGTCTCAATTGTGTTGTTAGTGTAGAAGTGAGAAAAAACTGAATTAAGCATGAAAACAAATACCAGCAGGATAGCCTAGTGGTTACAGGCAACTGCAATTTCACCATGTTATTCACGGTTCGAATCTCGGTGAAACCTTTGATAACATTACAAAATTGCCTGATGATGATTACGTTGGCGGTTTTCGAAATGGTTCCATCGCAGTATGCCAGTAAATGTTTCTTTCTTTTCAGTTTCTCTAAGAAAACTTAATAATTGAAATTCAATTATTACAAGCCGGTGTTAAGCTCATTAATTCTTAAATATAAGTATAAACTGAACACACCATTAAACAAACATACATAAATATGTAAAACTGAGCTCGAGTATACAAAGGTTCTCATTCTCAACGAAGAAGAACTTTACAAAAACAAATCTACATGGCACACAAATTAATATAGAGACAAAATGTCTCAATTGTGTTGTTAGTGTAGAAGTGAGAAAAAACTGAATTAAGCATGAAAACAAATACCAGCAGGATAGCCTAGTGGTTATAGGCAACTGCAATTTCACCATGTTATTCACGGTTTGAATCTCGGTGAAACCTTTGATAACATTACAAAATTGCCTGATGATAATTACGTTGGCGGTTTTCGAAATGGTTCCATCGCAGTATGCCAGTAAATGTTTCTTTCTTTTCAGTTTCTCCAAGAAAACATAATAATTGAAATTCAATTATTACAAGCCGGTGTTAAGCTCATGAATTCTTAAATATAAGTATAAACTGAACACACCATTAAACAAACATACATAAATATGTAAAACTGTGCCCGAGTTTACAAGGCTTCTCAGTCGCAACAAAGAAGAACTTTACAAAAACAAATCTACATGGCACACAAATTAATATAGAGACAAAATATCTCAATTGTGTTGTTAGTGTAGAAATGAGAAAAAACTGAATTAAGAATGAAAACAAATACCAGCAAGATAGCCTAGTGGTGAAAGGCAACTGCAGTTTCACCATGTGATTCACGGTTCTATTCCCGGTGAAACTTTTGACAACATTACAAAATTGCCTGATGACGATTATGTCGGCGGTTTTCGAAATGGTTCCATCGCAATATGCCAGTAAATGTTTCTTTCTTTTCAGTTTATCTTAGAAAACATAATAATTGAAATTCAATTATTATAAGCCGGTGTTAAGCTCATGAATTCTTAAATATAAATATAAACTGAACACACCATTAAACAAACATACATAAATATGTAAAACTGTGCCTGAGTTTACAAAGCTTTTCATTCGCAACGATGACGAACTTTACAAAAACAAATCTACATGGCACACAAATTTATATAGAGACAAAATGCCTCAATTGTGTTGTTAGTGTAGAAATGAGGAAAAACTGAATTAAGCATGAAAACAAATACCATCAGTATAGCCTAGTGGTTAAAGGCACTTTTGATAACTTAGAAAAATTGCCTGATGATGATTACGTTGGCGGTTTTCGAAATGGTTCCATCGCAATGTGCCAGTAAATGTTTCTTTATTTTCAGTTTCTCTTAGAAAACATAATAATTGAAATTCAGTTATTACAAGCCGGTGTTAAGCTCATGAATTCTTAAATATAAGTATTTAATTTTATTTAATATTAATGTATTAATTAATTTATTATTAAAAATACTGTGAAAGGATATAAAAAAATTTAAATGAAAAACCTAGATCTGGTAGTGAGCCGACGATGAGAAAATATCGCAAAATTAGCATAATATCATTAATATAGCTATTGAATAGAAGGAGACTACGAAAGCAAACTGCAAAAGTTCTCAAAATAATTGAAAAATGGAAAATTCAAAACGTTACAGATCTCCATCGCCCAAATATCTTCTTGGAGAAAAACTTCCATTAAAGTATAAGTTTTGTTTGTGAAATGAATTTCTATCGCCTTATTAACTGCAAAATGTATCGAATTCGTTACTTCTTGTCGACAGACGATAAAATTACCAGAAAACTGCTGGCAGGGTTTTGTAATGTAATTTATACATAAAAATATATGTATGTACATATGCATTTATAATTTTTAAAAACAAAAAAATGTTCCGGTGTGAATCTGCAATGCAATGAATTTAGAATTTTTTTCAGTATTAATTGTATTTATTTATTGCAATGCACTGTATTTTCTTTAATGTTCCAATTAAATATTTGTGAAATCATCAATTCATATTAATTGTATTTATTTATTGCAATGCACTGTATTTTCTTTAATGTTCCACTTAAATATTTGTGAAATCATCAATATTGAAGTGTTAATTTGCAAATAGAATCGCGACGATTTTAAACCTAAGTTGAATGTTTTTCACACAGAAAATGGGGATTTCGTGTTGGGGATTTTGATGATGGGACTTTGATTTTGGGGATTTTGATTTGGGGATAAAGGGGGTAACCCCGCGAAGACGCCACTCACGCAGCGATACGCCATATGGAATTAACCCACACTCAACGTACCGTACGTAGGAGCGCTGCCACGCACACCGTCTGCGCATCCGCCAGGCGCATAACCCCAGTGTACGCCACCGTCGGCGATGCTACCGCCACTGCACCGAACACGGCGGCAAACACTACCGCAGGAGTACATACCAAGCCAGCACAAGAACGCATCACGCAAGCAAACGCTCGACGCACAGCTACGACCTACGCAGTAGCCGCACGTATAGCCGCCGTACAAACGGCCGCCGCCGAAATAAAAGTAAGACGCACAGTCACTCCGCTCGCAGCGGCCGCACGCACAACAGCCTGGGCAGAGTCCATAATCGCACAGTAAGTCCCCAAAGCCATTTCCAACCTGCACAGTAGGAAGGATAACGGTAGAGGGGACCAGCGCACATGAAGCAATCGTCGTGAAGGGGGAAAACCCTCAACAAGACCGCCTGCATACCACCAGTGTAAGCAACAGCTCAACCGACACCTGCAGCAGCCCATCCGACACCAGCGCAACCGACTCCAGTGACGAGACAGAAGGTGACGAGGAGGACGAAGCCAACGACAACGCGGCAATCCGTAGTGAAAATACTTCCAACCCTACCACAACCGAGACTCTCGTGGTGCAAAAACCGCCGACCATCGAACTCTCCTCAGACGAAAGCACAATCCCAGGGCAAACAAACGAGCCAGAACTAGTCTACCCACCGGGACCGGATGGAATCGCGCCGTACGAAGTGGACTTGCGGTTGCTCGAGGGATCACTGACCGACGCAATAATAGACTACAGGCCGAGTATGGGGAGCAGACCATCACCCTCAGCCCCTTTGTCGTGCGGCAATTAGCTCAACCCGGGAGGTGCGAGGAGAGCTATCGGCGTCTACATCGATGGCTTCGGAAGACAGATCTATTCGGGAAACGCGTGGTACTAGCACCACACAACGTAGCCAACCATTCGTATATGGTGGCACTGGCAACCCAAGAAGTCACCCACCAAGTCACCGACATGGAGTGCTGGCATCGGCGATACATTTGGGTCGCGGCCTAAAGAGAAAGAGGTAGGATACCATACGCAGCCAAGGCGTGGCATGACTTCTTGCGATGGGAATACCAGCAGAGGTACGGCCGCGACGAGGGGAATGTGAGCACCAAATATTGCCAACAAATTTGGCCCACACCATACTGTCATAGCAACACCCAATATTGTCATAGCAACGCACAACATACGACTGAGACAAGTCAGCAACATATGATACTAGCACCGCAACATGAGGCTGACGAAGACAGCAACACGATCACACAATAAACATATCAAGTTAAAGATACGAACACCAGCACCAACGCGTCATCAACGAGCGCCCCAGTGGCCGCATGCATATTATCATCGAGCGTCCTCAGCAGCGAAGTAACAACCGCGACGCCAACATCAACGCGTCATCAAAGAGCGTCCCCAGTGGACGCATACCTATTATCGTCGAGTATCCTCAACGGCGAAATGACAACCGCGACGCCAACGTCATCGACGAGCGCCCGCTTACTCATTCATTTCGAGCGCCCCAGTGGCCGCACACAAGTTATAATCGAGCGTTATCAATGGGCGTCCCCAGTGGCGGCATACATATTATCATGGAGCGTCCTCAGCGGGAAATACTAGCAGTGACGCTAGCGTCAACGCGTCATCAACGAGCGTCCTCAGTGACCGCTTACTCTTTCATTTCCAGCGCCCCCAGTAGCCGCACACAAGTTATCATCGAGCATCCTCAGCGGCGAAATACTAACCGCGACGTCAACGTTAGCGCGTTAACAACGAGCGTCCTCAGTGACCGCATACTCTTTCATTTCGATTGTCCCCAGTGGCGGCATACACAATATCATCGAACGTCCTCAGCGGCGAAATACTAACCGCGACGCCAGCGTCAACGCGTCATCAACGAGCGTCATCAGTGACTGCATACTCGGTACGACAGCCAACGTCGCGGCAAACGCCAGCATAGGCGTTCAATAACCACGCGCTAACGAAACGTGGCGGACCGTTAGCCAATACAAAGCATAAGACAAATAGGTAATATATAAATGAGAGGTAACAACAACATAAGCCAGCACGCCAGCAGGCATACCAACGGGACTCGGGGAACCGTTACCCACGCCGATACCAAATAGGAATAACGTTGAATGAAATTTAACTTAAATGAAGTTTTAGATATAATTTAAGTGTAATTAAAGTTAGATAAAGTACGACTTGGACTTGGCCCCACAGTATAAATTTAATGTACTGAAACCTGGACACGGCGAGTATACCCCAGCAATTTATTAAGAAGCATCGGGGCACAGGGAAAGCTTCGCTACAACGTAGAGGTAAAAATGCAAAACCTATCGAATATCCTGATCTTGAATCTTTTTCTGCTCCAGTCACATACGATCTGGCACGACCAGTACCAGAGCCACCGGATAAAATTATCGCAGAAAAGTAGATCATCACTTAGTTCTTATAAAAGCAATGCCGATAAGGAGTTTTTACCGACACTAGAACAACCAAAACATCATTTCATCACTACTGAAGATTTTAATGATTTGATTAGAGATTTAAATTTACCAAAGAGTAAAGCAGAGCTTTTAGGCTCTTCTTCGAACAACGTTATCAAGGCCAATGAAAACATGATGGGAGACTATATTTGGGGTTTATTGAGGGATAATACCTATGAACATAAAAGTAAAAGTGTACACTTTTAAATCATTTTCCACTTTTTTGTAAGTTATTTCGATATTAGAAAATATTTATTTGAATTGTTTCATTTTCAAGTAAAAATTTAAAACGCAGGTTTTGAAAAATTTCGTTCAAGGTTTCCTAAATAGGAAAGAAGGCTTTTTCATGCCATATATTTTTTTTCGTCAAATTACGACCTAAAGAATTGAAATTTAATGCTTTGAAGTTAAAGTCAAATTTTGTGTTGACCCGTGTAATTGATGTATATTGGAAAGATTTTCCGTCATCCCTTGTCAAATTTAGTTTCGAGACAAACTGTTTCAGCGTTGTGCAACCATCAGTGTCAATTTTCGATCTGATCTCTTGTTATATACTTCCTTTTCCTGTTTCTAGAAAAACACATCGCCTTTCCATAAGTTTGAGAAAATATATGTTTCTAAAAACTGTGCATTTCTAAATTCACGAAAATTCTATTGTACCAACAACTAGATGTGAATGCGCTTTTGTGGGATTTTCTTACTTTAACCTTTGCTTCTTGTAATAATAAAATAACATAACGTAAAATAAAGTCACGTAACCAGCCCGGGAAATTATGAGTTAAATATTTTAGAGAATTTACCTGTCATATAAGTTTAAACGGCCAAACTGACAGAATAAAGCCAGTCCCAGTCCTAGTCCTAGTTCCAGTCTCCGTCCCGCTACCGTGCAAAGTCCCAGTCGGTCCCTGGTCTACTAGCTGGAAACAATTATCGTAATAGTTATAATAATAAACCCAACGAATTACCAACCAAAGCCCGCCCAACCGACACAAGGGGCGTATCCGCATCACGCACGGATTTGTTTGCATCGACAGCTTAAAGTGCTCAGATGCAGAGAAGGACTCATCAGTTTTAAGCAAAATACATGTAAGACATTGTAAAATTATGATAGATTTTTTATTTGTATATATATATACTGTTTTTTTTTTTTTTTGGATGTGAAGAACAGTTATGTGTTGGAATAGTTATGTGTATGACTCCGAAGAGCTACTTATTAATTATTAAGGGAGGAAGCAACAGTTTTCTTAATGATGAAAACTGAGTCATAAATATCAAATGTAAAATGGTGAGATTTATAATTCTGACACAAACAGCGGAAAGGCTCAATTAATTTAAAATTGGTTTGACACTGCTTCAGAAAAAGAGGTGTTTGAAATATCTTAATGGCAGTTGTAGGAATTCTATATGTTGCTTTTTCTGGAGTGAAAGAACTCGAAGATATTAGTTCTATTTATTGAACTGCTCTAGCTTACGCTAGGTTGAAATGTTTCACATAATTGTGTTTAATAACAAACTTTCTTGCTCTGAGTTGCACCACTTTTTATTTCACGAGTCAGCTCAAAATTAAACCATAGCAATCCATGATTCAATTACTAGAGGTTTGTTCTCCAATTATGCCAGTACTTTGACACTCCCAAATTTAAAAATCTGGACGGGTTACTTTTACGAAGTACGGAAAACAGGTAATATTTCAGTCCCCTTCAGCGAAAATTGTTGTAGAAAAGTACATTAAGTAGTATATTAGAAATGATAATAAATTTGTAAACGACAACAGGTTTTGGGGGGAAATAATTAATTTTCTACTAAATATTTCGTGAATTGATAAGGTGTTAAGTTGGTTTGGTCATTCTTTCAGAATTCGTTTGAAGAATTTCGTTCAAAAATACACTATCTCAAAATTTGTTTCCAAAACTCTCTATATGAGCATAAGTTCAATGCATTTTGACATAAGAGGGACTTAATGAAAAGCATTCTGAGATAAGGCGTTCTTCAACCTAATTCTGATATGAGGCGTTTTTGTGACAAATCCTGAAATGGTAAATTATTAAAACATATTTTGAGATAGAACGATTTCGAACTGACAGGCGACATGGCGTCTACTCAGCCGAACTTAGAACTTTATATCCCGGCCTTGACTTTGACAGAAGAGCTAAGCTTTTGTACGGCCCTACTAAAAAGGGAGTGTTTACCTTTCTATTCTGAAATTTCGGAAAGCTCTTTTCCGTTTAAGTATTCATGGAAGTATTCCGGATAAGCCTTTAATTTTGAATATTCGGATTACGTTCGTTTGATACTACCTCATGAGGTCCGTCTTGAATGGAGACGAATGTTCCGAACATATGGAATGAATAAGTTAATATGCTCAATGAGTACATTTCGTTATGGCATCTCCATTATTTACTAATGCCATTTTTACGTGAATCGATTTACAAGTCGAGTTTTTGACGTTGGTTTAGGTTTTGTATATTTATAGGTTTACGAAAGTGCACGATTCCTTTGTGTCCGTAATATTCTAAAATTTCCTATGTTCAGCCACAACAACACTATGCACACATTCAGTCTATGTGAGGTCTTTATTGACCGGCCAGTTCAACCTAACCTATATTCAGCCACACTAGTAGATCAATATATTCATCATAAAATTAAAAAAAATTGTTCTAAGGAATTATGCAGTTTAGTACTTATCGGATATTTGTAAACTGATTGCTTCCTATTTCTACTACATACTAATAATTTAAATTTCGAAAAATAGCAAAGAAACAACACAGTTAATGGTTGTCAATTCGATTTGGGAGCAAAATGGCTGCAATTATCAAAAAGTTTGTCAGCTGAGCAAACCTCTTGTGATTGAATCATGAGAGCAATTTAGATCAAATTTTCTGCACCAGCTTTCTTGTTTGAGCAAAGAACAAGTTGTCAGGTGTCAAAAACAAAATTGAAATTATTGAACTAAAAACTCAAATAATACATATAAAAAGAAGTCAAATATAAAATATGCAAAATAAGAAATGAATTGAAGGCAATATTTTCGTAATTCAGTACATGTTATAAAGTATATGTAGGTTGCTCTAAAACATACATATGTGGAAAAAGTAAACATGTTATTTTACGTAACCCATAATAATGTTTTGTATATTGTTGCGCAATTTGCTCACGGACAGGTCTTTACTTAAGCAACATTTTTTTGCAGAACTCGATGGCCACCATTCAGATGAAAATGGTTCAACAGAAGGTGAGAATTCTAATGGCAGTATATCAAATACTGGAGCAAACGATGTGGATCAAGCACGCTTAGTACTTAAGCGTAAACTACAAAGAAATCGCACGTCATTTACAAATGAGCAAATAGATAGCTTAGAAAAAGGTAATGCTTTATATAAAACTAACTTTATATTTTTTTTTTTAAACGTGGTGTGTTTTGTTTCCATTCTGTAGAATTCGAACGAACCCATTATCCAGATGTGTTTGCTCGGGAACGTTTAGCAGGGAAGATAAGATTACCAGAAGCGAGAATACAAGTTTGGTTTTCAAATCGCCGTGCTAAGTGGAGACGGGAAGAAAAATTACGCAACCAGCAGCTAACCTCCAATTCTACTGCAAGTTCCCCAGCAACTACCAACAACAGCCCCAATAGCGTTGGTATATCTAGAAACACTAGTAATAACTCTCCGAACAATCATAGCCAAAGTAATTATATTATATGATGATGAATCATTTAGCAGATATGTATATATCTCGGTCTTTAGGTTATTCGACATCTTCAGCAGAATCAGCAACTTCAGGTGCCATAATTACACCATCACATATGTCTAATGATTCAGTGGTACCAGTAGCGGGTCCTACATCTTCCAGATTTGGTGGAAATCCTCCATCATATAACAAGAGGAGTGTCAGCTCTATGAATGTAAACATTACCCATGGAAGTGATTGTTCTACCGGACAAAACAACACTGAAATATTAGAATTTAATGCAGTTACTAGCTCATGTCATTCCAAAGGAGCTCCACACACTTACTACTTAGCGGCAAATAGTGGCCACTCCACACAAGCGAATGTAAGCAGCTCTATTGTTCCAACTTTATCACCGCGGCAACAATATAATGGCGGTTCTGCGAGCTCATTGGGGCCTATCTATCCTGCACTACACCATCACTCCAGTTTGTCCATAAGTGAGACATATAGGTGAGCTAAATCCGTATGTAAAATAAAACATATCAGAAGGATGTTATGATAACTTCTTAAATCTAAAAATGTAAACTACTCTGCAGCAGTCTATTTTATTTTAACTCATCATAATCACTTATTGGAGATTAACCCCTTAGAATTTATACTTTTCCCAGTTATTGATGTATAAAATCTTAAGCTTGTACTTCATAAAATACTAGCAAACCCGGCAGACATTACTTTGCCCTCTCTTTGGTTTACCTTATCCTTTTATTTACGCCTTCCTTTGGATTCCTCTTTCTCTGTGTCTCTTTCTCCCTTTTCATCTTTTCCCACACGTCTTACCCCGCTCCATCATCCCTCTCAATATTAACCTAATTCTATCTCAGTCTTTTTCTCCTTCCCTCTTTTCTCTTCTCTGTAGCTCTTCTTATTATTTTCCATCTCTTATTCCCAGTTCCAGTTACAGTCCTAGCCCAAGTCCAAGCCCAAATCCCACAACCAATCCCTGTTCTTTACCCAGCCCCAGTCGATCCATAGTCCATTTCTCGGACAAAAAAAAAATGTATTAAATAACAATCTAGGCAACGGGCTACATATAAACAAAATTTCAGTCAAATCCTAGCAGGAATAGAATTCGTTCGAATAAGTCGGTCCCTGGTCCACTTCCCAGAAATAAACTTCCAAGGAACACTCTCTAGGGCGCTGTCAAGCCATCCTGCAAAAAAACCAGTGTACGTAAATTAGAGGGGTCTTAAAAATTTGTTTTCCGCGAAAAGACTGTACCGCCCCACACATTATTCCTTTGTATGTAAGTAATAAAGTGTTTGCTGGCTAGGAGCTGCTTCGGCCGATAGATTAATAAAGAACAAGTAAGGAAGGCTAAGTTCGGGTGTAACCGAACATTACATACTCAGTTGAGAGCTGTGGAGACAAAGTAAGGGAAAATCACCATGTTGTAAAAAGAACCTAGGGTAACCCTGGAATGTGTTTGTATGACATGTGTATCAAATGGAAGGTATTAAAGAGTATTTTAAGAGGAAGTGGGCCATAGTTCTATAGATGGACGCCATTTAGGGATATCGCCATAAAGGTGGACCAGGCCTGACTCTAGAATTTGTTTGTACGATATGGGTATCAAATGAAAGGTGTTAATGAGTATTTTAAAAGGGCGTAGGCCTTAGTTCTATAGGTGGACGCCTTTTCGAGATATCGCCATAAAGGTGGACCAGGGGTGACTCTAGAATTTGTTTGTACGATATGGGTATCAAATGAAAGGTATTAATGAGTATTTTAAAAGGGCGTGGGCCTAAGTTCTATAGATGGACGCCGTTTCGAGATATGGCCATAAAGATGGACCAGGGGTGACTCTAGAATTTGTTTGTACGATATGGGTATCAAGCGAAAGGTGTTAATAAGTGTTTTAAAAGGGAGTGGGCCTTAGTTCTATAGGTGGACGCCTTTTCGGAATATCGTTATAAAAGTGGACCAGGGGTGACTCTAGAATGCGTTTGTACAATATGGGTATCAAATGAAAGGTGTTAATGAGTATTTTAAAAGGGCGTAGGCCTAAGTTCTATAGGTGGACGCCTTTTCGAGATATCGCCATAAAGGTGGACCAGGGGTGACTCTAGAATTTATTTTGTACGATATAGGTATCAAAAGAAAGGTATTAATGAGTATTTTAAAAGTGCGTGGGCCTAAGTTCTATAGATGGACGCCGTTTCGAGATATCGCCATAAAGATGGACCAGGGGAGACTCTAGAATTTGTTTGTACGATATGGGTATCAAACGAAAGGTGTTAATAAGTTTTTTAAAAGGGAGTGGGCCTTAGTTCTATAGGTGGACGCCTTTTCGGAATATCGTTATAAAAGTGGACCAGGGGTGACTCTAGAATGCGTTTGTACAATATGGGTATCAAATGAAAGGCGTTAATGAGTATTTTAAAAGGGCGTGGGCCTTAGTTCTATAGGTGGACGCCTTTTCGAGATATCGCCATAAAGGTGGACCAGGGGTGACTCTAGAATTTGTTTGTACGATATGGGTATCAAACGAAAGGTGTTAATGAGTATCTTAAAAGGACGTGGGCCTTAGTTCTATAGGTGGACGCCTTTTCGAAATATCGCCATAAAGGTGGACCAGGGGCGACTCTAGAATTTGTTTGTACGATATGGGTATCAAAAGAAAGGTGTTAATGAGTATTTTAAAAGGGCGTGGGCCTTAGTTCTATAGGTGGACGCCTTTTCGAGATATCGCCATAAAGGTGGACCAGGGGTGACTCTAGAATTTGTTTGTACGATATGGGTATCAAATGAAAGGTGTTAATGAGTATTTTAAAAGGGCGTGGGCCTTAGTTATATAGGTGGACGCCTTTTCGAAATATCGCCATAAAGGTGGACCAGGGGTGACTCTAGAATTTGTTAGTACTATATGGGTATCAAATGAAAGGTGTTAATGAGTATTTTAAAAGGGCGTTGGCCTTAGTTCTATAGGTGGACGCCTTTTCGAGATATCGCCATAAACGTGGACCAGGGGTGACTCTAGAATTTGTTTGTACTATATGGGTATCAAATGAAAGGTGTTAATGAGTCTTTTAAAAGGGCGTGGGCCTTAGTTCTATAGGTGGACGCCTTTTCGAAAAATCGCCATAAAGGTGGACCAGGGGTGACTCTAGAATTTGTTTGTACGATATGGGTATCAAATGAAAGGTGTTAATGAGTATTTTAAAAGGGCGTAGGCCTTAGTTCTATAGGTGGACGCCTTTTCGAAATATCGCCATAAAGGTGGGCCAGGGGTGACTCTAGAATTTGTTTGTACGATATGGGTATCAAATGAAAGGTGTTAATAAGTGTTTTAAAAGGGCGTGTGCCTTAGTTCTATAGGTGGACGCCTTTTCGAGATATCGCCATAAAGGTGGACCAGGGGTTACTCTAGAATTTGTTTGTACGATATGGGTATCAAATGAAAGGTGTTAATGAGTATTTTAAAAGGGTGTGGGCCTTAGTTCTATAGGTGGACGCCTTTTCGAAATATCGCCATAAAGGTGGACCAGGGGTGACTCTATTATTTGTTTGTACGATATGGGTATCAAATGAAAGGTGTTAATGAGTATTTTAAAAGGGCGTGGGCCTTAGTTTTACAGGTGGATGCCTTTTCGAGATATCGCCATAAACGTGGACCAGGGGTGACTCTAGGATTTGTTTGTACGATATGGGTATCAAATGAAAGGTGTTAATGAGTATCTTAAAAGGACGTGGGCCTTAGTTCTATAGGTGGACGCCTTTTCGAAATATCGCCATAAAGGTGGACCAGGGGCGACTCTAGAATTTGTTTGTACGATATGGGTATCAACTGAAAGGTGTTAATGAGTATTTTAAAAAGGAGTGGGCCTTAGTTCTATGTGTGGACGCCTTTTCGAGATATCGCCATAAACGTGGACCAGGGGTGACTCTAGAATTTGTTTGTACTATATGGGTATCAAATGAAAGGTATTAATGAGTATTTTAAAAGGGAGTGGGCCTTAGTTCTATGTGTGGACGCCTTTTCGATATATCGCCATAAACGTGGACCAGGGGTGACTCTAGAATTTGTTTGTACTATATGGGTATCAAATGAAAGGTGTTAATGAGTATTTTAAAAGGGAGTGGGCCTTAGTTCTATGTGTGGACGCCTTTTCGAGATATCGCTATAAACGTGGACCAGGGGTGACTCTAGAATTTGTTTGTACGATATGGGTATCAAATGAAAGGTGTTAATGAGTATTTTAAAAGGGCGTAGGCCTTAGTTCTATAGGTGGATGCCTTTTCGAAATATCGCCATAAAGGTGGACAAGGGGTGACTCTAGAATTTGTTTGTACTATATGGGTATCAAATGAAAGGTGTTAGTGAGTATTTTAAAAGGGTGTGGGCCTAAGTTCTATAGGTGGATGCCTTTTCGAGATATCGCCATAAACGTAGACCAGGGGTGACTCTAGAATTTGTTTGTACGATATGGGTATCAAATGAAAGGTGTTAATGAGTATCTTAAAAGGACGTGGGCCTTAGTTCTATAGGTGGACGCCTTTTCGAAATATCGCCATAAGGGTGGACCAGGGGCGACTCTAGAATTTGGTTGTACGATATGGGTATCAAATGAAAGGTGTTAATGAGTATTTTAAAAAGGAGTGGGCCTTAGTTCTATGTGTGGACGCCTTTTCGAGATATCGCCATAAACGTGGACCAGGGGTGACTCTAGAATTTGTTTGTACTATATGGGTATCAAATGAAAGGTGTTAATGAGTATATTAAAAGGGAGTGGGCCTTAGTTTTATAGGTGGACGCCTTTTCGGAATATCGTTATAAAAGTGGACCAGGGTTGACTCTAGAATGCGTTTGTACAATATGGGTATCAAACGAAAGGTGTTAATAAGTGTTTTAAAATGGAGTGGGCCTTAGTTCTATAGGTGGACGCCTTTTCGGAATATCGTTATAAAAGTGGACCAGGGGTGACTCTAGAATGCGTTTGTACAATATGGGTATCAAATGAAAGGTGTTAATGAGTATTTTAAAAGGGCGTGGGCCTTAGTTCTATAGGTGGACGCCTTTTCGAAATATCGCCATAAAGGTGGACCAGGCGCGACTCTAGAATTTGTTTGTACGATATGGGTATCAAATGAAAGGTGTTAATGAGTATTTTAAAAAGGAGTGTGCCTTAGTTCTATAGGTGGACGCCTTTTCGGAATATCGTTATAAAAGTGGACCAGGGTTGACTCTAGAATGCGTTTGTAAAATATGGGTATCAAACGAAAGGTGTTAATAAGTGTTTTAAAAGGGAGTGGGCCTTAGTTCTATAGGTGGACGCCTTTTCGGAATATCGTTATAAAAGTGGACCAGGGGTGACTCTAGAATGCGTTTGTACAATATGGGTATCAAACGAAAGGTGTTAATAAGTGTTTTAAAAGGGAGTGGGCCTTAGTTCTATAGGTGGACGCCTTTTCGGAATATCGTTATAAAGGTGGACCAGGGTTGACTCTAGAATGCGTTTGTACAATATGGGTATCAAACGAAAGGTGTTAATAAGTGTTTTAAAAGGGAGTGGGCCTTAGTTCTATAGGTGGACGCCTTTTCGGAATATCGTTATAAAAGTGGACCAGGGGTGACTCTAGAATGCGTTTGTACAATATGGGTATCAAACGAAAGGTGTTAATAAGTATTTTAAAAGGGCGTGGGCCTTAGTTCTATAGGTGGACGCCTTTTCGAAATATCGCCATAAAGGTGGACCAGGCGCGACTCTAGAATTTGTTTGTACGATATGGGTATCAAATGAAAGGTGTTAATGAGTATTTTAAAAAGGAGTGTGCCTTAGTTCTATAGGTGGACGCCTTTTCGGAATATCGTTATAAAAGTGGACCAGGGTTGACTCTAGAATGCGTTTGTAAAATATGGGTATCAAACGAAAGGTGTTAATAAGTGTTTTAAAAGGGAGTGGGCCTTAGTTCTATAGGTGGACGCCTTTTCGGAATATCGTTATAAAAGTGGACCAGGGGTGACTCTAGAATGCGTTTGTACAATATGGGTATCAAATGAAAGGTGTTAATGAGTATTTTAAAAGGGCGTGGGCCTTAGTTCTATAGGTGGACGCCTTTTCGAAATATCGCCATAAAGGTGGGCCAGGGGTGACTCTAGAATTTGTTTGTACGATATGGGTATCAAATGAAAGGTGTTAATAAGTGTTTTAAAAGGGCGTGTGCCTTAGTTCTATAGGTGGACGCCTTTTCGAGATATCGCCATAAAGGTGGACCAGGGGTGACTCTAGAATTTGTTTGTACGATATGGGTATCAAATGAAAGGTGTTAATGAGCATTTTAAAAGGGCGTGGGCCTTAGTTCTATAGGTGGACGCCTTTTCGAAATATCGCCATAAAGGTGGACCAGGGGTGACTCTAGAATTTGTTTGTACGATATGGGTATCAAATGAAAGGTGTTAATGAGTATTTTAAAAGGGCGTGAGGGAGGCCTTAGTTCTACAGGTGGATGCCTTTTCGAGATATCGCCATAAACGTGGACCAGGGGTGACTCTAGGATTTGTTTGTACGATATGGGTATCAAATGAAAGGTGTTAATGAGTATCTTAAAAGGACGTGGGCCTTAGTTCTATAGGTGGACGCCTTTTCGAAATATCGCCATAAAGGTGGACCAGGGGCGACTCTAGAATTTGTTTGTACGATATGGGTATCAACTGAAAGGTGTTAATGAGTATTTTAAAAAGGAGTGGGCCTTAGTTCTATGTGTGGACGCCTTTTCGAGATATCGCCATAAACGTGGACCAGGGGTGACTCTAGAATTTGTTTGTACTATATGGGTATCAAATGAAAGGTATTAATGAGTATTTTAAAAGGGAGTGGGCCTTAGTTCTATGTGTGGACGCCTTTTCGAGATATCGCCATAAACGTGGACCAGGGGTGACTCTAGAATTTGTTTGTACTATATGGGTATCAAATGAAAGGTGTTAATGAGTATTTTAAAAGGGAGTGGGCCTTAGTTCTATGTGTGGACGCCTTTTCGAGATATCGCCATAAACGTGGACCAGGGGTGACTCTAGAGTTTGTTTGTACGATATGGGTATCAAATGAAAGGTGTTAATGAGTATTTTAAAAGGGCGTAGGCCTTAGTTCTATAGGTGGACGCCTTTTCGAAATATCGCCATAAAGGTGGACCAGGGGTGACTCTAGAATTTGTTTGTACTATATGGGTATCAAATGAAAGGTGTTAATGAGTATTTTAAAAGGGTGTGGGCCTAAGTTCTATAGGTGGATGCCTTTTCGAGATATCGCCATAAACGTAGACCAGGAGTGACTCTAGAATTTGTTTGTACGATATGGGTATCAAATGAAAGGTGTTAATGAGTATTTTAAAAGGGAGTGGGCCTTAGTTCTATAGGTAGACGCCTTTTCGGAATATCGTTATAAAAGTGGACCAGGGTTGACTCTAGAATGCGTTTGTACAATATGGGTATCAAACGAAAGGTGTTAATAAGTGTTTTAAAATGGAGTGGGTCTTAGTTCTATAGGTGGACGCCTTTTCGAAATATCGCCATAAAGGTGGACCAGGCGCGACTCTAGAATTTGTTTGTACGATATGGGTATCAAATGAAAGGTGTTAATAAGTGTTTTAAAAGGGAGTGAGCCTTAGTTCTATAGGTGGACGCCTTTTCGGAATATCGTTATAAAAGTGCACCAGGGTTGACTCTAGAATGCGTTTGTACAATATGGGTATCAAACGAAAGGTGTTAATAAGTGTTTTAAAAGGGAGTGGGCCTTAGTTCTATAGGTGGACGCCTTTTCGGAATATCGTTATAAAAGTGGACCAGGGTTGACTCTAGAATGCGTTTGTACAATATGGGTATCAAACGAAAGGTGTTAATAAGTGTTTTAAAAGGGAGTGGGCCTTAGTTCTATAGGTGGACGCCTTTTCGGAATATCGTTATAAAAGTGGACCAGGGGTGACTCCAGAATGCGTTTGTACAATATGGGTATCAAATGAAAGGTGCTAATGAGTATTTTAAAAGGGCGTGGGCCTTAGTTCTATAGGTGGACGCCTTTTCGAAATATCGCCATAAAGGTGGACCAGGGGCGACTCTAGAATTTGGTTGTACGATATGGGTATCAAATGAAAGGTGTTAATGAGTATTTTAAAAAGGAGTGGGCCTTAGTTCTATGTGTGGACGCCTTTTCGAGATATCGCCATAAATGTGGACCAGGGGTGACTCTAGAATTTGTTTGTACGATATGGGTATCAAATGAAAGGTGTTAATGAGTATTTTAACAAGTAAGGAAGGTTAATTTCCGGTGTAACCGAACATTATATACTCAGTTGAGAGCTATGGTGACAACATAAGGGAAAATAACCATGTAGGAAAATGAACCGAGGAAAACCCTGGAATGTGTTTGTATGACATGCGTATCAAACGAAAGGCATTAAAGGTATTTTATGAGGGAGTGGGCCATAGTTCTACAGGTGGACGCCATTTAGGGATATAGCCATAAAGGTGGATCAGGGTTGACTCTAGAATGCGTTTGTACGATATGGGTATCAAATGAAAGATGTTAATGAGTATTTTAAAAGGGAGTAATCCTTAGTTCCATAGGTGGACGCCGTTTCGAGATATCGCCATAAAGGTGGGCCAGGGGTGACCCTAGAATTTGTTTGTACAATATGGGCATCAAACGAATGGTGTTAATGAGTATCTTAAAAGGGAGTGGGCCTTAGTTCTATAGGTGGATGCCGTTTCGAAATATCGCCATAAAAGTGGACCAGGGGTGACTCTAGAATGTGTTTGTACGATATGATTTATCAAATTAAAGGTATTAATGAGGGTTTTAAAAGGGAGCGGTGGTTGCTGCATAGGTGGTCGCCTTTTCGAAATATCGCCATAAAGGTGGACCAGGGGTGACTCTAGAATGCATTTGTACGATATGGGTATCAAATGAAAGGTGTTAATGAGTATTTTAAAAGGCAGTAATCCTTAGTTCCATAGGTGGACGCCGTTTCGAGATATTGCCATAAATATGGACCAGGGGTGACCCTAGAATTTGTTTGTACAATATGGGTATCTAAAGAAAGGTGTTAATGAGTATTTTAAAAGGGAGTAATCCTTAGTTCCATAGGCGGACGCCGTTTCGAGATATCGCCATAAAGGTGGCCAGGGGTGACCCTAGAATTTGTTTGTACAATGTGGGCATCAAACGAAAGGTGTTAATGAGTATTTTAAAAGGGAGTGGGCCTTAGTTCTATAGGTGGACGCCGTTTCGAAATATCGCCACAAAGGTGGACCAGGGGTGACTCTAGAAGGTGTTTGTACGATATGGGTATCAAATTAAAGGTATTAATGAGGGTTTTAAAAGGGAGTGGTGGTTGATGTATAGGTGGTCGCATTTTCGTGATATCGCCATAAAGGTGGACCAGGGGTGACCCTAGAATTTGTTTGTACAATATGTGTATCAAAAGAAAGGCGTTAATGAGTATTTTAAAAGGGAGTAATCCTTAGTTCCATAGGTGGACGCCGTTTCGAGATATAGCCATAAAGGTGGAGCAGGGGTGACCCTAGAATTTGTTTGTACAATATGGATATCAAAAGAAAGGTGCTAATGAGTTTTTTAAAATGGAGTAATCCTTAGTTCCATAGGTGGACGCCGTTTCGGGATATCGCCATAAAGGTGGGCCAGGGGTGACTCTAGAATTCGTTTGTGCAATATCGGTATCAAACAAAAGGAGTTAATGAGTATTTTAAAAGGGAGTGGGCCTTAGTTCTATAGGTGGACGCCTTTTCGAGGTATCGCAATAAAAGTGGACCAGGGGTGACTCTAGAATTCGTTTTTGCAATATGGGTATTAAACAATCGCCATAAAGGTGGGCCAGGGGTGACTCTAGAATTCGTTTGTGCAATATGGGTATCAAACAAAAGGAGTTAATGAGTATTTTAAAAGGGAGTGGGCCTTAGTTCTATAGGTGGACGCCTTTTCGAGGTATCGCAATAAAGGTGGACCAGGGGTGACTCTAGACTTAGTTGGTGCGATATGGGTATCAAATGAAAGGTGTTAATGAGTATTTTTAAAAGGGAGTGGGCCTTCGTTCTATAGGTGTTCGCCTTTTCGAGATATCGCCATAAAGGTGGACCAGGGGTGACTTTAGAATATGTTTGTACGATATGGATATCAAATGAAAGGTGTTAATGAGTATTTTAAAAGGTCGTGGGGCTTAGTTCTATAGGTGGACGCCTTTTCGAGATATCGCCATAAAGGTGGACCAGGGGTGACTCTAGAATGAGTTTGTACGATATGGGTATCAAATTAAAGGTATTAATGAGAGTTTTAAAAGGGAGTGGTGGTAGTTGTATATGTGAAGGCGTTTTCCAGATATCGACCAAAATGTGGACCAGGGTGACCCAGAACATTATCTGTTGGATACCGCTAATTTATTTATATATGTTATACCTGCCAAGATTTTAAGGGTTTTTTATTTCGCCCTGCAGAACTTTTTCATTTTCTTCTACTTAATATGGTAGGTGTCACAACCATTTTATAAAGTTTTTTCTAAAGTTATATTTCGCGTCAATAAAACAATCCAATTACCTTACCATGTTTCATCCCTTTTTTCGTATTTGGTATAGAATTATGGCATTTTTTCATTTTTCGTAATTTTCGATATCGAAAAAGTGAGTTCAAGTAAGCACGTGAACTAAGTTCATTAAAGATATGTCGATTTTTGCTGAAGTTATCGTGTTAACGGCCATGCGGAAGGACAGACGGACGACTGTGTATAAAAACTGGGCGTGGCATCAACCGATTCCGCCCCTTTTCACAGAAAACAGTTAACGTCATAAAATCTATGCCCCTACCAAATTTCAAAAGGATTGGTTAATTTTTGTTCGACTTATGGCGTTAAAAGTATCCTAGACAAATTAAATGAAAAAGGGCGGAGCCACGCCCATTTTGAAATTTTCTTTTATTTTTGTATTTTGTTGCACCACATCATTACTAGAGTTGAATGTTGACATAATTTACTTATATACTATAAAGATATTAAATTTTTTGTTAAAATTTTACTTTAAAAAAAATTTTTTTTAAAAGTGGGCGTGGTCCTTCTCCGATTTTGCTAATTTTTATTAAGCGTACATATAGTAATAGGAGTAAAGTTCCTGCCAAATTTCATTATGCTATCTTCAACGACTGCCAAATTACAGCTTGCAAAACTTTTAAATTACCTTCTTTTAAAAGTGGGCGGTGCCACGCCCATTGTCCAAAATTTTACTAATTTTCTATTTTGCGTCACAAGTTCAACTCATCTACCAAGTTTCGTCGCTTAATCTGTCTTATGTAATGAATTATCGCACTTTTTCGGTTTTTCGAAATTTTCGATATCGAAAAAGTGGGCGTGGTTATAGTCCGATTTCTTTCATTTTAAATAGCGATCTGAGATGAGTGCTCAGGAACCTACATACCAAATTTCATCAAGATACCTCAAAATTTACTCAAGTTATCGTGTTAACGGACGGACGGACGGACGGACATGGCTCAATCAAATTTTTTTTCGATCCTGATTATTTTTATATATGGAAGTCTATATCTATCTCGATTCCTTTATATATGTACAACCAACCGTTATCCAATCAAACTTAATATACTCTGTGAGCTCTGCTCAACTGAGTATAATAACAAGTAAGGAAGGTTAAGTTCGGGTGTAACCGAACATTACATACTCAGTTGAGAGCTATGGTGGAGCTTTTCGAGATATCGCCATAAACGTGGACCAGGGGTGACTCTAGAATTTGTTTGTACGATATGGGTATCAAATGAAAGGTGTTAATGAGTATTTTAAAAGGGCGTAGGCCTTAGTTCTATAGGTGGACGGACGCCTTTTCGAAATATCGCCATAAAGGTGGACCAGGGGTGACTCTAGAATTTGTTTGTATTATATGGGTATCAAATGAAAGGTGTTAATGAGTATTTTAAAAGGGTGTGGGCCTAAGTTCTATAGGTGGATGCCTTTTCGAGATATCGCCATAAACGTAGACCAGGAGTGACTCTAGAATTTGTTTGAACGATATGGGTATCAAATGAAAGGTGTTAATGAGTATTTTAAAAGGGAGTGGGCCTTAGTTCTATAGGTGGACGCCTTTTCGGAATATCGCTATAAAAGTGAACCAGGGTTGACTCTAGAATGCGTTTGTACAATATGGGTATCAAACGAAAGGTGTTAATAAGTCTTTTAAAATGGAGTGGGCCTTAGTTCTATAGGTGGATGCCTTTTCGGAATATCGTTATAAAAGTGGACCAGGGGTGACTCTAGAATGCGTTTGTACAATATGGGTATCAAATGAAAGGTGTTAATGAGTATTTTAAAAGGGGGTGGGCCTTAGTTCTAAAGGTGGACGCCTTTTCGAAATATCGCCATAAAGGTGGACCAGGCGCGACTCTAGAATTTGTTTGTACGATATGGGTATCAAATGAAACGTGTTAATGAGTATTTTAAAAAGGAGTGTGCCTTAGTTCTATAGGTGGACGCCTTTTCGGAATATCGTTATAAAAGTGCACCAGGGTTGACTCTAGAATGCGTTTGTAAAATATGGGTATCAAACGAAAGGTGTTAATAAGTGTTGTTTAGGCCCAAGGCCTAAATTTTACTTGATTGACGGCGCCCCTCCCTAACGTTTTAATAAGATTTCCAGCCACCCACACTCACGCCGCATTTGTGTGCATGCATGCACATGCATGCGTTTCATACGCATGCACGTGTGTGTGCAGGTTGTCAGCACCCATGCACGTATATGTGGGGGCTGTTGTGTGTGTGGCTTTTTTCCCCTCCTTAATACTAGAGGACTTTTTCGCGGATTAGCGGTTGACCTCAACGGGATAACCGGCCTCTTTTTCGATCGACCGCCAACCAGCACACATCGCCGAGTATCACCGTCATCATTTTTACACTCAAAGGTAATATTGTATCCTTATATATATTTCCCTACACTCTAATTAAAACACTATTATAAAGAGGAAATCCAAACGCACTCAGGCCGAACATTGGTCCTCCTCACCAGGAACTAAAAGCGCCTCTTTATATATAGAGTCCACAACACAGCACATTTTGCCTACTAGACAATTTGCCGAAGGATTTTGCCTACAAAAAATTTATTTGCCACAGCAGATCACAGCAGCCAAAAATTGACAAGGAAAAAGTTGGAGTTTTTATATTGTACATAGGTGACCAGAGCCACAGCGTATTCGCCAACCACAGCACAGCACAATCAAATTTTCTTACGACAAACTAAGAAGTAAGTGTTATATTTCTTGCCACTTTTTTTTTGAGTGTTGTTTTTTTTTTTTTTTGCAAAATAAAAAAAAAACCCCGTGCAGTGCGCGAAAAATTGAAAGTAGAAGCGAAAACAGTGAAGTGATTTAGTGAGCACCACTTTAGTTTTCTAATTTCAAAGGTTAAATCACTCGGTTTGTTAGCCTTTATTTTCAGTCCTTGTGATTATCTGGTCTATCCCCCCACCAGTGGTAAGGTTTTCCAGACACAACACAAGGAAGAGGGCAACCTAACCTCACTTTCCGCACCATACTAAATAGGTTTTTGTTGTTTTTTTTGTACTTCACAAACACGAAATTAAGTTCACTTTAATTAATTAATCCGGTGCTCACTTCACTTTTTAAACACTTTTTACACTTTTTGGCGCTTGTTTTGCAATATCGCACGCATTTTTTCACTTTCACCAAAATACACCCATTATTTGTGGAGGTGGCGAGAGGTCCCCTTTTTTGCTGTTGCCGTTGAGACAAAAAGTCTGTAAATTAAACCTTTTTTCTGTTGTCGCTGCTGTGACAAAAAGTCCATAAAACAAACCCTTTTCGTCGTCGCTACCAAGACAAAAAGTCTGCAATAAACAAAATAAATAATAAACTCGAAGTTCAATAGTTTTTATTTAGGGCTGGGCAGGCATATTAACTCAGAATAGTTCTATTTTTCTAATCGGAAATTTTCTCGTTAATAAACGTAAATAAAACAATGGAAACCTACATCCGTTTAGCAGAATCAATCGCAGAGTTTGATAAAGATTACAGCCTTATTCCGGAGAGCGACCATAGCAAACACACCCTTGCAGGAAGAGTTGCGGCTCTTGTGGAAGAAGGTAAAGTCTGCGTTTGATTCGCTATTGGGATCTGATGAGGTGTCAGCGGATGACGTTATGGCGATCAGAAAGAAGCAAAAGGCAGCATACGCAATCTACGTGCGATGTTCAGCGTCTATATCTGCTGAGGCAGAAAAATACAAGAAGGATGAAAAGAACGTCAACCCTGAGCAAGAACCTCATGCGCATAAAATTCGCCTCCCTGCTTGCGACACGGAAATTTTTAAAGGGGATTATCTGTCTTGGCCAGCTTTTCGCGACCTGTTCACGGCAATATATATAAACAATTCTAGTTTGAAAGGGGTGGAAAAGTTATTCCATCTCAATAACAAAACGCAGGGCGAAGCAAAAGATATCGTAAAAAAATGCCCTCTCACAAATGAAGGTTTCGAGATGGCCTGGAAAAACTTGTGTGAAAGATACGAAAACAAACGTATCTTAGTTAACACACAACTACAAATTTTATTTAACTTAAAAAAGGTAGAAAGTGAGTGTGGCAGTTCAATAAAAAAGCTGCAAAATGATATAAATAATTGTATTTCGTCCCTCAAATGCCACAAAATTGACACTTCCAATTGGGATGCAATCCTGACCTATCTATGCTCAACCAAGTTACCAGAGAGCACGCTGGCTCTTTGGGAGCAAAGTATAGACCATAAAATGGACATATCCAAGTGGGAGGATATGGATAAATTCCTGTCTAATCGGTTTCAGACACTTGAAACAGTGTCTGGTTTTACAGGGCATGCCACTTCGAAAGTGCAAAAACCAAACGCGTCCCGACAATCAACGGAACCCCCTACGAAAAGACTTGGTGCTTTTCAAACGAAAGTATCCAAGCAAACAATAAAATCAATTTGTAAAATGTGTAAATCCCCTGAACACAGATTACGCAACTGTTCACGCTTCTGCGAGTTAACCCCAGTAGAAAGGATTAAATTTATAAAATCCACAAGTGGCTGCCTGAATTGCTTATCCCCAGGACACACCGTGACGAAGTGCACCAGTTCCTACAACTGTTCCAAGTGCCATTCTCGTCACCACACGCTCCTACATGCGGATACATCTCAGCACACGGCTGTACGCAATCCTTTCAAAGATGCGGATAATATCCCAACAACTTCGGCACAGGCGCGACAATCTGCGAACCAGAATGTAAAATCCTGTCATGCCAATTCCAGCACAGGCGTGCTATTAGGAACTGCTCGCGTACACATTCGCCATAATGGTACCGACTTCTCCGCACGGGCATTAATTGATTCAGGGTCTGAATGTTCCTTTATAACTGAAAGACTGAAACGCAGAATCAATTTGCCAGCGAGAAAAATGCATGCCCAAGTTTCAGGCATCACAAATTCGGTGTCAGCTCAGGTGAAAGAAGCATCCAAAATTGAATTACGTTCACCCGTGGATGCCTGCTTCAGCCTGACTACACCCGTTCTAGTCCTAGCCAAACTCACTGGAAATCTTCCATCCTGCCATATCAACGCTATGACTATGCAGGCATTCCCACACTTGGTTTTGGCAGACAAGAGGTTCTACATCAACGAAGACGTAGACCTCATACTTGGAGGAGACATATATCCCCAGATTATACTGAGCGGTCTGAAAAAGAATGTACTAAATACACTTTTGGCCCAAGGGACAGTGTTCGGTTGGATACTAACCGGTCGCATCGAAGCACCGAGTCCAACGAAGAGCATCATGTCATTCTACAAAGAGGTTGCGTTGGACAACCAATTAAAAGCTTTCTGGGTGGTAGAAAATGTTCCCAAAAACAAAATGCTTAATGAAGAAGAAAGGTATTGTGAACAATTATTTAAGGACACAACAAAACGTGATGAAAGTGGAAGATATACAGTCTCGCTACCATTCAGGCAGGATTACCCTGAGAAGATTGCATTAGGACCGTCTCTAAAGCGCGCATGTTCACAATTCTTCAGAAATGAGGGGCGATTACTGAAAAACCAAGAGTTAGGGAAAGAGTATGTTCGGGTGTTATCCGAATACGAAACGCTTGGACATATGAGAAAAATTAAAAATAATGTACCATCCGACGATTCGGATAATTATTTCCTGCCCCACCACGCCGTTGTAAAGGTGGAAAGTACCACTACCAAGGTGCGCGTCGTCTTCAACGCGTCAAGTCCGACAGCAAATGGCATTAGTCTAAACGACATACTCCACCCAGGTCCAGTACTCCAAGCAGACTTGCCTATTTTAATTTTACGTTGGCGACTGTATCGCTTTGTCTTTAATAGTGACATAGAAAAGATGTATAGGCAAATTTGGGTGACCGATAATCACGCCAAATTTCAAAGAATTGTCCATCGAACATCCCCCAACGAACCCATCAGTCTTTACGAACTAAAGACTGTCACATTTGGTGTAAACTGCGCCCCCTACCTCGCGATACGGTCACTTCTATAATTGGCTAATGATGTAGAAAATACCCACCCAATAGCATCGGGTATATTACGCGAAAGTATGTATGTCGACGACGTTTTATCTGGAGGGCATACAATAGCGTCAACTATCAAAGCAAGGAACGAGATTCGCGAAGCATTACACTCAGCTGGCTTTCCATTGCGCAAGTGGACATCCAATTGTGAGGAAGTCCTTCAGGACATCCCCAAAACGGATTTGCTCTGCGAGGACTTCCTAGCGTTTGAAGAGGCTAGCTCGGTGAAGGCACTCGGAATACGATGGAATGCGCATTCAGACATGTTTTACTTCACCGCAGGAGTTTTAGAGAAGGGCGAGAACATCAACAAACGCGCAATCCTATCCGCTTTAGCCAAACTTTTCGACCCTTTAGGCTGGCTTGCACCAATGGTCATAGTAGCAAAAATATTAATGCAGAATATTTGGTTAGAAGGCACCGGATGGGATGAGCCTGTCTCACCAAATACATTAGAACGGTGGAAAACCTTCACCCAACACTATGGCGAAATAGATAACATACGGATACCGCGGTGGGTAAATTTTTCCCCGGAAGGCGAAATAGAAATCCACGGCTTCTGTGACGCTTCCGAGAAAGCATATGCTGCAGCGATATATATGCGCGTAAAAGGAGACGATCAGGTTTTCATTCACTTACTCCTAGCAAAAACCAGAGTAGCTCCAGTGAAAACCATCTCGCTACCACGTTTAGAACTCTGCGGCGCCGTGCTTCTCGCAGAAATGATGGAATCAATATTCCGAAATATTCATTTGGGACCCGTAAAAGTTCACCTCTGGACGGATTCAACCATCGTACTCGCATGGATAAGAAAGCCGCCCTGTTCCTGGTCAACCTTCGTCGCACACCGAATCACTAAGATCATCGATATGGTCGGTAGCAAGGACTGGTTTCACGTGGACTCGGAATCTAATCCAGCGGATCTAGGAAGCAGAGGACTACTTGCATCAGAGTTGACCAACAATTCGTTGTGGTGGCAGGGACCTTCTTGGCTGCAAGAAGACAATTCCCACTGGCCAGCACAAGAGACCGAATACAAAACGTCCGTTGAGGAAAAGAGGGCACAAACATATGCCACGACAAGGGTAGATCATGTAGATATTCTCGATCGTTTTTCAAATTTACCCAGGGCTTTGAAGGTTCTATCCTATGTTAGGAGATTTTATAAACGAACTCACCCAAAAACTAAAGCAATGTTCCACGAAAGGTCGTGCATAATCTCAGCCGATGAGATTAAGGCAACGACTCAAGCATTAATACGAGTCTGCCAGAAACAATTTTACGGGACAGAATATTTAAAATTAAAAAATAGGGAACCTATCGATCGCAAGAGTGAAATACTGTCCCTAAATCCATATATCGACAAAGATGATATTATTAGAACAGGGGGGCGTCTAGGGGCGTCAAAAGACACGTCATACAACGAGCGTCATCCGATCATCTTGCCTTACAATTGCAGGCTGTCTCGCCTTACAGTTATGATGGCTCATCATGACTCCCTTCATGGCGAGAACCAGCTCATGCTCCGTCTCATCCGAACCCAATACTGGATACCGAATGTCAAGACCATGATCAGAGCCATCATCCACAATTGCAAAACCTGCATTATTCACCGGAAGCAGGCACAGTCCCAACTTATGGGTACCCTTCCCTGCGAACGGACTACTTTTACCCGCGCGTTCACCAATACCGGGGTAGACTTTGCGGGGCCTTTCGACATCAAAAGCTACCGCGGTAGAGGATGTCGACTGTCAAAAGGCTACGTATGCCTTTTTGTCTGTTTCTCCACTAAAGCCATTCACTTAGAGGCCACTAGTGACCTCAGCACCCCATGCTTTCTCGCAGCCTTCTCGCGTTTTATCGCGAGAAGAGGATGTCCGAAGAACATCTACTCCGACAATGGTACAAACTTTGTCGGAGCATCAAGATCTTTACGATCCAAATTTAAAGCCTTTCTGGCCGAAAGCCGAGACAAAACAGTCTCAAAGTATAGCCATCAAGCATTGAGCTGGCATTTTATTCCCGCCGCCGCTCCACATATGGGCGGCCTGTGGGAAGCGGGAGTGAAGAGCTTCAAAAGCCACTTCAAAAAGATTGCTTCTCCCCACAAATATACTATGGAGGAGTTCCAAACACTTTTGTGCAGGATTGAGGCTTGCCTCAACTCGCGCCCTCTCAGTCCAGGATCGAATGACCCAACGGATCTGGAACCATTAACCCCCGGTCATTTCCTAACGGGCAGCTACCTACTGGCTCCGCCAGAACCAGATGCCAGTGAGAGCTCTGCCTCGATGATCAATCGATGGCAGAAACTCAAAGCCCTCCACCACACTTTCTGCAAAAGATGGAAGGTGGAATATCTATCCGAACTTCAAAAACGAGTGAAGTGGAAGAATCCCAAAGAAAATATAAAAGTGGGAGATCTCGCTGTCCTCAAAGAGGACAACTTATCTCCCAACAAGTGGAGGCTAGGTGGAGTCGTCAACGTACACCCCGGAGAAGATAACCGAGTACGTGTAGTCGACCTCTTTACCGAGAAGGGTCAAGTCAGACGACCTTTGGTCAAACTGATCCTTCTTCCCAACGGAGGAGACGGATTGCGAGAAGGCCAATAACTCCTCGTAACAATCCCTCCGTTCCTCTCCCTCACTCACTTCCGAACTCCACTTCCCTATCGAGACCCAAAACAAACCCAAATTCACTCGCTTGCACAGAGCGAGGACACCAGAAAATATCCCACAATCGACTCGCTCCCCCGCACGAGGACACCATACCATTCACACGTTATCCCATAACGAGGATACCAGAAAATCCCTAACGCAGATCCGCTATCTGCCACAGAACATAAAGGCCTTCGGCCTATTTTATTTACAATTTTCAATAAGCAACCCCAATTCACTCTTTATCCCTTAACGAGGACAATAGAAAAGCCTACCGCAGAAGGGCGAACCGATCTACCACAGAAAATAGCTGCACTCGTTGGCGCGCAACGAGGCCCATCGCAAGACTAACGCTGATAAGAAAAGTCATTTGCACCAGATATTAGCAGGGTTTTATAATCTTAGAAATCCGAATTAAGCCAGTCCGAATATTTAAGAAAAGCACCTGACTATTCCAGACTTCGAATGAAAACCCCCAAAACTTTCAAATAATTTTAAATTTCTAAGCATTCAGCTTAATAGCGCATTAATTTTGCGTGCAAGGACATGCATTCATGCATAAATGCTATCCGACTGCATGCAGCGTCGAAACATTGTTTTTTGAATAAATTTAAGAAATTTTTTTGGGCGCGTATTAAAAGTCGACCTTCTGTTCTATTAGTTCCGTCCATACGGAATGAATAGTTAATAGGCTCAATGGGTACATATGGCAATTTTACGTGAATCGAGTCGAGTTTTGACGTTGAACGCCGAATTTGAATTCGTTTAGGTTTCGTATGTTCCTAGGTTTATGAAGGTGTATGATTATCTGGAATCCGCACTTTCCATAAAACCTAAACCCCACTCATAGATCATGGCATAGTTGATAGATTCATTAAAATGCAAAAAGGTTCAAAGAAGTGTGAAGTTCAGTACCGATGGGGTATTTGTAAACTGATTGCGTCCCAGTTATACTACTAATATTTTTCGAGAAATCGCAAAGAAACAACACAGTTAGCGGATGTTATTCATGCTAGCACAATGAATCTTTCCAAAGTTATTAATTTCCTACCTGTTTCGACTATTTTTAAGTTGATTTATAAGCTGTTTTCAGCTTCCAGGGCTAGGAAAACATTAAACTTGTATGTTACAAATTTTAGATAAAACCGCTCTAAAGTCTTGCTCAAATATGGCACACAATTTCAAAATTGCCTCACAGGTTAGAATATATTTTCGACACAAACATTTATTTGTTAAGGAGTTACCTTTAACAGGAAAGTTTTACCTCGAATATGTGGTTAGTTCAGTAGTATTACTTGAAGGTGCCTTCCTACCTGCCAATTCCTTCGTTCTCATTAAGACTTGGCATTCCATTTCTCCCAGCATTTCCACTCCTACGGTTGCGACGTCGACCTGTACACAAGCATTTTAAAGGTTATTAATTCCCATTTTAAAAGACATTTCGTGCGGAATATTTCTAAAAGCACAAAAATTTACTTAGACTCACGGACTTTCTGCTTTGGTGGCCGGGGTTAGCAAGCCGTTTGCTGTCGTTGTGAATGTTGAGATACGTCAGACCTCGACGGGACGGATTGTATGGTAGATAGTCCACCAGGCACAAAAAAACCCCAAGCTTATTCCTGTCTTTGGCGGCTACACGATCCAAGAGGCTTGTTCAATCCCTTCCGGATATGACCTGTACTTCGCAGGACTCTCTTCAAAAAACTTCGTATGTATCACAGTTTTAAATTGTCAGATGAGGATTGCAGAGGTCCCTAAGGTGCGTCTTCAAAAGGCTCACAACTCATGAAAATCACCGAGTATCTCTTGGAAGCGGTACATAGACTCTGCATAGAGTTTGAGGCCATTGTCATTCACGTCGAAATAATATAATTATATTTTAGTCGTGCGCGCACAAAACATGAAAATAAATCCCCATATATTCTTTAAATATCAGTGGGTCTGAATAGTAGCCTGGTATACATTCGTCTGGTGTTGTAACCGCTGTATGGATTCTGGACACACGGCGGGCATCCAAATTGGACGCACATGTTGTGTTAACTTCACTTAAAATTTACATACGCTACTTTATTTTTTCACTATCACCGCCACTCAAGTCGATTAGCGAATTACTAGTTGTGGTGGCGCCAGCGGTTGGATCACCTCTAGGTAACAGTGCTATCGTACTCATTGTGCTAACCATACGTGACCCCGCACGCACTGTCGTTATCGGTGCGGTATTATGAGTGTGTTGAGATTGTCCCAAAAATAAAATATTTATTAAAGTCTCAACTCTAAAGGATGTGATATGTGCTGAGCACGAGAATGATGACCATGGCCGTATGTAGGTGAGTGTTGGCCGTGCCCATGATTATGATGTTGTCCATGATGGTGCCATATAAGCCCTAGCTGTGGGAAATGACTTTGGTAATTGATGGTAACGCACATCAGTAGATTTTAGGGTTTTTCAAAACAGTCATACAACTGTTTGATACCACTTTCAGTCGTCAATTTTGTTGAGTGTATAGTTTGAACATTTTCTAAATTGTGCGCAATCAGTCAGCCAGGTTCCGTCTACTATTACATCAAACAAATTTGAGTGATTAACCATTTATTTGAATTTAATAATTGGTACCAACAATCTCACGGTTGCCCTTTTCCTTATACAGTTCCTTTTAATTAGTCATATGCACTTGAATAAAGGGAATCGTATAGTTAAATAAAATTGGTGGGAAAAAGCTAGTCAGGTCCTTAATTTTGGTATGCTTTAGCTTTTCCTTCTTCATTCTCTATATATATCCTGTATAATTTTTATTATACAATCATGTCTATTGACCCTATTGGAGTGTAGTGCCTTTATCCATAATCAATGCTTCGTTCGGACTATCCTGTTAAATTTGATTCAACATCTACTACACACATGTAGTATTCTCGTCTTGTGTCTGCTAATTTTCACAATTAAAAGATATATCAGTAGTGCTTTCATAGGGCAGACGACCTTTAAACGAGAGGCTGAAAAAGTCCACCGGTCAAGAAGTATATAGTTATCTGTGGGAAATGTAGGGCATTGATTGTAACGCGCACCATCAGTAGATTCAAGCGTTCATTCAAAGCCTTCACTGCAATTTGTCTGTGTTGCTCAATATCATGTGAATCCGCACCATGCATTCGTCTAGACACTAAAGATAAACTGGAGAGCGATGATGAACGTGGCGGTGCTGGTGTTTCAACCACACTCAGTTTTAGGCAGCCTACCTTAATCGGATTTACCAAAATGCTAATCACTGGTTGCGTAACTGGCAAATGGAAAATTCTCAGAACTATCACCCCTTCCGTTGGGATGCCATTGATCGAAGCGCAAATAAATTTATGCTACAATGAGTCCCGTACCAAACATTGCTGGATAAGCGCCATCCAATAATTTAATTGCCCACACAATAATTGAAGCCACCAGCACGGTCAGTTGCACATTTCTAATAGTTAATTTTCCTAAACGCACGGCTTGTGTACACGAAAGTACCGGGCTAAAGTTTTCCGTAAAGCAGCTTGCCCGAATATTTGTCGTTCTGGTATAGTTCCTAATGGCAACTCAACCACTAGAACTAACATTTGTACGGTTTGCCTAAAGCCAACGGCTGTGTTTTGTGGCGCCTTTCCTAAAGCTTGCACTAAATGCTTATGAACATCGCTATATTCGAGTTTTGCGGCTTTATGCGTCCCAAATAATATAAACATCTGACCCATTCATTGTTGCTAGCCGAAACTGGAAACACAGACTTCTTAACCAACCCATCACCTTGACCATAGGAAAAATACTGCAAGCAGTTACGCAGTAAACAATTAATAAAATCAAAGTTGCTGTACGTAGACGTGCATGAAGAAAGCCTCTTATAGTCTCCAAAGAGTTACTGAGCTCAGTCACGCCAGAGTGATAAAAATATGATTGAGCCCCAACCAAATCCAACGTACGTCGATTTTGTCCAGCAATTTTGGACATAAGTGTCTCTGAACACACTGATGCACGGTTTAAATCCCCCTCGTCAATTAGTTTGACTAGCAAAAATAAATAGAAGTAGGCATCTACTTCAGCTATTGGTGCCTTGGACGCTGAATGGCTTCGTGACACATCAGATTCTATAATCCCCTCAGGTGTATTGGGTAGTAAAGTGCGATTTCCCGATATGTGCCGGCTAAATAAATAGATTGTGCCATATTCTTGAAAATCCGCAAACGATTGTACTACGGCCACGCGCCGTAGTAAAAAGAATGAAGCAACGGGAAAAATCTTTCGATTAGTCCCGTTTGTTTCAATTCTGAGGAATCTACATTCTATACACGGACGTGTATGAATGTGCGCAATTTTTTTTGTCTTTGCTGCCGGTAAATATCTACCAGTACGCGGACTTTTTAAGAGGAAAATGTTGGTAGACAAAAAAAAAAAAATGAAAATAGTAGTAGTTGGTAGTTTTTTACCAAGAAAACAACAGCTACAGTTCAGATGTGTACAAACAATTAGTAAGGTATTGTAAAACAAATATCGCACATTTTCAAGGAAATGACACCTTTAAAACACGTAAACAAGACAAAATTACATGCACATTTGTATATACCTATGTACATAGCTTATGCCTATACGATACTCACTTTTTTCCTGTATCGTGAGTGTGAAATACTGACAAACATGCACCAAAACGTCTAATCACAACAACAATTTTCCAAGGTACCAAAATTACTGCCGAAAAATAACCAATTTCAGCATGTTATCGTTTTCGTAAAACTTCCTATTGTCGTTCAAATTATTCAAAAAAGAAAAAAAAAAAAAAAACTGAGAAAAATAGCGCAGAAAATATTCGCGTACTCAGTCATTATATTTCTCTACTCAAAAATTCATTTCCTGTTTAAGTTCTTTTTTTCAAAATTTACTGATTTGGTCAGTATCGCCTCCTAATGTTAGTGGGGGGGCTCTGCAATTCAATACTTTAAAATTATCGCAGTATGCGTTTTCAGTGCGAAAATACTGAAATATTGGTAGAATCTAAGTGTTGGTAGCAGAAGTAGTAGAAAATGAAAAATGGGTGAAAAAGGTAGGTCAAACTACCAATGCGGTAAAGTACGTGCACTGACTGCCCATATACTTATACCAACGTATCTACATATATATGCCGAGTTTTAAATGTACATTATATTAGGGATACATAAAAAAAGCGTCCTTGGGGAAAGGTTGAATAAACAACTCTCATAAGTAACCGAAAGGTAATACAAAAAGAGGAAAATGATACATTCTACAAATGATTCTCCTCATCCAAAACGAACATTTTTTTTTATTTTTTCTTTACATCGCATACAATTTTGCTGTCCAAACATTTTTTTGTGGCGGGCAGGGAAGTTGTTGGGTTTTAGCACCAACAACACAAATAACAGCGACTCAAAAGAACCCACGCTATACACTTTCTACCCGGTTCGGCACCAGAATGTGTGAACCGAAAATCGTAAATGCTCATTTTCTGCAGCACTAGTGTGCCCGTGGCCAACTAAAACGCTGCCGGGTGACACAAAATAAACAAAATAAGGCACTAAAGACCCAGGCACATAACGTGCGGGGAAAGAGGCCATGCACATAATGCACGCCACATATGAATATTTTTTTTTATGCAGCGACAGATGTTTCCCCTTATGCGCGCGTTAATAAAATTTCCCAAATCCCCAATAATACAACTAGGGACCACTCGCCCCTGCACTTTGACAATGACCCGACCCACTGAAACCTATTTCACTCCTTTCAGGAAAATGGGTCGTTTTGCCGCTTTAAAACGAAACGCTGCCAAGAACGTCATGCGTTATACGTCGGAATGCCGCGCTTGTTTTAAGCAACATCCCATACGCCTGTGCCCCATCTTTCGGGCCAAAAAACCCGAGGAGCGTCTTTACTTAGCGATCCGCGGGAGCTGCTGTGGAAATTGCTTGGCTCTAGACCACCGCTCTAACGCATGCCCAAGCCAAGGCCGATGTAAAAAATGCGGCGAAAAACATCACACGATGCTTCACATCTCCTCGATTGATGAAGAGGAACAGCTACTCCACGAAGCCCGCTCCAAGCCATGGAGTGTACAAGTTGAGGAGGAGCTGGAATCACCCCGTGAGCGGATTGACGACTCCATATCGTTATATGCGTCAGATGCTGGAACGGAGACTGGGCCTCTTCGTCCAGCTCGAATCCACCGAACCGGAGCGGAGACTCGGTCTCTTCGCCCGAACACAACACCAGCAGCCAAATCGTATCGACCGCCTTTGCAGCACGAAAGGAAGCGGCTCCAGCACAACCCATCTACAGTCCAGCGCCATGTTCGTGACGGCCGAGCGGAGACTCGGTCTCTTCGCCGGCAAACTAAGGACCCTCAACGAAGACAACCACCGCGCGATCGCAGAGCGGAGACAAGGCCTCTTCGCCTGCAACAACGACATCACACCCATCATCAACCACGAGATCGCAGTCACGGATCCAACTCGCTGCAGCTCACCACCGTGTCCGCCTTCCGGGCAGGGCTCCTAGCCCCGCATTCAGCTGCCACCGCCACCATGATACCGACGGTAGCGATCACCCCCACCGCGGTCGTGAAAATAGAAGCAGGGGGGCGGCTACACCTCGTCCGCGCCTTAATCGACGGATGCTCCCCCACCACAGTGATTGCGGATGAGCTCGCCCAGGATCTCCAACTTTCTACCAGCAACATGGGCGGGCAAGCAGGATGTCTGCTGCGTATCCGAGGAAGACACGGACAGAACAGAAGGATTGCGACCCATGCTGCGGTCGTAGCCAATTTTCGGCGCACGACACCCACAACCAGCATCGACAGTGCCATCGCAGCCCCGTACGCACATCTTCGTCTGGCAGATCCGCAGTTCTACTCATCCGCCCCGATCCGCCTCGTCCTAGGCACAGATGTATATGCCGAGATAATACTCCCAGGGATTCTGCCCACCACGTTTGGCCCTTTGTTAGCTCAGAGTACCATTTTCGGTTGGGTACTCTCGGGCACAGCGAAGGCCTAACAGCAAAATGTTCGGTAACGACCGAAATACATGAATTTTTACACTTTTTATCCTTTTTATTTAATTGAATTTCTGTTGTACACAGTCGCAAGCGGTGTGCATTGTGAGTTCGTACAAGTGAAAAATCTTTCTATCCCTCCATTGCCATGCCTACGTGTCAAGTCATAGCTGACAGGGAGAACGGCTGTCGCGAAGGGCCAGAGAATGGAAGAAAGGTTTCCTTTTCTTGTGCTCGCCGTTACTAAATTGAAGTGACATGAATTGCACATTTGCTTCAAATCAGCTTTTCTTTTAAATTTGTATACAGAAAATCAGACTACATATTAATACTCATTCCTAAAATCAAGTTTATGGATTAAATTTGCGTAACCAACTACGCAGGCATTTAAATTATGTAAACAAAGCAATATACCAGTCGTCTACAAGATGTTTGAAACCCACTGTCAGCTAATGATTTAAGTAATCAACAGCGATTGAACAGGTGATCGAAGCTGTTCACTATTGTGAACGTTCTACCAAAAATTCGCCACTTGTATGGATTCACAATGGAGGTGTGCGTTTAAAATCTTGTATCATTACAATAAGTCATTTTTTATTGTATTTTCTTCATACAAAATTCACAAGCATAGAATTCCAATGAATTTGTAATAAACGGCAAGAAATATGAACACGTATATCTTCTTACTTCTTTTCGCAATCCCTAGCTCTAGGCAAACCTGGCTTAGGCCTTGAATCATAACGGGAAAAGTGCCGAATGACAGAGGAATCAGCAACCAAGCTCACCCATTGCGCAGACCATCTTGCGTGCCGCCAAGCCGGCGGACTGACCGGCGTTTATGTTATGTTAGATATAATTAGTTATAAGTTTTTTATTTTTTTCTTCTCTTCTTCACGGTCGGTGATCCTTGGCGGACTGTGATGTTGCGTGCCGCAAGGGGGGCGGCATGTTTAGGCCCAAGGCCTAAATTTTACTTGATTGACGGCGCCCCTCCCTAACGTTTTAATAAGATTTCCAGCCACCCACACTCACGCCGCATTTGTGTGCATGCATGCACATGCATGCGTTTCTTACGCATGCACGTGTGTGTGCAGGTTGTCAGCACCCATGCACGTATATGTGGGGGCTGTTGTGTGTGTGGCTTTTTTCCCCTCCTTAATACTAGAGGACTTTTTCGCGGCTTAGCGGTTGACCTCAACGGGATAACCGGCCTCTTTTTCGATCGACCGCCAACCAGCACACATCGCCGAGTATCACCGTCATCATTTTTACACTCAAAGGTAATATTGTATCCTTATATATATTTCCCTACACTCTAATTAAAACACTATTATAACGAGGAAATCCTCTTTGCGTTTTGTTTTTTACTTTCTTTCGAGAGCACTATCAACCAGAGATCGACCCGTGTGCGCCTACCCACTGCCGGTTCCAGACGCACTCAGGCCGAACAAGTGTTTTAAAAGGGAGTGGGCCTTAGTTCTATAAGTGGACACCTTTTCGGAATATCGTTATAAAAGTGGACCAGAGGTGACTCTAGAATGCGTTTGTACAATATAGGTATCAAACGAAAGGTGTTAATAAGTGTTTTAAAAGGGAGTGGGCCTTAGTTCTATAGGTGGACGCCTTTTCGGAATATCGTTATAAAAGTGGACCAGGGTTGACTCTAGAATGCGTTTGTACAATATGGGTATCAAACGAAAGGTGCTAATAAGTGTTTTAAAAGGGAGTGGGCCTTAGTTCTATAGGTGGACGCCTTTTCGGAATATCGTTATAAAAGTGGACCAGGGGTGACTCTAGAATGCGTTTGTACAATATGGGTATCAAATGAAAGGTGCTAATGATTATTTTAAAAGGGCGTGGGCCTTAGTTCTATAGGTGGACGCCTTTTCGAAATATCGCCATAAAGGTGGACCAGGTGCGACTCTAGAATTTGGTTGTACGATATGGGTATCAAATGAAAAGTGTTAATGAGTATTTTAAAAAGGATTGGGCCTTAGTTCTATGTGTGGACGCCTTTTCGAGATATCGCCATAAACGTGGGCCAGGGGTGACTCTAGAATTTGTTTGTACGATATGGGTATCAAATGAAAGGTGTTAATGAGTATTTTAACAAGTAAGGAAGGTTAATTTCCGGTGTAACCGAACATTATATACTCAGTTGAGAGCTATGGTGACAACATAAGGGAAAATAACCATGTAGGAAAATGAACCGAGGAAAACCCTGGAATGTGTTTGTATGACATGCGTATCAAACGAAAGGCATTAAAGGTATTTTATGAGGGAGTGGGCCATAGTTCTACAGGTGGACGCCATTTAGGGATATAGCCATAAAGGTGGATCAGGGTTGACTCTAGAATGCGTTTGTACGATATGGGTATCAAATGAAAGATGTTAATGAGTATTTTAAAAGGGAGTAATCCTTAGTTCCATAGGTGGACGCCGTTTCGAGATATCGCCATAAAGGTGGGCCAGGGGTGACCCTAGAATTTGTTTGTACAATATGGGCATCAAACGAATGGTGTTAATGAGTATCTTAAAAGGGAGTGGGCCTTAGTTCTATAGGTGGATGCCGTTTCGAAATATCGCCATAAAAGTGGACCAGGGGTGACTCTAGAATGTGTTTGTACGATATGATTTATCAAATTAAAGGTATTAATGAGGGTTTTAAAAGGGAGCGGTGGTTGTTGCATAGGTGGTCGCCTTTTCGAAATATCGCCATAAAGGTGGACCAGGGGTGACTCTAGAATGCATTTGTACGATATGGGTATCAAATGAAAGGTGTTAATGAGTATTTTAAAAGGCAGTAATCCTTAGTTCCATAGGTGGACGCCGTTTCGAGATATCGCCATAAAGGTGGACCAGGGGTGACCCTAGAATTTGTTTGTACAATATGGGTATCTAAAGAAAGGTGTTAATGAGTATTTTAAAAGGAAGTAATCCTTAGTTCCATAGGTGGACGCCGTTTCGAGATATCGCCATAAAGGTGGCCAGGGGTGACCCTAGAATTTGTTTGTACAATGTGGGCATCAAACGAAAGGTGTTAATGAGTATTTTAAAAGGGAGTGGGCCTTAGTTCTATAGGTGGACGCCGTTTCGAAATATCGCCACAAAGGTGGACCAGGGGTGACTCTAGAAGGTGTTTGTACGATATGGGTATCAAATTAAAGGTATTAATGAGGGTTTTAAAAGGGAGTGGTGGTTGATGTATAGGTGGTCGCATTTTCGTGATATCGCCATAAATGTGGACCAGGGGTGACCCTAGAATTTGTTTGTACAATATGTGTATCAAAAGAAAGGCGTTAATGAGTATTTTAAAAGGGAGTAATCCTTAGTTCCATAGGTGGACGCCGTTTCGAGATATCGCCATAAAGGTGGAGCAGGGGTGACCCTAGAATTTGTTTGTACAATATGGATATCAAAAGAAAGGTGTTAATGAGTTTTTTAAAAGGGAGTAATCCTTAGTTCCATAGGTGGACGCCGTTTCGGGATATCGCCATAAAGGTGGGCCAGGGGTGACTCTAGAATTCGTTTGTGCAATATGGGTATCAAACAAAAGGAGTTAATGAGTATTTTAAAAGGGAGTGGGCCTTAGTTCTATAGGTGGACGCCTTTTCGAGGTATCGCAATAAAAGTGGACCAGGGGTGACTCTAGAATTCGTTTGTGCAATATGGGTATCAAACAATCGCCATAAAGGTGGGCCAGGGGTGACTCTAGAATTCGTTTGTGCAATATGGGTATCAAACAAAAGGAGTTAATGAGTATTTTAAAAGGGAGTGGGCCTTAGTTCTATAGGTGGACGCCTTTTCGAGGTATCGCAATAAAGGTGGACCAGGGGTGACTCTAGACTTTGTTGGTGCGATATGGGTATCAAATGAAAGGTGTTAATGAGTATTTTTAAAAGGGAGTGGGCCTTCGTTCTATAGGTGTTCGCCTTTTCGAGATATCGCCATAAAGGTGGACCAGGGGTGACTTTAGAATATGTTTGTACGATATGGATATCAAATGAAAGGTGTTAATGAGTATTTTAAAAGGTCGTGGGGCTTAGTTCTATAGGTGGACGCCTTTTCGAGATATCGCCATAAAGGTGGACCAGGGGTGACTCTAGAATGAGTTTGTACGATATGGGTATCAAATTAAAGGTATTAATGAGAGTTTTAAAAGGGAGTGGTGGTAGTTGTATATGTGAAGGCGTTTTCCAGATATCGACCAAAATGTGGACCAGGGTGACCCAGAACATTATCTGTTGGATACCGCTAATTTATTTATATATGTTATACCTGCCAAGATTTTAAGGGTTTTTTATTTCGCCCTGCAGAACTTTTTCATTTTCTTCTACTTAATATGGTAGGTGTCACAACCATTTTATAAAGTTTTTTCTAAAGTTATATTTCGCGTCAATAAAACAATCCAATTACCTTACCATGTTTCATCCCTTTTTTCGTATTTGGTATAGAATTATGGCATTTTTTTCATTTTTCGTAATTTTCGATATCGAAAAAGTGAGTTCAAGTAAGCACGTGAACTAAGTTCATTAAAGATATGTCGATTTTTGCTGAAGTTATCGTGTTAACGGCCATGCGGAAGGACAGACGGACGACTGTGTATAAAAACTGGGCGTGGCATCAACCGATTCCGCCCCTTTTCACAGAAAACAGTTAACGTCATAAAATCTATGCCCCTACCAAATTTCAAAAGGATTGGTTAATTTTTGTTCGACGTATGGCGTTAAAAGTATCATAGACAAATTAAATGAAAAAGGGCGGAGCCACGCCCATTTTGAAATTTTCTTTTATTTTTGTATTTTGTTGCACCACATCATTACTGGAGTTGAATGTTGACATAATTTACTTATATACTGTAAAGATATTAAATTTTTTGTTAAAATTTTACTTTAAAAAATTTTTTTTTTTAAAAGTGGGCGTGGTCCTTCTCCGATTCTGCTAATTTTTATCAAGCGTACATATAGTAATAGGAGTAACGTTCCTGCCAAATTTCATTATGATATCTTCAACGACTGCCAAATTACAGCTTGCAAAATTTTAAATTACCTTCTTTTAAAAGTGGGCGGTGCCACGCCCATTGTCCAAAATTTTACTTATTTTCTATTTTTCGTCATAAGTTCAACTCATCTACCAAGTTTCGTCGCTTTATCTGTCTTTTGTAATGAATTATCGCACCCTTTCGGTTTTTCGAAATTCTCGATATCGAAAAAGTGGGCGTGGTTATAGTCCGATTTCTTTCATTTTAAATAGCGATCTGAGATGAGTGGTTAGGAACCTACATATCAAATTTCATCAAGATACCTCAAAATTTACTCAAGTTATCGTGTTAACGGACGGACGGACGGACGGACATGGCTCAATCAAATTTTTTTTCGATCCTGATTATTTTGATATATGGAAGTCTATATCTATCTCGATTCCTTTATATATGTACAACCAACCGTTATCCAATCAAACTTAATATACTCTGTGAGCTCTGCTCAACTGAGTATAAAAACTAAAAAGTTTTAACTTTTTCCCTCTATGCATTTCGGCGCTTTCGCGTCATCATCAGGAAGGTCTACATTTATTTAAAAATAAATAAAATCATCCCTCTCAATATTAACCTAATTCTATCTCAGTCTTTTTCTCCTTCCCTCTTTTCTCTTCTCTGTAGCTCTTCTTATTCTTTTCCATCTCTTGTTCCCAGTTCCAGTTACAGTCCTAGCCCAAGTCCAAGCCCAAATCCCACTCCCAATCCCTGTTCTATACCCAGCTCCAGTCGATCCATAGTCCATTTCTCGGACAAAAAAAATGTATTAAATAACAATCTAGGCAACGGGCTACATATATACAAAATTTCAGTCAAATCGTAGCAGGAATAGAATTCGTTCGAATAGGTCGGTCCCTGGTCCACTTCCCGGAAATAAACTTCCAAGGAACACTCTCTAGGGCGCTGTCAAGCCATCCTTCAAAAAAACCAGTGTACGTAAATTAGAGTGGTCTTAAAAATTTGTTTTCCGCGAAAAGACTGTACCGCCCCACACATTATTCCTATGTATGTAAGTAATAAAGTGTTTGCTGGCTAGGAGCTGCTTCGGCCGATAGATTAATAAAGAAAAACTAAAAAGTTTTTACTTTTTCCCTCTATGCATTTCGGCGCTTTCGCGTCATCATCAGGAAGGTCTACATTTATTTAAAAAAAAACAGCAACATGAAAACACAAAATGAAATATAAGAATACAGTACAATCAATAGACATAAAAATTTACATTTGGAACTTTACTCACAAATAGTCTCGATTTTTTAAATTACAAAAACATCACATATTAACACTAAACATATTGTTGTTATATTATTATTTGTTTAAATGTTTGATCACAGCTGTGTAAGCGCTGTTCGTGTTGTCCACGTCTTCTTTAAAATTCATTACGTTTGTGAGTTGCTGTTGAATTCGGAGACTTTCCAGTGTCCTCTGTCTTTTTTCTCTTCTCTCAACATCCAAAATCCTAGCGTTCGCAAAATCAGCTGTGTGTTCGTTTTCGATCAGGTGTTGAGAAAGCGCTGTTGTTGTTTTGTTGTTTTTCACGTCCATTTGATGTTCGTATAGTCCAGGGATGCACCTTAACGTTAAGCTAATCGTTTATCAAAAAATTTCCACCGTTTCCGTTGAAACACTTCGAAATATTATCGATAAAGAAATTATCAAGATAAATTGTATCTCGTTTTTAACCGAAACGAAAAGCTTTCGTTAACGTTAAAAACGTTAACAAAAACGTGATACTTTATGTTTGAATTGTGCTGGCAATGCTATAGCCATGGTGAAGCCGTAAGGTGGCAACAACGAGTGCACATACACACACAAACTCTATGTAATTTGTTTGTGTAATTCGTTGGTGGTAATGTCAAAAATACTCTGAGAAATGTTTGTACTGTCAAAATTCATGACAAAAGTTGCAATCAGCTCGGCTAATGCTTTCACCTTTAATGAATCCGCCATCAATCAGCTTTGCCAGCATAGTTTGAAATTAATAATCAACATAAACGATTTGATTTCGTTTTGATATGGCAGAAAACGAAACGAAATCATTTCGTTAATTTGACGATCTTAACGTTAATAAACGAAATGACTTCGTTTCGTTTATTAACGTTGATTATCGTAACGAAATGATATCGTTTCGTTGGTTAAGCATGCCTGGTATAGTCTCGATACTAATGCCCTTTTTGTTGTGCCTATGTAACACTTATTGCCGTTGTTGTTGTTGCCTTTGCATTGGATTTCGTAGACTACGTTGCTTTGCTGTTCCTTGTCTATCCTGTCTTTTGTTTTTGTAAAGATTCTCCTTAGTGTATTGTGCGGTTTATAGGCAAAATTTATGTCGTCTTTTTTCATTATTTTTCTTAGCGCTTGATTGCCGGTTAGGCCAGGCACATATGTAACGCCGATGTATTTTTTGTTTGTACTTTCTTCGGTTAGCTCATTTGCAATATTAGGTTGGCTCACTTTTTTCGTAGTATTATTTAGTAAATTTTCTATTAACTTATTGGGGTAGTTATTTTTAAATAGAATGCTTCTTATTTTCTTCAGTGAATTCATTATCGCTTAGGAGGTATATTTTTCTTATTAGGCTGGTTGCCGTATTTGTTTTTTGTTTCCATGGGTAATTTGAATGGAAATTAATTATTCTACCCGAAGATACTGTCTTTGCATACCAGTTGAGAATCAAGTTCTTATCTCTTCGATGTATTTCCACGTCTAGGAAGCCAATTCTGTTGTTTTGTTCTATTTCCTTTGTAAATTGTATTTTGGTATGCTGTGCGTTAAAAATTGTCAATATGTCTTCCACGTCTTTGGTTTTTACAATAGCGAATATGTCATCTACATATTTGGCTATGTATTTGACATATATGTCTTTACTTTTTAATTCAGCGAGGCTGTCGTCCAAAATTTTTTCAAGTACGATATCTGCAATGGTTGGAGATAGTGGGTTGCCCTTTGGCATTCCGTAAATTTGTTGATATAAAGTTTTATTGTGTGTGAAAAAATTATTATCACGCAAGCAGAAATCAAGTATCGCCTGGAATTGCTTCTTATCTATTTTCGTGTATTTCTTCAACTTATACCATTTTTGCATTATAATACGTATTGCGAAATGTATTGGTATATTTGTAAATAGGGATATTACGTCGAATGAGATCAAAACTTCATCTTCTTTTATTGTGAGATGTTTAATACTTTCTTTGAGTTCCATGGAGTTTTTTGTGTTGAGCTCTTCGGATATAATATTTTTTAAGATACTTCCGATGAACTTTGATAGCTTATAGCATGGAACATTCGTAGAAGAGCAAATCGGTCTAAGTGGTGTATGCAGTTTGTGTATTTTTGGAAGTCCGTACAGTCTTGGTGCGTTAGCGGCCGAGGAAGTCAGTTGGTATTTTTGTTTTGTATCGAGTCTGTTCTGTTTGTAGAGGTCACTTATAATGGCGTTGGTCTTCCTCAGTAATTTTTGTGTGGGATCATTCCTAATAGTTTTGTACGTGTTCCTGTCATTTAGCAGCTCTTTCATTTTTTGTTCATATTCATCCTTGTACATTAAAACGGTCTTATTTCCTTTGTCGGCATTGGTTATTACAATTTCGTGTTTATATTTGCTTAGAAAACTTTTGGTGTCTGCAGACGTTTTTTAGTATGAACTTTTCTTTGGCACTGTTGCTTATTTTTTGCTGAAAAGTGTTTATTTTGGTTGCAATTTCACTTCTTACTGAATTTTTGTCCCTCTCGCCCTCAAAGCTTTCTACGGCTTGTTCCAAATCTGCAACAATTTGGATTGGACAAAATGTCTTTCTTGATATCGGCAAAGCGAATTTTGCCGAAGCGATAATAGCCAACGTGACTCTTGCGGGACTTCGATGCTTTTGTCTTGTTCACAAACCATTCTTCATTAAGTCTCATGCCAAACTTGACCGTATTCTTAGATATATGTGCCTGTAGTTTTCTGTTTTGTGTGTCTTGTGTGTTTGTAGCGATTTTTTTTGAGAAATTTCTGTGATTTTCTATAATGTTTTCGTAATCTGTTTTGTAACGTTTCCTGTATATGCTTCACGGTATTTGTGATGGTTTTTATGTTAATGTTGGATTCTTTTATTTCTAAATTCATGACTTTTAGAAGAAAGCACGGCTCCAATTTATTTAGGTCTCGTCGAGTGGTGTCTAGTTTGAATCAATGTTGTATTGTTTTAGTTTTAACTTGCAGATGTGGTGGTGTGATGCCATATTCCTTTGCACCGTAGTAGGAATTTGTATTTCTTTTTGTTTGCCTAGTTTTTGGACGTTTTTCTTGTGCTGTTTGATTATGTAGCACGTCTCTTTATCGTATTTGTATTTTATATGTTGGTAAAATTGCTCCATGTTTCGAATTTGTAAAATATTTTATTTTTGCGGTTTTTTTGCTCACCGTAGGATTTATGATATTTAGTTGGGCCAAACTCTTTTTAAAATGTTTGTTGGGTAGGAGCTGCTTCGGCCGATAGATTAATAAAGAAAAACCAAAAAGTTTTTACTTTTTCCCTTTATGCATTTCGGCGCTTTCGCGTCATCATCAAGGAAGGTCTACATTTATTTTACAGCATAATCCCTAGACATAAAATTTACATTTGGAACTTTACTCACATTAATTTGAGTAATTTTTTGGCTTAGCAGCTAAAAGGCTTGCACTGATATGAATGTTGGAGATTCGAGTTAAACGCTCAGCTCCCGAAAAGCTAGCTGATGAAGAAGTGAAATTCAGAAACATGTCTAGTGACCATCGCCGATTGTAAACTTACAATTTTTTTTCTAATATCAATTACAAAAAAACCATTGTATAAAGCAATATGAGCAAAGCTCGCTAATTAAATACATATGATCACATACTAAAATTAAACATATTGTTCTTATATTATTATTTGTTTACATGTTTGATCACAGCTGTGTAAGCGCTGTTTGTGTTGTCCACGTCTTCTTTAAAATTTATTTCCTTTGTGAGTTGCTGTTGAATTCGGAGACTTTCCAGTGTCATCCGACTTTTTTATCTTCTCTCAGCATCCAAAATCCTACCGTTCGCAAATCAGCTGTGTGTTCGTTTTCGATCAGGTGTTGAGAAAGCGCTGTTGTTGTTTTGTTGTTTTTCACGTCCATTTGATGTTTGTATAGTCTCGATACTAATGCCCTTTTTGTTGTGCCTATGTAACACTTATTGCAGTTATTGTTGTTGTTGCCTTTGCACTGGATTTCGTAGACTACGTTGCTTTGCTGTTCCTTGTGTATCCTGACTTTTGTTTTTGTGGAGAATCTTTAGTGTATTGGGCGGTTTGTAGGCAAAATTTATGTCGTCTTTTTTCATTATTTTTCTTAGCGCTTGATTGCCTGTTAGGCCAGGCACATATGTATGTAACGCCGATGTATTTTTTGTTTGTATTTGCTTCGGTTAGCTCATTTGCAATATTAGGTTGGCTCACTTTTTTCGTAGTATTAGTAAATTTTCTATTAACTTATTGGGGTAGTTATTTTTAAATATAATACTTCTTATTTTCTTCAGTGAATTCATTATCGCTTAGGAGGTATATTTTTCTTATTAGGCTGGTTGCCGTATTTATTTTTTGTTTCCATAGGTGATATGAATGGAAATTAGTTATTATACCCGACGATACTGTCTTTGCATACCAGTTAAGAATCAAGTTCATATCTCTTCGATGTATTTCCACGTCTAGGAAGGCAATTCTGCTGTTTTGTTCTATTTCCTTTGTAAATTGTATTTTGGTATGCTGTGCATTAAAAATTGTCAATATGTCTTCCACGTCTTTGGTTTTTACAATAGCGAATATGTCATCTACATATTTGGCTATGTATTTGACATATATGTCTTTACTTTTTAATTCAACGAGACTGTCGTCCAAAATTTTATCAAGTACGATATCTGCAATGGTTGGAGATAGTGCGTTGCCCATTGGCATTCCGTAAATTTGTTGATATAAAGTTTTATTGTATGTGAAATAATTATTATCACGCAAGCAGAAATCAAGTATCGTCTGGAATTGTTTCTTATCTATTTTCGTGTATTTCTTCAACTTAACCCATTTTTGCATTATAATAAGTATTGCGAAATGTATTGGTATATTTGTAAATAGGGGTATTACGTGGAATGAGATCAAAACTTCATCGTCTTCTATTGTGAGATGTTTAATACTTTCTTTGAGTTCCATGAAGTTTTTTGTGTTGAGATCTTCGGATATAATATTTTTTAAGATACTTCCAATGAGCTTTGATAGCTTATAGCATGGCACATTCGTAGAGGAGCAAATCGGTCTAAGTGGTGTATGCGGTTTGTGTATTTTCGGAAGTCCGTACAGTCTTGGTGCGTTAGCAGCCGAGGAAGTCAATTGGTATTTTTGTTTTGTATCGAGTCTGTTCTGTTTGTAGAGGTCATTTATAATGGCGTTGTTCTTCGTCAGTAATTTTTATGTGGGATCATTCCTAATAGTTTTGTACGTGTTCCTGTCATTTAGCAGCTCTTTCATTTTTTGTTCATATTCATCCTTGTACATTAAAACGGTCTTATTTCCTTTGTCGGCATTGGTTTTTACAATTTCGTCTCTATATTTGCTTAGAAAACTTTTGGTGCCTGCAGACGTTTTTAGTATGAACTTTTCTTTGTCTCTCAGAAAAATTCTAAAAATTCTTACCGAAAAGCTAAAAATTTGCATACAAATTCGCGGCATTTTCCTGAACTTTCTAAAACGTTTTAAGTTTCTATTTGGATTTTTGTTGTTATATAATAATACATTGCCTGTACTGGAAGAGCAATAGAACTATTGTGAAGAAAGTCGGTAAAAGGGTTATGTCCGTCCAACAAGGCGCGCCAATCGCTTCTTCGCTCCGTCAACTGGAGTCAATTGATTACAACAAAGGAGTTTAAATCGTTTTCCACCGTGTGTTTCCCGCAGAGTAGGCGCGGTCTCTTTCTCTGCTTTCATATGCAGGTTCCGATAAAAATATTTTCTTGGCCGGCGCGTCATCTTTCATTCGCATAATATGGCCTAGCCAGCGCAGCCGCTGCGTTTTAATTTTCTGGACTATTTTTATGTCTGCGTAAAGCTCGTAATTAAATATTCTTCGGTATTCGCCATCGCCAACGCGTAGAGGTTCGTAAATCTTTCGAATAACTTTTCTCTCGAACACTCTCAAAGCCGCTTCCTCTGATGTTGTCATGGTCCATGGTTCTGCACCATATATCAGGACGGGCACGATTAGTGGCTTGTAGAGCATAATTTTCGCTTCCGGAGAGAGTACTTTAGTTTTCAATTGTCTACCTAGTTCAAAGTAGCATTTATTCGCAAGAGTGATTCTTCGCTAGATTTCAGTATTAATGTTGTTGCTTGTGTTAATGTTGGTTCCCAAATAAACGAAGTCTTTTACTATTTCGAAATTATGGCTGCCAATATTAGCGTGGTTTACAAGGCGCAAATACGCTTAGTCTTTGCTCGATGACAGCAGGTAACTCGATTTGTCCTCAATCACCATCAAACACATCAATTTGTTAATTTCTTGTATTTAGTTTGGCAATGCTGCGTATGTTTTAAATGTAACACAACGGCGACATCTGCCTATCACAACTAATTTTTACAAAAATATCACGACCTCTGTTTCTCCAGTCTCCCAATGATCCACAGCATTCCCGTGAGAACTGAGCGATATATGGAGCTAGAAAACTCACTGGATGATGGCTAATATGTGTGATATGAGAAAGTTGAATCAAAAAGAGAAATATATGCTGTTAAGAATTAAATGGGTGGTTTTTTTTTTAAATTAATGGAGAACCATAATACAGTTTTAACAAATATGGAAGAAGAACAATATAGGTTGTCTTAGTTCGGATGTAAATGGCTAGAGATCTATCGCACAGTTCTTTTAGTTCAGTTTTTTCCCCTAAGGTTTTATCGAAAGAGGGGTGTTTATTTAATGATTTTGAGACATTTATAAGTATTCCTCTTTGTACAGGAAATAAGTGTAAAGGGTTTCTGCGTCCATTTAAAAATTTTTAAGTTACGTCAATCGGTGTTCGGGTTATGGCTCCAGAAACGGTAGCCAATGAATGATCAAATAAGATGCGGTGTCAAGCCCGTTTCCAAAAATTTGTGTCATTCTTGTTATAAATACACTTTAGAAGAGCGTATTACCAACTTTTTATAAGGTTTTGACGGGCATCGCTCTCGAAAATAAAAAAAGCCGATTCTGGGCATTTTCAATGGAAATGTGCCACGCCTTGACCTTAAGTATCTGCCCAAGAGTTTGGAAATTAATTACCTATATACAAAGGAATAATTTGAGGGGCGGTATCGCTTTTTTAAAAACTTTTATTTTTTTTCATACAAAATATGTCCAGCCTAATGTACATACATACGAACAAACATACCAATAAATTAAAATGTTAAACGAAAAAGTACTTTTCAAGAGATGTATGCATTCTCACCACTAACAACATTAAGACGCATAATTATGTATGTATTCTGATATGAAATGAAAATACATACATACATACATCCATATACAAATACACTCCCGAAGTTAAATTACACCAGCGAATGCTTGCTTTTTCACCATTCAATCTAATTAAACATGTACATACATATGTATGTGACGCATAATGTCATGTGATGAAATTCCCACTCAAAGCAAGTTTGCTCTTACGGTTCACAGCGAACATACACACGAAGTATAACTTCAATACATTTATTGTACCTATTTAATTACGCAATACTCACTGCTCAACAATGCTTTGCACTCACTGTTAACGAATGTGTATTTGTGAAGGCCGAGTCTATCAAAAACCAAGACAATTTTTATAAAATAACTCCGTCCTCTTGGCAAATATTAGAAGCCTTCTAGACATATGTCACTTGTTGCTTCTAGATCTGACAGCTTTATTACTCCTAATAGCTGGAACCTTAGCCTGGAAAACGCAGGGCGCGAGAACAAAACCTGCTCGGTCGTTTCCTTCTCTGCTGTAACTGATCAGGTCTAATTTAAAGGCATGTGACGTCAGAAGGCAGAGTCCAGTCACAATACCCGTCATGAGTCTACAGTCCTCTCTTTTCAATGGTAGAAGCCAATTTGTTAATCTAAGGTTGTAAGACCTACACATAACCTTCTACACTTTACATCCCCTTGTTGTTGCAGCAGTACTTCGCCCCATGCAATAGGTGTGACCAATCACAAATTGTCTTCAATGTCCTCTAACGGGAGTCCACATGGTGTCATGTGGGGACACATTGCAAGCAGGACATACATTTCGTATGTCGGGGTTGATTCTGGATATGTAAGAGTTTAACCTGTTACAGTACCCAGATCGAAATTGAGCTAAAGTGACGCCCGTTTCCCTAGAGAGAGTGCGTTCCTCTTCTGCTAGTTTTGGGTTTTGCTCTTTAAGTACTGCATTCGCTGGGCAATTCCTGACGTAGAGTTCCGACGCCTGTTTTTGGATATCCCTGAGGACCTGCTTTCGCCTTTTAGCTTCACACGGCTGTGTTCTCAGGTGACGTACTTCCTCATAATGCTTACGGAGATGATTTCTTAAGCCCCTGGACTTTCTGAGGACCTAAAAAGACAGACCGTAGAGGTTCTGAGGGCCATATTTTGGCAGGCCTGTATTTTTTTCCAGTGAATAGCCTTTAGGCTTGGCAACCATATCGGGGATGCGTAGCATGCAATCGTCTGGCCAATTACTTTTTAAGTGGTAATGAGCGTTTCTTTATCTTTACCCCAAGTACTGCCGGCAGATTTGGTGATTTTATTAGGGCATAGGATTTTCGGTGCAATTACGGCTGCATGCTCTCCAAAATGTAGATCCTGATCGAATGCCACACCCAAGATTTTGGGGTGTGATACAGTCGGTAGCGTGGTGCGATCGACTTGGATGTTCAATATGGTCGACATTTGGCGCGACCATGTTGTACATAAGGTCGCTAGTGATTTAGCCGGTTAGAATACAGGTTTCGCGAGGCGAAGAAGCTGGAGAGATCAGGGAGATAGCTTTTTGTTTTGTTATAAAGCTCATCGATCTGTGGGCCTGGACCTGTGGCCATTATTGTGCAGTCATCGGCGTAGGAAACTACACGCGGGAAGACTCCGAAGGCAAGTATGAGTAGCAAAGTTTAACATCATCCGCATACATAAGAGTTCGGGAATATATGAGTGTTTGTGGAAAGTCATTTATAAACAAGGTAAAAAGTAACGGACCCAAATGACTACCCTGAGGCACACTAGACGTTACACCAAACAACCTTGAAAGAGTGTTTTTAAACAAAACTTGTTGAGCCCGATTCGCGAGATATCTTTCGAGCCATACAAGTAAATGCTTCGGAAACCCAAGTAGATCAAGTTTGTAAACTAAAAGGTCATGATTGACAGAGTCAAACGCTTTACTGAAGTCGATATAGATCACATCCGTTTGCCTGTTATTTAAAAATCCATCCATTACAAAAGAAGTAAACTCTAGCAAAATGGTAGTCGGTTTCAAACCTACAAGGCTCTGCAGAACAGTATTCTTATGAATTACTGGATTAGGAATGCAATTGAACTGTCCAAGTTGTACGAGTATTGGTCGGGTTGAAAACGTTTGGATGAATAGGTCGACTTGAAGAATTCTGCAAATAATTCCGCAATGTCATTATGAGAACTGGCATTCTTGCAACCAAAAGAAAAGGTAGCTGGGAAACCAGATGTTTTCCTCTTAGCATTAACAAAACTGTAAAATCTTTTCGGATTGTTGAAAAATTTAAATTTACAACTGCTTAAGTACAACTTATAACATTGTTGGCTTAGACAATGGAAGTTGCAACGAGCAACTGAATATTTAGAAAAATCGGAAGAAGATCCTGCTCTCTGGAAACATTTATAAAACCTAGATTTAATATTATTGAGTCTTATAAGTGGTCTTGTAAACCAATGTGGTTTACATGTTCCAGCACTAATACATCGAAGGGGTACACAGCTTTCAAAGAAGCCATCAAGAATGCCGTAAAATAATGAAGTCGCTGAGTCGACGTCGTTAAAATAAAAAAGATCCGACCACTCGTGAGTAGCAATCAATTCGTTGAGCTTAATAAAGTCTGCTTTATAAAAACATCTTGAGCGGGATAGAGATTTTAATTTTGTAAAGCACAGTATCTTGGGAGGCTGAACAATATCAATTGCTATTTCAAGCGTAGGATGTAAGGGATCTTCTGGCAAAGATAAAGGAGAAGTACGGTTGAGAGCAATACCCACTGATTCATCCACAAATACCAGGTCAAGGATCTTGTTTTTATAATTTAAAAAATTGTTGATCTGTAGGAGTGATGTATCTAAAATATTGTTAAAAAAATCATGCTGACAAATGGGAGTCAAAGTGTTTGAGTCGCTCAAGCTAATCCAATTTACCGAGGGCAAATTGAAATCACCAGGACTACTAAGCGATCTTTGTCTCGCAACTGATATTGCAAGTTACGAATAGCTAAACTATGGCAATTGTTAACATACATATCCGACCGGGGCGGAATATATGGGTAACAAATATATAAGCTAAAACATCGCAATGAAATCTTTACTGCTATAAACTCAATATCGAATGCGTTATCCAGCAACAACAACTCGGATGAAAGGCTTGAGTCCACAGAAATGAGAACACCGCCTGTTCTAGATATAAGATCACGCCGGTAAACGACATAGTTGCTTGAAAAAAGCTCGGCGGTAAAATTGTCAGGTTTTAACCAGGTCTCGGCGAAAGCAACAACCTGCGCTGTAAAAGCGAAACTGTTAAAAAAAAGGTATTTAATTTATATCGTAAACCACGAACATTTTGCTAATGAACGACTATAGAGAATGAGAGTCGGCGACTACTTTTTTTGCTGTACCCGCGGCTGAGTTCATAGAGTTTTTTGGCACTATAGTGGTATTTTTCTTGTACAAATGCACCACAGAATGCTCCGGCGAAAAAGGACAGTCAAGAACACTATCAACATAAAGAAGTGGCACAGTTATTTTGAATGATGAAATTTCCCTTTCATATTTAAAGTTAAGTTTGAAAACTTTTACACTAGAATTATTAAGATTAAGTTTAGTGCATAAATAATTTTAAATATCATCAACGGTCAATGAAGCGCGCAACCGAGAAAAAAATTGCTCTGCGAGGCGGAACGGCAGTCACCTCCCTAGGACCAACAGGCTGCACCACAGAAACTGTCGAAGCAGAAATTGAAGTTGAACCAGATGCAGCTGACGAACCCACTGTGCTTGACTTCTTACGACGTTTACTAATACCTGTATGTTTCCCTTTATTACCCGCATCAACAGACTGTGACCCAACAGCATAATTTGTGTTATTAGTTTTTGATGATGTTGTATTGTTTGTAGTTTTGTTGTGCGTGTCATTGTTATTAACTAAAGTACCAATGCGCCAACCATCCAACTCTTTTGTGTCATTAAGGGGCTCCTCGAATCGCAGATAGGGAATCAGGGTCTAGGGTCTATTCTTTCTGTAATTGATGACGCTATACTACTATGGCCATATGGTCTGCGCTCAAGCTGCCCGGAGGCACTGAACCTCGTTACAGTTGTTAATGCTATGTTCTTTGCTGCAAGGTCTGCAGGTGTAATGTGCAGAATGGCATACAGTACAGACGTCGGGGTTATTTTCAGGGCGCCCGTAATGCTAAGCGTTGATGTACTGCATACCGCCTCTCATTTTTTGAGGTAAGTTTTTATTTGTATGGCTTTCTACCAGACACGAACTCCAATATATATAGGGTTTACAATCGCTTTAAGTACCCACGTACACCCCAGCATTCTTTTGTATGTATAAATTGCCACCTAGGCCTCCTTCATACTCTAGGATGTTTCCCTGGTTTCCTATATAAAGTTTTAATAATCAGAGCGAAAAGAAAACACTTTAATTCAAACTGCACAAAAAAAGATAATAATAATGTATACCTTATTTTTAATGGACGTTATAACAGCGCACTGTTCTCAAGTGACACAATGAAACCAGTTGTATTAATTTTTTTTTTTTTTTTGAAGTTGTGAAATATGTTATGTTTGTAGTTTTTATTTTTTACATTTATTATGTTCCATTTTTTTATTTATTTTTTTTTTTGATGGGCTGGATTTGTTAAGATTCGAAAACGAAAACTGCCAGCCGCTAGCCTACAGAATAGACATCATCAGCGTGAGTATAATACTTCAACAATAAATAGGAAGGAAATATTGGAAACATACAAATAATACATTAATTATTTAGGTATAAGATTTTCACATTTCTAGAATAAGTCTATGGGCCGATTTCACCAACTCAACTTAGGCTAAAACTTAGTTGCAACTTAAGTTAGCCCAGATTTGTGGCAAAGGTTTTTTTCGGTTTCACCAACTTAGCTACTAAACCCTTTTGACATACAAAACCCCTATCAGCTGTTTTATATATAGCAGTATTTTTAATTCGACTCAAAATTTGTACTACAGCAACACTATTGAAAGTCGTGAATAAGCCAGCAGAAAACAACCAAACGTTGTGAACCTAGTTTTACTTGATTTCAATGAAATAAAATGTATAGCACAGTTAGGTTTTATTAAGAAACAGTACAAAAAATTGCGTAGTGGAAAACTAAGTAAGTCGCAAATAAAATTAAGCAGTTATGTTAGTGCTATTTTTATAGATGCTTAGTTTTTCCCTAAACATTTTGACTTCACACTGGAGCCTATATTCAGTAAGTGTGGGTTTAGAACTCACATCTATTTTACACCACAATCGTCCTAGCATTCCTTGAACTCTTTGAGCTCCTTTGAGCTGGGTGAGAAACTCGCAATATCTCTCGGTATGCTTGAAGATAAATTAATTGAGTGGCAAGTAAAATTAATATAAAAATGAGCTCGAGCCAGTTTAAAAAATTGAAACACAGTTTAAATTTTTATATTTCAATTTTATTTGGTCGATATTTCGATCTCATTCTGAGATCATCCTCAGGAACTGTGGACAAAAACAACAATTAGTTAACATGTAAACAATTTTCAAACCCTAAACATAATACCACTTACACAATTGAATATGTTTTACCGACTAACAAGATGTACGAAAAAGAAAGCGTAGAAATCAAATAAATATGAAAATATAAACAATTTAAAACACCGTAAGTATAAACAAAAATCTACAAAAACAATACATAGGATGACGAACAAAAAGACATAATCATTTGCATTAACATACAAATGTACATATGTACATATATATTTGTCATCCCACTGCATTTGTTGTGTTGAGCTGCAATTCTAACTAGAACAGTGTTGTTGTCTTAAAACTAAGTCGCGGTAAACGCGCGCCAGCTGATCAGTGTCTATTTTATAATTCATTTTCGTGTCATTAGGGGTGTTCGTTATGTGCAGCATTTCTAAAGTATATCTTTTGCCGTAATTTTTCTCCTCGTGTAAAATGGATACATTATCGAAATCGGGATAATGCCCGGTATCTTTGCAATGTGATGACAATGCCGTCTTATTGTCCGAAAAACTGCTTCTTAATTTCACATTTGACCTGTGAGCGGAAATCCTTGTCTTGAGTTTCATTTTTGTTGTCCCCACATATACCTTTTTGCATAAGTGGGACCCGTCACCATTACACGGAATCCTGTAAACTACATCAGACTTCTCTTGTTTGGGAATTCTATCCTTTGTATTGCTGTAGAGTTTTCTTAGCGTGTGTTTATAAGTTGACGCGATCTGATATTTATCTCTGTCATAGAGCTTTGAAAATTTTATTCTTTCCGTTATTCCTGGAACATGAACTACTGATTTGTATATTTTTCCCTCTCCTTTGGCTATGTTGGTTCTCTCCTTATTTTCGGTAAAGTATGTTCGAAGTAATTGCTTTATGGTTGTCATAGGGAAGTCATTCTTTGTCAAGGTTACTTTTATTTCGTCAATATTCTTTCCGTGAAAAATCGTGTCGCTCATCGAGAGAACTCTTCTAATGAAATTGCTTGCGGTGTTTATAATTGTTTTTTTGTCATGTTTTGAATTAAAATTAATAAGTCTTCCAGATGCCGTGGGCTTTTTATACCAGTCAATCAACAATTTGTTATTCTTTCTGATAATAAGAGTGTCTAAGTAGGGTAGCTCTCCATCTTTTTCCGTTTCTATTGTAAATTGAATTGATTTATTGAAGTTGTTAAGATCGTTGAGCATCTTGTCGACATCTTGTGTCCTAACAATCGCGAACAAGTCGTCAACGTACTTAGTTAATAAGCGCGGTTTGTTGGCAGTTTCCATCATGAATTTGGATAGTAGTTCCTCCATGACTGTCGTAGCAGAATTAAAATTAATAAGTCTTCCAGATGCCGTGGGCTTTTTATACCAGTCAATCAACAATTTGTTATTCTTTCTGATAATAAGAGTGTCTAAGTAGGGTAGCTCTCCATCTTTTTCCGTTTCTATTGTAAATTGAATTGATTTATTGAAGTTGTTAAGATCGTTGAGCATCTTGTCGACATCTTGTGTCCTAACAATCGCGAACAAGTCGTCAACGTACTTAGTTAATAAGCGCGGTTTGTTGGCAGTTTCCATCATGAATTTGGATAGTAGTTCCTCCATGACTGTCGTAGCAGATATAGTCATGGAGGAACTACTATCCAAATTCATGATGGAAACTGCCAACAAACCGCGCTTATTAACTAAGTACGTTGACGACTTGTTCGCGATTGTTAGGACACAAGATGTCGACAAGATGCTCAACGATCTTAACAACTTCAATAAATCAATTCAATTTACAATAGAAACGGAAAAAGATGGAGAGCTACCCTACTTAGACACTCTTATTATCAGAAAGAATAACAAATTGTTGATTGACTGGTATAAAAAGCCCACGGCATCTGGAAGACTTATTAATTTTAATTCAAAACATGACAAAAAAACAATTATAAACACCGCAAGCAATTTCATTAGAAGAGTTCTCTCGATGAGCGACACGATTTTTCACGGAAAGAATATTGACGAAATAAAAGTAACCTTGACAAAGAATGACTTCCCTATGACAACCATAAAGCAATTACTTCGAACATACTTTACCGAAAATAAGGAGAGAACCAACATAGCCAAAGGAGAGGGAAAAATATACAAATCAGTAGTTCATGTTCCAGGAATAACGGAAAGAATAAAATTTTCAAAGCTCTATGACAGAGATAAATATCAGATCGCGTCAACTTATAAACACACGCTAAGAAAACTCTACAGCAATACAAAGGATAGAATTCCAAACAAGAGAAGTCTGATGTAGTTTACAGGATTCCGTGTAATGGTGACGGGTCCCACTTATGCAAAAAGGTATATGTGGGGACAACAAAAATGAAACTCAAGACAAGGATTTCCGCTCACAGGTCAAATGTGAAATTAAGAAGCAGTTTTTCGGACAATAAGACGGCATTGTCATCACATTGCAAAGATACCGGGCATTATCCCGATTTCGATAATGTATCCATTTTACACGAGGAGAAAAATTACGGCAAAAGATATACTTTAGAAATGCTGCACATAACGAACACCCCTAATGACACGAAAATGAATTATAAAATAGACACTGATCAGCTGGCGCGCGTTTACCGCGACTTAGTTTTAAGACAACAACACTGTTCTAGTTAGAATTGCAGCTCAACACAACAAATGCAGTGGGATGACAAATATATATGTACATATGTACATTTGTATGTTAATGCAAATGATTATGTCTTTTTGTTCGTCATCCTATGTATTGTTTTTGTAGATTTTTGTTTATACTTACGGTGTTTTAAATTGTTTATATTTTCATATTTATTTGACTTCTACGCATTCTTTCTCGTACATCTTGTTAGTCGGTAAAACATATTCAATTGTGTAAGTGGTATTATGTTTAGGGTTTGAAAATTGTTTACATGTTAACTAATTGTTGTTTTTTTCCACAGTTCCTGAGGATGATCTCAGAATGAGATCGAAATATCGACCAAATAAAATTGAAATATAAAAATTTAAACTGTGTTTCAATTTTTTAAACTGCCTCGAGCTCATTAAAATTTAATAAATTATAATATTTGAGGCAAATAAAAATATTTTTTAAATTAATATAAAAAAAATTATTTTCATTCTTTTACTTTGTTTTCAGTTCTTTGTCATATTTCTTAGAGACACACGTGTATTTGAAACATATTCCTTTAGCTCGACTAGTGAAAAAAAGCTATCACGAAAAGTGTTTGATAACCATTCGAAATATCTAGCCACTAAAACTAACACATTTTTCTAATAAGCCCGTTGTTTCATCAACAAGTAAGGAAGGCTAAGTTCGGGTGTAACCGAACATTACATACTCAGTTGAGAGCTGTGGAGACAAAGTAAGGGAAAATCACCATGTTGTAAAAAGAACCTAGGGTAACCCTGGAATGTGTTTGTATGACATGTGTATCAAATGGAAGGTATTAAAGAGTATTTTAAGAGGAAGTGGGCCATAGTTCTATAGATGGACGCCATTTAGGGATATCGCCATAAAGGTGGACCAGGCCTGACTCTAGAATTTGTTTGTACGATATGGGTATCAAATGAAAGGTGTTAATGAGTATTTTAAAAGGGCGTAGGCCTTAGTTCTATAGGTGGACGCCTTTTCGAGATATCGCCATAAAGGTGGACCAGGGGTGACTCTAGAATTTGTTTCTACGATATGGGTATCAAATGAAAGGTATTAATGAGTATTTTAAAAGGGCGTGGGCCTAAGTTCTATAGATGGACGCCGTTTCGAGATATCGCCATGAAGATGGACCAGGGGTGATTCTAGAATTTGTTTGTACGATATGGGTATCAAACGAAAGGTGTTAATAAGTGTTTTAAAAGGGAGTTGGCCTTAGTTCTATAGGTGGACGCCTTTTCGGAATATCGTTATAAAAGTGGACCAGGGGTGACTCTAGAATGCGTTTGTACAATATGGGTATCAAATGAAAGGTGTTAATGAGTATTTTAAAAGGGCGTGGGCCTAAGTTCTATAGGTGGACGCCTTTTCGAGATATCATCATAAAGGTGGACCAGGGGTGACTCTAGAATTTATTTTGTACGATATGGGTATCAAATGAAAGGTATTAATGAGTATTTTAAAAGGGCGTGGGCCTAAGTTCTATAGATGGACGCCGTTTCGAGATATCGCCATAAAGATGGACCAGGGGAGACTCTAGAATTTGTTTGTACGATATGGGTATCAAATGAAAGGTGTTAATGAGTATTTTAAAAGGGCGTGGGCCTTAGTTCTATAGGTGGACGCCTTTTCGAAATATCGCCATAAAGGTGGACCAGGGGTGACTCTAGAATTTGTTTGTACGATATGGGTATCAAATGAAAGGTGTTAATAAGTGTTTTAAAAGGGAGTGGGCCTTAGTTCTATAGGTGGACGCCTTTTCGGAATATCGTTATAAAAGTGGACCAGGGGTGACTCTAGAATGCGTTTGTACAATATGGGTATCAAATGAAAGATGTTAATGATTATTTTAAAAGGGCGTGGGCCTTAGTTCTATAGGTGGACGCCTTTTCGAGATATCGCCATAAAGGTGGACCAGGGGTGACTCTAGAATTTGTTTGTACGATATGGGTATCAAATGAAAGGTGTTAATGAGTATTTTAAAAGGGCGTGGGCCTTAGTTCTATAGGTGGACGCCTTTTCGAAATATCGCCATAAAGGTGGACCAGGGGTGACTCTAGAATTTGTTTGTACGATATGGGTATCAAATGAAAGGTGTTAATGAGTATTTTAAAAGGGCGTGGGCCTTAGTTCTATAGGTGGATGCCTTTTCGAGATATCGCCATAAACGTGGACCAGGGTGACTCTAGAATTTGTTTGTACGATATGGGTATCAAATGAAAGGTGTTAATGAGTATCTTAAAAGGACGTGGGCTTTAGTTCTATAGGTGGACGCCTTTTCGAAATATCGCCATAAAGGTGGACCAGGGGCGACTCTAGAATTTGTTTGTACGATATGGGTATCAAAAGAAAGGTGTTAATGAGTATTTTAAAAGGGCGTGGGCCTTAGTTCTATAGGTGGATGCCTTTTCGAGATATCGCCATAAAGGTGGACCAGGGGTGACTCTAGAATTTGTTTGTACGATATGGGTATCAAATGAAAAGTGTTAATGAGTATTTTAAAAGGGCGTGGGCCTTAGTTCTATAGGTGGACGCCTTTTCGAAATATCGCCATAAAGGTGGACCAGGGGTGACTCTAGAATTTGTTAGTACTATATGGGTATCAAATGAAAGGTGTTAATGAGTATTTTAAAAGGGAGTGGGCCTTAGTTCTATAGGTGAATGCCTTTTCGAGATATCGCCATAAACGTGGACCAGGGGTGACTCTAGAATTTGTTTGTACGATATGGGTATCAAATGAAAGGTGTTAATGAGTATCTTAAAAGGACGTGGGCCTTAGTTCTATAGGTGGACGCCTTTTCGAAATATCGCCATAAGGGTGGACCAGGGGCGACTCTAGAATTTGTTTGTACGATATGGGTATCAAATGAAAGGTGTTAATGAGTATTTTAAAAAGGAGTGGGCCTTAGTTCTATGTGTGGACGCCTTTTCGAGATATCGCCATAAACGTGGACCAGGGGTGACTCTAGAATTTGTTTGTACTATATGGGTATCAAATGAAAGGTATTAATGAGTATTTTAAAAGGGAGCGGGCCTTAGTTCTATGTGTGGACGCCTTTTCGAGATATCGCCATAAACGTGGACCAGGGGTGACTCTAGAATTTGTTTGTACTATATGGGTATCAAATGAAAGGTGTTAATGAGTATTTTCAAAGGGAGTGGGCATTAGGTCTATAGGAGGACGCCTTTTCGAGATATCGCCATAAACGTGGACCAGGGGTGACTCTAGAATTTGTTTGTACGATATGGGTATCAAATGAAAGGTGTTAATGAGTATTTTAAAAGGGCGTAGGCCTTAGTTCTATAGGTGGACGCCTTTTCGAAATATCGCCATAAAGGTGGACCAGGGGTGACTCTAGAATTTGTTTGTACGATATGTGTATCAAATTAAAGGTATTAATGAGGGTTTTAAAAGGGAGCGGTGGTTGTTGTATAGGTGGTCGCCTTTTCGAAATATCGCCATAAAGGAGCACCAGGGGTGACTCTAGAATGCATTTGTACGATATGGGTATCAAATGAAAGGTGTTAATGAGTATTTTAAAAGGGAGTAATCCTTAGTTCCATAGGTGGACGCCGTTTCGAGATATCGCCATAAAGGTGGACCAGGGGTGACCCTAGAATTTGTTTGTACAATATGAGTATCAAAAGAAAGGTGTTAATGAGTATTTTAAAAGGGAGTAATCCTTAGTTCCATAGGTGGACGCCGTTTCGAGATATCGCCATAAAGGTGGCCAGGGGTGACCCTAGAATTTGTTTGTACAATGTGGGTATCAAACGAAAGGTGTTAATGAGTATTTTAAAAGGGAGTGGGCCTTAGTTCTATAGGTGGACGCCGTTTCGAAATATCGCCACAAAGGTGGACCAGGGGTGACTCTAGAATATTTTTGTACGATATGGGTATCAAATTGTTTACGCGGTGTGGGCTGTCACCCGTCCCATCCCCCTCCTTTTCTATATGTATATCTATGAATTTATATACATCCCGTATCTTGTATTGTATTCGAATATATTGAATTATATTATATTGAATTACCCCCAAAATCAATACATGGCATTTACCCTTAAATTCCCTATTGGGAATGCTCATGGCCGTGTGGCAGCCTCCACCGCGCAAAATCCACCAAGTCGAATTCGCCGCACGTACAGGATGGCGATCTGGCATGATCGACATCTGTCAGAAAAACCACCACCGTTTATTATTATATTTTTTCCTGGCTCTTTGTGCGAACAAAATTTTTATACTCTTGCCATTTTTTTTCTATTTAATATTTCTATGCTTTGAGTGCATTTTTTTTCAAAACAAATTGAAGTGAAATTGCTGTAATTCATTGTAGTGCAGTTAAGCAAAAGCGAACAACTATTGAATTGTAACCAAACGTATAAAGAGCGAAAATCGCTGCTATAGCTGAAACGCAGAAATAAATACTCCTAAGCGAGGAGAATAAATCTGTAAATATATTGATAAAGGTGGTTTTTTCTTTAATGGGAAAGTGGCTAAAATTGTCTCTAATTTCCCCGTAACATTAAAGTGAGCACAATTTCGTGCTAAGCCCTTAAGGTCCATCCATTTAACCATTATTAGCAGCGTGAACGCCGACAATTGGTATCAACACCTGAAGGAAGCGTAGAAAGTTTTACCGAGCATTACATCCTGAGAAAACTCAAATATCGAAGGACACCGCAGCGCCATCACCGGTCATTCTACCAGCACTCAGCACTATCCATACAAGCCGGTGAGTACCATCCTCTAGTTCATCTACAAATGAAAGGTATTAATGAGGGTTTTAAAAGGGAGTGGTGGTTGATGTATAGGTGGTCGCATTTTCGTGATATCGCCATAAAGGTGGACCAGGGGTGACCCTAGAATTTGTTTGTACAATATGTGTATCAAAAGAAATGTGTTAATGAGTATTTTAAAAGGGAGTAATCCGTAGTTCCATAGGTGGACGCCGTTTCGAGATATCGCCATAAAGGTGGAGCAGGGGTGACCCTAGAATTTGTTTGTACAATATGGATATCAAAAGAAAGGTGTTAATGAGTTTTTTAAAAGGGAGTAATCCTTAGTTCCATAGGTGGACGCCGTTTTGGGATATCGCCATAAAGGTGGGCCAGGGGTGACTCTAGAATTCGTTTGTGCAATATGGGTATCAAACAAAAGGAATTAATGAGTATTTTAAAAGGGAGTGGGCCTTAGTTATATAGGTGGACGCCTTTTCGAGGTATCGCAATAAAGGTGGACCAGGGGTGACTCTAGACTTTGTTTGTGCGATATGGGTATCAAATGAAAGGTGTTAATAAGTATTTTTAAAAGGGAGTGGGCCTTCGTTCTATAGGTGTTCGCCTTTTCGAGATATCGCCATAAAGGTGGACCAGGGGTGACTTTAGAATATGTTTGTACGATATGGATATCAAATGAAAGGTGTTAATGAGTATTTTAAAAGGGCGTGGGGCTTAGTTCTATAGGTGGACGCCTTTTCGAGATATCGCCATAAAGGTGGACCACGGGTGACTCTAGAATGAGTTTGTACGATATGGGTATCAAATTAAAGGTATTAATGAGAGTTTTAAATGGGAGTGGTGGTAGTTGTATATGTGAAGGCGTTTTCCAGATATCGACCCAAATGTGGACCAGGGTGACCCAGAACATTATCTGTTGGATACCGCTAATTTATTTATATATGTTATACCTGCCAAGATTTTAAGGGTTTTTTATTTCGCCCTGCAGAACTTTTTCATTTTCTTCTACTTAATATGGTAGGTGTCACAACCATTTTATAAAGTTTTTTCTAAAGTTATATTTCGCGTCAATAAAACAATCCAATTACCTTACCATGTTTCATCCCTTTTTTCGTATTTGGTATAGAATTATGGCATTTTTTTCATTTTTCGTAATTTTCGATATCGAAAAAGTGGGCGTGGTCATAGTCGGATTTCGTTCATTTTTCATACCAAGATAAAGTGAGTTCAAGTAAGCACGTGAACTAAGTTCATTAAAGATATGTCGATTTTTGCTGAAGTTATCGTGTTAACGGCCATGCGGAAGGACAGACGGACGACTGTGTATAAAAACTGGGCGTGGCATCAACCGATTCCGCCCCTTTTCACAGAAAACAGTTAACGTCATAAAATCTATGCCCCTACCAAATTTCAAAAGGATTGGTTAATTTTTGTTGGACTTATGGCGTTAAAAGTATCCTAGACAAATTAAATGAAAAAGGGCGGAGCCACGCCCATTTTGAAATTTTCTTTTATTTTTGTATTTTGTTGCACCACATCATTACTGGAGTTGAATGTTGACATAATTTACTTATATACTGTAAAGATATTAAATTTTTTGTTAAAATTTTACTTTAAAAAAAATTTTTTTTTAAAAGTGGGCGTGGTCCTTCTCCGATTTTGCTAATTTTTATTAAGCGTACATATAGTAATATGGGTAACGTTCCTACCAAATTTCATTATGATATCTTCAACGACTGCCAAATTACAGCTTGCAAATTTTTAAATTACCTTCTTTTAAAAGTGGGCGGTGCCACGCCCATTGTCCAAAATTTTACTAATTTTCTATTTTGCGTCATAAGTTCAACTCATCTACCAAGTTTCGTCGCTTTATCTGTCTTATGTAATGAATTATCGCACTTTTTCGGTTTTTCGAAATTTTCGATATCGAAAAAGTGGGCGTGGTTATAGTCCGATTTCTTTCATTTTAAATAGCGATCTGAGATGAGTGCTCAGGAACCTACATACCAAATTTCATCAAGATACCTCAAAATTTACTCAAGTTACCGTGTTAACGGACGGACGGACGGACATGGCTCAATCAAATTTTTTTTCGATCCTGATTATTTTGATATATGGAAGTCTATATCTATCTCGATTCCTTTATATATGTACAACCAACCGTTATCCAATCAAACTTAATATACTCTGTGAGCTCTGCTCAATTGAGTATAAAAAGGAGTGGGCCTTAGTTCTATATGTGGACGCCTTTTCGAGATATCGCCATAAACGTGGACCATGGGTGACTCTAGAATTTGTTTGTACTATATGGGTATCAAATGAAAGGTGTTAATGAGTCTTTTAAAAGGGCGTGGGCCTTAATTCTATAGGTGGACGCCTTTTCGAAATATCGCCATAAAGGTGGACCAGGGGTGACTCTAGAATTTGTTTCTACGATATGGGTATCAAATGAAAGGTGTTAATGAGTATTTTAAAAGGGCGTGGGCCTTAGTTCTATAGGTGGACGCCTTTTCGAAATATCGCCATAAAGGTGGGCCAGGGGTGACTCTAGAATTTGTTTGTACGATATGGGTATCAAATGAAAGGTGTTAATAAGTGTTTTAAAAGGGAGTGGGCCTTAGTTCTATAGGTGAACGCCTTTTTGGAATATCGTTATAAAAGTGGACCAGGGGTGACTCTAGAATGCGTTTGTACTATATGGGTATCAAATGAAAGGTGTTAATGAGAATTTTAAAAGGGAATGGGCCTTAGTTCTATAGGTGGATACCTTTTCGAGATATCGCCATAAACGTGGACCAGGGGTGACTCTAGAATTTGTTTGTACGATATGGGTATCAAATGAAAGGTGTTAATGAGTATTTTAAAAGGGAGTGGGCCTTAGTTCCATAGGTGGATGCCTTTTCGAGATATCGCCATAAACGTGGACCAGGGGTGACTCTAGAATTTGTTTGTACGATATGGGTATCAAGTGAAAGGTGTTAATGAGTATTTTAACAAGTAAGGAAGGTTAAGTTCGGGTGTAACCGAACATTACATACTCAGTTGAGAGCTATGGTGACAACATAAGGGAAAATAACCATGTAGGAAAATGAACCGAGGGAAACCCTGGAATGTGTATCAAATGAAAGGCATTAAAGAGTATTTTATGAGGGATTGGGCCATAGTTCTATAGGTGGACGCCATTTAGGGATATAGCCATAAAGGTGGACCAGGGGTGACCCTAGAATTTGTTTGTACAATATGGGCATCAAACGAATGGTGTTAATGAGTATTTTAAAAGGGAGTTGGCCTTAGTTCTATAGGTGGATGCCGTTTCGAAATATCGCCATAAAGGTGGAGCAGGGGTGACTCTAGAATGTGTTTGTACAATATGGGTATCAAATTAAAGGTATTAATGAGGGTTTTAAAAGGGAGTGGTGGTTGTTGTATAGGTGGTCGCCTTTTCGAGATATCGTCATAAAGGTGGACCATGGGTGACTCTAGAATGCGTTTGTACGATATGGGTATCAAATGAAAGGTGATAATGAGTATTTTAAAAGGGAGTAATCCTTAGTTCCATAGGTGGACGCCGTTTCGAGATAGCGCCATAACGGTGGACCAGGGGTGACCCTAGAATTTGTTTGTACAATACGGGTATCAAAAGAAAGGTGTTAATGAGTATTTTAAAAGGGAGTAATCCTTAGTTCCATAGGTGGACGCCGTCTCGAGATATCGCCATAAAGGTGGACCAGGGGTGACCCTAGAATTTGTTTGTACAATATGGGCATCAAACGAAAGTTGTTAATGCGTATTTTAAAAGGGAGTGGGCCTTAGTTCTATAGGTGGACGCCGTTTCGAAATATCGCCATAAAGGTGGACCAGGGGTGACTCTATAATATGTTTGTACGATATGGGTATCAAATTAAAGGTATTAATGAGGGTTTTAAAAGGGAGCGGTGGTTGTTATATAGGTGGTCGCATTTTCGAGATATCGCCATAAAGGTAGACCAGGGGTGACCCTAGAATTTGTTTGTACAATATGGGTATCAAAAGAAAGGTGTTAATGAGTATTTTAAAAGGGAGTAATCCTTAGTTCCATAGGTGGACGCCGTTTCGAGATATCGCCATAAAGGTGGACCAGGGGTGACACTAGAATTTGTTGTACAATATGGGTATCAAAAGAAAGGTGTTAATGAGTATTTTAAAAGGGAGTAATCCTTAGTTCCATAGGTGGACGCCGTTTCGAGATATCGCCATAAAGGTGGAGCAGGGGTGACCTAGGATTTATTTGCACGATATGGGTATCAAATGAAAGGGGTTAATGAGCATTTTAAAAGGGAGTGGGGCTTAGTTCTATAGGTGGACTTTCGAGATATCGCCATAAAGGTGGACCTGGGGTGACTCTAGAATGAGTTTGTACGATATGGGTATCAAATTAAATATTAATGAGAGTTTTAAAAGGGAGTGGTGTGAAGGCGTTTTCCAGATATCGACCAAAATGTGGACCAGGGTGACCCAGAACATCATCTGTTGGATACCGCTAATTTATTTATATATGTAATACCTGCCAAGATTTTAAGGGTTTTTTATTTCGCCCTGCAGAACTTTTCATTTTCTTCTACTTAATATGGTAGGTGTCACAACCATTTTATAAAGTTTTTTCTAAAGTTATATTTCGCGTCAATGAAACAATCCAATTACCTTACCATGTTTCATCCCTTTTTTCGTATTTGGTATAAAATTATGGCATTTTTTCATTTTCCGTAATTTTCGATATCGAAAAAGTGGCCGTGGTCATAGTCGGATTTCGTTCATTTTTCATACCAAGATAAAGTGAGTTCAAGTAAGCACGTTAACTAAGTTCATTAAAGATATGCCGATTTTTGCTCAAGTTATCGTGTTAACGGCCATGCGGAAGGACAGACGGACGACTGTGTATAAAAACTGGGCGTGGTATCAACCATTTTCACAGAAAACAGTTAGTGTCATAAAATCTATGCCCCTACCAAATTTCAAAAGGATTGGTTAATTTTTGTTCGACTTATGGCGTTAAAAGTATCCTAGACAAATTAAATGAAAAAGGGCGGAGCCACGCCCATTTTTAAATTTTCTTTTATTTTTGTATTTTGTTGCACCATATTATTGCTGGAGTTGAATGTTGACATAATTTACTTATATACTGTAAAGATATTAAATTTTTTATTAAAATTTTACTTTAAAAAAATTTTTTTTTTAAAAGTGGGCGTGGTCCTTCTCCGATTTTGCTAATTTTTATTAAGCGGACATATAGTAATAGGAGTAACGTTCCTGCCAAATTTCATCATGATATCTTCAACGACTGCCAAATTACAGCTTGCAAAACTTCTAAATTACCTTCTTTTAAAAGTGGGCGGTGCCACGCCCATTGTCCAAAATTTTACTGTTTTTCTATTCTGCGGCATAAGTTAAACTCACCTACCAAGTTTCATCACTTAATCCATATTTGGTAATGAATTATCGCACTTTTTCGATTTGTCGGAATTTTCGATATCGAAAAAGTGGGCGTAGTTATTTTCCGATATCGTTCATTTTAAATAGCGATCTGAGATGAGTACCCAGGAACCGACATACCAAATTTCATGAAAATACCTCAAAATTTACTCAAGGTATCGTGTTAACGGACAGACGGACGGACGGACGGACATGGCTCAATCGAATTTTTTTTCGATACTGATAATTTTGATATATGGAAGTCTATATCTATCTCGATTCCTTTATACCTGTACAACCAACCGTTATCCAATCAAAGTTAATATACTCTGTGAGCTCTGCTCAACTGAGTATAAAAATTAATGACAATAGTTAAGTTCCAATGAAGCGTGATCCAGATACGAATAAAAATTTAACATGCAAATACAACAACAACGCTGTGATCCTGATATCTGCGAGTATCTGGATCAATTTCGGATCATTAGGGTGGCTCTATCGTATAGTTTTTTGTGGAAAATTTTTGATAGCATACCCCCTGTACTTGGCAGTACTTGCATTCGATATTTAATATATTTTTTCCCCTCAACAACCCATAAATTTTAACTGAAAACTGAAAAAAATTATTAAGGCCTCAAAATAATTACATAAGATTCATTTTAAATTATGATAGAATATCTACACCTTTTCCAGTTTAAGTTCAGAAAATTACAATTCAAGTTCAGAATTTCCAATTTCAATTCAGAAATTTACAATTCAAATTCAGAATTTTCATTTCAAGTTCAGAAAATTACAATTCAAGTTCAGAAAACTATATTTCAAGTTCAGAAAATTATGATTCAAATTCAGAGAATTACAATTCAAGTTCAGAAAGTTTGTCAGGAATTTTTTTTTATGCAATAGACGTTAAAAATGGTAAATGTTAGCGCTAATAATTTGATATGAGGATATGAAGGCCTTTTATCTGTTAAGGTAGCATTGGACTTCTTAACTAACTGAAATCAATTTTGCTCACATAAAGGAGATAGCTAAGAAGAAACATTGTCCTCTCTTCTCTCTCCTCCTCTCTTAAGGGGTCAGTTAAAGGACATCCAGCTATATTCTAAAGGTCACAAGCATTGATCTGCATTGAGTGTGACAGCAGTGACGTATAAGTACTGTGTGCACAGATCAAGTCTTCCTCCACCTGCCTCTCGCAACTCTGTGGAGGTCTCCCCCTTCCCTTCCACTTACTTTCCAAGTTCTTTCATGGCCGGAACATCTTTATGTAACAGTTGCAAAGAGTTATCCTCCGTTTGATTTCTTAGCTCGGGATGTACACGCCTTGGAGAAAACTTGGGGTACTGTATATCCAAGCCACCATTGTCAACGAAGCATCAACACTTCCAAAAATAACATATAAGTATTACATTACGTAGTATAAATTGGAATAACTTTTAAAAAATAACACCTTACTTATAATTTTCTGATGTGAATTGTAATACTCTGAGCTTGAATTGTAATTTTCTGAACTTGAAATGAACATTCTGAACTTGAATTGTAATTTTCTGAACTTGAATTGTATTTTTCTGAACTTGAAATGAAAATTCTGAACTTGAATTGTAATTTTATGAACTTTAATTGTATTTTTCTGAATTTAAATTGGAATTTCTGAATAAACCCGTTTAAAAAATATATCGCACTTGTGTCATGAATAAATCTAGGCATATATGAATATACATTAAATACGGCGAATGGTATATGAAATTATATACACATGTGCATATTTTACTACACTCATTCTATAAAATAATGTTGGATCGAATACGGCGACTTGTCTAATTGCCCAGACAATATGTAAAAAAATAGTGGATTCATAGGTTGGCGTCCAAAAGTGTTCATTTAGCAACGATCCTTTATGGTTTCATCCTTAAGTCTATCCAATTTTGTGATGTCCAAAATAAATATATCCACCATGTTGGATTACTTTATGGCTATGCACTGATTGTTTTGTACATACAAGTGCATTGGTGGATGTAATGGTATGTATATCGTGAGCGCTTATCTAGGCATAGGGGTATATACATACTCACCTACAAATTATCGTGTCTATTAATACATCCGACGAATACCTTGCGGGGGAGTGTGTGTTGTTTTACGACAAAACAATATGCTCAAGCAATATGTATGAGTAATACTACTTAGGTTGATAGCTTCTATTCCAAATGGAGCGATCCTCCAAGATGTCACTCATCATCATGATCAGTTGTCTAACCAAAGGTTGTTATATCCCAGATACATTTATTAACATATGTATGTCCATGTACATTAGGTTGACACTTTTTTTAATTCCTTATGATTACGTCTAGGATATTTCCTATGAAATTTTATGTTTTGCAAAGTGAGCCATATTTTTAGTACTAACAATGGAAATTCCAAACACATTTGTTTGCCTATCATACATCGACATGGTTGGATATGCTCCAAGAATATATATATACATTGTAAAAGTCTATAACAGCGGTCGACTGCTAATACCTATCCTAAAAGACTTGGCTTGTATTAATAACCCGAGTCGCTCAAATAAATTGATGAAAAACAAAAATGCTTATTTATGCTAAAGCTATCTCAAAGAAGACTTACGCCGTTGCGATGATTTGCAACCAATATTACAAAAATAAAGCCTACAATATGATAAACTTTGATTACAAAACAATCAATGCATAGCCATAACTTAATCCAAAATATCGGATATATTAATTTTGGATATAACACAATTGGCTAGACTTAAGGATGAAACGATAGGGGATCGTTATCTATATCTATATCTATAAATCTTATAAAATAAAGTCGCTAAATGCCATGTATGCACATAACTTCACACAGAATGCTCCGATTTTAAAACGGTTTTTTGCATTTGAAAGCTTAGCTACGTGAGATAGTACAGTTAATATAATTTGAAAATACATATTATAGGGGCGTGGAAAATTGCCAAAATGTAGTAAAAAATCATAAAATTTTTGTTTACACAGCTATAACTCATTAACGGATGGATGGATTTAAAAAAGTCTACTTTTCAGTAAAACTTTGAAATATTTACCTTCGCTCTGCATCAAAAAAAAAAAAATACTTGATTCCTTTCTTATATCAGCCAAACTGTTTAAACAAAAGTAACATTTTTACCAAAAAATTCGTGTGTGTGATTGTTCGGTGTCAACTGTGTGAGCAAATTACTTTTGAGTGAGACATGTTGAGACACATACGTATATACACATAGCATTCGCTGCGTTATTTAACTTCGGCCGTAGGTTTATAGGTACCCTTCAAAAAACGCGAGTACTCCATAAAGTAAGGTACTCCAGTGTAAGGAATACTCCTTTAGGAGTATAGGAGTGTTCCAAAACTAATCTGTATTCATACAAAAAATGTGCTCCAATTAACATTGCTATGTCCTAGGAGAGGAGTAGGTGATCCAACTCTCGCTTTGTTTGTGAGTATTCCATAGAGTATATACGTGAGAGTACTTTCCAAAGTACTTTCACTGTAGTACTTCATGGAGCACCCACAGAGGATCATATTCCAAAGTACTAAAGAGGAATTGTGTTGGAAAGAATTATCGGAGTTAATTTAATTTAAAATGAAGAGGGGCAATACAACTTTTATATTTTATACTACGAATATTCTTATGTTATTTAGCATTTGCGTGAATAAAGAAACTAATATTTCTCTATACTATAGTATAGCTGTATTTTGTTTCTAACTAGTACAATTAAAACACTAGCTAGCTTACAGAATTGCATGGAAAGCAACAGTAAAAAGTAATAAAAATAACAGCGTGGCGGCTGGGTGACATACATACAAACAAACACACGTATTTTATGTATACATAAAACCAGTGTGCGGTTGCATTTTATCAGAGTTGCCATAGTAAAATTTTATTATCAGTTATTTGTATGCAATATTTTAGTTTTGGCAACTCTGTTCGATCTTCATCGTGTCGTGACCATGGTCGTTAAAAAACGAGCAATGATCGGCTGATGGTGGTCCGCAAACGCATTGCAAAGGAGTATTGTTAAAGTACTCCAACATGAAGAAAATGGAACACGTAATCCAAGAATTTTTGCAGGGTATGTATGTATGTGTTTTCATATCAGCTTGGCATACATATGTATATACATACACAAATAATAACCAATGGTTAAGAATGCATACAGCTCGAAAAATACTCTTTCGTAAAAAATATTGAACATTTCCTTAAATTTCTATTTCCCTATGTCCCTTTGAATGCTCAAACCTTTAAAACTACGCAACGGATTTTGATGCGCTTTTTTTTAGTAGATAGAGTGATTGAGGAGGAAGATTTGTATGTACAATAACATCCATTAAATAGTGGAGAAATGCTGCTATTTTTGAAGTTTCTAATGTGATGTATATATATAAAAGAAAGTGGTATTAGTTACACTACTTATAACTCAAGAACGGATGAACAGATTTGGCTGAAAATTAGTGGAGGGGTAGCTTAGAACCAGGAGACAGACTAGGATACTCTTTATCCCGTTCTGGATTGGGTCTTGAGATAAACACGTGGACTTGGGTAATCCTGGGATATGTTTGTCCAATATGGGTTTCAAATGGAAGCTGTTTATGAGCACTTTGATACGGGGTATTTTTCGTACCCGTGGGTAACTAGGGTCTCGAGATATAGGCCAAAAGGTAGACGCGGTTACCCCTAGAATGTGTTTATATAATATGGATAACAAATGAAAGCTGTTGATGAGTGCTTTAGTACAGGGTAGTTTTCATACCTATTGGCGACTAGGGTCTCGAGATTGAGGCCAAAACGTGGACCCGGGTACCCCTACAAATTGTTAATACAACATGGATAACAAATGAAAGCTGTTGATGAGTGCTTTAGTACATGATAATTTTCATACCTATGTATTTGTGGCTAGGGTCTCGCGATATAGGCCAAAACGTGGATCAGGCTAACATTAGGATGTGATTTTACATTATGGGTATCAAATTGAAGCTGTTGATGTGTGCTTTAGTACAGAGTAATCTTTATACCCCTGGGTGACTAGGGTCTCGAGGCATAGGCGAAAACGTGGACGCGGGTGCTCCTAGAATATGTTGATAGAATATGGATAACAAATGAAAGCTGTTGATGATAGCTTTAGTACAGGGAAGTTTTCAGACCTATTGGTGACTATGGTCTCGAAATGTAGGCCAAAACGTGGACAAGGGTAACACTAGGATGTGGTTTTACATTACGGGTATCAAATTGAAGCTGTTGATGTGTGCTTTAGTACAGAGTAATCTTTAAACCCCTGGGTAACTAGAGTCTCGAGATATAGGCCAAAACCTGGACCCGGATACCCCTAGAATGTGTCTGTAATATGAATATCAAATGAAAGCTGTAGCTGAGAGCTTTAAAGTAATTTTCATTGTGATATTAGATTTAGTCCTGGCAAAACTGATAAATATGCATGCGAAACCGAAATAAAGACATGAATTAATAATGCCCCCATACCTATTTACATACGTCCTATTCGATTTGCCTGAAATTCGGTATATAAATTTGCCTATATTAGTATTTACGATCCTTTTTTCCGGGAAGTAGACCAGAGGCTGGGGCTGGGATTAGGACTAGGACTAGGACTGAGACTCGGAGTGCGACTGATATTCGGAATGGGACTGGAACAAAATACATACCACCCTCTGGGACTGGCAATAAGGGATGAAGAATAATGGGAAAAACTTCAGAGAAGAGAAAAGAGGGAAGGAGACTGACAAAGAGATAGAGTGAGACGAAGATAGAGATAGATGAAGCGAAATAGACGGAGGGAGGAGAGAATAAAAGGATTAAGAAAAAGTGAAGAGGGGGGAGGGCAGGGCTAGACGGAAAAAGCTTATTAAAATGTATGCAGATAGACCAAATTTAGGGCAGAACAACGTCTGACGAGTCTGCTAGTTATTTTATAGAGTGCTGCAAATTATGCACATGTGTATATACTTAGAATATGTTTAAATCAACGCTCATATTCTTTTCGCCCATATGTTGCAAGTATCTGTACGCCTAGACATGCGGGGTTCCAGGGGGGGGGGGGGGGGGGGGACTTTCTTTGTATTGACTGTAAAGAAGTATATAATACTAATCTACATAGTAGTTTCTTATCACACAACGGATTTTTACTAATTTTAATTTTTCTTCCTTTTTTATGTTATTATTACATATATTTAACAAGTAAGGAAGGCTAAGTTCGGGTGTAACCGAACATTACATACTCAGTTGAGAGCTGTGGAGACAAAGTAAGGGAAAATCACCATGTTGTAAAAAGAACCTAGGTAACCCTGGAATGTGTTTGTATGACATGTGTATCAAATGGAAGGTATTAAAGAGTATTTTAAGAGGAAGTGGGCCATAGTTCTATAGATGGACGCCATTTAGGGATATTGCCATAAAGGTGGAACAGGCCTGACTCTAGAATTTGTTTGTATGATATGGGTATCAAATGAAAGGTGTTAATGAGTATTTTAAAAGGGCGTAGGCCTTAGTTCTATAGGTGGACGCTTTTCGAGATATCGCCATAAAGGTGGACCAGGGGTGACTCTGGAATTTGTTTGTACGATATGGGTATCAAATGAAAGGTATTAATGAGTATTTTAAAAGGGCGTGGGCCTAAGTTCTATAGATGGACGCCGTTTCGAGATATCGCCATAAAGATGGACCAGGGGTGACTCTAGAATTTGTTTGTACGATATGAGTATCAAACGAAAGGTGTTAATAAGTGTTTTAAAAGGGAGTGGGCCTTAGTTCTATAGGTGAATGCCTTTTCGGAATATCGTTATAAAAGTGGACCAGGGGTGACTCTAGAATGCGTTTGTACAATATGGGTATCAAATGAAAGGTGTTAATGAGTATTTTAAAAGCGCGTGGGCCTAAGTTCTATAGGTGGAGCCTTTTCGACATATCGCCATAAAGGTGGACAAGGGGTGACTCTAGAATTTATTTTGTACGATATGGGTAACAAATAAAAGATGTTAATGAGTATCTTAAAAGGACGTGGGCCTTAGTTCTATAGGTGGATGCCTTTTCGAAATATCGCCATAAAGGTGGACCAGGGGCCACTCTAGAATTTGTTTGTACGATATGGGTATCAAATGAAAGGTGTTAATGAGTATCTTAAAAGGACGTGGGCCTTAGTTCTATAGGTGGACGCCTTTTCGAAATATCGCCATAAAGGTGGACCAGGGGCGACTCTAGAATTTGTTTGTACGATATGGGTATCAGATGAAAGGTGTTAATGAGTATTTTAACAAGTAAGAACGGGACTGTCTTCGGCTGTGCCGAAGACTTCATACCTTTCATGAATGGGGCTGAACAATAATCTTATCCCGTTTGTAATCTCCGAATAATCGGATGTATAAGATAAGAAATATATAGTGAACAGATCTACATACCTTAACGATTTTTAAGATAAATATAAAATAAAAAACAGGTAGGTACTTCGTGTGAGGATGCAAAGTTTCAGGTTTTTTGTGGTCTGCGTGTAAAAAATATGACTACGAATCACGTATTTCAAAAATATATGACGAAAACGTAACAATTTGATGAAATTTGATGAATTTTGAAGATTCTAGCCGTAAAAAAGGGGTCAAAATGACAGTTTTTATGAAGTATATAATATATATACGACCGATCTCTATGATTTTTTCAGACAACAATATAAGCATTTTGTGAAATTTGAAGCTTCTAACTGTTAAAACGGGGCAGAAATTGCGCAAAGTTTCTTATCTGAACAATCGGTTGTATGAGATATATACTATGTGTACCACCGATCTCAATGATTTTTTCAGACATCAATATATGCTATACACGTAAGCAGTTGGTGAAATTTGAAGCTTCTAGCTGTTAAAATGGGGCCGAAATCGTAAAAAAATATATATATACTATATATATATATTATATATATATACTATATATACCATCATATATATATTATATATATCACCGATCTCTATGAGTTTTTGACACAACAATACATACTATATACGTAAGCATTTGGTGAAATTTGAACATATCTAAACGATTTTTAAGATAAATATATAATAAAAAATAGGTAGGTAATCTGTGTGAGGATGCAAAGCTTCACGTTTTTTGTGGTCTGCATGTAAAAACTATGGCTACGAATCACGTATTTCAAAAATATATGACGTAAACGTAACTATTTGATGAAATTTGATGAATCTTGAAGCTTCTAGCCGTAAAAAAGGGGTCAATATGACAGTTTATATGAAGTATATAATATATATACTATATAATATACTATATAATATATATATCTTATCTGAACAATCGGTTGTATGAGATATATACTATATATACAACCGATCTCTATGATTTTTTCAGACAACAATATATGCTATATACGTAACCAATCGGTGAAATTTGAAGCTTATAGCTGTTAAAATGGGGTAGAAATTGCGAAAAGTTTCTTATCTGAACAATCGGTTGTATGAGATATATACTATATATACAACCGATCTCTATGATTTTTTCAGACAACAATATATGCTATATAAGTAAATATTCGGTGAAATTTGAAGCTTCTAGCTGTTAAAATGGGGCTAAAATTTGCGAAAATATATATATGTATACTATATATATATACTATATATACCACCATATATATACTATATATACCACCGATCTTTATGATTTTTTCAGACAACAATATATGCTATATACGTAAGCATTCGCTGAAATCTGAAGCCTCTAACTCTTAAAATAGGGCAGTAATTACGAAAAGTTCCTTATCTGAACAATCGGTTGTGGGGGATATATACTATATATACGACCGATCTCATAAATTTTTTCAGGCAACAATATGTGCAATATACGAAAGTATATGGTGAAGTTTGAAGCTTCAATCTGTTAAATTGGGTAATATATTACAAAAATCCTCTTTTTCTGAAAAATCGGTTGTATGGAGGATATATGCTATAGTGGTCCGATCCGGTCGGTTCCGACAAATGTCTATCGGACACCCAAATACACCTGCTCACCAAATTTTATCAAGATATCTCAAAAATTGAGGGACTAGTTTGCATACAAACAGACAGACGGACAGACGGACAGACGGACATGGCTAAATCAACTCAGCTCTTCAACCTGATTATTTCGGTATACTTAATGGTGGGTCTATCTATTTTCCTTTAAGGACTTACAATTTTCGGTTTCGTGACGAAATTAATATACCATTTCATTTTCATGAAAGATATAAAAATAGGTATGTAATCTGTGTGAGGATGCAAAGCTTCACGTTTTTTGTGGTCTGCATGTAAAAACTATGGCTACGAATCACGTATTTCAAAAATATATGACGTAAACGTAACTATTTGATGAAATTTGATGAATCTTGAAGCTTCTAGCCGTAAAAAAGGGGTCAATATGACAGTTTATATGAAGTATATAATATATATACCACCGATCTCTATGATTTTTTCAAACAACAATATATGCTATATACGAAAGCATTTTGTGAAATTTGAAGCTTCTAACTGTTAAAACGGGGCAGAAATTGCGCAAAGTTTCTTATCTGAACAATCGGTTATATGAGATATATACTATGTATACCACCGATCTCAATGCTTTTTTCAGACATCAATATATGCTATACACGTAAGCAGTTGATGAAATTTGAAGCTTCTAGCTGTTAAAATGGGGTAGAAATTGGGAAAAGTTTCTTATCTGAACAATCGGTTGTATGAGATATATACTATATATAAAACCGATCTCTATGATTTTTTCAGACAACAATATATGCTATATACGTAAGCAATCAGTGAAATTTGAAGCTTATAGCTGTTAAAATGGGGTAGAAATTGCGAAAAGTTTCTTATCTGAACAATCGGTTGTATGAGATATATACTATATATACAACCGATCTCTATGATTTTTTCAGACAACAATATATGCTATATACGTAACCAATCGGTGAAATTTGAAGCTTATAGCTGTTAAAATGGGGTAGAAATTGCGAAAAGTTTCTTATCTGAACAATCGGTTGTATGAGATATATACTATATATACAACCGATCTCTATGATTTTTTCAGACAACAATATATGCTATATAAGTAAATGTTCGGTGAAATTTGAAGCTTCTAGCTGTTAAAATGGGGCTAAAATTTGCGAAAATATATATATGTATATTATATATATATACTATATATACCACAATATATATACTATATATACCACCGATCTTTATGATTTTTTCAGACAACAATATATGCTATATACGTAAGCATTCGCTGAAATCTGAAGCCTCTAACTCTTAAAATAGGGCAGTAATTACGAAAAGTTCCTTATCTGAACAATCGGTTGTGGGGGATATATACTATATATACGACCGATCTCATAAATTTTTTCAGGCAACAATATGTGCAATATACGAAAGTATATGGTGAAGTTTGAAGCTTCAATCTGTTAAATTGGGTAAGATATTACAAAAATCCTCTTTTTCTGAAAAATCGGTTGTATGGAGGATATATGCTATAGTGGTCCGATCCGGTCGGTTCCGACAAATGTCTAATCGGACACCCAAATACACCTGCTCACCAAATTTTATCAAGATATCTCAAAAATTGAGGGACTAGTTTGCATACAAACAGACAGACGGACAGACGGACAGACGGACAGACGGACATGGCTAAATCAACTCAGCTCTTCAACCTGATTATTTCGGTATACTTAAGGGTGGGTCTATCTATTTTCCTTTAAGGACTTACAATTTTCGGTTTCGTGACGAAATTAATATACCATTTCATTTTCATGAAAGGTATAAAAATAGGTAGGTAATCTGTGTGAGGATGCAAAGCTTCACGTTTTTTGTGGTCTGCATGTAAAAACTATGGCTACGAATCACGTATTTCAAAAATATATGACGTAAACGTAACTATTTGATGAAATTTGATGAATCTTGAAGCTTCTAGCCGTAAAAAAGGGGTCAATATGACAGTTTATATGAAGTATATAATATATATACCACCGATCTCTATGATTTTTTCAGACAACAATATATGCTATATACGAAAGCATTTTGTGAAATCTGAAGCTTCTAACTGTTAAAACGGGGCAGAAATTGCGCAAAGTTTCTTATCTGAACAATCGGTTGTATGAGATATATACTATGTATACCACCGATCTCAATGATTTTTTCAGACATCAATATATGCTATACACGTAAGCAGTTGATGAAATTTGAAGCTTCTAGCTGTTAAAATGGGGTAGAAATTGCGAAAAGTTTCTTATCTGAACAATCGGTTGTATGAGTTATATACTATATATACAACCGATCTCTATGATTTTTTCAGACAACAATATATGCTATATACGTAAGCAATCAGTGAAATTTGAAGCTTATAGCTGTTAAAATGGGGTGGAAATTGCGAAAAGTTTCTTATCTGAACAATCGGTTGTATGAGATATATACTATATATACAACCGATCTCTATGATTTTTTCAGACAACAATATATGCTATATACGTAACCAATCGGTGAAATTTGAAGCTTATAGCTGTTAAAATGGGGTAGAAATTGCGAAAAGTTTCTTATCTGAACAATCGGTTGTATGAGATATGTACTATATATACAACCGATCTCTATGATTTTTTCAGACAACAATATATGCTATATAAGTAAATATTCGGTGAAATTTGAAGCTTCTAGCTGTTAAAATGGGGCTAAAATTTGCGAAAATATATATATGTATACTATATATATATACTATATATACCACCATATATATACTATATATACCACCGATCTTTATGATTTTTTCAGACAACAATATATGCTATATACGTAAGCATTCGCTGAAATCTGAAGCCTCTAACTCTTAAAATAGGGCAGTAATTACGAAAAGTTCCTTATCTGAACAATCGGTTGTGGGGGATATATACTATATATACGACCGATCTCATAAATTTTTTCAGGCAACAATATGTGCAATATACGAAAGTATATGGTGAAGTTTGAAGCTTCAATCTGTTAAATTGGGTAAGATATTACAAAAATCCTCTTTTTCTGAAAAATCGGTTGTATGGAGGATATATGCTATAGTGGTCCGATCCGGTCGGTTCCGACAAATGTCTAATCGGACACCCAAATACACCTGCTCACCAAATTTTATCAAGATATCTCAAAAATTGAGGGACTAGTTTGCATACAAACAGACAGACGGACAGACGGACAGACGGACATGGCTAAATCAACTCAGCTCTTCAACCTGATTATTTCGGTATACTTAATGGTGGGTCTATCTAGTTTCCTTTAAGGACTTACAATTTTCGGTTTCGTGACGAAATTAATATACCATTTCATTTTCATGAAAGATATAAAAATAGGTATGTAATCTGTGTGAGGATGCAAAGCTTCACGTTTTTTGTGGTCTGCATGTAAAAACTATGGCTACGAATCACGTATTTCAAAAATATATGACGTAAACGTAACTATTTGATGAAATTTGATGAATCTTGAAGCTTCTAGCCGTAAAAAAGGGGTCAATATGACAGTTTATATGAAGTATATAATATATATACCACCGATCTCTATGATTTTTTCAGACAACAATATATGCTATATACGAAAGCATTTTGTGAAATTTGAAGCTTCTAACTGTTAAAACGGGGCAGAAATTGCGCAAAGTTTCTTATCTGAACAATCGGTTGTATGAGATATATACTATGTATACCACCGATCTCAATGATTTTTTCAGACATCAATATATGCTATACACGTAAGCAGTTGATGAAATTTGAAGCTTCTAGCTGTTAAAATGGGGTAGAAATTGGGAAAAGTTTCTTATCTGAACAATCGGTTGTATGAGATATATACTATATATACAACCGATCTCTATGATTTTTTCAGACAACAATATATGCTATATACGTAAGCAATCAGTGAAATTTGAAGCTTATAGCTGTTAAAATGGGGTAGAAATTGCGAAAAGTTTCTTATCTGAACAATCGGTTGTATGAGATATATACTATATATACAACCGATCTCTATGATTTTTTCAGACAACAATATATGCTATATACGTAACCAATCGGTGAAATTTGAAGCTTATAGCTGTTAAAATGGGGTAGAAATTGCGAAAAGTTTCTTATCTGAACAACCGGTTGTATGAGATATATACTATATATACAACCGATCTCTATGATTTTTTCAGACAACAATATATGCTATATAAGTAAATATTCGGTGAAATTTGAAGCTTCTAGCTGTTAAAATGGGGCTAAAATTTGCGAAAATATATATATGTATATTATATATATATACTATATATACCACCATATATATACTATATATACCACCGATCTTTATGATTTTTTCAGACAACAATATATGCTATATACGTAAGCATTCGCTGAAATCTGAAGCCTCTAACTCTTAAAATAGGGCAGTAATTACGAAAAGTTCCTTATCTGAACAATCGGTTGTGGGGGATATATACTATATATACGACCGATCTCATAAATTTTTTCAGGCAACAATATGTGCAATATACGAAAGTATATGGTGAAGTTTGAAGCTTCAATCTGTTAAATTGGGTAAGATATTACAAAAATCCTCTTTTTCTGAAAAATCGGTTGTATGGAGGATATATGCTATAGTGGTCCGATCCGGTCAGTTCCGACAAATGTCTAATCGGACACCCAAATACACCTGCTCACCAAATTTTATCAAGATATCTCAAAAATTGAGGGACTAGTTTGCATACAAACAGACAGACGGACAGACGGACATGGCTAAATCAACTCAGCTCTTCAACCTGATTATTTCGGTATACTTAATGGTGGGTCTATCTATTTTCCTTTAAGAACTTACAATTTTCGGTTTCGTGACGAAATTAATATACCATTTCATTTTCATGAAAGGTATAAAAATAGGTAGGTAATCTGTGTGAGGATGCAAAGCTTCACGTTTTTTGTGGTCTGCATGTAAAAACTATGGCTACGAAACACGTATTTCAAAAATATATGACGTAAACGTAACTATTTGATGAAATTTGATGAATCTTGAAGCTTCTGGCCGTAAAAAAGGGGTCAATATGACAGTTTATATGAAGTATATAATATATATACCACCGATCTCTATGATTTTTTCAGACAACAATATATGCTATATACGAAAGCATTTTGTGAAATTTGAAGCTTCTAACTGTTAAAACGGGGCAGAAATTGCGCAAAGTTTCTTATCTGAACAATCGGTTGTATGAGATATATACTATGTATACCACCGATCTCAATGATTTTTTCAGACATCAATATATGCTATACTCGTAAGCAGTTGATGAAATTTGAAGCTTCTAGCTGTTAAAATGGGGTAGAAATTGTGAAAAGTTTCTTATCTGAACAATCGGTTGTATGAGATATATACTATATATACAACCGATCTCTATGATTTTTTCAGACAACAATATATGCTATATACGTAAGCAATCAGTGAAATTTGAAGCTTATAGCTGTTAAAATGGGGTAGAAATTGCGAAAAGTTTCTTATCTGAACAATCGGTTGTATGAGATATATACTATATATACAACCGATCTCTATGATTTTTTCAGACAACAATATATGCTATATACGTAACCAATCGGTGAAATTTGAAGCTTATAGCTGTTAAAATGGGGTACAAATTGCGAAAAGTTTCTTATCTGAACAATCGGTTGTATGAGATATATACTATATATACAACCGATCTCTATGATTCTTTCAGACAACAATATATGCTATATAAGTAAATATTCGGTGAAATTTGAAGCTTCTAGCTGTTAAAATGGGGCTAAAATTTGCGAAAATATATATATATGTATACTATATATATATACTATATATACCACCATATATATACTATATATACCACCGATCTTTATGATTTTTTCAGACAACAATATATGCTATATACGTAAGCATTCGCTGAAATCTGAAGCCTCTAACTCTTAAAATAGGGCAGTAATTACGAAAAGTTCCTTATCTGAACAATCGGTTGTGGGGGATATATACTATATATACGACCGATCTCATAAATTTTTTCAGGCAACAATATGTGCAATATACGAAAGTATATGGTGAAGTTTGAAGCTTCAATCTGTTAAATTGGGTAAGATATTACAAAAATCCTCTTTTTCTGAAAAATCGGTTGTATGGAGGATATATGCTATAGTGGTCCGATCCGGTCGGTTCCAACAAATGTCTAATCGGACACCCAAATACACCTGCTCACCAAATTTTATCAAGATATCTCAAAAATTGAGGGACTAGTTTGCATACAAACAGACAGACGGACAGACGGACAGACGGACAGACGGACATGGCTAAATCAACTCAGCTCTTCAACCTGATTATTTCGGTATACTTAAGGGTGGGTCTATCTATTTTCCTTTAAGGACTTACAATTTTCGGTTTCGTGACGAAATTAATATACCATTTCATTTTCATGAAAGGTATAAAAATAGGTAGGTAATCTGTGTGAGGATGCAAAGCTTCACGTTTTTTGTGGTCTGCATGTAAAAACTATGGCTACGAATCACGTATTTCAAAAATATATGACGTAAACGTAACTATTTGATGAAATTTGATGAATCTTGAAGCTTATAGCCGTAAAAAAGGGGTCAATATGACAGTTTATATGAAGTATATAATATATATACCACCGATCTCTATGATTTTTTCAGACAACAATATATGCTATATACGAAAGCATTTTGTGAAATTTGAAGCTTCTAACTGTTAAAACGGGGCAGAAATTGCGCAAAGTTTCTTATCTGAACAATCGGTTGTATGAGATATATACTATGTATACCACCGATCTCAATGATTTTTTCAGACATCAATATATGCTATACACGTAAGCAGTTGATGAAATTTGAAGCTTCTAGCTGTTAAAATGGGGTAGAAATTGCGAAAAGTTTCTTATCTGAACAATCGGTTGTATGAGTTATATACTATATATACAACCGATCTCTATGATTTTTTCAGACAACAATATATGCTATATACGTAAGCAATCAGTGAAATTTGAAGCTTATAGCTGTTAAAATGGGGTAGAAATTGCGAAAAGTTTCTTATCTGAACAATCGGTTGTATGAGATATATACTATATATACAACCGATCTCTATGATTTTTTCAGACAACAATATATGCTATATACGTAACCAATCGGTGAAATTTGAAGCTTATAGCTGTTAAAATGGGGTAGAAATTGCGAAAAGTTTCTTATCTGAACAATCGGTTGTATGAGATATGTACTATATATACAACCGATCTCTATGATTTTTTCAGACAACAATATATGCTATATAAGTAAATATTCGGTGAAATTTGAAGCTTCTAGCTGTTAAAATGGGGCTAAAATTTGCGAAAATATATATATGTATACTATATATATATACTATATATACCACCATATATATACTATATATACCACCGATCTTTATGATTTTTTCAGACAACAATATATGCTATATACGTAAGCATTCGCTGAAATCTGAAGCCTCTAACTCTTAAAATAGGGCAGTAATTACGAAAAGTTCCTTATATGAACAATCGGTTGTGGGGGATATATACTATATATACGACCGATCTCATAAATTTTTTCAGGCAACAATATGTGCAATATACGAAAGTATATGGTGAAGTTTGAAGCTTCAATCTGTTAAATTGGGTAAGATATTACAAAAATCCTCTTTTTCTGAAAAATCGGTTGTATGGAGGATATATGCTATAGTGGTCCGATCCGGTCGGTTCCGACAAATGTCTAATCGGACACCCAAATACACATGCCCACCAAATTTTATCAAGATATCTCAAAAATTGAGGGACTAGTTTGCATACAAACAGACAGACGGACAGACGGACAGACGGACATGGCTAAATCAACTCAGCTCTTCAATCTGATTATTTCGGTATACTTAATGGTGGGTCTATCTATTTTCCTTTAAGGACTTACAATTTTCGGTTTCGTAACGAAATTAATATACCATTTCATTTTCATGAAAGGTATAAAAACGAGTGGGCCTTAGTTCTATGTGTGGACGCCTTTTCGAGATATCGCCATAAACGTGGACCAGGGGTGACTCTAGAATTTGTTTGTACTATATGGGTATCTAATGAAAGGTGTTAGTGAGTATTTTAAAAGGGATTGGGCCTTAGTTCTATGGGTGGACGCCTTTTCGAGATATCGCCATAAACGTGGACCAGGGGTGACTCTAGAATTTGTTTGTACTATATGGGTATCAAATGAAAGGTGTTAATGAGTATTTTAAAAGGGCGTGGGCCTTAGTTCTATGTGTGGACGCCTTTTCGAAATATCGCCATAAAGGTGGACGAAGGGCGACTCTAGAATTTGTTTGTACGATATGGGTATCAAATGAAATGTGTTAATGAGTATTTTAAAAAGGAGTGGGCCTTAGTTCTATGTGTGGACGCCTTTTCGAGATATCGCCATAAACGTGGACCAGGGGTGACTCTAGAATTTGTTTGTACTATATGGGTATCAAATGAAAGGTGTTAATGAGTATTTTAAAAGGGAGTGGGCCTTAGTTATATAGGTGGACGCCTTTTCGAAATATCGCCATAAAGGTGGGCCAGGGGTGACTATAGAATTTGTTTGTACGATATGGGTATCAAATGAAAGGTGTTAATAAGTGTTTTAAAAGGGAGTGGCCTTAGTTCTATAGGTGGATGCCTTTTCGGAATATCGTTATAAAAGTGGACCAGGGGTGACTCTAGCATGCGTTTGTACAATATGGGTATCAGATGAAAGGTGTTAATGAGTATTTTAAAAGGGCGTGGGCCTTAGTTCTATAGGTGGACGCCTTTTCGAAATATCGCCATAAAGGTGGACCAGGGGCGACTCTGAAATTTGTTTGTACGATATGGGTATCAAATGAAAGGTCTTAATGAGTATTTTAAAAGGGCGTGGGCCTTAGTTCTATAGGTGGATGCCTTTTCGGAATATCGTTATAAAAGTGGACCAGGGGTGACTCTAGCATGCGTTTGTACAATATGGGTATCAAATGAAAGGTGTTAATAAGTGTTTTAAAAGGGAGTGGCCTTAGTTCTATAGGTGGATGCCTTTTCGGAATATCGTTATAAAAGTGGACCAGGGGTGACTCTAGCATGCGTTTGTACAATATGGGTATCAGATGAAAGGTGTTAATGAGTATTTTAAAAGGGCGTGGGCCTTAGTTCTATTGGTGGACGCCTTTTCGAAATATCGCCATAAAGGTGGACCAGGGGCGACTCTAGAATTTGTTTGTACGATATGGGTATCAAATGAAAGGTGTTAATGAGTATTTTAAAAGCGAGTGGGCCTTAGTTCTATAGGTGGATGCCTTTTCGAGATTTCGCCATAATCGTGGACCAGGGGTGACTCTAGAATGTTTTTGTACTATATGGGTATCAAGTTAAAGGTATTACTGAGGGTTTTAAAAGGGAGTGGCCCTTAGTTGTATATGTGAAGGCGTTTTCGCGATATCGACCAAAATGTGGACCAGGGTGATCCAGAACATCATCTGTCGGGTACCGCTAATTTATTTTTATATGTAATACCACGAACAGTATTCCTTCCAAGATTCCAAGGGCTTTTGATTTCGCCCTGCAAAACTTTTTCATTTTCTTCTACTTAATATGGTAGGTGTCACACCCATTTTACCAAGTTTTTTCTAAAGTTATATTTTGCGTCAATAGACCAATACAATTACCAGGTTTCATCCCTTTTTTCGTATTTGGTATATAATTATGGCATTTTTTTAATTTTTAGTCGGATTTCGGCCATTTTTTACACCAATACAAAGTGAGTTCAGATAAGTACGTGAACTGAGTTTAGTAAAGATATATCGATTTTTGCTCAAGTTATCGTGTTAAGGGCCGAGCGGAAGGACAGACGGTCGACTGTGTATAAAAACTGGGCGTGGCTTCAACCGATTTAGCCCTTTTTCACAGAAAACAGTTATCGTCCTAGGGGCTAAGCCTCTACCAAATCTCACAATGATTGGTTAATTTTTGTTCGACTTATGGCATTAAACGCATCCTAGACAGATTAAATGAAAAAGGGCGGAGCCACGCCCATTTTGAAATTTTCTTTTATTTTTGTATTTTGTTGCACCATATCATTACTGGAGTTGAATTTTGGCATAATTTACTTATATGCTGTAAAGATATTAACTTTTCTTCTAAAATTTGAATTAAAAAAATTTTCTTTTAAAAAGTGGGCGTGGTCGTTCTCCGATTTTGCTAATTTTTATTGAGCAGACATAAAGTAATAAGAGTAACGTTCCTGCCAAACTTCATCATGATACCTTCAACGACTGCCAAATTACAGCTTGCAAAACTTCTAAATTACCTTCATTTAAAAGTGGGCGGTGGCACGCCCGTTGTCCAAAATTTTACTAGTTTTCTATTCTGCGTCATAAGCTCAACTCACCTACCAAGTTTCATCGCTTAATGCGTATTTGGTAATGAATTATCGCACTTTTTCGATTTTTCGAAATTTTCGATATCGAAAAAGTGGGCGTGGTTTTTGTCCGATATCGTTCATTTTAAATAGCGATCTGAGATGAGTGCCCAGGAACCTACATACCAAATTTCATCAAGCTATCTCAAAATTTACTCAAGTTATCGTGTTAACGGCGGACGGACGGACGGACGGACATGGCTCAATCGAATTTTTTTTCGATACTGATGATTTTGATATATGGAAGTCCATATCTATCTCGATTACTTTATACCTGTACAACCAACCGTTATGCAATCAAAGTTAATATACTCTGTGAGCTCTGCTCAACTGAGTATAAAAAGTGGGGAATATTTTGAATAAGGTGCCACGATTTTTCAAGCTTTTTTTCGAGGAGTGGCGGGGGTCCTAAAAATCACAAAATTATCATCCGCAACTCTAGGAAACTCTTAGTTTATGAAATATAGCTTTTTAATTTCCAAATTTAGTAAAATTTCAACTTAAGTCCTTCGTTTTTGTAAAACACTTTTAATAATTTGTAGTCTAATATTATTTGGGGTGCTGCGCAGAAGGGTGTACTACGTAGAAGGAAATCACCATGGCGGTAGCCTCGGTTATACCACACACCCGGACTTGGCATGGCATAGCCCAGGGTTATTTTTTATAAACGCGGCCGAAGGCCGCCTATGTAGAAAGGTGTTCTACGCAGAATTACCGTTGGAATCAGCATAAAAATCTCTATAAAGTCCGATTTTTTATTTTTTATTTTTTTTGACAAATGTATATATTCTGCACTTGTTCCAATTAAATACATTAATTTCAAATTATTCAGAGAATTACAAAACAAAATACATTGATATTGTATGTTGGTTTGCATTTATGTCGACGTGCCACCACCTTATAATGTTCTACCAAGATAAAAAGATATTGTTGCAGAGCTGGCAACACAATCACCACCTTCATTTGTTTTCGTTTGTTTAATTGCAACAACGAAAAAAGCGACAATAGTACCGACGTGTTTTCCGCGAATAACTTTTAAACGAGATAAAAAATATAATTTCTGCTTTCGGATTCTGAATCTTGACGCAAATACGCGTCTTTTGATACCGCTACCTACATGTGCGACCCGAATCTTAAGTGCACGACTTAAGTTGAAATTTTACTAAATTTGGAAATTAAAAAGCTTATATTTTGTAAACTAAGTGTTTCCTAGAGCTGCGGATGATAATTTTGTGATTTTAAGGGCCCCCTCTACCCCTAAAAATCAACAAAAGTTTGAAAATCGTGGCACCTTATACAAAATCCAACCCAAAAAGGTCCCCCCGTAATCATTATATAACAAATCTGTTATAATTATATTCTTTTTAAATATGTATTTGAGTCTACTTATAGATGTTAGCTTCAGCCTACGACTTCATCGGTTTATTAATGGTGTGAAGATGATAGCGTGCGACAACATCGCGAGCTTGCGGTGGCTGGAGAAACTGGATCCAAATCTTCCAAGGCTTGAGCAGGTAATCGCCGTTTGAGGTGGTGGACAAAGCGCAAATCCCCAAGGTACTAAAAGTTAAAGTATTTGTACCATGGGTGATGAAGCCGGAGGATATACAGCGGCATATGAGGATCAGAAGATACCGAGACAGGATTAGGAGTTAGTTACTGTATCTCGGCCTAAGGAGGAAGGTCAGTTCCAAGGAGGAAGGTCATCTTCCAAATAAACAAGCAGGCGGAGGATATATTTTGCACGCATGTCCTGGGGCACAGGCAAAATTTATATTCTACTCAGGAAAAGAAGTCCCGAGGATAACAAACCTAACACGCTAGAAGTGGACGAAGTCATAAAGGACCAAAAAAGGTTTAGAGAAAAAGAACAGGTGGAGGACGCTGACGCCACCACGAAGGTGTTAGAAATGGACCCAATGCTGCTGCGAGTTTTACAGATAAACCCCCAGTATGGTAAAGTGACGCCGAGCGAACTCCTCCTAACCCTTGAGAAGGGTTTGTTTGACGTGACGCTGATCCAGAAGCTGTGGCTCTCATCGCGGAACTATCGGAAGGAAGGGTGCGGTCATGGTAAGCAAACAGCTTCATTCATATATGCTGTATAGTTACACTACTGAGGAAGTCGCAGTGGTGGGCGTTGAGTAGAAGATTAAGCAGGCATTTATGCTGGCATCCTGATACATGGCCCATACTGCGGAGGCTCCACCGATGTAGTGCAAGAGGCTACTACAGGACGAAGGGCAGTTGTTCAAAGGCGCGGATGCAAATGCGCCCCACAATGCGTGGGCAGGAGGAGATATGAATGAGAGCGGCGAATTTTTATTTTATTAAATCCTTCAATCGAATTCGCAGATAGCGAAAGGGGAAGTGTCCCTACATACATAGGTCCAATATCCAGCAATGTTCTTGATACTACATTGAGCTCTGAACATGATATATCTAGGTATTGTAGTATATCTTGAAATTCATTCATTTCTGCATACATATATTTTAACTCGTGCTATGCCATTGCACTCAGTACATTGCCTCGTAATTTGAGGCTTCTTTTATTTTAGTTTGAAGCTAACTAATTGCTCATACATTGCTACACACTTTTGTTTGTGTCCATATTATTTTCTTTATGATTAGATTGCATTTTCCTAGCGAACTAAGTATATAGTATGTAAGTATTAGTGTAAATATGTATTATATTACATAAGAATTCTTTAGAAGAATGTTAAATAAATAAGAATTCTTCAATAAAATCAATAATTGCTCGATCACTATGAGAACAACACAAAAATTAACTGTGTACATTTAATTGGTAAATTTAATAGCCTTGTTTAATATAATTTGATAATTTTGATTGAGCTTTAGGCCAGATTATTGAATAAAACTTCTTTTTTTAGTAGTATTCAAAATATATTTATTTGTTCGATATTTCGACTTCAACCTGAAGTCATCATCAAGAATACATATGGATATGTATGATTTACAAGTAGATACTGCCATAATTAACAATCTGCTGTTACAATAACAGTCTGCTGTGATCCTACCAAAATTGAGATCATCAAAAAAGGGGTTTGTATGAAACAGGGCATTCACTATTAAGAAGCAGTCACAAGGATCATGCACAATTTCAAAAGTTAATCACAACAATTATCTGGCAATAAATTGGATTATTTTGAAGCAACACTAGCAGTTGTTGCTAGACATTTGGAAGAGAAATTGACACGCTTACTCTCGAGCAAGTTTTTCTACGATATCATTGAATGTCATACGACGAATGAGTTGATGAAGGTGCACAATAGGATTGTGAAAGCAGTAGGATACAAATGAACTCAAAATTGAAGAACAATCGAAAGATAAGTATCTAATAATTAAGATTCCTTTAGCAACCTAAGGTTTTACGAAGAAAAAAGAACTAAATTAAAAAAAAAACTAAAAATCCTTAGACGTAAGAAATTAGAAAGTTTTTTTCCAAATTTAGAAAAATAAATGAAATAAAAGAAACAAAATTTTTGTTTTTAAATAAGCAAGAATTGTATAAAGATAAATTGAAATCATTTCTATAATACCTCAAGATAGAAAACCTAAATATTACGATAAGAATCCTATTATTTGGGACGATTTGGACCTAAAAGTTGAAGAAGTCTTGGAAATCCTTGGGGATATCTGGGAAACCAACTGTGGAAGATGTTCTTCACCCCACAACCTTATGTTTGGAAACTAGTTAAATGATGGAAAAAGTATTTTCAAATAGATATAAATAAATAAAAAAAAAAAATTTAATTTTCAAAATGGCATGGTGGAAAACCATATTGAACGGATTTATGATAGGTATTGTAGCATACGAAGTAGGAAAAGAAAATTCATAAAATATATTAGTAATATTCGAAACTAAAATCGAACTTGGCGGCCACCGTATTGTGATGGTAGCGTGCTCCGCCTATCACACCGTATGCCCTGGGTTCAACTCCCGGGCAAAGTAACATCAAAATTTTAGAAATAAGATTTTTCAATTAGAAGAAAATTTTTCTAAGCGGGGTCGCCCCTCGGCAGTGTTTGGCAAGCACTCCGGGTGTATTTCTGCCATGAAAAGCTCTCAGTGAAAACTCATCTGCTTTGCAGATGCCGTTCGGAGTCGGCATAAAACATGTAGGTCCCGTCCGGCCAATTTGTAGGGAAAATCAAGAGGAGCACGACGCAAATTGGAAGAGAAGCTCGGCCTTAGATATCTTCGGAGGTTATCCCGCCTTACATTTATTTTTTTTTTTAAAATCGAACTGGAAAAGAAAAATATATCTAATATTCCTGATAACTGACTGATTGCTTTCATATGCGTGTTCATATTGCTGATCGTTCCGATAATAATGATACGAAAAATTACATAGGGAAACAAGTAAGGGTGTCTAAGTTCGGGTGTAACCGAACATTATATACTCAGCGTGAGCTAAAATTGTACAGTTAATTTCAGATAAATTACTTTTCTATATAACACGTGGCACTGCCCATTTAAAAAAATATCTCCCAATTTCATCTTACAATAAAATTTGATAAGTGAAATATCATTGACACAATACTATTTCTCGCTAAGATATAGCTTATTGTTCTAGTTGAAATTTGACATTAATAAAATTGCTTAGCGACCTTTTTGTGTTATATAAATTTGTTTTGCAGGCTCTAGGTCAAATTTTTTATAAAAACACGTAAGTATTTTTTCCTTGTTTACCAATATATTTCGGTTACTCAACGGTACCGTCTTCAGGGCGACTGTTGACAAAAAATTAGACAATAAATCAAAAATCAATTAATTAACAAATGATAATAAATGTCCTTAGCATACTTTTGTTTACACGTCTGCATCGTGTGACGTGGAGTTCTGTACTGTCTGTTTGTTGATAAATGTTTGTACAAGTGAGCGCATTTACTGTGTCCGTTTAGTATTTTATTCTGATGTTAGTTGGTGTGTTTGTAATGTGTAATACTTCAATAGTAAATCTCTTCGTATGTTGTTGTTCCTGTGCAAGAATTTCGGCTGTGCTGAAGTTCGGTTAGTGGCCACTGGATGCACAGTGGGCCATGAGTGCAGTTTTTTGATTTGTAACATAATTACACTGTTTATAATCAGACTTGTGTTGGGTAATTCTAGTTTTCAGTTTGGATTTTGTTGTTCCTACGTAAATGCGATTACATGATTCGTCGCTACTACCATCACAAGGAATGCTATACACCACGTTCCTTTTTTCTGCTGTCGGTATTTTCGATTTGGTTTTATTAAACAAGTGTTTCAGAGTGTTTTTAAGTTTATGTGCTATTTTTATTTTATCTTTGTCGTAGCAGTCAGATTTTGTAAGACGCTCTGATAACTTAGGAACAGAAACAGTTATCTGAGTACGTCACCGTGAACGGTTGTGTTTTTTCCGTGCTCTGAGTTTTTCTTCTATTTTTAATTTAATTTTTGAGTTTTTAACTTTTTTATTTAATGCCGCTTAACAATCAATAATTGTGATAGAGACATTGACTCTTGTTTGCCTTTTTTTCTGTGCATATCATATTTTAACATTTGATTTAATATGCCTTGTTTCTGTGGCCACAGAGTTGATCCCGCTCAAACTTCAGTGCAGTGTGAAAATTGCAGAGAAATTTATCATATGAATCAGAGCCGGCCACACAAATACTAAAACAATTGCATAAGTGTGTGTAAAAATTTAGTGTCAACTCCCCACAGTGTGCTAAAAGAAAATGTGGACTGCGAAGTTCGAAATTAAAAAGGACTCTGGTTATTTGATTTCAAGTTAATCATAACAATATTTACTTATATTCATATAACTAAGAACGCGGAGGTCGAGCTAGCCAGATAAAACTTTTTTATAAAAGAAGGTATGGTGTTTCTGCAATGCAAAATTTACTTAAAAAAAGATCGGCTACGGTTTGGCCTTCCACGGAAATGCTATGCTCCTTACACTCCTCTATCAGCCTCTCTCTTTTCAGTAAGTAGATCCAATTGAGTGATTCGGCATTCAGAGTCGTAACTTCGGGGCCGGTGTGTTTGTTGTTTCGGATGGTGTGTTCGTCGAACCAGCCCCGGCAGTGTTGGTGGTTGTTGTATTTGTTTTTCCACGGTCATCTGCGGAGGAGGATCCCTGCTCGGGCGCCATATATGAGGTGCGTTTTGTCTAAGGCTGGGGTAACAATCAGTCAATCCAGAGTCGAGTAAAGGTCCCACAAACCCCTACTGAATAAATACACAATATTTATGTGTTACGAACACACGCACACACGTCTGGAGATATTAGGCGGGCAGCAGCGTTCCGTCACAAGATGGCGAGGGGGAGGATCTGCGGCTAACGGTCGTTGGAGTAGAGGAGGTTCGGTAGGGCGGCTGAACGGTCGGGTAACGGACGGATTGGTATGGCGGTACGGAAGCAGCGGTGGGATAGAAGCAGCGGCTTAACGGCGGTAGGATGGCAAGCGGCCTGTGTCTGGTGTAGCAGCGGCGGGACGGATGCTGCGGATTAACGGCGGTAGGATGGCAGACGGCAAACGGTCGTCGTAGCAGCGGCGTGACGGATGCAGCAGCTTAACGGCGGTAGGACGGTTGACGGCCAACGGTCGTCGTAGCAGTGACGGGACGGATGCAGCGGCTTAACGGCGGTAGGATGGCGGACGGCCAACGGTTGTCGTAGCAGCGACGTGACGGATGCAGCGGCTTAGCGGCTGTAGGATGGCAGACGGCCAACGGGCGTCATAGCAGCGGCGTGACGGATACAGTGGCTTAACGGCGGTAGGATGGCAAGCGGCCAACGGTCTTCGTTGCAGCGGCGATAGGACGGCGAACGGAAAGTGGTTGTTGTGGCAGCGGCGGCACCAGCAAGGCGGGATAGGCACGGCGGTAGTATGGCGGGCGGCCAACGGTCGACGTAGCACCGGCGGGATGGAAGTAGCTGCGGCACCAGAGGGGCGACGATGCGACGGCAGCGGCGGTGGGCTACGGAGCGTGTACCAGGGCCGTGGTGAGAGGGGAAGTAGGCTAGCGATGGTATTTGCCTGGACAGCGGCGGCTCGATCCGGACGGGGTCGGTTGACGGTATCGGATTGATCGGTAGTCTTCGGTCGGATCGGTAGTCCGCGGGGTCGGTCTCCTGGGGAAGAGACTGCGAGGACTCGTTAGTGCCAATTTCACTGCTGGACACCCCCGCCTCCCTACTAGCACACTAGTAGAAGGTGCGTAAGGGGGGCGGGGTTGTACCAGCCGATACACCGTGGGTCGGCCCGTGGACGGAGGGGAAGTGCACAGCGGTAGCCCCTGTGCGCACGCATCGGCTCACGGCCGAAACCAGTGCTGAGGGGAAGGGGTGTAATGGTCATGAAGGCGTCGGGCCGCTAAACGCCTAGGAGGGCGCGGGGGGCAAAGTAGCACAAGGCATCCTCCCCGTCGTTCTTACCTAAGTGAAGGGTGACCCGCGCCATGACGGCGACCCTGCCACTCAGCCAGCCGAAGCTAGGACTGAGGGGGAGGGATTGTATGGTCATTAAGGCATCGGACCGCACAACACCTAGGAGGGCGCGGGGGGGGGGGCAAAGTAGCACAAGGCATCCTCCCCCCTTACACTCCCCCAACCTAAGCTAGAACTGAGGGGAAGGGGTTAAATGGCCATGAAGGCGTCGGCCACTCAACACCTAGGAGGGCGCGGGGGGCAAAGTAGCAGAAGGCATCCTTACCTAAGTCAAGGGTGACCCGTGCCATGACGGCGCCCCTTCCACTCAGCTAGCTAGCAGGAGGGAAAAGTATGTCTTTAAAAATACATCCACTCCCGCTGGCTCACCTGCGAGGACTGAATTACAAAAATGCAAATTCGATGTTTATATGGGTGGTGCCGCAAACTGGTTGAGAAGTCATTATTCTCATTTTCATTGGTTTGCTATCAGTGGTTGTTGACTATGCTATAAAAGAATAAGTACAAGTGGTTGTTGGCTATGCTATAGAAAAATAAGTGCAGGGAGGTTCAGGTTTAAGTGAATAAGGAAATACAGGGGGTTACGTTATTGTAACGCTACGTTACATATTAAGTAAAAATAATACTAAAAGATAGAAAATAAAATAATTAAAAGAATTTTTTAAGTTAAACGGGTTTATTGAAAACAATACTTACATTAAGTAGTAATAATACTAAAAGATAGAAAATAATTGGGTAGGTCCTAGGTATTAGTCATCACACTCCTCATCAATCTAGGACGTTGATCAGACAATTTAATCAAAGCGCTGGGCGCGTGAAATTTCTAAAAATGTGAGGCGTAGCATAACCCGATTAAGGTTCAGTTGGTCTTACTTATGACTATCAATAGATATTTGACTCGTCTAACGCTTTTATTTGACTAGTACCTAGGACCTACCTAAATATTTTCTATCTTTTAGTATTATTACTACTTAATGTAAGTATTGTTTTCAATAAAACCGTTTAACTAAAAATATTTTTTAAATTATTTTATTCTATTGTTGCTTTATTAATTTCGGCTTTTGTGAGCGATCTGACGCGTAGCCAATTGGTAATTGTTTGCCTTCATATTCCTGACTAAGTACTGCGCCACAGGCCTAACCCCTTGCATCTGTTGTTATACAAAATTCTTTACTGAAATCTGGATATTGTAAAATATTTGGACTAATTAATGCCTCCTTCAAATAGAAGAAAGCTTTTTGGCATTCTTCCGTTCAATCGAAGGAAATATTCTTTTTACAAAGTCTAGTTAAAATTCTTGAATTTTCTCCGAAATTTGGTACAAACCCTCGGTAATAATTACAAAAGGCAACAAATCGTTTGACTTCTTCCGTGTTGGATAATTTTGAACAATTTCAAATTTTATTTGGATCAGGTAAAATTCCTTTACTTGTGCACTAATGTCCTTTTTGTTCTCTTTGTTTTTAATAAGCTAAAAAAAATTAACATTTATCGGGATGAAGTTTTAAATTATATCTTCTACAAGTTGAGAATACGTCTCGTAAATTTTGCATCATGTGATTTTCTGAACAAACTTATATTGCTAAATCATCTTAATATATAAAAATCACGTGTCACAATGTTTGGTGCCAATGGACTCCTAAACTACTGATCCGACGTTGAATTTGTTTTGCACCCGGTGTGTAGTTTGATCTAACTTGAAATATAGGATGGGATATATCTCAGTTTATAGTCGCAATATTATTTTATTGCAAATTTTTTTATTGCAAAATTTTTTTCTGAGGGGGCCCGCGATTTACAGGTACTATGACATTTTTTTTTTAATTCAGGAGAGTCTTTAGTTGTTCCATGTGCAATTTTTAAGCCGAATTTCCAAAGCAACGAAAATCTGCAATTAGTTTTAATATTATAGTGAAGTGTAAAAATAAAAATCTATATATATAAAAAGAAAGGCTAAAATGTGTGACAGTTGGTCGCCGGTGTTTGAAGAGATGCGTTGATCGATTTTGTTCAAACTTTCACACAAGTTGCGTAAACCTCGTGCGGTGGTTACTACATAGGTTTGGTTGCGCTCGACGATAAGTGCTTTAGTAGAGGGTAGTTTTCATGCCGCTGGGTGACTAGGGTCTCGAGATATAGACCAAAACGTGGAGCAGTAAATGCCTAGACAGTGTTTATATATAATGGATATCAAATGAAAGCTGTTGATGAGTGTTTTAGTACAGAGTAATATATTATCCAGAGACGGACTGGGACTGGGATTAGGACTAGGAATGGGACTGAGACTCGGAGTGGGACGGGGACTGGGACTGGAATAAAATACATACCACTTTCTGGGACAGGCAATAAGGGATGCAGAAGAATGAGAAGAAATTGAGGGAAGCGAAAAGAGAGAAGGAGATTGAGAAAGAGATAGAATGAGACGAAGATGGAGATAGATGAAGCGAAAAAGACGGAGGGATGAGTGAATAAAAGGATTAGGAAAAAGACGGAGGGAGGAGTGAATAAAAGAAAAGTAAAGAGGGGGGAGGGCAGAGTCAGACGGAAGAAGCTTATTAAAATGTATGCAGATAGGCCAAATTTAGGGCAGGACAACGTCTGCCGGGTCTTCTAGAACATATATAAAAATGCTTGTGAAGGTTTAAGGCCTGCTAATGCTAAAGTCATCATTCTTTGAAACGAATTGGGAGTTACTTTTAAGCTATATGGTAATCGGTATGTGCAATCGTCTGCTGTAAATGATGTTATATCTCTGGAGCATGTGTCTAATTCTTTTTGATGAAACCCTGACAACGTCCAAACATGACAAATATTTTGCTATTCCTAATTGATCCAAAATTTCATCCATTCTTGCAAGTGGAAATTTATCTCCAGCATATTTTTTGTTTATTTCTCTGAAATCAATCACTAATCTCCTTCTTTTCTCTGTGTTACGGGGTAGTGATTTTATTTTATTCTGACGTAGATGGTTCTAATATCATCTTGTTTACTTATTTCACCTTTGTTTGCTTGTGGTAATCTGTAATTTTTTATATAGACTGGGTTGTCATTTTTTATATGTAATTTTTGCTTATAAAAATTATTGGAAGTTATGGGTTTTGTTTCTAATGCAACCATGTCTACGTATTCTAAACACAATGAAGTTAATTTTTGGAAAATGCTAGACTAGTCTTTCTAATTTTCTTTATTATTATCTTTATTTAATTTTGCCTCTTGAATTAATATGTAGTTATTTAAATTTCCTATTTTAATATTGTAATTTTGAATAATTTCACAAAAGATTTTGAGCTTTAGGTTTTACGTTAATCTGCCGAATTGCTTCAGATCTGGCTGCAATTGTGATTGCATTAACAGTTGGTGCTTTTGTCATATGGATTATTATGTTTTCTGGAAAGTCATAAGGTCTCAAAATTAATATGTCCGTATAAATAATATGCCGTAATCTAAAATGCAATTATATTTCTTTATAAAATCTAACCATAGAAATCCATCGCATGGGATTGGGAAATTGTCTTCTACTATGTGAAATTTGTGTTTAGTTAAGAGGTCATCTCCTTTCATGTGTGTTGTGACCGTACCTAGTATGCTTGTAATTCCCTGACCAATGCCCTTCAAGTCAGTTATTTGTGAGGTGGCCGATAGTCTTAGCCGATAGTGCCTTCTCAAAGTAATATAATTATTTATAATTGTATTTCTCATAAGTAAATAAATAAATAATTAAAAAGAATTGAGTTATTTAAAAATGTAGGTATGTAACTGTTTAGATGAAGTACACGCACTTCTTTGTTATTTACTGTTGAAGTGGTGTTTGCTAGTTTTCCTGTTGAGTGCAATTGCGGACATTGCTAGTGTTATTTCCCGTTTAGTTAAAACTTCTACTCCTATTTTGGGGATGGTTAGTTTGTCTACTCCCAAAGGCATTATTTTGTCCGAAATTGTTGTTATATCGTGGATGTGGTCTAAATCTTCTGGCTTGATAGCCTCCGTAGCTATTATTTCGTTAACTTCCATGGAAACAACCGCCGTATTGATCCTGTTGACGTATGTGTAGTACCGAATTTGAGTTACCCGTGAGTTCAGTATAACTGTTTGAGAATTTTGATATTGCTTCGTTCATGGATGTGAACGTTCCTGCTTGCATAATCATTTCCACTTTTTCCTTTGAACAGTTTTTACACATATCTTTAACAGCTGATTGTGTTGCATATTCAGTTGCTAAATCAGTAAATAATTGATCGGAGATGTATTCTGCTTCTAAAGAATTCGTGAGTTTTTCTATTTCCGTTGTATACTGATTTGCAGTTTTACTACGTTGTTGTACGTTCAGGAGATTTGCTATCAAAACTTCTATTGATTCACCTTTAATAGAACCTTTTAATTTTGTTTTTATTTTTTCTATTGACTTTTCGTTACTTATAAGGTATGTTGTTGATCCCTTCAACTTAGCTTTTATCATTGATATTGCTATTGATTGCTTCATAGCCATCTTTGATTTGTACAAAAATATCAAGAGCATCCAAAAAACTATGTAATTTCTCGGGTTTACCATCAAACTCGGGCAGCAAAAATGAAGCTGTCTTAATGAATTCTACTGCCGTTTGGGGCATTTTGACGTTTGTGTTGGGGATTTGTGTGGTTATTTGAACTGGTTTTTGATCCTCTGTCTGATTGAAAGAGGATTCTGATAAAAGAATATTGTCAAACTGTAAATCCTATTAAATCGAAATTGGTAATGTTACTTCTATATTATACCTTGCGATTGAGGACACTAATTTTTCTCTAACACTAGAAAAAGTTTGATATGTTACTGTCTAATTTTTTTGCTGATATTTTTGTTAGTGCACTTATATGAATTTTTTGCTTTTATTTTTTCCTCTGTTAAATTTATAAAAATTTCTTCCCAGTTATTCATTACAGGGTTGTCTACTTTATTTAAATATACTATATTTTTGTAAATTATTTTTTGAATTTCTTTATTTTGAATATTATTTTAAAAAGAAAATTTTCTTGTCAGTGTATTTATAAATTTTCAATGTGAATATTAATATTTAAAAATTGAAATAAAAAATAATTAAAATTTTAAAAATATATAGTTTTATTCCCAACTACAAGGGTTATCCACTTTATTTAAATATACTATATTTTTGTTAATTATTTTTAGAATTTCGTTATTTTGAATATTATTTCAAAAAGAAAATTTTTTTTCATTGTGTGTATAAATTTTCAATGTGAATATTAATATTTAAAAATGTAAATAAATAATACATAAAATTTAAAAAATATATAATCCAGGGTCATGTAAAGGTCCCACAAACCCCCACTTAATAAGAACACAGTAGTTATGTGTTAATGGCGAATACACACACACGCGGCTTTACGGGTAGTGAAGGCAGCAGCTTTCCGTACAAAGATGGCGGGGGAGGGAGGCGAGCGGCGGCTAACGGTCGTTGTAATAGCAGAGGGGTCGGTACGGCGGCTGGACGGCGGACAGTATTAGCGGACGGTTTGGTGCAGTGGTATGGGCCCAGTGGCGGGAGAAGCACGGCGGCTGGATCGCGGACAGTATTAGCGGACGGATTGGTACAGCGGTATGTGCGCAGTGGCGGGATTAGCACGGCGGCTGGACGGCGGACAGTATTATCGGACGGATGGTTGTGGACGCAAAGATGGCACCAGCGAGCTGGCTGGACGGTTGCAAGGTAGCGGCGGCTAACGGTCGTCGTAGCAGCGGCGCAACGGCGGCAGGATAGCGGGCGGCCAACGGTCGTCGTAGCAGCGGCGTAATGCCGGTAGGATAGCGACGGCAACAACAGGGCGACGGAGCGCGTACTAGTAGCGTGGCCGAGACGGGGTGTCGGCACAAACGTTCTACCTGATTACTTTTAAGGGGGGATACCAGTAGCTGCGGTTGCAGGTGCTGGCTCCCTTTGATGACGCTGTCTCAGCGGCGGCGGCGGGGGGACCTGCGAGGAATGAATAGAATTATGGTTAGTGCCGGTCCGCTAGCTGGACACCACCGCCTCCATGCCCGCACGATGGCAGGGCTGGACGCGGAGTTGTACCAGCCGGAACCCCGTAGGCCGATCCGGGGCCGAGTGGAAATGCACCTTACGGCACAGCGGTAGCCCCTTTAGCTGCTGGACAGGTCTACGGCCGGAGCCGGGGCGGAGGGGAAAAGGGCCGGATGGTCATAAGGCGGCGAACCCCCCTCTACTTAGCTGGGGCACGGGCGAGAAAACCATAAAGGCGGCGACCCGTTGTCCCCGCAAGCAAAGGGTGACCCGTTCCCTGACGGCGCCCCTTTCCACTCCGGTGGTGTGGTTGGCTCACTCGCTGTTAAGTGCTGACTCGCTATCTGGACACCACCGCCTCCATGCCCGCACGATGGCAGAACTGGACGCGGAGTTGTACCAGCCGGAACTCCGTAGGTCGACCCGTGGGCTGAGGGGAAGTGCACCGTAGCGGCACAGCGGTAGCCCCTTTAGCCGACGAATCGCTCTACTGCCGGAGCCAGGACTAAGGGGAAAGGGGTCTGTTGGCCGAACGGCGGCGAGCTCCCCTTACTTAGCTTGGACATGGGCGAGAAAACCATAAAGGCGACGACCCGTTGTCCCCGCAAGCAAAGGGTGACCAGTGCCGTGGCGGCACCCCCATTTCCCGCTGAGAGTGGGATTGGCTCTTTTGCTGGACATCGCCCATCCCATGTTCGCACACTAACGTAAGGTGCAGGGGAGCGGTGCACCAGCTCTGTCCTTGCCGGTTCGTAGGCTGCGAGGAGAAACTGGGCCCGAAGGCACCACGCTACGCAGCTGTAGAACCGGGTCGGCTGGGCCTTAGCCGAGGGGAAGGGGTGAGGTAGCCATAAGGCGGCGAATCCTCTTTTATATTGCTTCTGCTATGATGCGAGTGAGAAATGTGCCGCTAATTGTGCACTTCAGTGAACTTGCCATTTACTGTGAACTGGAGTGCTATGTGCATATTATTGTTGTCGCCAAATGCTATTCGCATGCATTGGTATGTAACTGCTGCTGTTGGCTACCTGTTAATGTACAATGTGTGTATACTCTCAGGCGTAGATGAAGAAGGGATACAGTGGGGGTATCAGGCGTCGGCGGAAGGGTTACGGTGGGGGTCGTACCTACTATTGTAACGCTACGTTATAAACTATATTCATCATTAATTTTATTCGCATAACGATACCCCGTAATGGCATAAACTAATCGAGATAGATATAGACTTCTTATCAAAATGATTTGGGCAAAAAAAAGAAATTCAAAAAAAAAATTTTAAAGTCAAATTTTAACATAAATTTGTTTTTTGTCGGCTCTAGTTTAAATTTTTAATAAAAACACGTAAGTGTTTTTTCCTTGTTCACCAATATATTTCGGTTACTTTACGGTAACCGTCTTCAGGGCGACTGTTGACAAAAAATTAGACAATAAATGAAAAATCAAGTAATTAACAAACTTTTATTTACACCTCTGGACCGTGTACTCTCTATTTGTTAATAAATTTTAGTACAAGTAAGCGCAATTTACTCCGTTTTGTAGTTTAATCTGATGTTAATTGGTGTGTTTATAATGTGTAATACTTCAAGAGTAAATCTCTTCGTATGTTGTTGTTCTTGTGCAAGAATTTCGGCTGCGCTGAAGTTCGGTGAGTGGTCACTGGATGCACAGTGGACCATGAGTACAGTTTTTTGATTTGTAACATAATTACACTGTTTATAATCCGAGTTGTGTTGGGCAATTCTAGTTTTCAGTTTGGATTTTGTTGTTCCTACATAAATGCGATTACATGATTCGCCGCTACTAACATTACAAGGAATGCTATACACCACGTTCCTTTTTTTGCTGTGCGTATTTTCGATTTTGTTTTATTAAATAAGTGTTTTAGAGAGTTTTTAGGTTTATGTGCTATTTTTATTTTATCTTTGTCGTAGCAGTCAGATTTTGTAAGACGCTCTGATAACTTAGGAACATATGCTACTGACTTAAAAGCACGGAATTTTTGGAATTTTGTTTCCGGGTAGAATTTTTAAATTTCTCAACAGTATTTGTATGGTACGTTTTGGAAAGTCGTTGTCTTTTAGCATTTCTATTATATCTATTTCTATATCGTTGTGATAAATTTCGTCGGAAATCCGCATCATCCTTTGTATACAGCCCATCGCTGTATTCATTATCATCGACTGTGGATGTTTTGAATTAAAGTTGACGATTCGTCCTGTTGAAGCCGGCTTCCCATACCACTTAAATTTTAGTTGATTGCCACATCTATTTACTATAGAGTCCAAATAAACCAATTTTCCGTCTTGTTCTTTTTCTGTTGTGAACGTTATATTTTTGTTAAAAGAGTTTAGGATGTTTGCTGTTTTTTGTATATCATTTTCTCGTACTATCGCAATTAAGTCATCGGCATATTTTGTGAGCAATTCAATTTTTCCAAGGTACTTTCGAGTAGCTCTTCCATCACAATGTCGGTTATCACTGGTGAAGTTGGCGAACCCAACGGTAGTCCCTTCAGTTGGATGTAAATTTTATCGTTGTGTTTAAAGTAGCGACTATCTTGGATGCAAAATGTTAGTATTTCCTTTTTTGGGTATTTTGCTGTATTTTTCTGATATCACGTCTAGTGCTAACTGAATCGGTATGCTAGGAAAAAGTAAAAGCACGTCAAAAGATTCGAGTTGCTCGTCGTCACAAATACACGTATTATTTACTCTTGTTTTGAAGTCCAGTGTATTTGAGCACAGCTCACAGAGTATATTAACTTTGTCCGCATAACGGTTATCCGTAACGGCATAAACTAATCGAGATAGACTTCTATATATCAAAATTATCTGGACGAAAAAAAATTATTTAGCTATGTCCGTCCGTCTGCCCGTAAACACGATAACTTGAGTAAATTTTGAGGTATCTTGATGCAATGTGGTATGTAGCTTCCTGGGCACTCATCTCAGATCGCTATTTAAAATGAACGAAATCGGACTATAACCACGCCCACTTTTTCGTTATCGAAAATTTCGAAAAACACAAAAAGTGCGATAATTCATTACCCAAGACGGATAAAGCGATGACACTCGGTAGTTGGGTTGACCTTATGGCGTAGAATAGAAAATTAGTAGAATTTTGGACAATGTTATCTGTTCTAAATGCTACAAATATACTTACCGCGCCGATAAGTGTTTAAAAATCCTTCCATTCCTGTATATACATAGGCAGTCCAATCTATTTCGGTGTAAGGTACTCGCCATATTACAAAATGTTTGGTAATAATTCTGCTGGCACAGTGAGTAATGTGAGGGCACTTTCTTTAAAATTAACGCACTCTACAAAAGGTTGATCTCCGCGACGTGTAGACGCCTCCACAATGAAATTAATATTACTACGATTTGGTGCTTTATCGAGCGCCTTAACGTATATGATATTGGCATTAACAGCGCATGCATAATTTGATGGTAATGTTTTGCTACATCTTCGGGACCTCGTATATTTAAGAGCTTATTAATTTCAAACTTACCCGGTAAACCAAGACAATCCCACCCAAAGCGTCTATCAACATGATACCCTTGTTGGTATGCTTTCCATCCCCGCCACCAATAACAAATATTTGTCCATTGTGCACAGCTGCACCAGGAAAATCATGCGACTCAATCGTGTCTGCACATTTAGTCCAGCAATTCGTTGTAGGATCGTAACATTCAACGGATTTCAATGCATTTCCGCCCATAACATAAATTTTTCCCTTAAGAGTAACTGCAGCAGGTCCGGAGCGTGGTACTGTCATATTACTTATAACTTTCCACCCATTGAAAGCCGAATAAATTTTCTACTGATGGGAGCATTTTGTTACTTTTTGCACAACTTCCAAAGCCTCCAAAGTTATTGTTGCAAGAAAAGAGTTGTTGTTGCTCCTCTCCACGGATTGCATAAATATTCTCATTTAAGACAGCGACACAATGCCTGGATCGTGGCTTATTCATTGAAGGCAACGGTATTAATGCTTGAGTTTTTAAATACCAGCTTCTAACTTATTTAAGTGTTTGGAAGTTTCGGTTACCACCAATGAAATATAAATTTTCATTCATAACAATAGCTTGAAAATCTTGTACATCTATTTCTAGTTCAATCGACATCTGCCAAGAATCTTGACTTTGGTTGTATTGGTAAATGTTTTTAGGTTTTCCAGCAGGGGTCGGGTAAGTTTAATGCCAAAAATAATGGTTCTTTTGACCATCTCGTTCTAGGATTTGGGAACCTTAAGGAAATAGTTGCACGAGTCAAGGGAATGTTGACCCAAGATAATGCTTTCAGAACTATATTTTCACAGCCTGGTAATGGCAGAATATTTTCCAATAAGTAATTCGTATCAAAGTACGTTAGTCGAAGGCACGCATTAATGTCGGGTAGGTATTGTTTACGCGTACCGGCATCGTGTTCATACCACAGCTTTACTGCATCAAACACCACTTTTTCAGTCGGCACATTCAAATCATCACTTTCTAACATCTTCTGCAGTTTGCTAGCGTCAAAGTTTAAGTATTCAGCACTTTGGATTATGGTATTAAAATTCTTAATTTCATACTCCAAAATTTTTTCCTCTTCGGAAGTAAAGTTGATTGTTTCCGGCACCCGGCAAACATCTTCTCTACTAATCTGCCTAGAAGACACGCATTATGTACCATAACCATAATTGAAATCGCTCCTATAAACACAAATAAACCGATGGAGAAATATATGGATAAGTTTAGGCGCAGGCTATATTTTTAAAGAAGTAGTTATCTGAAATGAAACAAAGAATAAGAAATTAGAATATTCATAAAATTATAAAAAGGGAACGAAACAGAAAACCAGTAAGTCCATGGATCACAACAACCGCCTGCATCCATCACCAGTCACCTGAAAATAAAAAGAATATTAATTAGTAACTTAAACTAAAAGAATACATCAAATGAACAAATCTTAAAATTCACTTACTATTTTCCTCCTCCAGTAGCCATGCATCGTACTCCAAGCGCTTTAGTCAAAGAATTTAAAAGAACGAAAAAAAAATCATTACATTTTTTTACCGTTTCTTTCAGTTCATCGGAATTTTACATTCTATACACGGGTGTATAGTATATATATGGTGGTATATATAGTATATATATATATATTTTCGCAATTTTAGCCCCATTTTAACAGCTAGAAGCTTCAAATTTCACCGAATGCTTACGTATATGGCATATATTATTGTCTGAAAAAATAATAGAGATCGGTTGTATATGTAGTATATATCTCATACAACCGATTGTTCAGATAAGAAACTTTTCGCAATTTCTACCCCATTTTAACAGCTATAAGCTTCAAATCTAACCGATTGCTTACGTATATAGTATATATTGTTGTGTCAAAAAATCATATAGATCGGTGATATATATAATATATATATGATGGTATATATAGTATATATATATAGTATATATATATTTTTTTGCGATTTCGGCTCCATTTTAACAGCTAGAGGCTTCAAATTTCACCAAATGCTTACGTGTATAGCATATATTGATGTCTGAGAAAGCATTGAGATCGGTGGTATACATAGCACATATCTCATACAACCGATTGTTCAGATAAGAAACTTTGCGCAATTTCTGCCCCGTTTTAACAGCTAGAAACTCCAAATTTCCCCAAATGCTTACGTATATAGCATATATTGTTGTCTGAATAAATCATTGAGATCGGTGGTATATATAGTATATATCTCATACAACCGATTGTTCAGATAAGATACTTTGCGCAATTTCTGCCCCGTTTTAACAGCTAGAAACTTCAAATTTCACCAAATGCTTACGTATATAGCATATATTGTTGTCTGAAAAAATCATAGGGATCGGTGGTATGTATATTATATACTTCATATAAACTTTCATTTTTGCCCCTTTTTTACGGATAGAAGCTTCAAACTTCATCAAATAGTTACGTTTACGTCATATATTTTTGAAATACGTGATTCGTAGTCATAGTTTTTACACGCAGACCACAAAAACCCTGAAACTTTGCATCCTCACACAAAGAACCTACCTATTTTTATACTCAGTTGAACAGAGCTCACAGAGTATATTAAGTTTGATTGGATAACGGTTGGTTGTACATATATAAAGGAATCGAGATAGATATAGACTTCCATATATCAAAATAATCAGGATCGAAAAAAAATTTGATTGAGCCATGTCCGTCCGTCCGTCCCTTAACACGATAACTTGAGTAAATTTTTAGGTATCTTGATGAAAATGTAGGTTCCTGAGCACTCATCTCAGATCGCTATTTAAAATGAAAGAAATCGGACTATAACCACGCCCACTTTTTCGATATCGAAAATTTCGAAAAACCGAAAAAGTGCGATAATTCATTACAAAATACAGATAAAGCGACGAAACTTGGTAGGTGAGTTGAACTTATGACGCAAAATAGAAAATTAGTAAAATTTTGGACAATGGGCGTGGCACCGCCCACTTTTAAAAGAAGGTAATTTAAAACTTTTGCAAGCTGTAATTTGGCAGTCGTTGAAGATATTATAATGAAATTTGGCAGGAACGTTACTCCTATTACTATATGTACGCTTAATAAAAATTAGCAAAATCGGAGAAGGACCACGCCCACTTTTAAAAAAAATTTTTTTTAAAGTAAAATTTTAACAAAAAATTTAATATCTTTACAGTATATAAGTAAATTATGTCAACATTCAACTCCAGTAATGATGTGGCGCAACAAAATACAAAAATAAAAGAAAATTTCAAAATGGGCGTGGCTCCGCCCTTTTTCATTTAATTTGTCTAGGATACTTTTAACGCCATAATTCGAACAAAAATTAACCAATCCTTTTGAAATTTGGTAGCGGCATATATTCTATGATGGTAATTGTTTTCTGGGAAAATGGGCGGAATCGGTTGATGCCACGCCCAGTTTTTATACACAGTCGTCCGTCTGTCCTTCCGCATGGCCGTTAACACGATAACTTCAGCAGAAATCGACATATCTTTAATGAACTTAGTTCACGTGCTTACTTGAACTCACTTTATCTTGGTATGAAAAATGAACGAAATCCGACTATGACCACGCCCACTTTTTCGATATCGAAAATTACGAAAAATGAAAAAAATGCCATAATTCTATACCAAATACGAAAAAAGGGATGAAACATGGTAAGGTAATTGGATTGTTTTATTGACGCGAAATATAACTTTAGAAGAAACTTTATAAAATGGTTGTGACACCTACCATATTAAGTAGAAGAAAATGAAAAAGTTCTGCAGGGCGAAATAAAAAACCCTTAAAATCTTGGCATGTATAACATATATAAATAAATTAGCGGTATCCAACAGATAATGTTCTGGGTCACACTAGTCCACATTTTGGTCGATATCTGGAAAACGCCTTCATATATACAACTACCACCACTCCCTTTTTAAACTCTCATTAATGCCTTTAATTTGATACCCATATCGTACAAACTCATTCTAGAGTCACCCCTGGTCCACCTTCATGGCGATATCTCGAAAAGGCGTCCACCTATAGAACTAAGCCCCACGCCCTTTTAAAATACTCATTAACACCTTTCATTTGATACCCATATCGTACAAACATATTCTAAAGTCACCCCTGGTCCACCTTTATGGCGATATTTTGGAAAGGCGAAGACCTATAGAACGAAGGCCCACTCCCTTTTAAAAATACTCATTAACTCCTTTTGTTTGATACCCATATTGCACAAACGAATTCTAGAGTCACCCCTGGCCCATCTTTATGGCGATATCCCGAAACGGCGTCCACCTATGGAACTAAGGATTACTCCCTTTTAAAAAACCCATTAACACCTTTCTTTTGATACCCATATTGTACAAACAAATTCTAGGGTCACCCCTGCTCCACCTTTATGGCGATATCTCGAAACGGCGTCCACCTATGGAACTAAGGATTACTCCCATTTAAAATACTCATTAACACCTTTCTTTTGATACACATATTGTACAAACAAATTCTAGGGTCACCCCTGGTCCACCTTTATGGCGATATCACGAAAATGCGACCACTTATACATCAAACACCACTCCCTTTTAAAACCCTCATTACTACCTTTAATTTGATACCCGTATCGTACAAACACATTCTAGAGTTACCCCTGGTCCACCTTTGTGGCGATATTTCGAAACGGCGTCCACCTATAGAACTAAGGCCCACTCCCTTTTAAAATACTCATTAACACCTTTCGTTCGATTCCCACATTGTACAAACAAATTCTAGGGTCACCCCTGGCCACCTTTATGGCGATATCTCGAAACGGCGTCCACCTATGGAACTAAGGATTACTCCCTTTTAAAATACTCATTAACACCTTTCTTTTGATACCCATATTGTACAAACAAATTCTAGGGTCACCCCTGGTCCACCTTTATGGCGATATCTCGAAACGGCGTCCACCTATGGAACTAAGGATTACTCCCTTTTAAAAGACTCATTAGCACCTTTCATTTGATACCCATATCGTACAAATGCATTCTAGAGTCACCCCTGGTGCACCTTTATGGCGATATTTCGAAACGGCATCCACCTATAGAACTAAGGCCCACTCCCTTTTAAGATACTCATTAACACCATTCGTTTGATGCCCATATTGTACAAACAAATTCTAGGGTCACCCCTGGCCCACCTTTATGCCGATATCTCGAAACGGCGTCCACCTATGGAACTAATGATTACTCCCTTTTAAAATACTCATTAACATCTTTCATTTGATGCCCACATTGTACAAACAAATTCTAGGGTCACCCCTGGTCCACCTTTATGGCGATATCACGAAAATGCGACCACTTATACACCAACCACCACTCCCTTTTAAAACCCTCATTAATACCTTTAATTTGATACCCATATCGTACAAACACATTCTAGAGTCACCCCTGGTCCACCTTTGTGGCGATATTTCGAAACGGCGTCCACCTATAGAACTAAGCCCCACTCCCTTTTAAAATACTCATTAACACCTTTCGTTTGATGCCCACATTGTACAAACAAATTCTAGGGTCACCCCTGGTCCACCTTTATGGCGATATCACGAAAATGCGACCACTTATACATCAACCACCACTACCTTTTAAAATCTTCACTATTACCTTTAATTGGATACCCATATCGTACAAACACATTCTAGAGTCACCCCTGGTCCACTTTTATGGCGATATTTCGAAACGGCATCCACCTATAGAACTAAGGCCCACTCCCTTTTAAGATACTCATTAACACCATTCGTTTGATGCCCATATTGTACAAAAAAATTCTAGGGTCACCCCTGGCCCACCTTTATGCCGATATCTCGAAACGGCGTCCACCTATGGAACTAAGGATTACTCCCTTTTAAAATACTCATTAACATCTTTCATTTGATACCCATATCGTACAAACGCATTCTAGAGTCAACCCTGATCCACCTTTATGGCTATATCCCTAAATGGCGTCCACCTGTAGAACTATGGCCCACTCCCTCATAAAATACCTTTAATGCCTTTCCTTTGATACGCATGTCATACAAACACATTCCAGGGTTTTCCTCGGTTCATTTTCCTACATGGTTATTTTCCCTTATGTTGTCACCATAGCTCTCAACTGAGTATGTAATGTTCGGTTACACCCGAACTTAACCTTCCTTACTTGTTAAAATACTCATTAACACCTTTCATTTGATACCCATATCGTACAAACAAATTCTAGAGTCACCCCTGGTCCACGTTTATGGCGATATCTCGAAAAGGCATCCACCTATAGAACTAAGGCCCACTCCCTTTTAAAATACTCATTAACACCTTTCATTTGAAACCCATATAGTACAAACAAATTCTAGAGTCACCCCTGGTCCACGTTTATGGCGATATCTCGAAAAGGCGTCCACACATAGAACTAAGGCCCACTCCTTTTTAAAATACTCATTAACACCTTTCATTTGATACCCATATCGTACAAACAAATTCTAGAGTCGCGCCTGGTCCACCTTTATGGCGATATTTCGAAAAGGCGTCCACCTATAGAGCTAAGGCCCACGCCCTTTTAAAATACTCATTAACACCTTTCATTTGATACCCATATTGTACAAACGCATTCTCGAGTCACCCCTGGTCCACTTTTATAACGATATTCCGAAAAGGCGACCACCTATAGAACTAAGGCTCACTCCCTTTTAAAACACTTATTAACACCTTTCGTTTGATACCCATATTGTACAAACGCATTCTAGAGTCAACTCTGGTCCACTTTTATAACGATATTCCGAAAAGGCGCCCACCTATAGAACTAAGGCCCACTCCCTTTTAAAATACTCATTAACACCTTTCATTTGATACCCATATAGTACAAACAAATTCTAGAGTCACCCCTGGTCCACGTTTATGGCGATATTTCGAAAAGGCGTCCACACATAGAACTAAGGCCCACTCCTTTTTAAAATACTCATTAACACCTTTCATTTGATACCCATATCGTACAAACAAATTCTAGAGTCGCCCCTGGTCCACCTTTATGGCGATATTTCGAAAAGGCGTCCACCTATAGAACTAAGGCCCACGTCCTTTTAAGATACTCATTAACACCTTTCATTTGATACCCATATCGTACAAACAAATTCTAGAGTCACCCCTGGTCTACGTTTATGGCGATATCTCGGAAAGGCATCCACCTATAGAACTTAGGCCCACACCCTTTTAAAATACTCATTAACACCTTTCATTTGATACCCATATAGTACAAACAAATTATAGAGTCACCCCTGGTCCACCTTTATGGCGATATTTCGAAAAGGCGTCCACCTATAGAACTAAGGCCTACGCCCTTTTAAAATACTCATTAACACCTTTCATTTGATACCCATATCGTACAAACAAATTCTAGAGTCACCCCTGGTCCACGTTTATGGCGATATCTCGAAAAGGCGTCCACACATAGAACTAAGGCCCACTCCCTTTTAAAATACTCATTAACATCTTTCATTTGATACCCATATAGTACAAACAAATTCTAGAGTCACCCCTGGTCCACGTTTATGGCGATATCTCGAAAAGGCGTCCACACATAGAACTAAGGCCCACTCCCTTTCAAAATACTCATTAATACCTTTCATTTGATACCCATATAGTACAAACAAATTCTAGAGTCACCCTTGGTCCACGTTTATGGCGATATATCGAAAAGGCGTCCACACATATAACTAAGGCCCACTCCTTTTTAAAATACTCATTAACACCTTTCATTTGATACCCATATCGTACAAACAAATTCTAGAGTCGCCCCTGGTCCACCTTTATGGCGATATTTCGAAAAGGCGTCCACCTATAGAACTAAGGCTCACGTCCTTTTAAGATACTCATTAACACCTTTCATTTGATACCTATATCGTACAAACAAATTCTAGAGTCACCCCTGGTCCACGTTTATGGCGATATCTCGAAAAGGCATCCACCTATAGAACTAAGGCCCACTCCCTTTTAAAATACTCATTAACACCTTTCATTTGATACCCATATAGTACTAACAAATTCTAGAGTCACCCCTGGTCCACCTTTATGGCGATATTTCGAAAAGACGTCCACCTATAGAACTAAGGCCCTCGCCCTTTTAAAATACTCATTAACACCTTTCATTTGATACCCATATCGTACAAACAAATTCTAGAGTCACCCCTGGTCCACCTTTATGGCGATATCTCGAAAAGGCGTCCACCTATAGAACTAAGGCCCACGCCCTTTTAAAATACTCACTAACACCTTTCTTTTGATACCCATATCGTAAAAACAAATTCTAGAGTCGCCCCTGGTCCACCTTTATGGCGATATTTCAAAAAGGCGTCCACCTATAGAACTAAGGCCCACGTCCTTTTAAGATACTCATTAACACCTTTCATTTGATACCCATATCGTACAAACAAATTCTAGAGTCACCCCTGGTCCACGTTTATGGCGATATCTCGAAAAGGCATCCACCTATAGAACTAAGGCCCACGCCCTTTTAAAATACTCATTAACACCTTTCATTTGATACCCATATCGTACAAACAAATTCTAGAGTCACCCCTGGTCCACCTTTATGGCGATATTTCGAAAAGGGGTCCACCTATAGAACTAAGGCCCACGCCCTTTTAAAATACTCATTAACACCTTTCATTTGATACCCATATCGTACAAACAAATTCTAGAGTCACCCCTGGTCCACCTTTATGGCGATATCTCGAAAAGGCGTCCACCTATAGAACTAAGGCCCACGCCCTTTTAAAATACTCTTTAACACCTTTCATTTGATACCCATATTGTACAAACGCATTCTAGAGTCACCCCTGGTCCACTTTTATAACGATATTCCGAAAAGGCGTCCACCTATAGAACTAAGGCCCACTCCCTTTTAAAACACTTATTAACACCTTTCGTTTGATACCCATATCGTACAAACAAATTCTAGAGTCTCCCCTGGTCCATCTTTATGGCGATATCTCGAAACGGCGTCCATCTATAGAACTTAGGCCCACGCCCTTTTAAAATACTCATTAATACCTTTCATTTGATACCCATATCGTACAAAATAAATTCTAGAGTCACCCCTGGTCCACCTTTATGGCGATATCTCGAAAAGGCGTCCACCTATAGAACTTAGGCCCACGCCCTTTTAAAATACTCATTAACACCTTTCATTTGATACCCATATTGTACAAACGCATTCTAGAGTCACCCCTGGTCCACTTTTATAACGATATTCCGAAAAGGCGTCCACCTATAGAACTAAGGCCCACTCCCTTTTAAAACACTTATTAACAACTTTCGTTTGATACCCATATCGTACAAACAAATTCTAGAGTCACCCCTGGTCCATCTTTATGGCGATATCTCGAAACGGCGTCCATCTATAGAACATAGGCCCACGCCCTTTAAAAATACTCATTAATACCTTTCATTTGATACCCATATCGTACAAACAAATTCTAGAGTCACCCCTGGCCAATCTTTATGGCGATATCTCGAAAAGGCGTCTACCTATAGAACTAAGGCCTACGCCCTTTTAAAATACTCATTAACACCTTTCATTCCCATATCGTACAAACAAATTCCAGAGTCAGGCCTGGTCCACCTTTATGGCGATATCCCTAAATGGCGTCCATCTATAGAACTATGGCCCACTTCCTCTTAAAATACTCTTTAATACCTTCCATTTGATAAACATGTCATACAAACACATTCCAGGGTTACCCTAGGTTCTTTTTACAACATGGTGATTTTCCCTTACTTTGTCTCCACAGCTCTCAACTGAGTATGTAATGTTCGGTTACACCCGAACTTAGCCTTCCTTACTTGTTTATTTTATATTTATCTTAAAAATCGTTTAGATATGTTCAAATTTCACCAAATGTTTACGTGTATAGCATATATTGTTGTCTGCAAAAATCATAGGGACCGGTGGTATATATAATCTCATACAACCGATTGTTCAGATAAGAAACTTTGCGCAATTTCTTCCCCATTTTAACAGCTAGAAGCTTCAAATTTCACCAAATGCTTACGTATATAGCATATATTGTTGTCTGAAAAAATCATTGAGATCGGTGGTACATATAGTATATATCTCATACAACCGATTGTTCAGTTAAGAAACTTTGCGCAATTTCTGACCCATTTTAACAGCTAGAAGCTTCAAATTTCACCAAATGCTTACGTATGTAGCATATATTGTTGTCTGAAAAAATCATAGAGATCGGTGGGACATATATTATATGACCCATATAAACTGTATTTTTTTGCCCCTTTTTTACGGCTATAAGCTTCAAAATTCATAAAATTTCATCAAATAGTTACGTTTACGTCATATATTGTTGAAATGCGTGATTCGTAGTCATAGTTTTTACACGCAGACCACAAAAAACCTGAAACTTTGCATCCTCACACAAAGTACCTACCTATTTTTTATTTTATATTTATCTTAAAAATCGTTTAGGTATGTAGATCTGTTCACTATATATTTCTTATCTTATACATCCGATTATTCGGAGATTACGAACGGGATAAGATTATTGTTCAGCCCCATTCATGAAAGGTATGAAGGTCCCGTCCTTACTTGTTTTTTCTGATTTTGATTTTTTTGCCGTCGTTACTGCGTGATTTTTGTTGGCCGGGGGGCAGGACTTGTTGATTTCAACAACAAACAAAAGTCAAGAATCGAACTCTCGCAATGAACAAGTCCCGACATGAAAGAATCCCGACATTACAAACTACCGAAATGAGAAACAAAACTAACTTTTCTACGGCACTAGTGCGCCAGTTAGCATGACAAAAATACATAATGTATATACATTCGCATGCTACAAATTCACCACATCAGCTCTATCAAAAAAGAAAACAAACATGCGACAGGGTGGTACATTGGTACGTAACCTTTAGCATAATGGTACTTGCATATAAAATGCGTCGTGAAAAGCTTGGCAAAACTGGAAATTCATGTCAGGCGATGTTCTGCTTGGTGAAATGGTATTTAATATTCAATTTAAACCCCCTAGAACTTTCAACCCCGTCATATCAGCGCATGCAGTTGGTGGATTTTCAAATTTAATGACGATTTTCGCTATTCGTCATGAGCTTTCGCTCAGAATTCAATGCATCATTTCGTTGGCTTCTCACGCTTCTCTGAAAAGAAAATTTTTTTCTTCCAAGCACCTCAAGACAGTGATAAGGGTGAATCGCTCCGCGCAATGATAAAATGTCTACTAACTACCTTAAATACGCAATGATTTGGGTGGGTGGCTTGGAATCACGCCCGTTCCAAATTCCCACGCACCGCAATCTTACTGGTTTTGTTCAATATGCATAAGCTGCTCGAAATAACGTCCATTCCGACAGCACTAACTAACAATCTGATACCTAATTAGAGTCCATGCACTATCGCGAGAACAAGCCTCACCCAACCAACCTCCCGGCCGCTCGCCCGGGACACACATAAAATGCCACAGTCGCCTTGAAAGCGATACGACACGTTAGGCGCTGGAACGGAGACCTCGGCCTCTTCGTGCAGCCCAGAAAAACCTCAAAAACCCTCGAGACTGGAACGGAGACCTCTGCCTCTTCGTCCAACCAAAAAAAAAAAAACTGCAAATCTGGAAGGGAGACCTCGGCCTCTCCATCCGGAACAAAAAAGCAATGGATAACAAAAAACATGGTGCCATTCTGGAACGGAGACCTTGGCCTCTTCGTCCAGCCTTACTGGCCATTAACTATACATATATTACGTTATGAATTTCTATATTTAAGAATCATGTATAATCCAATGGCAAGAAATATTCACTTATATCTGTTCATAACCGTTAACTTTTCATCCTAGCTTAGGTGGAATGCTGAGCAAGTCGGGAAGGATTCCTGGCCACCCGTGAAGCTGGCGAAGTCCTTATCTAGATTAAGTTTAGTGTGTAAGTCTTATATTAACTTTTTCTCGTTTCAGCGGAGGTCATTGGCGGAAAACGATGTTGCGTATCGCAAGGGGGCCGGCATGTTTAGGCAGGACGCCTAACTTTTCCGCATCTGATTGCGATTCCCCAATGCAACTCTGCAAATCGATACTCGATACTCGACTTAATTTACAACCACCCACACCATCACCGCCACATGCATGTGCATGCATTTACATGCACCTGTATGTGTGCTTTTTGTCAGCACTCATGCATATTCATGTCGTGGTTGATGTATGGGTGCCTTTCCCCTCCAAAACGGAGGATTTTGCGGGTAAACGGTTGTAGCTTTCAATACAACCGGCCTCTTGGTTTTCAACAGCCGTACAGCTCACATCTGCCACCAGCGATCTCTGCCGTTTGTCAAAAATATATTCAGGTAATAGTGTAACCCACCAATTTATACATTTACCCAATAAAACATATATATTAACGAGAAATCTCGTATTCTCTCATTTTTATTTCCACACGCCATATTCCCATTGAGATCGACCCCGGTGCGCCCACCTCTCGCAAAGATCAGACGCACTCCGGCCGAACACCGACACTAAACATCACCCCAACACAACCGACCAAGTCAATAACCACCATGCAGGTCCAAAATTCCATCTCTCATGCGCATGAGAGAGAACGCGCGCAACCGAAACGAGACGACATGAGCACCAGTGAGCTAATGAATACCGTCAGCCACTGGGATCTGCATTTTTCGGGAGAGGAGTCGCTTCATGTATTTCTGGAGAGAATAGAGGAGCTCGCCGAATGTTACAGCATCCCCGTCGACCGGCTCCTCCTAACGCTGCCGGAACTGCTGCGTGGCAAAGCACTCCAATGGTACCACATCCGTAAGCAACAAATCAACCACTGGAGCGATTTTCGAAGGGAGGTGAAATTTTTTTTTCTGCCTAAGGGTCACCTTCGACATTTAGAAGAGGCCATCCAAAACGCAGACAACAAGGCCGAGAAAAAGCCAAGGACTACGTCCTCGCATTGGAAACACTGATCCGCCAGCATCCGACAATGTGCAAGGAAAATCACCTCGAGCGAATATACGATGGCCTACGCGTTGAATACCGCCTCTTCGTCAAGCGCAGCGAGATTAAAACGATCGATGAGCTCCTGGAAATAACGGAGCTGCTAAAAAGCGTGGAAGCGAAACAGGTCAAAGAGCCGATCCACAGCCTGTATCATCTTCAAAAGAGTACGATAGCAAAGAGTGCTGCTGGCGCTGCAAGGAACGCGGGCACCGCCGCTTCCAATGCAGGGGCCGCTGGAGAATGTTCTGCTCCAGGTGTGGACAAGACAACATCCTCTCCAGTGACTGCCTATGCCCTTCGACCAACAAATCCAGCGACAACAACACATCCACGATGCCGTCAAGTTATGTGAGGGGAAGCCGCCAAGCATTTTTTGTGCGGCCACAGAAGCCTATTGAACCACGAGCCTGCGATCCCGCTGCCGAAATGAAAGTAGACCATTTCTATATACCGATAACCATCAAGGGCATGAGCGTGCGCGCGCTAGTGGACACCGGCGCCACCTTTCATACGTCGATGAGTCAATACGAAATCACCTGGAGAGGAGCAACATCAAACCACGTCTTAACAGGCGGAGCGTCCAATTGGCAGACCAGACGTGTGTCTATAGTTTGAATTCCTACACAGCATGGATTACGTACCAAGGACGAACGACCAACACAATGATGTCCGTCATCCCGAACCTGGCAGAACGGATGATCTTATGAATGGATTTTTACGGGAAAGGGGAATCACCTTCACGCTAGATGGCCAGCCGTTAGAAGCCACTTTGACCAGAAGATCAGCCGATTTAGACACACTATGTGCAATGACCAGCCGGGAACACATGAGCAATGGCCAACATTCGGAGCAGGAAACTTTTTCAGCGCACCACCAGAAGCGATTGAGTAAAGCCGTTAGCCCAATAACCGCAGCCGAACATTCGACCATCCGTAAACATAAACGACCGCGAAACGCTTCTACCCCCGTTACCCGGCTATACAAAAATACAACCTCAATAAAGAGTACCGAAAAAGAGCGCCGAACGCGATATTCAATACGCTCTCCCGCCGCCCGTTACAAAACACCGACACACCGAGACAAAAACCAGACATATTTTACACAATAAAACCGACAGAGAAGAGCCCGGTGAGATTATTGGCAACCACGCAATAGCCGCAGCCATGGGAAATAGTAACCATCGACTTCGTGCCACCACTACCACGTTCCAAGCAAAGACGCAATTACCTCCTCGCCATGGTCTACAAATTATACAAGTGGGTGGAGTTAATCCCAGCGCGCCAAGCAAAAACGGCAAGCGTGCTCAAAGCGCTACAAGAAAAGGTCATATACTTACTTGGTTGTCCGAAAACCTTGCTCACTGACAATGGGAAGCAGTTCGGCGGAAAAGCGTTAGCATCGTTCCTGAGCGACCACCGCACATGGGATAAGGAGATTCCACTAATGGCACTTCCAATAAACATGGTCAGAAAAGAGGGTACAAAAGCATCTGCAGCAGACATAAACTTCGGCGAAATAAAACGACGTCAGAGCGGGTGCACGCGGAGGGAGCAGTACCAGTGGCCAGCCAACCGAACAAAAACGCGAAGGGGACCTATTTTTTTCGGGCCACATTTTACCGAATACCTGATAGCCATGATGAAATCACAACCCGAGGAAGATTGAAACGAAAAAGAAGAATATTATGTATTATAATGAATTGTATGAAATATACTCTGTTAGTTTTAAGAACAATGAAATGTAATTATTCTTACGTTATACAAATGAATTAAAAACATAAACTCTGTTAGATATAAGTGGAATGACTCTGTATATTTTTGAGAAAAAAAATAATTAATAAAGTGCTTTGCCCACATGCACACCGGCATAAGACCTAGGCCATGCCTGGAGATCCATCTTTCCCCACCGCAGCTTTCCGTCAACCGAAGTGGGAGGCGACACTGTAACGTAGCGTTACAATAACGCAACTCCCTGTATTTCCTTATTCACTTAAACCTGAACCTCCTGTACTTATTTTTCTATAGCATAGCTAACAACCACTTGTACTTATTCTTTTATAGCATAGTCAACAACCACTGATGGCAAACCAATGAAAATCACAATAATGGTGTGTTAACTTCTCAACCAGTTTGCGGCACCACCCATATAAACATCGAATTTGCATTTTGCAATTCAGTCCTCGCAGGTGATCCAGCGGGAGTGGATGTCTTTTTAAAGACATACTTTTCCCTCCTGCTAGCTAGCTGAGTGGAAGGGGCGCCGTCATGGCACGGGTCACCCTTCACTTAGGTAAGGACGACGGGGAGGATGCCTAGTGCTACTTTGCCCCCCGCGCCCTCCTAGGTGTTGAGTGGACCGACGCCTTCATGGCCATTCCACCCCTTCCCCTCAGAACTGGTTTCGGCCGTGAGCCGATGCGTACGCAGGGGCTACCGCTGTGCCGTTAAGGTGCACTTCCCCTCCGCCCACGGGTCGACCCACGGTGCATCGGCTGGTACAACCCCGCCCCCTTTACGTACCTTCTACTAGTGTGCAAGTAGGGAGGCGGGGTGTCCAGCAGTGAAACCAGCACTAACGAGTCCTCGAAGTCTCTTCCCCAGGTGACCGACCCCGCGGACTACCGATCCGGCCGAAGACTACCGATCAATCCGATACCGTCAACCGACCCCGTCCGGAACGAGCCGCCGCTGTTCAGGCAAACACCATCGCTAGCCTACTTCCCCTCTCACCACGGCCCTGGTACGCGCTCCGTAGCCCACCGCCGCTGCCGTCGCATCGTCGCCCCTCTGGTGCCGCCGCTACTTCCATCCCGCCGGTGCTACGCCGACCGTTGGCCGCCCGCCATACTACCACCGTGCCCATCCCGCCTTGCTGGTGCCGCCGCTGCCACACCAACCACTGGCCATTCACCGTCCTATCGCTGCTGCTACGACGACCGTTGGCCGCTTGCCATCCTACCGCCGTTAAGCCGCTGCATCCGTCACGCCGCTGTTGCGACGGCCGTTGGCAATCTGCCATCCTACCGCCGTTAAGCCGCTGCATCCGTCCCGTCGCTGCTACGACGACCGTTGGCCGTCCACCGTCCTACCGCCGTTAAGCATCCGTCCCGCCGCTGCTACACCAGCCACAGGCCGATTGCCATCCTACCGCCGTTAAGCCGCTGCTTCTATCCCGCCGCTGCTTCCGTACCGCCGTACCAATCCGTCCTTTACCCAACCGTTCAGCCGCCCTACCGAACCTCCTCTACTCCAACGACCGTTAGCCGCCGCTCCGCCCCCTCGCCATCTTGCGACGGAAAGCTGCTGCCCGCCTAATATCTCCAGGCGGCGTGTGTTCGTAACACATAAATATTGGGTATTTATTCAGTAGGGGTTTGTGGGACTTTATTATACTGAAAAATCACTAGCAAAATTTTAAATTATGTGCTCCAAAGAATTTTGACGTCACTTACCGGGAAATTAATTTTTTACTGAAATTTCATTAACAAAATTTGAACTTATGTGCTCCAAAATATTTTGACGTCACTTCCACCGGGAAAAGAATTTTTTACTAAAATTTCACTAACAAAATCTAAACTTATGTGCTCCAAAGTATTTTGACGTCTCTTCTAACGGGACTTGAATTTTTATACTGAAATCTCACTAGCAAAATTTTAATTTATGTGCTCCAATGTATTCTGACGTCACTTCTACGGTCGTGTGTGTCGTCGAGTGCAGACGTGTTTTTCTTTTGCTCCGTGCTATTTGGTGTTTCGCAATCCTTTTTTTAAAGTAATCTTTTGTACCAGATATGCTTTCGCAACAATCTATACTTTGTTCAGACTGTAATGGCCCTATCAATCATGGTAGTGCTATAAAGGGCAAAATATGTGAAAGTTCTTATCATTATTCATGTGCAAAAATAGATATAAATAAAATTTCGCATATTCTAACTGAATAGTTAAACGTTGTTTTTGTTTGCAATGATTGCCTAAGTGCTTGCTAACTTGATTGCTATGTTTTCTCTTTTAACTAAAGAGATTAATACTCTTAAATGTCAGATGGCTGATCTGCTTAGCAACAATAACATTGGTTCAAAAACTTATATACAACAAAGCAATGATACAAACAATTCTGCCAGTGGTTTACAGTTCGTTGAACTTTCGTGTGACAACAACAATAGGCAAAAATCATCTGTGTCTAAAAAAGCTATGCCTAATATGCAATCTCGCGAAAATAAACGCACGGCAAATTCAAAACCTGCTAATGCCAAAGATTTTCGATAATATAGATGTTGCAGGGACGAAAACTCGTGTGAAGCAAGCTTCACAAAACTTCTAGTAGGTCACATTCAACACTTACTACAGCAGAATTTGCTAACTACCACTGTCTGTATTTGTTATTTAATAATTATTTGTACACTTTTTATTCAGGTCATGTGTTCAGAATTTTAACTTTTACTCTCTAAAACTCCAATCAGTGTATTTCTTGCTTAAATTATGTTAAAAATTGTGTTAAAGTATTTGGTGTGGTGAAAGTGACCTACTAGAATTTTGTTACGCTCCGCTGCTTTCCACCGAAGTTTGCGCCTGCAACATCTTTATTTTCGATAATCTTTGCTGATGCTGTCTACAACCTCCGTTCGCTTGGTTCTCTGGTTACCGACACAAATGCAAATCGCGCTGCTACGTCTGCTGCTACTGCCTCTGCCGCGCAACTTAGCAGCTCTGCTGAGACAAATGATTGCGCTACGCTTACACCTTCGCTATATTCTGCTACCACTCAATCGCCAAACATCTTCTTCAATGCTGTCAGTGCTGATGATAATAATTTCGGTACCGAAAACAATAATAGTTCCGAAAGCAATAAAAATACCGAAAATAATAATAGGCAAAGAAGTGTGGTTGTTGGGCGTAATGTATCCTGTGAGCTTGAAGTCGTTGCCAAAAAGAAGTGGGTGCATAGTTCCATACCCTCTATTTATGCAGAAAATGTCGCTGATTATGTAGCTAAACATCTCGGGATTGCTAGTAGCTACATACCTTGCATTATTCTCTTAGAAAATGGTTGAGAGAGTGACTTTTAAACTTGGTGTTTTTCCTGCATTTTATGATCTTTTTTTGATGAAAATGTATGGCCTTCAGGCATTATTATTCGGCCCTTTCGTAAATTCCAGAAAGAGTAATTTATGTGTAGATTCTCGCTTGCCTCATTGTAGTGATATTTCTAATAGCAATAAAAACTCGAACCCGCGATCATAAAAACTTGTTGAATATCTTCTTTCAAAACATCTCTGCAATGCGCACAAAAGCCAAAGACGTATTTTTAGCCACTTCTCGGTGTGAATACGATGTTTATGTTATCGTTGAAACATGGTTAAATAGTAACTTCGCTGACTCAGAATTTGTTTACCCTAAAATCTTTAATATATATCGGAAGGACCGAGACGCAATTAAGACTAACTGCTTAAGAGGCGGAGGCGTTTTAATAGCCTTCAATCGAATGTTTCGTTCTTCACTAGTTCAATTAGAAAATAATGATTCCCCTCTTGATCAGTTGTGCGTATGTGTTCTTGGAAGTCTCTGTAAACTATTCATTTGTTCTTCATGTATTGTAAATTTGTGCGAAAACAATGAAGAGTGTCATTTTTGCATTTTGGGTGACTTTAATCTCAATAAAATTGTATTGTCTAATTTTCTCGATAATGGCATCTTAACACCAACAAATATAAATAGTTCGCTCGAAATAAATTTTATTGACAGCCTTTTTAGTATTAACCTGACTCAAATTAACTCATTTTACAATGAGCTTGGTAATATTTTAAATCTTATTTTTGTTGATGAAAACTTAATTTTCAAAGTTTTCGAACCTAGTTTCCTAATCTGCAAATGTGATAAGCACCATGTCCCGCTCTCTCTCTCCCTCAAATTTTGCAATTTTATCGCAGGGCCGATCGGTTTGTCGAATACCTGTTTTAATTTTCGTGACGCCGATTTTGACTCCTTAAATGCCAGGCTTCTAGAATTGGACTGAAAGTCAATTTTCTCCTCGGAAAGTGTGGCGGATTGCTACGATGCCTTTATTTTAACTGTTAATGAAATATTTGCTAATAATCTGTCTTCTCTACCCACGCGAATTCATAAATTTCCGTGGTATACGAAAATTTTAAAGAATCTTAAAAATCTTAGAAATAAGCATTACAAACTTTATAAAACCTCTAATGATGTATTCCATAAGCATAAATATATTCAATATAGCAAAAATTTTAATGTACTCGATAAGTTTTTCTACAATCAATATATTTCTCAATACGAAGAAGAGTTGAAGGAAAATCCAAAGGCCTTCTGGAAATACATTCGCTCGAAAAAAGTAGTTCAAATATTCCGACCTGTATGTCGTATTGCGGAGTTGCCCCAGAATGCCCTTTGGACTCCGTCAACCTTTTCGCGGATTTCTTCAAATCAAATTTTGTATCGAGTCAATCGGTCAGTAATTTCTTTGGCGACGTTGAACAAATGGTCGATTTTGGATCCATGCTGGTCACGGAACAAAACATAATCAGTTGCATATTTGCCCTAAAAACCTCAATGAAAAGCGATATTGATGGGATTTCGTCATTCATTTTAAAGAAATGCAGCGTGTCTTTTTGCGAACAACTAAATCACATATTTAACCTCTCACTAGCTAAAGGTGAATTTATCGATCGGTGCAAAATAGCCTCCATTTCCCCTATTTTTAAATCGGGCAATAAAAATGATGTAGCTGACTACAGACCAATTTCTAAACTTTCGACATGCTCGAAGCTCTTTGAGAAAGTAGTTAAATTCAAGCTGTCTTTTGCAATAAAGGGATCCATACATGAGTGCCAACATGGCTTTTTAACTGGTCGCTCCACGGTTACCGACCTTGCCTTTTTTTCTCAATTTTGTATTTCGTCATTTAAAAAAGGTCATCAAGTAGATGTTGTTTACACTGACTTCGCAAAGGCTTTTGATACAGTTACTCACAGAATTTTATGGCGTAAGTTTGAGTTAATTGGATTCGACTCTACTTTTCTATGCTGGATTGGATCATATCTTTCCAGTAGAAGCTCGTTTGCTGAAATTGAGAATTTTAAATCATATTCATTTGTAGCCACGTCCGGAGTACCTCAGGGAAGTATACTTGGACCAATTTCATTTCTTCTCTTTATCAATGATATAGGAACCTGCTTTAAAAATGCACAATATTTTCCCTATGCAGATGACCTAAAAGTTTTTAGAACGATCGCGAGCATGTCAGATGTATCTCTCTTACAAGATGGTTTAAACAGTTTAACTAATTGGAGCGCTATAAACAACTTACGCCTTAATATCAAAAAATGCTTTCATATGACGTTTTCGAAAAACGTCAACAGGTTTAATTCTACGTACAACCCTTTTGACCATAACCTTTCTACTGTCAGTGAATTTGTTGATCTTGGGGTAATGTTTGACTCTAGTTTCTCTTTCATAAATCATATCAGCTTCATTTTTCCGAAGGCCTATTCCAATCTCGCTTTTTTGCGACGATATGGCAGATACTTCAAAGATCCATACACCAGGAAAAGCTTATATAATTCCTTAGTAAGTTCAAAATTGGAGTATGCATCTATAATTTGGAATCCGATTTACTCTGTCCACTCTCATAGACTGGAAAGAGTACAAAAGAGTTTCATTCGATTTGCTCTCCAACCGCTTCACTTCGCTGAACCGCTGCCATCATATGGTGCACGGTGTGCCTTCATAAGCATTAAGTCGCTTTCGTCTAGCCGTTGCATTCAATCTTTGATGTTTGTATATGATTTAATATGTGGCTTCGTTGACTGCCCGGAACTGCTGGCACAAGTAGATTTCTATGTACCAAGTGTTACCCTGATCATACGGCAGGAAGACATTGCCTCGTGGTCCGCTCGGGTACGCTTGCGTATGCGCGACTGAGCTCGCCGGACTGGGTGGGTTTTTGCAGACCACTGAATTTGCATTGCAACCGCGTCAAATGCTTTATTCAAATACGCTTCGCTTCATTAAAATTACCATACCTATTTCCTCGCTCTATACGTAACTTCCCTTCGCGCATTTTCATACTTCATCCGTATGGCTTATTCAACAAAAGTCATTAATATTTTATATGGAATCTAATACATTATACAAAAAACTCGAATTCTCACATTCACTACTCTCTTGTCGTCGTCATGTGCAAAGATTTTCGAAAATAAAGATGTTGCAGGCGCAAACTTCGGTGGAAAGCAGCGGGGCGTAACAAAATTCTAGTAGGTCACTTCCACCACACCACAAACTTTAACACAATTTTTAACATAATTTAAGCACAGAAATACACTGATTGGAACACTGGGAAATGAATTTTTAACCAAAATTTCACTAAGAAAATTTGAACTTATGTGCTCCAAAGTATTTTGAGGTCTTTTCTACCGGGAAATGAATTTTTTACTAAAATTTCACTAACAAAATTTGAACTTATGTGCTCCAAAATATTTCGACGTCTCTTCTAACGGGACTAGAATTTTTATACTGAAATTTCACTAGCAAAATTTGAACTTATGTGCTCCAAAGTATTTTGACGTCACTTCTACCGGGAAATGAATTTTTTACAAAAATTTCACTAACAAAATTTGAACGTATGTGCTCCAAAGTATTTTAATGTCACTTCTACCAGACTGTATATAATATTTTTTTAAAGAGCCAAATCGAACAGATAAGTACGAGTGCTTTGAATATCTCAATTTTTGCGACACCTAGCGTGAATTCTTTTTACTAAAGCGGTTTCTATTTCTGAATGTCAAATATGATTTCCAAATATGAGCCAAATCGGACCACAAATACGATTTTTGTGAATATCTCGATCCTTGCGCCGCCTAGTGGCGATTTTTTTCATAGGTTGCTTTCTATTCTTGTATGTATTATGTGTTCCAAATATAAGCAAAATCGGACCGCAAATACGATTTTTGTGAATATCGCGATCCTTGCGCCACCTAGCGGCGATTTTTTAATAGGTCGCTTTCTATGCTTGTATGTATTATGTGTTCCAAATATGAGCCAAATTGGACCACAAATACGATTTTTGTGAATATCTCGATCTTTGCGCCAACTGGCGGTGATTTGAAATCCTCCCTCTTCAAACGTCCTATAGCAGGACCTCCTAAACAGCTTACTGAGGCTCCGCTGTCGAATAATCCCATCATGAGTATGTATCCGACCAGAACTTCAGCGTATGGTCTCCGGTCTCCGGCACTTCTTACTATTGTTGCTGTTATCGCCTGTTTCATGGTTTTCCTTTCTTCGTCCCTTTCTCGCAGTCTCTTGATCTTCTTTCTTTTCCTTCTGCTACTTTCCGTGCTATACTCGTCTTCCGCTTTGTCTACGATTCCGAGTATCCTTCTGCGAACCTCCCGGTATTGCCTTTCCCTTTCCTGTAGCGTCTTGATCGACGTCTGTGCCGATGTGGGTTCACGTCCGAAGTTCACTTTTTTCAGAATGCTTTTGATTATTGTTTGTTTTCCGGGGCTCTCATGCCCTGGCAAGATGACCCGGTGTTTCCGCCAGGAGAACAGTTTTCCTGTCCGCACTTCTCGCATACCACAAACCTGGCTCCTGCCTTAATGCATTTATAGCATACCAGTCCGTGGAACTGAGAGTCGCAACCCTGGTCGACAGCTATGGGTTTAGTCGTCGTGTCTGATGATTTTGCGGGGCTTTTGTTTCGATTAATTGCACGCCCCTTCCTTTCAAATTCCTCGACCGCGGTTCCTTCGCTGACGTCTCTGCATTCGTCGGTGCGTATTAGGTCTAATTCATCGACCCTCCTTTTTGTAAACTTCTGATCGTATTCGGCGAAGTGTTTTTCGGCGCGCCTGCATTCTGACTTCAGTTCGCTGAGTGTAAAGATGTTGCATCCGAACACTAGATTCTTTATCCTCGGCTTCAGATTCCTGCGTATCAAGTTCACCAGGCTCAGTTCCGACAACTTCGTCTTCATGGTCAGCGTCATTCCTCTCACGACCGTATAAAAATCATCGAAGGGCTCTCGTACATCTTGCTTTCTTTCGTCCATGGCCAGCAGAATCTCCAGAACCATCTCCTTCCTCTCCTGACCGCTCTTCCATATACATCCAGAACCACTCCTGGGCAGCTCCGCTCAACAGCAAGTGAAAGTTAGAGTACAGGTCTCCCGGTGAGATTCCATGTCGCCTCTGCAGGGTTTCCACCCTAAATAAAAATCGTTCAATTGGTATGGACTTGGAACTACCATCGAATTTGAGTCCCCAGTCCCTAATAATTTTAAACTTGTATTTGTCCTTATCTGAATTGATGGGTTTTAGTTGTAGAGAAGAAGCACTCTTTCGGCCCCTGATTCGGGTTGGTCAAAGGCTGTTTGTTCCTCTTCTGTTTCATCGTTCTCGTTAACAGCGGCTGTAGCAGCAGCGTCGATAACCCCTCTCTGATCCTTCGCAGTTGCCTGCTCACGCTTGCGACTACTTTCCACCTTGGAAACACGCTCTCCTAAACCCTTAACGTCCTTTCGCACCGTCTTCATGGCACCTTCTATCGCATCTGTGGTGGCACGATTGTCATCCATCTGATATCATTTCAAATTTGGCTAGCAATTCTCCCCCATCCTTTTCTATCGCGCTCGCTCCCGGTGAAGTGACATTCCCTAACGAGGTTAACCTCCGTCCCGATGGCGAATCTCTCGCCTCGTGTTCCACTTCCCCCGTGGATAGGTGTTCTGCATCCGTGGCATCTCCTTGGCCTACCGCTGACTTCGGAGAAGCTTGCCTGCCCTTTCGCTTCGCGGAAGAAGTAAAAGGAAATCTAGTGCAATCTGTGGCACCGTAGAAAAAAACTGTACCCAATCGTTTGGAGACTAACCTGCAAGTCTCGACCAAGTAATTACCCTAATGTCTATTGGTTTCCAGACCAACAGTCAAATTGATATACCCAATAATTAGAGTATAGTAAAATATAAAAATGAAAATAAAAAAATATGTATATTGTTTTAGTACACGAGCACTTGAAGGTGCGTTACCGTTCTTTTCAACAAAACAAAAATATCGTTAATATTTAAAATCAACCCCCGTCTCGCTTGTCTATCGAGGAAGTCTACAAAATGAAATGCGTACCTTGCTAATGGTAAAATTTAGTTAAAATAATTATCTAGTCGCGATATGATTTATTCTTGAAAACGTCTATACTTTAAAGCAATTATTATATTCAACCTGTGTGTGTTATGCGTTTGGATTGGGGTGACCAATCTTTCTACCCGTCTGAAGTCATTGTCTATCTGTCCTCCTATAATATCTTCTTTCCATTGCCCGTCCGACGGGATTTGAATCTCCCTCGTGTTGGACAAACTCTGTTCCCGCTGAATGTATCTCGGAAGCTACCTCATACTCATCTGGCCTTAGCCCGCTGGTAGTAGCCGCTTCACTTACGGAACCCCCTTTCATTACAAAGTCTACTTCATGGATATCTATTTCTCTCTCAGATAACCAGTGGCCGACCCTGATATTCCCTATTCCCGAGATCAACCTCATGAAACTCGTCACCTAAAACAAATTATCAGTGGCTTATCCAAATTCATGTCAAAGAATGTATCATTGTTGACACAGTTAAAGGCTTTTTTGTCGCCTAGTAAGATATCAACAACGAACCCCCCTTTTAACTATCTATCTCTGTCCGAAATATAACTAACTTATAATAATTGACTGTGGAAACAAGCTGTCCAAAAAAATTGTTGCTTGCAATTCCCCCCTGTTTTGAGTGCCCCACGTTGGGCGCCATTTTCTTATTGTTACCCTGATCATACGGCATGAAGACATTGCCTTGTGGTCCGCTCGGGTATGCTTGCGTATGCGCGACTGAGCTCGCCGGAATGGGGTGGGTTTTTGCCAACCACTGAATTTGCATTGCGACCGCGGCAACAAACCGAAAAAAACTCGTACCCGTTTTTTAATGCTTAAGAAAACTATAAAGCAATAACCACTAAACTAGTGCACCACAGTCATGCATCCCCCCCCCCCCCCCCCCCCCTTGAATATTGCAGTCGATCTTCAATCAAACCCCCCTGAATATTGTAGTCAATCTTCCATCAACCCCCCCCCCCCCCCCTCGAGCGCGTGTCCAACCGAATCCTTTGTTCTCCACCATCAAAATCCAGGTAGTGGCTCGAATCCATCCACCCAATATCGGCCCTCATTCCCAGGACGCCGTAAACATATATCTATGGCTCGTGCTCATCCGCGTTGACACCAGCTATCGTCCAATCGTCCATCTGTCTACTTACCGATTTGATCACCCACATCCCGCCCCATCATCACACACAATCGTTTCATTTAGAGATTCATTTCTCACTTACAAATGCTTTATTCAAATACGCTTCGCTTCATTAAAATTACCATACCTATTTCCTCGCTCTATACGTAACTTCCCTTAGCTCACTATCATACTTCATCCGTATGGCTTATTCAACAAAAGTCATTAATATTTTGTATGGAATCTAAAGCATATTGGTTAATGCATTATACAAAAAAACTCGAATTCTCACATTCACTACACTCTTGTCATCGTCATGTGTTCAATCTAGCGATATCTTATGCGGCAGTTACTCACGAACGTACGTACCAAAAACGTGTCAGCTGACACGATCTATCTTATGAGTGTGCAATGTAAACGAAAACTCACCGACGTGCAACGCCCGTACGTACGTAGCCCGGAACGTAGAAATCAAAACAATTTTGATTTTTTCCGTAAGAACGTGTCAGCTGATCGCTCTCTCACTAGACAGAGTTGCCTAGTAAACTTTTGTGCGCTAATTTTTGACCGTTTGCAATTTTATGCAAAAACACCTAATTAAAGTTTGAAAAATTGTGAAATAATTCGAAATAATTATGTAAAAGTGCAGATTATAAATATGTGATCTATTTATATTTATTTAATATTAATTCTAGCCTTTTACAACATCAAAAATTAAATTGGAAAAAGTTGATGTTTCCATATGCATGCATGCAAAATGGTCAATGGCAACAGTGCTTATCTGTAAACAATACACTCACAAATATGTTATGTACATGTACACAGACGCACACATTGATTCCTACGGGCTTGAGAGTTTGGTCAAACGTGCTTCGTACGACAAACGTCCGTACGTACGGCACACGTCGGTGGGTAACTGCCGCATTACTCGGCCACAACCGACCTTAATAAACCATATATATACATGTACTTACAAAATAACTGCTTGCAGTGCAGTGCCTGCGCACCACGACCAGTTGGGATCAACTCCATCTATGTATGTATATACGTGTATAACAAACAAGTCTAGTGAATGAAATGTTTATGAAGGTTGGTTCCTACAAGTGTATATATATACGTATAACAAATTAAGTCTAATAAATGAACTAAATACGAAGGCTGGAATTCATGTTTCACCTTGCATTCAATATGAATTTCAATGGGTGATCTACTTGCTTTTTAATGCTACTATTAATGCCAAAGGGCTTGGCAATTATTTAAAGAACTAAATTCAAATGTCATTGTGTCCTCATTATCAAGTTATTTACTCTCACACTGAGTATGCAATAGAGTGGCGATTGTCGATTGCGGTTTGCTCCGCTTTAGCTTGTGCATATTCATACCTATATATACTATGGGTTCGAAAGCTGAAGTCCCTAAGGCGCCTTGATGATGAACTCCTGCAATTGTTATCAGGCTGATGTCAGCATGTGCACTAAATTCATTTAAACGAACTAAAATCACCACTTTATCGATGCTTTGCACTCAAAAATTCGAGCATTTCTTCCTTTTCTTTGAAACTTATAAATACTTGTGATTGAGTGTATGCCAGAAAATTGCATGAGTTTGCCTACATTCTCTGCAAGCTAAACGCTAAACCAGGCGCTTACATACGTATACTTTTGTGTCAACTAAGCTTAAAATAAATCACTCCGGCAATTGTCTGCTACACAGCGAATCTTCCTAGCTACTCTGCTTATTTGCTTCGGCGCTCTCTGCCAACTCCGATTTCTCGATCATGCAACTTTACGTTGAGCGCTAGCGCGCCACCAGCTCAAATACTCGTTTTGAGCGAAACCGAGTAGTTCAACCCTCAACCACTTAAACGCATCCAAAAGCATCTAATACGCTCGCTTTCCGTCTCTTGGCGATTAATGAGAAACTTGCTCGGCTAACAGAATCTACACCAGCGTTTTAAGGGACACTGCTCTCTTTCGCGCTATGGTAAATATCGTATAATAACTATGCATCCACTTCGCTCTTACTCATCGGTTGTAGCAACTAGCATAGGGTAATGAACGTTTGTTCTTCGCGGCGATTTCACTCGTTGCTATCTTTGCGATGCTGCTCTGGCCTTTTGCCTGTTTCTCTCGCTTGGCGCTGATGTGGATGCTAAACTGAAATATTGATGAGTTTGTAACACTGCATCTTCAATATCATTTTAAGTCAAATAACCCCCTCATTTAGACGCTGTTTGGAGAGAATGCTCTTGGGTCAAGATTTTATGCTGCTTCTGCGGCGGTTGTGGTTGAAAAGGCGGAAATAGGAGCCACGCAGTATTGCCTGCAATTTTTAAGACAGCGCCCAAAACAGTCAAAGAGCGAACGCACTTAAATTGCGTTCACCTGCAACAATCGATTTGCAAACGCAGTCAGACTGCGTTCGCGAGTAAAGAAACAAATTTGATGGTGACGAAACGTGCTAAAGTCTTAAGTCGAGTATTAAGCTCCCACGTAACACAAGTAGAACTCTCCGTGCGCAATATCCGTTTCACGTTAATTTAATTAAAGCTTATTTCTCTAATTATCATCCTATTTCTAGGGCCCTCGGTGAATTTAACAAAATTTTTCGCAGTCTTGATCTTGATTCGCACTCCAAAGATCGTGTTTTAGTGCTAAATTAGATTCATATTATGTATAATTTCAATTTTAATATGTACCTACACTTAAGATTCTGATTTGTACATGCTAGTACATTCCCGAACTCATATGTATGCGGATGATATTAAACTTTGTTACTCATACTTGCCTTCGGAGGCTTCCCGTGTGGAGTTTCTTCAGGCAGACTTGGACTCATTTCAATGCTGGTGTACTGCAAATTTACTAGTTTTGAATTGCTTGAAGTGCAAACTAATGACATTTCACCGAGTGAAGCCAAGTTTGACATCGTATACGTTAAAGAGCACGCCTTTGGAGCGTATATCTGTCGTAAGTGATCTAGGCATTCTTTTTGATCCTAAACTGACTTTTAATACGGATATTTCATCAATGGTAAGCAAAGCAGTGGGTATACTTGGTTTTGTGAAGCGATGGGCTAAGGAGTTTAATGATCCGTATCTGACTAAGACCCTCTACACATCGTTGGTACGACCAATCTTAGAGTATTGTTCGTGTGTCTGGTGCCCAGGGTATCAAAACTTTATAAAGCGTATTGAGTCAGTACAGAAGCAATTCATTATATTTGCACTACGTGGTCTTAACTGGGATTCTAGTGTGCATTTGCCACCATATAGAAATAGGCTTCTCCTTATAAATCTGCCAACTTTAGAAAATCGAAGAACTTTACTCGGGGTAATGTTCATTCACAAGCTCATTATGTGCGAGATCGACTCATCTGATCTTGTTAGTCGACTAAATTTTGCTGTTCCTGGTAGAACGTCCAGGCACTTTGTGCCTTTTTATTTACCACTTTGCCGGCAAAATTTTGCCAAAAATAATCCACTGCGAAGGTGATATTCGCACTACAACAACTTGTATAACTGCATCAGTTTTGAATGTTCGTTTTCCGAATTACATAATTCAATACTGTCACGTTTGGCTTGATATTTTGTACTTTCTTTCATATAGTTACATTATAATCTTACGTACGCTTATACTTACTTATATTTACTTATACATACTTACTAACTTTAATCTTACTCTTAATTTAAGCTTAGTCCTACTCTCATATTTATTTTACTTATTAAGCTTACTTATATTTGAAACTACTCTCTTTCATTACACCCACTATTTACATACGTACTCACATTTAACATCAACACGTACATACATACCTTTGTAACACAGAACATACATTCATACCTACATTACTTCCTTTACTTTCTCTTTCTCAATAATTGTATTTTCTAATTCCGTTGGAGGTTTATGTATGTTACACATTTTTGTATAATGAGCAGTTAATAAAAGTTCTTTGACACATAAAGACATTAGCATCATTTCTATATGTATGGTTGAATTTAATTATTTTTAATTGTAACCACAATTTTATATTTTATATGTCTCAGTAGTCGACCGCATTGTGTCTGTGCCGACTTTAATCCAAATAAATTAAATTAAATTAAATTAGTCTGTAAGATTATTGCAATCATAGACTTAATAAACTGAATTGAATTGAATTGAAATGAATTTTTGTAATGAAATTTCACTAACAAAATTTGAACTTATGTGTTCCAAAGTATTTTGACGTCTCTTCCAACGGGACTATAATTTTTATACTGAAATTTCTCTAGCAAAATTTGAACTTATGTGCTCCAAAGTATTTTGTCGTCACTTCTACCGGGAAATTAATTTTTTTCTAAAATTTCACTAACAAAATTCGAACTTATGTGCTCCAAAATATTTCGACGTCTCTTCTAAAGGGACTAGAATTTTTATACTGAAATTTCACTAGCAAAATTTGAACTTATGTGCTCCAAAGTATACTGACGTCACTTCTACCGGGAAATGAATTTTATACAAAAATTTAACTAACAAAATTTGAACTTATGTGCTCCAAAGTATTTTGATGTCACTTCTACCAGACTGTATATAATATTTTTTCAAAGAGCCAAATCGAACAGACAAGTACGAGTGCTTTTAATATCTCAATTTTTGCGACACCTAGCGTGAATTTTTTTTTACTAAAGCGGTTTCTATTTCTGTATGTCAAATATGATTTCCAAATATGAGCCAAAACGGACCACAAATACGATTTTTGTGAATATCTCGAACCTTGCGCCACCTAGCGGCTATTTTTTTATAGGTCGCTTTCTACTCATGTATGTATTGTGTCCCAAATATGAGCCAAATCGTATCACAAACACGATTTATATGAATATCTCGATCCGTGCGCCACCGAGCGGCGATTTTTTTCATAGGTCGCTTAATATTCATGTATGTATTATGTGTCCCAAATATGAGCCAAATCGGACCACAAATACGATTTTTATGAATATCTCGATCCATGCGCCACCTAGCGGCGATTATTTCTTATTATTGCATTGTCATCGGGTTCTGAACTATATTCCAAGTTTCAGGCTTGTAGCTTATCGGCAAGTTACTTAAATTTTAATTACAAAACTCGCGCTGGCCGTGCAGCCTGTCAAGTCAACCTAAATAAAACCGTTTAAAAAGAATTAGCAGCAATTCATCGGGCCATAAGAAAGTTCCTAATTAAAGTTAACCATCTACCTTTAACATATCTTTTTATACTCAACTGAGCGGAGCTCACAGAGTATATTAACTTTTTTCGCATAACGGTAATCCGTAACGGCATAAACTAATCGAGATGGATATAAACTTCTATATATCAAAATGATCTGGGCGAAAAAAGAAATTTATATAGCCATGTCCGTCCTTCCGCCCGTCCGTCCGTAAACACGATAACTTGAGTAAATTTTGAGGTATCTTGACGAAATTTGGTATGTAGGTTCCTGGGTGCTCATCTCAGATCGCTATTTAAAATGAACGAAATCCGATTATAACCACGCCCACTTTTTCGATATCGAAAATTTCTAAAAACAGAAAAAGTGCGATAATTCTTTACCAAAGACGGATAAGGCAATGAAAATTGGTAGGTGGGTTGACTTTATGACGTAGAATATAAAATTAGTAAATTTTGGACAATGGGCGTGGCACTTCCCACTTTTGAAAGACGGTAATTTGAAAGTTATGCAAACCGTAATTTGGCAGTCGTTGAAGTTATCATGATGAAATATGGCAGCAGCGTTACTCCTGTTCCTATATGTGTGCCAAATAAAAATTAGCAAAATCGGATGACGAACACGCCCACTTTTAAAAAAAAAATTGTAAGTCAAATTATAACAAAAAATTGAATATCTTTACAGTATATAACTAAATTATCTCAACATTCAACTCCTGTTATGATATGGTGCAACAAAATACAAAAATAAAAGAAAATTTCAAAATGGGCGCGGCTCCGCCCTTTTTCAATTAATATGTCTAGAATACTTTTAATGCCCTAAGTCGAAAAAAAAATTAACCAATCCTTGTGAAGTTTGGTAGCGGCATAGATTTTATGACAGTAACTGTTTTCTGCGAAAACGGGCGAAATCGGTTGAAGCCACGCCCAGTTTTTATATACATCCGGCCGTCTGTCCTTCCGCTTGGCCCCTAACACGATAACTTGAGCAAACATCGATATATCTTTACTAAACTTAGTGCACGTAGTTATCTGAACTCACTTTATCTTGGTATAAAAAATGGCCGATCTCCGAATATGACCACGCCCACTTTTTCGATATCGAAAATTACGAAAAATTAAAAAAATGCCATAATTCTATACCAAATATGAAAGAAGGGATGAAAAATTGTAATTGGATTGGTTTATTGACGCAAAATATAACTTTAGAGAAATCTTTTTAAAATGGGTGTGACACCTACCATATTAAGTAGAAGTAAATGAAAAAGTTCTGCAGGGCGAAATCAAGGGCTTTGAATCTTGGCAGGAATACTGTTCGTGGTATTATATATATAAATAAATTAGCCGTACCCGACAGATGATCTTCTGGGTCACCCTGGTCCACATTTAGGTCGATATCTCGAAAACCCTTTCACATATACAACTAAGGGCCACTCCCTTTTAAAACCCTCATTAATGCCTTTAAATTGATACCCATACCGTACAAACACATTCTAGAGTCACCCATGGTCCGTCTTTATGGCGATATCTTGAAAAGGCACCCACCTATAGAACTAAGGCCCACTCTCATTTAAAATACTCATTAACACCTTTCGTTTGATACCCATATCGTACAAACAAATTCTAGAGTATCCCCTGGTCCACCTTTAGGGCGATATCTCGAAAAGGCGCCGACCTATAGAACTAAGGCCCACTACCTTTTAAAATACTCATAAAAGCCTTTCATTTGATTCCCATATCCCACTCCCATTTAAAATACCCATTAACACCTTTCATTTGATACCCATATCGTACAAACAAATTCTAGAGTCACCCCTGGTCAACCTTTATGGCGATATCTCGAAAAGGCGTCCACCTATAGAACTAAGGCGCACTCCCTTTTAAAATACTCATTAAAACCTTCCATCTGATTCCATTATTGTACAAACACATTCTAGAGTCACGCCTGGTCCACCTTTATGGCGATATCTCGAAAGGCGTCGACCTATAGAACTAAGGCTTACTATCTTTTAAATTACTCATTAACGCCTTTCATTTGATTCCAAATCGTACAAGCACATTCTAGAGTCACCCCTGGTCCACCTTTATGGCGTTATCCCTATAGAACTATGGCCCACTCCCTTTTAAAATACTCTTTAATACCTTCCATTTGATACCCTTGTCATATAAACACATTCCTAGGTTCATTTTCCTACATGGTGATTTTCCCTAATTTTGTTTCCAAAGCTCTCAGTTGAGTATGTAATGTTCGGTTACACCCGAACTTAGCCTTCTTTGCTTGTTTAAATGAAAATTAACAATAGTTAGATTAGATTTGGAAGAATATGACTTTGAAGTGGAGTAAATAGCAGGAAAAATATTAAAATTTATATTAAAAACCTCAAATGACAGTGGTAGCATGTAAAATATTAAAAGCTTCGACAAGATCGGGAGCTAGAAAGTCGACCAATAATAATACAACAAAATAAGAAAATAAAAGTCACACTGAGAACCCTATAATATATGAAGCGCTTAATAAATATGAAGTTAGAAGACATGTTGAGCTCATTTTCGATCCACCGAAATTATATTTCAAAAAAAAAAAAAGAAAATTTGTAGCACAATAGATAAAAGCAACCTAATTGTTGAGGCGAAGATTGATCTAGGGCAATTATTTTCTAGGCTTATGGAAGAAGTCGGCAATTTAGGACTTGTAAAAGTACAGTTGTCCTTAGAAGACAAATTGTTTAAAAATAATTGTACTAGAGTAGATAAATAAGAAATAGTACCTAAGTTCTCAAATTTAATCATTGCATTAACTCCACAGGTTATCTATGTGACAAACATAGACAAAATTAAAGACATTCTTCATTAGTATCACGACGATCCTGTTCTTGGTAGCCACTAAGGAATAAACCGTACGACAAACAAGATAAAACAAAAATATTACTGGAAAAATATGAAAAATGATAAAAGAAAATATATGAAAAATTGCACCCACTGCACTAAAAATAAAACTCCTCAAAGAACCAATGGCTATAACGGAGACACCTCCGAAAGCTTTAGATATAGTAAAAATCGATACAATCGGACCATTACCAAAATCGATACATGGAAATGAGTATGAGGTTACTATTATATGCGATCTTACTAAATATTTGGTTGCAGTACCCGTTCAAAGCAAACATGCAGCAACGGTTGCCAATGCTTTATTTGAACATCTCATTCTGATTTATGGTCGTATGAAAACAATCATAACAGATATGAAAACCTAATACCAGAATAGTTGATTTAAGAAAATGTGCGCGCTCAAATTGAGCATAAAACCTCAACACCTTACCATCATCAAACTTTAGGCACTGTTGAACGCAGTCATAGAGCATTCAATGAATATGTACGTTCCTACATATCAATTGACAAACACGATTGGGATGAATACCTTAAGTATTTTTCGTATTGTTACAATACCACACATTCAACAGTTCACGGCTAATGCCCTTTTGAGCTGGGTTTTGGAAAAACACCTCTGACTTACGAATTTTTACAAGAAAGTACAGTTTGTGCAGTATATAACCATGAGGCTTATGATAAGTAAATTAAGTATAGGTTATAACTAAGGAAAAACAAGAAATTAATTATGATGAAAAAAGTCACAGTAAGAAAATAAATATAGCAGATTTAGTATTAGTTAGAGGCGAAATAGGTCATAAATCAGATAGTAGATATAAAGGGACATATAGAGTATAAAATGATAGGTAATATAACTACACTTTAACTCCTTGTGGAGTAGAAAATAATGATAGGAAAAATAACAACACCTACAACAACTCCCTATAGAGTAGAAAATATTGATAAGAAAAAGAACTACACTTTAACTCCCTATAAAGTAGAAAATATTGATAAGCAAAACAGCTTTACATTAATTCCCCATAGAGTAGAAAATAGCGAAAGCACAACAGAGAATAAGAAAATAATAATCTATAAAAATAGGCTTAAACCTCCAAAAAATCAAAATTACTGATAAGCAAAATAGTTGTAATTTAAGTAATAAGAAAATCGTAGTACATAAAAATAAACTTAAATGTCAAATATTATTGCTCGAAATAAAAATAAATTTTATAAGCACTAAATAAACACTAAAATATATATACATATTGTTACGAATTTACTGCAAATCCTCTTATTTGCAATCCTCTGCTAAGTTCGAATCACTAAACTGTTGAATAAATAACTCCAATATTGAGCAATGGAAAAATGGCCTTTATTAAAGTACTTCACAATAACATTTATACTTTGCTACTCGCGTGCTTAATCAAACTGATTGATAGCTCAACTCAAACTGAATTACTTCTTACTCGCCTGCCCCGCTTTTATAGTTTACGCTGCATACTTCTAGGCTCTTCGATATCCAGAAGTTACTAGTTAGTTTCGGCTACAAAATCGCCAGCCACAACTACGTGCACAAATTATTTCTCTCTCTCTTGTGACAACTCAGATAAGATATATGCATGTGTTTGTGCATTGTCGCTCCGCTGCTCGTATACGTACATATGTTTAGACGCAATTATTTATTCGCTTATGTAGATACATAATGATTGAATTATTGATGTGAATGTTTGTAGTTTACAGTCTCTCGCGCATACATAGGCGTATAAGTAAATGCATCTGTGTGTGACATCTTTCGGCTGCCTTATATATGTGTATACATGATTTGATTATTGACGTAAATACTGCTTATCGTAGCCTTGGCATCGCCTTAGTGATGGTATAACTTAGTGATGTTAATATCCGTGACACTGGCCTCCACCTAAGTCTGATCGTCCCGATCAGACAAATCTCCCGATCTAAACGTTGCCAGCCTTTCCAAATGGACCACTTTCATTTTGGTTCGTGGTTTGCCGATGGTTTGTATGCGGTACACTACATCGTTGATCCGTTTTACAACTTTGTATGGGCCTTCCCAATTACACTGCAATTTCGGGGACAAACCTCTTTTTCGTTGCGGGTTGTATAACAGCACCAAATCTCCTTCCTGAAAACCTTCTGAATTAATTGCTTTATCATATCTGGCTTTCATCTTGTCACTCATAATCTTTGTTCGTTGCCTTATCAGATCATGTATTTCTCTTAGCTCTTCTTCCAAATCACTAGTGGATTTCCTGACATTTCTCTCCGCATTGGCATCTATCCCAAACTTCAAATCAGCTGGCAGTCTAAGGTCATTGCCAAAAATTACTTTTGCAGGGGTTTGGCCCGTTGTCTCATGCACTGCTGATCGGTAAGCCATCAAGAATAATGGTATGCGGGTATCCCATTCTTTATGGTACTTGTCCACTACTTTCCTTAAGTGCTCCTCCAATGTTCTATTGAATCGTTCTACCATACCATCGGATTGAGGATGCAATGCAGTTGTCCGTGTTTTTCGAATGCCCAATGACTTACACATTTCCTGGAACACAGCTGATTTGAAATTCCTGCCTTGGTCAGAATGTAACTCCATTGGTACACCATACCTTGCAACCCAATTGTTTATAAACACTTTTGCTACCGTTTCCGCTTCTTGATTTGGGATTGGGTATACCTCTGGCCATTTGCTGAAATAATCCATAAATACCAGTACATATTTGTTTCCGCCGTTGCTAGTAGGAAATGGACCGGCGACATCCATAGCGATCCTTTCAAATGGCGCACCTGAGTTATACTGCTTCATCTGGCCATGACTTCGTGTTCTGGGCGCTTTCGCTCTGCTGCAAACCTCGCAGTTCGCAATCCACTCAGTGACCGACTGACGGCAACCAACCCAATAGAATCTCTGTTTAATCTTCTCGAGCGTCTTCGTGATTCCAAGATGACCTCCGCGTGGACCATTATGCAGCTCGCTGAGCACATCAGGAATCCTCTTTCTGGGAACAACTATCAGTTTATTCTTGTATTTACCATCCCCACTCTCCCATACTCGATGAAGGCATATCAATTCTAAACTGTTCCACTGTGCCCAATATGACTTCGCAATGGGACTCTCTGCTGACACCTCTTCTCTGTTTGGTCTTTCATTTCGTTCGAGCCCTTGCATAACACGTGACAGATCTGCATCTTCTGGCTGGCACTTTCTTAGCTGTTCCTAGTCCAATTCATCTGTACATGTTATAGTCATTAGCCGGACGTGTATAATGTCTTCTTTAGCCTCGGCTTTTGAACAGTGCTTGCATTCCAAACTACATGGTCTTCGTGACATTGCATCGGCATTTCCATGGGTACTACCTTTTTGATGCTCAATGGAAAAGTTATAGCTTTGTAGTCGCTCGATCCACCGTGCCAATTGTCTTTCCGGATTACGGAACTGCAGTAGCCATTTTAAAGCTGCGTGATCTGTCCTGACACGGAATCGCTGGCCGTAGAGGTATTTGTGAAAATGTTTAACGCACTCTACCAATGCCAACAGCTCTCTCCGCGTAACGCAGTAGTTCCTCTCTGGGTTTCCAGTCGAACGGCTGTAATATGCAACTATCTTCTCCTGTCCATCGACCAGTTGTGATAAAACGCCTCCTATAGCATATCCACTCGCATCTGTATCTAGAATAAATGTTGCTCCTGGAATCGGATATGCTAACATTGGGGCAGGCACAAACGCTCCTTCAATGTTTGGAAAGCCACTTCTTGCTCCTTCTTCCATTCAAAAGCTTTATTTTTTCTTGTAAGCTCATGGAGGCTATGGGCTACGCTGGAAAAATTTTGTACAAATCGGCGGTAATATGTGCACAGCCCAAGGAAACTTCTTAATTCATGTAGGTTCTGTGGTCTTGGCCAATCCTTTACAGCCTCTATCTTTTCTTTCGCAGTGCAGATATCCTCTGTCGTTACCATGTGACCCAAATAATTTACTTCCTTTTTAAACAGCGCACACTTTTTGGGACTTAACTTCAGACCAGCGCCAGCTATTCTTTTGAAAACTTCCTCCAAGTTCTTAAGATGTTCATTGAAATTCTTGCCCAATACGATGATGTCGTCCAGGTACACCAAGCATGTTTTCCAATGTAGTCCTTTCAATACCTGATCCATGAGTCTCTCGAAAGTAGCTGGTGCATTACATAGTCCAAAGGGCATTACTGTAAATTGCCAAAGACCATCTTCGACGCTGAAGGCTGTTTTCTCTTTGTCTTCCTTCTTTACCTCCACTTGCCAGTAGCCGCTTTTCAAGTCCAGTGTGGAAAACCATTTCATACCAGAGAGCGAGTCCAGAGTGTCGTAAATTCTTGGCAATGGGTAACTATCCTTTTTCGTAACGTCATTCAACTTCCGGTAGTCCACGCAAAACCTCATTTTTCCATCCTTCTTCTTTACAAGTACTACCGGTGAGCTCCAGGGACTAGCTGATGGTTCGATGACGCCGCTGTCGCTCATTTCTTGTATAATTTGACTCACAACTTCCCGCTTCGCCAGTGGAACACTACGTGGAGCTTGACGGATCGGCCTCGCATCTCCAGTGTCAATTTGATGTTTCACAACGTTGGTGCGGCCTGGTTTAGAACCATCCTGGTCAAATATGTTCGCGTACTTTAGGAGCAGTTATTTTGCCTTACTCTGATATGCTTCCTCTAGCCCCTGCGTCCATGCCGTGATGTCATTTGAAAGATTAGTATTACTAGCTGAAACGTGTTCCTGGAGCTGTTCACAGTTAATAACTACTTCAGCCTCTTGGCATCTTCCCAAAATAGCTCCTTTAGTCAGTTTGAGTGGTGAATTGAACTCATTGAGTACTCTTACCGGAATACGTCCATCTTGTTTTGTCATAGCCAGGGTTTTTCCTACAAGTATGTTCAGTGCTGATTTGTTTGCTGCTTCGACAACCCACAATTTGTTTGTCCCACAATCTCCATCAACCTTTGCCCAGATGACTGCTTCGGATTTTGGTGGTATTCGCTGACTCTCTTCCACCAGAACTCGTTTACTGCTGTAGCCTCTCTCGTAGCCGAAATTAAGTGGTACATCCATGTTCTTATATCGCATCGTCTTGCTTTGCATGTCGATCTTGATGCCCTGGTCGATTAAGAAGTCCACTCCAATTATGATTTCATCAACAATCTCTGCCACTATAAAATTTTGTACTACCGTGACGTTCCCAATTGCGACTTCACATGATACTTCTCCTAGAACCGTGCTGTCTTCTCCAGTGGCTGTACGCAATCTTGCTCCATGCAATGGTGTTATCTTCTTGTTGACTAAATCCGCTCGAATGATGGAATGAGATGCACCCGTATCTACAGTCAGTAAACGTTCCTTTCCATCCACATGTCCTCCGACAGTAAGATTGTTTGACCTTCTTCCAATTTGTGAGACAGAGATTATGGGGCATTTAATTGAGGGAGCCAGCTGTCGCCCCTTGCGGCTGACTCGCTTTAGTTTAACGATTGAGTGGACTTGGAGATTTGGTCATCTCCTTCAGCTCTGCGTTTACGGCCACCCACATTGTTGGAGCTATTGGGACCGGCGCTGCAAAGTCGTGCAATATGACCTGGGTTGCCGCACTTGAAACATTTAATAACTCCGGCATTTTTCTGTTGTGATCCCTTCAGTGCTTCCAAAATTGTGTCTACCCATTCTGGCCTTTCTACTTCTACACGATGAGCCTTATATGCTGGTTTACTCAATAGGGAGGCAGTTTCCTGAGTCAATGCATGTGATACCGTTTCAGCAAATGTCAGTTTTGGGTTCGCGTATGTAGCTCGCTTCGTTTCCACGTCTCGTATGCCATTTATAAAACTCTGGATTTTTAACCTCTCGGTGTATTCCACGGGTGCGTCCGCATTTGCGAGATGAGCCAACCTTTCAACATCTGAAGCAAACTCCTGCAATGTCTCATTTGCTTTTTGGTAGCGGTTTTGCAACTCAATTTGGAATATCTGTTTTCTATGCTCGCTTCCATAACGTCGTGCCACAGCAGCCATCAATGCTTCATAGTTCCGCTCTCCTTCGGGAATCGTCTGTAGGATTTCGGCTGCTGGCCCTTTCAATGCCACGAACAGAGCTGCAACTTTATCTTCCACATTCCAGTTGTTCACTGCTGCGGTCTTCTCAAACTGTAGCTTAAAGACCTGGAAAGGAACAGAACCGTCAAAGGATGGTGTTTTTACCTTTGGATTACTCGCTGAAACTGCTGGACTATTTAGTTGTAACTGCTCGATACGTCCTCTCAAAGCATCCACCTCGGCCTCGATTTTATCCTGTCGACCACTGAAGCCTTCATGAAACTGGATTAGTTTTTCTTCCATATGCGCTTCCAGTTTAGATGATATACGGGCTTCCTGCTCTTCTAGTTGTGTGGAGATCTGAGATGATATCTGTGCTGAAATTTGTGCTGACATTTCCGAAATACGCGTTTCTTGTGCTTCAATCTTTGATGTTATACATGTCTCTTGGGATTCCATCTGTGATGACATATACGTTTTCTGTTCTTCTAGTTGAGATGACATATGTATACGTTTTCTGTTCTTCTAGTTGAGATGACATATGCGTTTTCTGTTCTTCCATCTTAGATGTTAAACGTGTCTCCTGCGATTCCAGCTGAGATGCCACTGTCGATGTTTGAGCAGTTATTGCAGCCAATATAATGTTCAAGTCTGTGCGCGTAACTGTCTGCGATGTTTCGTTTTTCTCTTCAGTTTTTGTTGTTGTTTCGTCCCCATCAGGATAAAAGTCAAACTCGTCCATATCAATTCCTTGCGACTCCGTTACCTCTCGTAGCCGTGCTTGAAGTTCGATCTTATTGCCAGTTGTATTTAATCCACGGTTTTCCAACTCCTTTTTCAGTTGCTGGATCTTCAATTCACTGAACTTTGCCATGTCCAAGTTGTATTCCCAATCTTCGGAATTTATTCAACAATTCCTCCTCTGACACAAATTGTTGCGAATTTACTGCAAATCCTCTTATTTTCAATCCTCTGCTAAGTTCGAATCACTAAACTGTTGAATAAATAACTCCAATATTGAACAATGGAAAAATGGCCTTTATTAAAGTACTTCACAATAACATTTATACTTTGCTACTCGCGTGCTTAATCAAACTGATTGATAGCTCAACTCAAACTGAATATAATAAGATATATGCATGTGTTTGTGCATTGCCGCTCCGCTGCTCGTATACGTACATATGTGTAGACGCAATTATTTATTCGTTTATGTAGATACATAATGATTGAATTATTGATGTGAATGTTTGTAGTTTACAGTCTCTCGCGCATACATAGGCGTATAAGTAAATGCATCTGTGTGTGACATCTTTCGGCTGCCTTATATATGTGTATACATGATTTGATTATTGACGTAAATACTGCTTATCGTGGCCTTGGCATCGCCTTAGTGATGGTATAACTTAGTGATGTTAATATCCGTGACAATATAAACAACAAAAGCATGAAATCTAAAGAAAAAACATGGCTAAGGATATAAACAAATAAATTGATTTCTTTTTGGAATAAACATACAATTATCTTATAAATTGTTGGCACACACCAATTGAATAAACAAAATAACAATGTCACTGAACCATAGCAATTATTTAAACATAAACAAGTTCAAATTTGAATTATATCATAAGGTGACTGGCCATACAAAATTCCCAAGATATGGCTATTCTTTCAAACGCGGATAGTGTAGTATGTATTGAAATTCATTTATTATGCTCAACTGAGCAGAGCTCACAGAGTATATTAATTTTGTTCGCAAAACGGTACCCCGTAACGGCATAAACTAATCGAGATAGATATAGACTTCCATATATCAAAATGATCTGGGCGAAAAAAGAAAATCATTTGGCCATGTCCATTCGTCCGTCTGTCCGTAAACACGATAACTTGAGTAAATTTTGTGGTATCTTAATGAAACTTGGTATTTTAGTTCCTGGGCACTCATCTCAGATCACTATTTAAACTGAACGATTGGACTATAACCACACCTACTTTTGCGATATCGAACATTTCGAAAATGGATTACCAAAGACGGATAAAGCGATGAAAATTGGTAGGTGGGTTGTTGACCTTATGAAGCAGAAGAGAAAATTAGTAAAATTTTGGACAATGGGCATGGCACCGCCCAAATTTAAAAGGGAATTTAAAAGATTTGCGAACTTAGCCTTCCTTGCTTGTTTTTATATACGTATATTTTGACTCGTACTATTCCATTGCACTTAGTACATTGCCTGGTAACTTGAGGCTTTTTTTATTTCAGTTTGAAACTGACTAATTGCTTATATATTGCTAAGTATATATATACTTATACAATTTGCTGGCATGTGCATATGTCACAAATTTTTTATATTTGGTATGTAAGTATTAGTGTAAATATTTATTGCAAGGCATAAGAATTCTTTAGAATAAAGAGGTTGCCAGTGTGGAGGGACTGGAGGAGTCCAATGGTTTCCTAACAAGGACCCTTATGACTGCGTATAACAGAGCTTGCCCTCTAAGAAGATTCAGAGGAAAAGCAAAGCCCCCATGGTGAAGAAATGAGCTGAGTCTTCTGAGAAGAGAAGAGGGACGGGTATGGGGATCTATTGAGGATCTACAAGCGTGAAATTTCCAGGGCGAAGAAAATCACATGGAAAAGTGAGGATTCCCTTGCGGTGCTTTTCGATACACATTTCCCGTACGAAACGGCGGTGAATGCGTTCTCTAGGTTTAAATCGCCGAACCCAGAAGGTGTATACCCCGCCATGCTACAAGCTTCAAGTAGAGCGGTCGTGGAATGGCCTAAAATAATATTCGATGGGTGCATAAGACTGAATCATGTACCGCACTCTAGGAGAACTGCTCGTGTAGCTTTCTTACCAAAGGGGGGAAGATCGGTCGCATGCACCCAGAAGACTACACGCCCATTAAGTTAACATCATTTCTGCTCAAAACTTTTGAGAGGCTGATAGATGTGTACATAAAGTCCAACGTGGATGAACAGCTACTCTCCACAGGGTTCTATCAACTCTGCTATAGATGGTGGTCATCAACCAACTGCTCAGGCGGTTCGATAAGGGACCCGTAAAACTTACGGCTTACGCAGATGACACTACAATTGTAATAAGTGGAAAGTGTCTTCCACTTCCAACGATCTTTGATGGATCGAGCGCTTCGGGATATGCAAAACTGGGAATCTAATGTCGGTTTGACAGCCAATACAGAGGAGACGGATATGGTCTTGCTTAGAGGTACAAGGTCCCAAATTTGAGGAGGGGTGACCATACAGGAGAAACGGCACGAAATATTTTGGAATCGTCCTAGACAGTAAGGTGTCGTGTAAGCTCAACGTGGATGAGGGTGAAGAAGGCATCGACGGCACGTTATGCATGTATCAAAAATGCTGGTACTTATCACCTTCTCTTTCTCATTGGGTATTTACAGCGAGTGTAGACTCTATCATATGCTATGAAGTTCCTGTTTGGTGGAAAGCCACACAAAAAACAACATACATGAAAAAATTAGAGGGGGTATTCGGGCTATCAGTGCTTAGCATTACGGGAGCCCTGAAAACAATCCCGACGGCTGCTATGTATGCCATTATGCACATTCCACCTGTAGACCTGGTAGCAAAGAACATAGCGCTAAAGACTGCAACAGATTCAGTGCCTCAGGGCAGCTTGACCGCAGACCATACGGCCATAGTAGTATAGCGTCATCAGTTACAGACTACCTGATTCTCTACCTGTGCTTCGAGGGTTTAAGAGGCCCACCACCACCACACTATACCTTTTACAGTTTAAATTCAGGAAATCACAATTCATGTTCAGAATTTCCAATTTAAATTGGTTTTGGCCTATATCTCGAGACCCTAGTCACCCAGGGGTATACAGATTACTCTGTACTAAAGCACACATCAACAGCTTCAATTTGATAACCATAATATAAAACCACATCCTTGTGTTACCCTGGTCCACGTTTTGGCCTATATTTCGAGACCATTGTCACCAATAGGTATGAAAACTTCCCTGTACTAAAGCTCTCATCAACAGCTTTCATTTGTTATCCATATTCTATAAACAGTTTCTAGGAGCACCCGCGTCCACATTTTGGCCTATATCTCTAGACTCTAGTCACAAATACATAGGTATGAAAATTATCATGTACTAAAGCACTCATCAACAACTTTCATTTGTTATCCATGTTGTATTACCACTTTCTAGGGGTACCCGGGTCCACGTTTTGGCCTCAATCTCGATACCCTAGTCACCAATAGGTATGAAAACTACCCTTTACTAAAGCACTCATCAACAACTTTCATTTGTTATCCATGTTGTATTACCACTTTCTAGGGGTACCCGGGTCCACGTTTTGGCCTCAATCTCGAGACCCTAGTCACCAATAGGTATGAAAACTACCCTTTACTAAAGCACTCATCAACAGCTTTCATTTGATATCCATATTGTATAAACTCTGTCTAGGGGTACACGGGCAGACGTTTTGGCCTAGTCACCCAGGGGTATAAAGATTACTCTGTTTTAAAGCACATATCAATAGCTTCAATTTGATACCCATAATGTAAAACACATTCTAGTGTTAGCCTGATCCACGTTTTGGCCTGTATATCGAGACCCTAGTCCCCCAGGGGTATAAAGATTACTCTGTTTTAAAGCACATATCAACAGCTTCAATTTGATGCCCTTAATGTAAGAACACATTCTAGTGTTAGCCTGATCCAAGTTTTGGCCTATATTTCGAGACCCTAGTCACAAATACATAAGTATGAAAATGATCATGTACTAAAGCACCCATCAAAAACTTTCATTTGTTATTTATGTTGTATAACCACTTTCTAGGGGTACCCGGGTCCACGTTTTGGCCTCAATCTCGAGACCCTAGTCACCAATAAGTATGAAAACTACCCTGTATTAAACCACTCATCAACAGCTTTCATTTGTTATCCATATTCTATAAACACATTCTAGGGGTACCCGCCTCCAGGTTTTGGCCTATATATCGAGACCCTAGTCACCCACGGGTACGAAAAATACCCCGTATCAAAGTACTCATAAACAGCTTCCATTTGGTACCCATATTGGACAAAAATATCCCAGGATTACGCAAGTCCACGTTTTGATCTCAAGACCCTAACCAGAACGGGATAAAAAGTATCCTATGTCTGTCTCCTGGTAGTAAGCTACCCCTCCACTAATTTTCAGCCAAATCTGTTCATCTGTTCTTGAGTTATAAATAGTGTAACCAATACCACTTTCTTTTATATATATACATCACATTATAAAAAAAAAAATAAATAAATCATCACATTAGAAACTTCCAAAATAACAGCATTTCTCCACTTTTTAGTGGATGTTATTATACATATAAACCTAACTCTTCAATCACTCTATCTACTAAAATAAATAATAGTGTCAAAAAAAAACAAAAAAAAAACGCTTTTATAGCAAACCGAACTAAAAAATAGAAAATAATTTTCAATTAAAAAGAATTTATATAACAGTAGTAGAAGGTCAACCCATCGTTTATAGTTAATCACCTCAAAATAAAATTACAAGAAAATTTAAGTTATTAACAGAACAATTTAATTCAGAGTAAAAAGCGTGGGGTGCATTTGACTACATTTCATTTCTTTCCTCTCAGATAGTTGCCAATAGAATGATTGTAACATTCAATATCAAGCACCGCACACTTTTTACTGTGAATTAAATTATTCTGTTAATAACTTAAATTTTATTATAATTTTATTTTGAAGTGATTAACTATAAACGATTGTTTGACCTTCTACTACTGTTATATAAATTCTTTTTAATTGAAAATTATTTTCTATTTTTTATTTCGGTTTGCTATAAAAGCGTGTTTTTTTAGTTTTTTTAAACTATTATCTATTTTTAATTTTTTAGTTCAAGTAATTTTAAAAGTTTTAGTCGAGAGTGATGAAACCCCGAAATGCCAGCGGTCCATGGATGAATCCAACCCCACGGCACCGAAATGGACCAAGACGCAGGGAGGCTGGACGCGGTCTTTCGCCGAAATTGCCAAGGGTCGGCAGATCATTGGCATTATAGACGAGAGCAGCGAAGATGGCAGGATACCGAAACAACAGTGGAAGTGGATCGAGGCCGCGCTCGCTACGGTGGCCATTAAGAATAAAAAGACAATCCACCGCCATCTTACACCGATGCAGGGTGGTTCCAGGGCAACGTCAAACTAATTGCCTGTGGCGACGCCAGGACGGTCAACCTCTATAGGGCTGCCGTCACGCTGATAGGGGTGGTATATCCGGGCGCGCGCCTCAAGGTAGTGGAGGCGAGTGATATCCCCTCACGACTAAGGCTAGAGCCTGGGTTCCAGTGACGCCAACGGACCCAGCTGACATCCTCATCAGATGAAAGGCATTAAAGGTATTTTATGAGGGAGTGGGCCATAGTTCTACAGGTGGACGCCATTTAGGGATATAGTCATAAAGGTGGATCAGGGTTGACTCTAGAATGCGTTTGTACGATATGGGTATCAAATGAAAGATGTTAATGAGTATTTTAAAAGGGAGTAATCCTTAGTTCCATAGGTGGACGCCGTTTCGAGATATCGCCATAAAGGTGGGCCAGGGGTGACCCTAGAATTTGTTTGAACAATATGGGCATCAAACGAATGGTGTTAATGAGTATCTTAAAAGGGAGTGGGCCTTAGTTCTATAGGTGGATGCCGTTTCGAAATATCGCCATAAAAGTGGACCAGGCGTGACTCTAGAATGTGTTTGTACGATATGGGGATTAAATTAAAGTTATTAATGAGGGTTTTAAAAGGGAGCGGTGGTTGTTGTATAGGTGGTCGCCTTTTCGAAATATCGCCATAAAGGTGGACCAGGGGTGACTCTAGAATGCATTTGTACGATATGGGTATCAAATGAAAGGTGTTAATGAGTATTTTAAAAGGGAGTAATCCTTAGTTCCATAGGTGGACGCCGTTTCGAGATATCGCAATAAAGGTGGACCAGGGGTGACCCTAGAATTTGTTTGTACAATATGGGTATCAAAAGAAAGGTGTTAATGAGTATTTTAAAAGGGAGTAATCCTTAGTTCCATAGGTGGACGCCGTTTCGAGATATCGCCATAAAGGTGGCCAGGGGTGACCCTAGAATTTGTTTGTACAATGTGGGCATCAAACGAAAGGTGTTAATGAGTAGTTTAAAAGGGAGTGGGCCTTAGTTCTATAGGTGGACGCCGTTTCGAAATATCGCCACAAAGGTGGGCCAGGGGTGACTCTAGAATGTGTTTGTACGATATGGGTATCAAATTAAAGGTATTAATGAGGGTTTTAAAAGGGAGTGGTGGTTGATGTATAGGTGGTCGCATTTTTCGTGATATCGCCATAAAGGTGGAACAGGGGTGACCCTAGAATTTGTTTGTACAATATGTGTATCAAAAGAAAGGTGTTAATGAGTATTTTAAAAGGGAGTAATCCTTAGTTCCATAGGTGGACGCCGTTTCGAGATATCGCCATAAAGGTGGAGCAGGGGTGACCCTAGAATTTGTTTGTACAATATGGGTATCAAAAGAAAGGTGTTAATGAGTTTTTTAAAAGGGAGTAATCCTTAGTTTCATAGGTGGACGCCGTTTCGGGATATCGCCATAATGGTGGGCCAGGGGTGACTCTAGAATTCGTTTGTGCAATATGGGTATCAAACAAAAGGAGTTAATGAGTATTTTAAAAGGGAGTGGGCCTTAGTTCTATAGGTGGACGCCTTTTCGAGGTATCGCAATAAAGGTGGACCAGGGGTGACTCTAGAATGAGTTTGTACGATATGGGTATCAAATGAAAGGTGTTAATGAGTATTTTTAAAAGGGAGTGGTACTTCGTTCTATAGGTGTTCGCCTTTTCGAGATATCGCCATAAAGGTGGACCAGGGGTGACTTTAAAATAAGTTTGTAAGATATGGGTATCAAATGAAAGGTGTTAATGAGTATTTTAAAAGGGCGTGGGGCTTAGTTCTATAGGTGGACGCCTTTTCGAGATATCGCCATAAAGGTGGGCCAGGGGTGACTCTAGAATGAGTTTGTACGATATGGGTATCAAATTAAAGGTATTATTGAGAGTTTTAAAAGGGAGTGGTGGTAGTTGTATATGTGAAGGCGTTTTCCAGATATCGACCAAAATGTGGACCAGGGTGACCCAGAACATTATCTGTTGGATACCGCTAATTTATTTATATATGTTATACCTGCCAAGATTTTAAGGGTTTTTTATTTCGCCCTGCAGAACTTTTTCATTTTCTTCTACTTAATATGGTAGGTGTCACAACCATTTTATAAAGTTTTTTCTAAAGTTATATTTCGCGTCAATAAAACAATCCAATTACCTTACCATGTTTCATCCCTTTTTTCGTATTTGGTATAGAATTATGGCATTTTTTCCTTTTTCGTAATTTTCGATATCGAAAAAGTGGGCGTGGTCATAGTCGGATTTCGTTCATTTTTCATACCAAGATAAAGTGAGTTCAAGTAAGCACGTGAACTAAGTTCATTAAAGATATGTCGATTTTTGCTGAATTTATCGTGTTAACGGCCATGCGGAAGGACAGACGGACGACTGTGTATAAAAACTGGGCGTGGCATCAACCGATTCCGCCCATTTTCACAGAAAACAGTTAACGTCATAAGATCTATGCCCCAACCAAATTTCAAAAGGATTGGTTAATTTTTGTTCGACTTATGGCGTTAAAAGTATCCTAGACAAATTAAATGAAAAAGGGCGGAGCCACGCCTATTTTGAAATTTTCTTTTATTTTTGTATTTTGTTGCACCACATCATTACTGGAGTTGAATGTTGACATAATTTACATATATACTGTAAAGATATTAAATTTTTTGTTAAAATTTTACTTTAAAAAAATTTTTTTTTAAAAGTGGGCGTGGTCCTTCTCCGATTTTGCTAATTTTTATTAAGCGTGCATATAGTAATAGGAGTAACGTTCCTGCCAAATTTCATTATGATATCTTCAACGACTGCCAAATTACAGATTGCAAAATTTTTAAATTACCTTCTTTTAAAAGTGGGCGGTGGCACGCCCATTGGCCAAAATTTTACTAATTTTCTATTTTGCGTCATAAGTTCAACTCATCTACCAAGTTTCGTCGCTTTATCTGTCTTTTGTAATGAATTATCGCACTTTTTCGGTCTTTCGAAATTTTCGATATCGAAAAAGTGGGCGTGGTTATAGTCCGATTTCTTTCATTTTAAATAGCGATCTGAGATGAGTGTTTAGGAACCTACATACCAAATTTCAGCAAGATACCTCAAAATTTACTCAAGTTATCGTGTTAACGGATGGACGGACGGACGGACGGACATGGCTCAATAAAATTTTTTTTCGATCCTGATTATTTTGATATATGGAAGTCTATATCTATCTCGATTCCTTTATATATGTACAACCAACCGTTATCCAATCAAACTTAATATACTCTGTGAGCTCGGCTCAACTGAGTATAAAAATAAATAAACCATCACATTAGAAACTTCCAAAATAACAGCATTTCTCCACTTTTTAGTGGATGTTATTATACATATAAACCTAACTCTTCAATCACTCTATCTACTAAAATAAATAATAGTGTAAAAAAAAAAAAAAAAACACGCTTTTATAGCAAACCGAACTAAAAAATAGAAAATAATTTTCAATTAAAAAGAGTTTATATAACAATAGTAGAAGGTCAAACCATCGTTTATAGTTAATCACCTCAAAATAAAATTATAATAAAATTTAAGTTATTAACAGAACAATTTAATTCAGAGTAAAAAGCTTGGGGTGCATTTGACTACATTTCATATCTTTCCTCTCAGATAGTTGCCAATAGAATGATTGTAACATTCAATATCAAGCACCCCACGCTTTTTACTGTGAATTAAATTATTCTGTTAATAACTTAAATTTTATTATAATTTTATTTTGAGGTGATTAACTATAAACGATTGTTTGACCTTCTACTACTGTTATATAAATTCTTTTTAATTGAAAATTATTTTCTATTTTTTATTTCGGTTTGCTATAAAAGCGTGTTTTTTAAGTTTTTTTAAACTATTATCTATTTTTAATTTTTTAGTTCAAGTAATTTTAAAAGTTTTAGTCGAGAGTGTTGAAACCCCGAAAGGCCAGCAGTCCATGGATGAATCCAACCCCACGGCACCGAAAAGGACCAAGACGCAGGGAGGGTGGACGCGGCCTTTCGCCGAAATTGCCAAGGGTCGGCAGATCATTGGCATTATAGACGAGAGCAGCGAAGAATGCAGGATACCGAAACAACAGTGGAAGTGGATCGAGGCCGCGCTCGATACGGTGGCCGTTTAGAATAAATAGACAACCCTGGTCCACCGCCATCTTACACCGATGCAGGGTGGTTCCAGGGCAACGTCAAACTAATTGCCTGTGGCAACGCCAGGACGGTCAACCTCTATAGGGCTGCTGTCACGCTGATAGGGGTGGTATATCCGGGCGCGCGCCTCAAGGTAGTGGAGGCGCGTGATATCCCCTCACGACCAAGGGCTAGAGCCTGGGTTCCAGTGACGCCAACGGACCCAGCTGACATCCTGGACCTGCTCCAGGAGTACAACCCGCCACAGGTTTGGAAGTCAACCCAGATAAAACCGAGCTTGTTCTCTTCACGAGCAGGTACAAAGTACCAAATCTTACATCGCCAAGAATTGGGGGTACGTTCTTAGCGTTTAGCGATCAAGTCAAATATTTGGGAGTCATTTTGGACAGGAAGCTATTATGGAGTGACCATATAGTGGAGCAATCCAAGAAGGCAGCAGCAGAGCTGTTCACCTGCAAGAGGGCAATTGGCACCTCCTGGGGATTCTCCCCTTAGGTGACCTACTGTATTTACACAGCAATCGTGCGCCCGATTCTTCTTTATGGTGCCTTGGTCTGGTGGCGTGCACTAGCTAAAAGTACCTATCTTAAAATGCTTCAAAAGGTGCAATGGAGTTCGGAGCTCTGCATTACCGGGGCTCTCGGCTCCACTCCAGATTCCGTTACATACATACATGGATACATAGATACATAGATAGATACAGGCCAAGCTAATAAAAGCGTGTTAAAAAGGGCTCCAATATGCTCTTTCGTAGATGTGCCATGCATCCACTTCTATCATTAATAAAGGAATGCCTTTTTCGCATTATGTGCAAAGTTTCAAATTTATGGCCAATTTGGGGTGATCAGAAGTTCAATTGACCTTATGTCCGTTAACCTTATGTGACCCCACCATCACATTATTGCATTGTCATCGAGCCTTGATACGTGTGCAAAATTTCAATCAAAACTTATGGCCATTCAAAGTGGTAGTAAGGCCAATTGACCTTATGGCCGTTGACCTTATGTCACCACACCATCACATTAATGCATGTTCATCGAGCCTTGATACGTTTGCAAAGTTTTAATCAAACTTATGGCCATTCAAAGTGGTAATAAGGCCATTAACCTTATGGACGTGAACCTTATGTCACCACACCATCACATTAATGCATGTTCATCGAGCCTTGATACGTTTGCAAAGTTTTAATCAAACTTATGATCATTCAAAGTGGTAATAAGGCCAATTGACCGTATGGCTGTTGACCTTATGTCACACACCATCACATTAATGCATTTTCATCGAGCCTTGATAAGTGTGCAAAGTTTTAATCAAACGTATGGCCATTCAAAGTGGTAAAAGGGCCAATTGGCCTCATGGCCGTTGACCTTATGTCACCACACCATCACATTAATGCATGTTCATCGAGCCTTGATACGTTTGCAAAGTTTTAATCAAACTTATGATCATTCAAAGTGGTAATAAGGCCAATTGACCGTATGGCTGTTGACCTTATGTCACACACCATCACATTAATGCATTTTCATCGAGCCTTGATACGTGTGCAAAGTTTCGATCAAACTTATGGCCATTCAAAGTGGTAATAAGGCCAACTAACCTTATGGCCGTTGACCTTATGTCAACACACCATCACATTAATGCATTGTCAGCGGTCCTTGATACGTACGCAAAGTTTCAAATTAATCAGACTTCTAGAAGCCGGTGAAAATTAAGCTCAAAGGTTCCGTTACATACAGGCCAAGCTAATAAAAGCGTGTTAAAAAAGCGCATCAAAATCCGTTGCGTAGTTTTAATGGTTTGATCATTCAAAGGGACATAGGGACAGAAAAAGCGACTCTGTTTTATACTACGTGTAACTCTACTACGCGACTCTGTTTTATACTACGTATAAAATAAAAATTTAGTTTAAGAATTTTAAGGAAATGTTCAATATTTTTAACGAAAGAGTATTTTTCGAGAGATGTATGCATTCTTAACCATTTATTATTATTTGTGTATGTACATACATACGTATGTCAAGCTGATATGAGAACACATACATACCTGTTCAGTCAGATATTTAAGTTGAGATATATTTACTTTCATTTTTACCCTTACAGATACATATGTACATACAATGTTAAATTTCTTGATTATCTTTATTTGAATTTTGTAATACTATAGATTAGTGTGAACTTAGCATTAGCATAGTTGCTCAATTTCTACTGAGATTTATTACACCTCTGTATTAACTATGTTAGCTGTTAATTAAGCTCTCTACATTTTGTATAAAAAGATCTGAATAATAAACTCTCTCGCTCATTTTGTTCTTTCCACCATCTTTGGATACATAACTTTTTTATAAATTTGGTAATACGTTCTTTGCACTCGCCCTTAAATATTTTAAATTAATAAGAAAAAAGCTTCTTATCGAACATTGGCGCCCAAACGTGGAGCAGTGCAAAATAATAAATTGTCCAGATTCGCAGAAGTCGATTGAAGGTCACGACGAAAAATGAGACAGCATAAATAGGCACTATTTGAACACCTTACGTTTTTTCGCAACATCAACGATACAAAGGAATCAACTTTGGACATCTACCAACCAATCGATACCAACATTCAAATCCTGCGATCTAGAGTTAACCTTCGACAACAGGCACAACTTTTACATCGCAACATTTCATCGTAACATTTGCATCGCAGTATACACATAGCAACATTTTCGTGCAAAGGTCCAGGACTATTTATACAAGTAAGTTCTTATCGAAACAAATTATACACTATATTAGCGGAAAGCTCATCGGAGCATTGCACTGCATTCAAGAGGTTCAGATCTGCCACCTGCATCACATTGATAGTAGGATCATTCATTTATTTCTGTCGCTTATATTCCTGTCGCTATATTCCCTGATTTCATTACTCGCGGTACTAAGCCATTATGGCTACAAGTCTGGAAGAATACAAAGGTCTACGCACAACAACCAAGAGAAATATTTCGCGTATAAAAACCATTATTGATGCAAATGGCAGAGGAGAAGGGAAGACTCTCTCAACAGCGGAGTTGAAATGCCGCCTAGGAATATTAGAGTCGTATTTTAAACAATTCCTAGCTATTCAATCGAATATTGAAAAACTAGAGCCAGAGGATAATGCACGGGGTGAAATTGAAGATCTGTATGTGTCAATTAAACTCGAAATTCAATCGCAGTTAGGGGAAGATGTGCACAACATCACTGTATCAGATACAACCTTTTCATATCCTGTGCCACATGCAAAAAAATTACCTGCCTTAGAATTACCGACTTTCGACGGAAAATACTCTAATTACAAAAATTTCATCACTTCATTCAAGCAAATTATCGATCGCGAGATTAGTTTGTCAAATGTTGAGAAATTCAACCACTTGCGCAAGTGCCTCAAAGGTGCAGCTTTAGAGACTATCAACGCTTTCCAAGTAACTAATGAAAATTATCCAAAGGCTCTTGAAAGACTAAGGGTTCGATATGACAACAATACTTTAATTTTCATGGAAAACATCACTTCATTATTTCAACTCAGTTCAATGTCAAAGCCAAATGCCAGTGAACTACGAAGTCTTCTCGACAATGTCTCTGCGCTCTATAGTTCACTCTTATCTTTGGGAAATCATACAGATATATGCAATGCAATGCTCATCTACTTAGCTATGGAAAAGGTAGATGAAGAGTCTCAAAGCAAATGGAAGGAGTCTTTGGATTTCCAAAAACTACCCTCCTGGGAAAGCTGCGCAAAGGTGTTAGAAAGGCGCTGCCAGCTTTTAGAGTCAATTGACACATCTCATTCTCTTTGCTTCGAAAATCGTAAAACCGATAATAAAAAAGGTAGCAGCAAAATCAAAATGCAAAAACATAGCTTTTCAATTTCTTGCTCAAAGCGTGTATGCTCTCTCTGCTCTAAGGCTGAGCACACTCTAAACCAATGTCCCCGTTTTAAACAAATGGATGTCGCTGAACGTTTTGCATTTGCTAAGCGCGTCGCTCTATGCATAAACTGCTTATCGAAAAATCATAAGGTAACAAACTGCACTTCTACATTCAAGTGCAAGCTGTGCGCTCAGGCTCACCATACACTCTTACATCGCAATCAATCACTTGTTGCTGCACCACCCTCTTCGTTGTCATCGTCATCACCGTTTGCCGCGTCAAATGAAGTCAGTGCCAGTACCGCCGCTACAGTTCACACTCACTGTGGGCAATCCTCGGCGGAACAAGTGATTCTCGCAACAGCACTTGTACTCGTGAGAGATTCAGCTGGTGTTTATCAATTAGGCAGGGCATTACTCGATTCTTGTTCACAAATTAATCTCATTACTGAGGAATTTGCACAGAAGTTGCGCTTGCCAAGAGAAAAACACTCCATACAAATTAGTAGCATAGGGGAGTCACGGACAAACATTAAGCATAAAATATCTACTTCAGTCAAATCTCGTTTCAATCAGTTACAACTACAACTTTCCTTTTGCGTTACTTCCCATATCTCGTATCAGCCAGAATCTCAAATTGACATTTCTACGTGGAATTTGCCTCCAAATACCCAACTGGCCGATGAAGAATTTTTCAAGTCAAAACGCATTAATCTTTTGCTAGGAACAGAAAGCTTCTTTGAAATCTTGTCAGTTGGCCAAATTAAACTCGGAGAAAATTTGTCGTCCCTACAAAAGACTCTGTTAGGGTGGGTCGTTTCTGGCCGATAGGAACCTTCAGTTCCACGCAAATAATCTACGCCAACATGCTTACTCACATATGACGAAAGAGTTGACCGTAACTTGGAGTATCTTTGGAAAATTGAAGATACAGATGATAAATCAAAAAGAATGACAGATGAGCAGACAGTCTGTGAAAAAATTTATTTGGAAACAGTTTCTCGAGACACCGATGGTAGAGTTATTGTAAGATTACCCTTTAAGGATAACCCTTCTTCTCTCGGCTTCTCATATGATACTGCATTGAGGAGATTGAAAGCAATGGAGCGCCGTTTATCTAAAGATTTGCAAATTAAATACCAATATGCGTCATTTTTGAAGGAATACGAAGAATTAGGACATATGAGCATAGTGAAGTCACCGAAGCTTGATGAACCGCATTATTACATTCCTCATCATTGTGTGCTAAATCCTTCAAGCACGTCAACAAAATTAAGAGTTGTTTTTGACGCATCGTGTCCAACAACATCTCAAAAATCTCTAAATGACTTATTGTTGGTAGGGCCAACTACTCAAACCGAGTTATACATGTTACTCGTTCAATTTCGCCTTTTTCGCTACGCTATCACAGCTGACATTGTCAAAATGTACCGCCAAGTGCTTGTATATCCACGCGATCATTGGTTTCAATATATTCTTTGGAGAAATTCTGAGGATGAACCAGTTAAAACCTTTAAGTTAAATACTGTGACGTATGGTACAGCAGCTGCACCTTTCCTTGCAGTGCGAAGTCTTCAGTACCTAGCTGATCAATATGAATCGGAGTTCGGTCTTGGGTCGAAGGTTATAAAATCTTCGTTTTATGTCGATGATTTTCTGGGTGGGGCGGAAACCCCGAAGCAACTAGCTCAAATTAAGAAGGAAGTTACTGCAATTCTAAAAGGCGGTTGTATGGAATTAGCGAAATGGCATTCCAATCATCAAAGCTTCAGAGAGGAAAAAACCGTCAAGGATATAAACATAGAGGAATCCTTCGTAACAAGCGCCCTAGGCATACAATGGGATCAAGGCACTGATTTGTTTATGTTTTCGTTCAAGGCGAAATCGACTGTGGATAACAAATGTACGAAACGAAAAATTTTATCGCTAGCATCGTCACTTTTTGACCCTCTTGGTTTGTTATCCCCTCTCGTTATCGTAGCAAAAACTATTCTGCAAGAACTTTGGCTATTAAAGATTGATTGGGATGAATCTATTCCCCAAAACTTGCATACCGCATGGAAAAAATTTGTACAGGATTTAGCACTACTTCCGTCATTGAAAGTCCCTCGATACTGTTTGGCAGAGAATGCAGTTTCCGTACAGGTACACGGATTCTGTGATGCCTCCATACGGGCATACGGCTGTTGTATTTACCTACGAGTAATCAACTCTCATAACGTCACTTGCGTTAAACTTCTCACAGCAAAATCCAGAGTTGCCCCTACTAAAAAGAAGTCATTGCCAAAGCTTGAACTTTGTGGAGCACATCTGCTATCGCAACTTTACAATAAAATCAAATCCTGCTCGGGTAAATATACGACAGAAGTGCACTTATGGACAGATTCCCAAATAGTTCTCTACTGGTTAAAGCAACATTCGTCTACATTATCGGCATTTGTTGGTAATAGGATATCAGAAATTCAAGATCTGACAGCGGCATGCCACTGGAGGCATGTTCCAACAAGTAGCAACCCGGCTGACATTGTTTCGAGAGGCTCAACTTGCTCAGAGCTCGCTAATTCAATATGGTATCAGGGTCCGCCATTTTTATCCCATAGTAAGGAGCACTGGCCCCAAAACAAAATCGATAAAGTTGACTACGCAGAAGTAGATAAAGAAAAAATAAAGTCGGTGTTCCAAATAGCGACAAGGTTCAACTACATCCTGGAGGTTATAAAAAGATATAGCTCGCATATGAAAATTCTACGCAACGTTGCGTGGATGTTTCGATTTTATTCAAGGGTACATAGAATGGGCTTACGTAAATTAAATGATTTTGACATGCACTCTCTCGCCCCTCAGGAATTGGAAACGGCGCTTTTATGCATTGTGTGGAATTTGCAGCAACATTATTTTGAAGAGGATATCCGACGAATACAAAAGAAGTTAGACCTCCAAAGCTCATTAAAATTTCTAAACCCATTTTTGGAGCCTACTGACGGCTTTGATTTATTACGGGTGGGTGGTCGCCTTGAACTTGCAGGAGTCAGGTATGATCAAAAACATCCAATACTTTTACCTAGCACTAGCGAGTTTGTTGAAGGATATGTTCGTCATTTGCACATTACGAATTACCATGCCGGTGCAAAGGCTAAGGACTTCATAACTCAATTTTGTTCCAATGAATTCATCAACTTTCGTTTCATACCACCGCGGGCACCACATTTTGGCGGCTTGTGGGAGGCCGCGGTAAAGTCTGCTAAGGGCCATTTAATTCGCACTGTTAGGAATGCACGTCTAACCTTTGAGGAGTTGACAACAGCCATGATTGAAATAGAAGCCATACTCAATTCGCGACCCATATCGCCACTCTCTTCCGATCCTAGCGACATGGAAGCACTCACGCCTGGTCACTTCTTGATTGGGAGCTCACTTAAGTCTCTTCCAGAGCGTCAAACAAAAAGCAAGGAAATCAGCCAACTAGACCATTATGTTCGAATCAGTGCCATTAAACAGCGATTTTGGCAGCAATGGTCAACCGACTATTTAAATGAGCTACAGAGGCGCAATAGGTGGACCACCGCAAGCGATAATATCGTTAAAGGCGCACTTGTCTTAGTACATGAAGAAAATGTCCCTCCTCAACGTTGGGTAATGGGGCGAGTAACTGAAGCAATTCCAGGAAAGGATCAACGTGTACGAGTCGTCAACGTAAAAACTGCAAGGGGGTCTCATCCGTCGGCCCATACACAAACTTGCACTATTACTATCTTGAAAGGGATCTTTCAAGGCGGCCAGGATGTTCAGTCAGATATTTAAGTTGAGATATATTTACTTTAATTTTTACCCTTACAGATACATATGTACATACAATGTTAAATTTCTTGATTATCTTTATTTGAATTTTGTAATACTATAGATTAGTGTGAACTTAGCATTAGCATAGTTGCTCAATTTCTACTTAGATTTATTACACCTCTGTATTAACTAAGTTAGCTGTTAATTAAGCTCTCTACATTTTGTATAAAAAGATCTGAATAATAAACTCTCTCGCTCATTTTGTTCTTTCCACCATCTTTGGATACATAACTTTTTTATAAATTTGGTAATACGTTCTTTGCACTCACCCTTAAATATTTTAAATTAATAAGAAAAAAGCTTCTTATCGAACAATACCTATAAATATACGGCCGAAGTTAAATAACGCATCGAATGCTATGTGTATATACGTATGTGTCGCATCACGTCTCACTCAAAAGTAATTTGCTCGCACAGTTGACACCGAACAATCACACACACGAATTTTTTGGTAAAAATGTTACTTTTGTTTAAACAATTTGGCTGATATAAGAAGGGAATCAAGTGTTTTTTTTGAAGCAGAACGAAGGTAAATATTTCAAAGTTTTACTGAAAAGTAGAATTTTTAAAATCCATCCTTCCGTTTATGAGTTATAGGTGTGTAAACAAAAATTTTATGATTTTTTACCACATTTTGGCAATTTTCCACGCCCCTATTATATATATCTTCAAATTATATTAACTGTACCATCTCACGTAGCTAAGCTTTCAAATGCAAAAAACCGTTTTAAAATCGGAGCATTCTGTGTGAAGTTATATGCATACATGGCATTTAGCGACTTTATTTTATAAGATTTATAGAAGATAGATATTTTGACTCGTACTATTCCTTCTTTTATTTCAGCTTGAAACTAATTGCTTATATATTGCTAAGTATATATACACTTATACAATTTGCTGACATGTGCATATGTCACACATTTTTACATTTGGTATGTAAGTATTGGTGTAAATATTTATTGCAGTACATAAGAATTCTTTAGAATAACGAGGTTGCCAGTGTGGAGGGACTGGAGGAGTCAAATGGCTTCCTAACAAGGACCCTTATGACTGCGTATAACAGAGCTTTCCCTCTAAGAAGATTCAGAGGAAAAGCAAAGCCCTCATGGTGGGGAAATGAGCTGAGTCTTCTAAGAAGAGAGAAGGGGACGAGTATGGGGATCTATTGAGTATATACAAGCGTGAAATTTCCAGAGCGAAGAAAATCACAAGGAAAAGTGAGGATTTCTTTGCGATGCTTTTCGATACATGTTTCCCATACGAATTGGTGGTGAAGACGTTCTCTAGGTTTAAATCGCCGAATCCAGAAGGTGTATACCCCGCCATGCTACTAGTTTCAAGTAGAGCGGTCGTGGAATGGCCTAAAATAATATTCGATGGGTGCATAAGACTGAATCATGTACCGCACTCTAGGAGAAGTGCTCATGTAGCTTTCCTACCAAAGGGGGGAAAATCGGTCGCATGTATCCAAAAGACTACACGCCCGTTAAGTTAACATCATTTCTGTTCAAAACTTTTGAGAGGCTGATAGATGTGTACATAAAGTCCAACGTGGATGAACAGCTGCTCTCCACAGGGTGCTATCAACTCTGCTATAGACGGTGGTCATCAACCAACTGCTCAGGCGGTCCGATAAGGGACCCGTAAAACTTACGGCTTACGCAGATGACACTACAATTGTCATAAGTGGAAAGTGTCTTCCAACGATAAGCTCATTGATGGATCGGGCGCTTCGGGATATGCAAAACTGGGAATCTAATGTCGGTTTGACAGCCAATGCAGAGGAGACGGATATGGTCTTGCTTAGAGGTACAAGGTCCCAAATTTGAGGAGGGGTGGCCATACAGGAGAAACGGCACGAAATATTTTGGAATCGTCCTAGACAGTAAGGTGTCGTGTAAGCTCAACGTGGATGAGGGTGAAGAAGGTATCGACGGCACGTTATGCATGTAGCAAAAATGCTGGTACTTATCACCTTCTCTTTCTCATTGGGTATTTACAGCGAGTGTATACTCTATCTTATGCTATGAAGTTCTTCTTTGGTGGAAAGCCACACAAAAAACAACATACCTCAAAAAATTAGTGGGGGTATTCAGGCTATCAATACTTAGCAAACAACCCAGACGGCTGCAATGTATGCCATTCTGCACATTCCACCTGTAAACCTGGTAGCGAAGAACATAGCGTTAACAACTGCAACGGTTTCAGTGCCTCAGGGCAGCTTGAGCGCAGACCATACGACCATAGTAGTATAGCGTCATCAATTACAGACTACCTGATTCCTTACCTGTGCTTCGAAGGGTTAGGAGCCCCACCACCACCACCACACTACACCTTTTACAGTTTAAATTCAGAAAATTACAATTCAAGTTCAGAAAATTACAATTCATGTTTAGAATTTCCAATTTAAATTCGGAAATTTAAAATTCAAGTTCAGAAATTTACAATTCAAGTTCATAGCTTCCAATTCAAGCTCAGAAAATTACAATTCAAGTTCAGAAATTCCATTTTAATTTCAGAAATTTAAAATTCATATTCAGAAAGTTACAATTCAAGTTCAGAAATTCCAATTTAAGTTCAGAAAATTACAATTCAAGTTCAGAAAAATATATTTCAATTTCATAAAATTACAATTCAAGCTCAGAAAATTACGATTCAAGTTAAGAAAATTTCAATTCAAGTTCAGAAAGTTTGTCAAGATTTTTTTCTTTCATGCAATTGCAATTAAAGTATGTAACATGGTAAATGTTAGCGCTAATAATTCTTTTTAACTCACTTAAATCAATTTTGCTCACTTGAAGGAGTTAGCGAAAAAAACCGTTACCTCTCTTTTCTCTCCTCCTCTCATAAGAGGTCAGTTACAAAGATATCCAGCTATATTCTACATAAAGGTCATAAGCACATTGATCTGCATTGAGTATGACAGCAGTGATGACGAAATCAACGCAGTGTCCACAATCCCGCAAGTAACGTATAAGTACTGTGTGCACAGATCAAGACTTCCTCCACCTGCCTCTCGCAACTCGGTGAAAGTCTCCCCCCTCCACTGCTTCCAAACTGCGGTGTCGGCTGAAGTACTTTCATGGCCGGAGCGTCCTCTTGCACTTGTTGCAAAGAGTTATCCTCCGTTTGAATTCTTAGCTCGGGATGTATACGCTTTGGAGAAAACTTGGGATACAGTATATCCAAGCCACCATTGTCAACGAAGCATCAACACTTCCGCAAATAACATATCAGTATTGCATTACGTATTATGAATTGGAATAACTTTTGAAAAATAACACCCTACTTATAATTTTTTGAACTTGAAATGCAATTTTCTGAACTTGAATTGTAATTTTTTGAACTTCAAATGAAAATTCTCAACTTGAATTGTAATTTTCTGAACTTGAATTGTAATTTTCTAAACTTGAATTGTAATTTGCTGAACGTGAAATAAAAATTCTGAACTTAAATTGTAATTTTCTGAACTTGAATTGCAATTTTCTGAACTTGAGTTGTAAATTTCTGAACTTAAACTTGAAAAGGTGTATAGGTGGATGATTGGCGCAAGGATGCTCAAATGGCGGACGAGGCGATACACGAGTACACAGAGAGTTCCAAAGTAGTGGAGGGTATACTGTGCTGATCCGAAAATAAACAGATCCTACAAGCTGCCAGATCACTGTAGCGTTTTCCAAGCCGAAGTATTAGCCGTAACCAAAGCAGTAGAAACACTGGGAGAAAATAGCTCAAACTGTAGCCGTGTTAACTTTTGTATTAACTATCAAGCAGCAATATCTCGCATGGCACAGCATCTAAAACTGTGTTAGAGTGCAAGCAATCCCTGGACAGAATCGGGACGGGGAAAAGCATACATCTATATTGGGTCCCAGGGCATATAGAAATAAGTAGATGGGAATGAAAAAGCGGATGAACTACCTAAAAAGAGCGCACCCATTGATGTTTGCTCCGTAGACGTCCCAATTAGATTGGGCTAGATTAAGGTAATGCTAGAGATGCACATGATCGACAAAGCGGGAAGGCGTGGGTCCTAGCTGTAAATTCTCGAATAAATTGTCGAAAATTACTACACAGATTAAAAAAATTGCTTCTATCATTAAAAAGAGAGGACTGTAGACTCATGACGGGTATTCTAACAGTATACTGCCATCTGGCCTCACATGCCTTTAAATTATTAGCCTTGGTCAGTGGTAACAGATGTAGGAAGTGCGCGATTCGCACGTTTTGTACTCGTGCCCTGCGATTGCCAGGCTAAGGCTCCAGCTATTATGAGTGATACTGCTGTCAGATCTAGAAGCAGCAAGTGGCATATATTCTAGAAAGCATCTAGTGTTCGCCAAGAGGACGGAGTTATTTTATAACATAGGTCCTGGTTTTTGATAGGGTTTTTCAGTTTGGTTGTTAAATAAACTTCTGGTAACAGTTCAGCCTAACCTGACCTAGTTCACTGAGCTATAAAAAAGTAGTTTTTTCAAAATAATATTTATTTTTAATTTCTTTTGTTCGAGGTATTTTGGTTGCAGATTTCCATGGTTTCCATGTGAAAGACGTTGACTGTTTGATGTTTTGCGCCAAGAGAAAATTTGGTATAATAAATTCCGCGGCACTAATTATTCTTGTTTGACTCCATTGGAAAATCGATTAAAGCTATTGAAAATTAACGTAAAATTGATCCTGCGGAACGTTTTTGCTTTTGTGTTGGTGTCACTTCAGTAAACATATGGTTATGAGCTTTATCCGGAAATGGTCACAAGGTCAAACGCAAATTTCCTAAATGGTCATTATACCAAATTTTTAAAGGCCACGTTGAAGTGTTGATAAGTTTAACTGACCTTATCCCCGTTGACCTTATGTCACATTAAATTATTGCATTGGCATCGGTTCTTGATACGTGTGGAAACTTTCAATTCAACTTATGGCCATTCTAAATAAGGTCAACTGACCTTATGTCCTTTAACTATGTCATATGCCAATAAATTATTGCATTGTCAGCGGTCTTTCTTACGTGCGCAAAGCTTTAATTGGCCTTAGGGCAATTTGATATGGTCATAAGCTAATGGCTGAATTCTGTAATTCAGTCTCATCTCAAGTCTATAAATTTGAGATTTTCCTTCAGAGACAATTTTGTGACTTGAGAAGATTTCGGTATTCAGTAAACGAAAGTCACAAAAACAATTCACTATATCAACGAAATTCACCAAAAAGACAATTACTCATAAACGGAACAAATAATATAGCATTGCATTTTGTCAACATAATGTTGGGTGGTATTGTGGCTGAGCTTGCGAAGACGCCGTTCACAATTTTGTATAGAAAATCCCAAAGTGTGTAGGTTCGAATCTCAGCGGCGCCACATAGATAGTCTCTAAATTTGAGATTTTCCTTTAGAGAGAATTTTTGCGACTTGAGCTGATTTCGATATTCAGTAATCGAAAGTCACAAAAACAATTCACCATATCATCGAAATTCACCAAAAAGACAATTTACTCATACATTGAACAATAATATAGAATTGCATTTTGTAAACATAATGTTAAGTGGTATTGTCGCTGAGCTTGCGAAGACGCCGTTAACAATTTTTATAGAAAACCCCAAAGTGTGTTGGTTCGAATCTCAGCGGCTCCACATAGAGTTCGATGTTTTTTTAAGTATTTTCTGTTTTTTTAATTTGTTATTATTATTTTAATTTGAGGAATAAAACAATATATTTAAAGCATTTTTCGCAAATAATTTTCATACTTTTTCTGAAATTTTCACGTTTGTGATCTGCCCCGGCCCAGCTCACAAATTAGTGATTTCTTTTGTGAGGCTGGAGATGCGAGACAGCTTACGGAATGGCAAATTGTCTCAAAAGTGATTTTCAACCCACATAGTCTCTAATAGTGACTAGAGACGGCTTATTGAATTCAGCTGTAAATTTACCTTATGTCTATTGATTAATCAACCTTCTGGAAATTGGTGAAAATTATCCTCAAAGATTCCATTATATACATACATACATACATACCTACATACATACATACATACATACATACATATAAGTTAACGCATTCCTTATTAGAGGAGCCAACAAAATATAATTTTTTTGGTCAACCGACCTTTTATTAATGAGTTCAAAACTAAGACTGTTACAATTTAATTTACTTAACAGCTAAGCTAACTTGCACTGGTCACTTGTTGTTGTTGTTTTGCTAATTCTCCGAATTTGCCAATTTGGGCTGCGCGTGTGAAGACTTCCGCTCCCATCGAAAATAAGATTTCTGCTGACGGTACAATTGACTCCCGTCACAATTGAAAATAAGCTTTTTGCTGACGATGCGTCTGGCTTCAGGTATGGCAAACTTTGTGAAAGTCGAGTTGCATTTCCGGTGTACCGATTTATTGTTGCTGACAAGTGTTTACATATTTATTTAGGAGTTAACATTTATTATGTTAACACTTCCTTCCCCTCTTAAAGACGGTCGTCCCGAGCGTCCTCAAAAATAAGATAAATTATTGAAATTTATGTAAGTTGGTTGATCATCAAAGAGTTATTTGATTTTAATTGGGTTTACCTTTTCCAGCTGAATTTGGTCAGTATTAACATTAGGGAGTATTACTATTTTATTTTTGTGTTTCCTCCAAAACCTGAGAAAAATGATAATGGTGATAAGGGTCATTGCAACTGCTCCAAATGAAAGAGATCTACTGGATATTGTTGCTGTCTAGAGAAGGTTAATTCTACGTATGTTGATTATGTGGAATTCTTTCAGAGCTAAGAGAGAGAGCAATTCGATGCGGATTTTTTCTGATGGTGCAGGTTGCAGTACTGCCGGGATTGCTGGCAGTGGGATCAAATCGTAGTTGATAAAAGATTGGCTATTTATTTTCAGCGTTGAGTTATGGAAAATAATCACATGTGTGCCTGATAGGTTTTTTCTTATGTCTTCAAAATCTATTTGACCTTGGAAGCCGTTGAGTAGTAAAACGCCGGGTTTTATTTCCTCAATTTGTTTAATGTGATGGCCATTGCTGATGTTGCAAGTGGAGTTTAAACTATTTATTATTCTAGGAATAGAGCTACTGCCAATTTTCTTATAATTATCGCAAGTAGTTTTTATTGCATATATTTAATTTTTCCTTTTAGTATTTTTTCAAATTTGACATTAATTATATTTTTGTTTTGTTTGACCACAGGTCTTATAAAAATAGTTTGGAAATTTTCTTTAACAGTTATTGGTATTTTTACCATGTAAAAAATTTTCATATCCTTACTAACTACATTTATATTTGATATTTCTAATGCTTCTTCTGCATTTTTATATGATATCTCGTCATTTTCTAGTCTTTCTAATGCTATTTTGATTTCATTCTTATTCAGTAATAATGTGTTCAAAACATCTTTTTTGCCCAGTGTATGGCATATTTAATATTAGTTAATTCTTCCTTAATTAGCCTTATTCTATTTTGCAAGTTAATAATTGTTTCGTTTCCTACGAATGTATCTTTTCTAATGTTATTAGCAAATTTATTAATTATCATGGTCATATTATTAATTTTTTCGTTGAAAATTTCATTTATAAGCAGTTGTTTGTTATTGTTACTATTCACTTGATTAATGTTATTTGTTATTGCCTCTTCGTGATCGGGGCTTCCGGCGATGTATTTCCATGCCGTTCCTAAAATATTTATGGCTCTTTTCTGCCTTTTCGAGATTGGGCTTATAGTATCTACAATTTGGAGTGATTGGGTTAGTTCGTGTTTTAAGATAGGAAAAAGGATATTGTCTTTGGGTATGTCCGTCGAGATGAATTTGTACATGTCCGTCAGAAATTCCTCGTATTTGTTAAGGTCAATTATGTGTATAAGTCTGAAGGCTCCGTGTTAAATTTTTGCTATTCCGTCATTTATTGTCACAAGTTGAGCGTTCGTATAGTCGTAAATGTCTACTGTCGCAGTGGCGGAGTAAATTAATAGGAGTCTGAAAATTAAAGGGTAAATTTTAGTTTCTAATGTTGCTTTTGTGGACTACTTTTCCTGTTTCCGTTAAATGGTTGAATTTCTGTCTTCTTTTACTATTTCTTTTTTAAATTTAGGGGAAATTTTCGTGCCTAATCTTTTGTTGATGTTGACGTAAATAATTTCTCCAGGATGATAGATTTTTATGGGGTGGCGGTTTTTATTGTGGTATGAAATATCTTTTTCCTGTTTGGTTTTTAGTTCAGAGATATTTTTTTGTCTTGCCTTTTCAAATTGGATCCGTGGAGACTCTTCTTCCAAAAAATACCTCTACTGGCTTCTTTTTTGTAGTTGAGTGGACTGTGCAATTGTACTCGTAGACGGAATTATCAAGGCGAATGAAGTGAAATTTCGTTCTGCTTTTAAACAGCGCATTATTTCTATGAGTGTCGAGTGAAATCGTTCCACTTGACCGTTAACGGAACTGGTATAAGGTGGTGTTCTAAAAATTGATATATTTAATGTGTGGAATCTGATCGTGGCTGAATTAAGAGAAGTTTCGTTGTCTATTACTACTGATTCGGGTACGCCAAATTGAAAAAGTAGCTCACGGAGGGGCTCTTTAATATGTTCTACCGCTCATGATCGAACTATTTTTGTTTGTGCATACTTGGAAAATGTGTCTATTGCTGTTAAAACGATATGTTTGTCAGTTATGTAAATATATTGTAAATATTGGGGAATGGGTTTTTGTCCTAATGTTGGTTTACAGGGGTGTCGGTCATATTTGTTTTCTTTACAGACTGTACATTGCTGAATGATTCTATTGATTTTTTTAGTCATTGATGGGAAATAGTAATTTTCAAGGATTTGGGATTTATTGTCTCTACAGTTCCTATGTGCTCTTTTGTTTGTTTTTATTATAATCTCTTCCTGCTCATGTTCGTTTGTGACGTCTTGGACGTGGAGTTGGGTAAATCTTACTTTGTAGTTACTGAAATGTATTGGGTATATTTCTTGTATTTTTTCCATTATTCGTTCGTCTGTTTTGATGCAATTTACAACGGAGGGGCTTAAATATCTTTTGAGGCGATTTAAAAGTATTGTTGAGTCATATTCTGGTTCTTCAAGGATGTTTCTGTGGCATGTGGGAAATATTATTTTAAACTGATTGGTTGAGGTTGGGGCGATGTTTAAGAATATTTGGTTTTTGAAAACATTTATTGGTGTTTCTACATGGTGAATCAAATCGTCTGATGAACTTTCGTCACTGTGTTGCGTTGAGGAAAGCGAGTTAATTGGTTCAGTAGGCATTCTTGAGAGTGCGTCGGCTACAACGTTGGTTGTACCTGGTTTATAGTGGAGTTCGTGATTGTATTCTTCTAAAATAGATTACAAACGTCTAATTTTGGCCTTGTTATTTTTATTACTAAGGGCTTGCGTAAGGGGTTGATGATCTGTGAATATTTTAACCTTGGCTGACCCATATAGATAGTTTCTGAAATTGTTGAGGGCCCATATTATTGCTAAAAATTCTTTTTCATTTGTGGCGTATCACTCTTCTGTTTTGTTAAGCATTCTGGAAATGAATGCGATGGGTTTTTTGTCCGGGGAGAGAACTGCACCTATAGCATAGTTAGATGCATCGGTTGTAAGGTGAATTTCCTTACTAAAATCGGGGTATGCTAGTATTACGTCGTCAGACATATGGGATCTCTTAATTTTGTTGAAGGCGTATTTTGCCTCTTCGCTTAGATCAATATTTATTTTCGCGGACTTGTTCTTTGATATTCGTCCCTCTTCCCCTCTTAAAAGTGTCGTTAGGGGTTTAGCCAAGCGGCGGTAATAGCCCGAAAGGCCTAAAAATGATCGAAGTTGTTTAATTGTATTGGGATATGGTATTTTTGCGATTGCGTCCACCTTTGCTGGGTTCTTTATGATTCCCTTTGACGATATGATGAATCCAAGGATGATGAATCCCGGAAGAAATGGCATTTGTCCAACTGAATTTTCATGTTGGCACCTTCGAGACTTTTAAATACATGTTGTAGGTGGAGAGCATGCTCCTCTTCGGAGTTGCTGAATACGACTATATCGTCGATGTACACGTAGCATATCTTGCCAATATGGTGGCGGAGGATGTCGTCCAGGGCTCGCTGGAATATGGAGGGAGCATTTTTTAAGCCGAATGGTAGCCTGGTAAACTCAAATTTTCCATTATTTATGGAGAAGGCAGTTTTCTCGATGTCGGATTCCTTGAGTGGGATTTGGTGGAATCCACTAATACGGAAAAATATTTATTTTTTTCCCAGTTGGGATAGCACCTCATTTATCTGTGGTATTGGGTAGCGATCTGCTACAGTGATTGCATTGAGTTTACGATAATCGATTACTATCCTGTACTGTTTATTACCCTGCGAGTCATGTTTTTTGGTACGACCCAAACGGGTGAATTATAAGGGTACCTTGATGGCCGAATAATGCCATCGTCTAGCATTTTCTTGATCTGTGACTCTACTTCGCTCTTTAGCGACATTGGGTATGGATAGTACCTTTTGTACACGGGGGTGTCCTTACTTGTCCTAATTTCTCCTACAACTTGAGTGGTATATGTAAGCTTATCATTAGGTTCAGCAAATAGTTGCGAAAAATTTTCTACTAAGTTGTTAATTTTTGCCCTTTGGTTTGGTGTCATATTGTCCTTAATGTCAATTGCATTTATTGATTTTGAAGCTAGTTTTTTATCTTTATTTTGGTCTTGTATAACCATGTAGTTGTCCTTAAGATGAATGACCGCTCCGAGTTCTTTGGGGCTGTCATTACCAAGGATGACATGGAATGAACGCAATGTAGGAAGAAGGTAGAATTTCAGTTTATTTGGTGTATTGAAAAGGTTAATTAATGTATGTTCGCTAATTTCGATATCACCTGCTATGGATTTGGCAAAGAAGTTTGTCTCGTTTTTGGTAGGATTGGGAACTATGGATGGTTGTATATAATTTTTGGTTGATCCTGTATCTATCAAAAATTTTGCTATAGTTCCACTCTTCAGTCTGCATTCAAAGTAAGGCCGTGAAGAGTGATTCATTCTAAAAAATGTAAGTCAGTAGTGTCAAGGTAGCTGTTATCCTGCGGGTCCTTTTCGTAATAGTCTTTATCGTAACACGTCTGGTAGTCATTCGTTGTCGGGTATTCCTCATGAATATTAGGCGGTGGATTTTTATCTATGTGGTAGTTCCTCTGAATTTTGTTAGGCACTTGGGCTGAAGGGGTAGGAGGTGGTGGATTCTTGTTGGTGGGATCGTTCGCTTTTGGTCTGTTGATGTATTTAATGTTTCTAGTCCGTAACGACTGGTCTATGTCCATTGGTTCCGGACGTGGTTGGGGTTTTTGTAATGGACGAGGTGGTGGGTTAGTTGGACGAGAAGAAAATTGGTTGGGTTGGTGTGGGGTTTGATATTGGTTGTATTGGTTCAACTGATGTGGGGTTTGGTATTGGTTATAGTGGTTCGATTGATGTGGGGTTTGGTATTGATTATAATGGTTCGATTGATGTGGGGTTTGTTATTGATTACAATGGGGAGTCCTATAGGGTGAAGCGGTGTTCAACCTCGGTTGGGGCATAAATGTCAATTCGGGGTAAAATTCATTATTGACTTTTCTGGGTGGAAGGGGTGGACGGATGTCCAAAGTTCTCGTAGCTTTGCCATTATTTGTTAAGGCATAGTGAGATCTGAAGGAATGGTTTTGGAGTTTCAAACACAAGTGGAGGGCCTGTGGGAGGTCTGCGGGCTCCCTCATTCCGAGGAGTCTTGGTAGATCTCCCTTGAGTCCACGAGTGAATGTGTCTAGGGCTTTGTCCCTATACGTGCGGGTGAGCAGATGCATGGCTTCTTGGACAACGTCCATGCAACCGAGCTCATTTAGAATAACCGACAAGTGCGAATATACCCTCTGGTAAAATTCTTTTATCATCAGGTTACCCTGCACAAGTGACGTCATCTGGTAGTCAAGAGTACCTAGGTCGCGCTTATCAGCATAATGCAGCGTTAAGCATCTGAAAATTGCTTTCCAGTCTAGTCGAGTATTATATGACTCCAAAGCTATGTCGGCGTTTGTAACAATTTTATTTCGGATGACGTTGAGGATTCCGTAATATTTGAGAGATCCCCTTTGCGGATCATAGATTTGTAGAATTCTGTCTACACTCTTTTTCCATGAGTTAAATTCTGCAGATTTCCCTGAGCATTTGCGAAGACATCTAACCACATCGGGTATTTTGTTCAGCTCTGAAATGTTTGGCAAACTTGCGTCGATAGTTATATCTCTAAGCTCGCAAAAACTTGCGTTGGGATTGAGGGCGGCTTGAACTATGTTTCGCCCTTCTTGTTTGAAAATATTGGTCGCGATACCAGATATGAGACTTGTTAGTTGGTCCATGATAAGTGGATTGCTAGCATGAGCTTGCTGAGCGGGGGTGCGGGGGGTGCTGGGGGTGCGTTCAGCACAGGAGGTCGCATGAGGTTTGCGGGATTTGGCATTTTGTAAAATTAAAGTAAGGCAACTGACTTAAAATATTTATTTATATTTCCTTAAAACTGGGTTGAACTGTTTTGATTAACTGATTTTTCGCTTCAATTGGGGTTTGATGTTATTCCTTCACTTTGTTTAGAATAAACTTTGATTTAAAGTTTTAGTATATAACCTTTCTTTAAGTTTTATTAAATGCTTATTTGCCTTTTTGTTCGATTTAAATTTTTTTTTCTAAAAATTAGTTATTATTAACATTTTTCTTTAAATTTTTTTAGAGCCTTATTTGCCTAAAAAATGTTTAGCTCGATTTCGATCCTTTCATAAAAATTAAATATTATTAACACTTTTCTTCAAGTTTTCTTTAAAGCCTTAATTGCTTAAAAATTTTATTAACACTTTTCCTTGAATTCTTTAAAATTTTATTAACTCTTTTCTTTGTATTCTTCAAAAACCTTATTTGCTTAAATATTTTACAGACACTTTTCTTTGAATTCTTTCAAAATCTTATTTGCTTAAAAATTTCTACTGAAACTTTTCTTTGAATTCTTTTAAACTCTTATTTGATTAAAATTGTACTGACACTTTTCTTTGAATTCTTTTAAAATCTTATAACATAACATTTATTTAATTAATTTCATTGTACAACTAAGACTAGTCAGTCTTTTATATGTACATCAGCAATGGGATACATTCTATTATTTAGTATTTATATTTAAAAAAACATTACTTAAAAGATAAAATAAAATATTTGATTCAAGCTTAACACTAATGCAATGGTACTTAACAATTTAAAAGGCAGTAAGTGATATAGATAGTAAGTGAAATTTAGAAAATAGAGAGAGACAGAAAATAGAGATTAAGATACTAGCAGCTTATTTGTAGTTACGAGGCCAGCGTCATATCGAGGTCACTAAAATATTTGTATATTAGCTTTCTGAAGTTGCTTCTATTTAGTTCTGATTTTAAATTTTCTGGAATCCTGTTCCACATTTTAATTGCACTAATGAAAAACAGCCGGCTAGATGTTAGTGTACTATATTTCGGGATTATTAAGCTGTTTAGTCTCTGAGATCTGGTTAATTGAATCTTGTCATACAGATATTTAGGGGTTTTCCATTCTAGCAACTTAAACATGAAAATAAGTTCCTGGCGGCCAAATATTGCATAATACTACAACCCAAAATTTTGTCGTGCCATGGTGATATGTGAGCATAACGACTTAAGCCATAAACATACCGTGTAACATTGTTGAAGGCTACATTTACCTTATTTGCTGATAGCGAGTCAAGTTTACTATATACTAATTCCGCGTACGTAAAATGGGGCACAATCAATTGTATCGCGAGTTTTTTACGTGTCTCTTGTGGCGTTAACGCTGCAGACATTCTCAACCTACGCAGAATAAAATAAACATTGCTTACCAATTTGTTAACATGATCACCACAGCTAAGTTTATTATTTATTATAAACCCAAGGTTCTTTATTTTATGAGTGATCTCAAGGGTGGATGTACCGATTACTAAAGGCGGTATATCATCAGGGTCTATTTCGGTTTTACATATGGGTACAACATATGATTTACTTGCATTTAAACACAAAACATTTTTTTGCGCCCAGCACAATATAGCAGACAGATCGTTATTTACTTTGTAACATAAATCTTCTACAAGACCGATACGATTTGAAAGATATAACTGAATATCATCAGCATACGCATGCGCACTAACATGTTTACACAACGAAAATACGTCGTTAATAAACATACGAAACAAGAGCGGGCCAAGTATTGAGCCTTGCGGGACACCTGTTTTGATAGCTTTGAACTGAGATGAGGCATTACCACATATAACACGTTGAACCCTTCCCGTTAAATAACTAACAACAGTTTCGAAGAGCTATCAGAGAACCCGAAAAAATGCCTTAGCTTCCAGCATAACAGAGAATGGTTGACTGAGTCAAATGCCTTAGAGAAATCTAAGAGGCAAAGTATAGTTATATCTCCTTTATCAAAAGGCGTTCTTATGTCATCTACAATTTTAAGCATAGCAGTAGCACAACTGTGCCCAGGCCTAAACCCAGACTGCAATGGAGAAAGTAAATTATTCTTTTGAATATGCACCGCAATTTGGTCAGCCATCAAATTTTCACACACTTTGGAAAATGATGGCAGGATACTAATTGGTCTATAGTCACTCGTGTTGGACGGAAGAGGTTTTTTTGGAGTCGGAAAAATAATTGCCTTTTTCCAAGCATCCGGAAAATAGCCACTTGTGAAGATATGGTTAATAATGTGAGTGAGAGCACCTACTATATACGGAAGTAAAATTTTAACAAATTTCAAGTATATACCATCATTTCCAACTGCGTAAGACTTGATCGCCATTACAGCTTTTTACACTTCATTTTCGCTGACGCAGATGAATTCAAAGGGGTTTTGGATTAAAAGTTGTGAGGGCAACTCTGTGTCGTCACTAATACTGACGGGGCTTACATTCTCAGTGAAATTCTCAGTGAAATAATCGTTTATAACATCAGGGTCAATTTCACATAGCTTATTTGCTTAAAAACTTTTCTGACACTTTTCTTTGAATTCTTTTAAAATCTTATTTGCTTAAAAATTTTACTGAAACTTTTCTTTGAATTATTTTAAAATCTTATTTGCTTAAAATTTTTACTGACACTTTTCTTTGAATTCTTTTAAAATCTTATTTACTTAAAAATTTTACTGACACTTTTCTTTGAATTCTTTTCAAATCTTATTTGCTTAAAAATTTTACTGACACTTTTCTTTGAGTTCTTTTAAAATCTTATTTTGCTTAAAAATTTTACTTACATTACATAGCTTAATCCTACGATGGTGCGGCGGCTGATGTCTAGCATCTCCTGTTTTCGGTCCCGCTGGCCGGTACTGGGGGGCCTCTTTTCCTGCACACTCTTATATAATTATAGGTTTTCCGGCACGATTTTGGGTGTTTTCCTGCCGAGGGCCCTGTTGTTGCGCGTGTAGTTTAATCCTGGCGTTTTTGATTTATTTGAACGCTTTGGATTTTTTCGAAATTTGTTACGATTCACTTTACTTTAACACGAACGCGAACTCGACAACAAAGACCCCTAAACGTTGGGCGCCAGTTAACGCATTCCTTATTAGAGGAGAGAAAAAAATATAATTTTTTTGGTCAACCGACCTTTTATTAATGAGTTCAAAACTAAGACTAACTTTTACAATTTAATTATTTAATAGCTAAGCTAACTTGCACTGGCCACTTGTTGTTGTTGTTTTGCTCATTCTCCGAATTTTCCAATTTGGTCTGCGCGTGTGAAGACTTCTGCTCCCATCGAAAATAAACTTTTTGCTGACGGTGCAATTGACTCCCGTCACAATTGAAAATAAACTTTTTGCTGACGATGCCTCTGGTTTCAGGTATGGGAAACATTGTGAAAGCCGAGTTGCATTTCCCATGTACCGATTTATTGTTCATGACAAGTGTTTACATAATTATGTAGGAGTTAACATTTGTTATGTTAACATACATACGTGCATACATACATGCAACCAAAGCTAATAGAACGTAGGTAAAAAAAACTATCGATTTGATCGGTGGTAGCGTCTAGTGATTTTATTTGGATTGCGGATATAAAAAAAAATGGCATTGCGATAAGTCATCCCCACATGTTTTCTGCTATAACTTTCATTCAATAAAATGGTGAACGTGATACCAGTATAAGAATAAGCGTCGGACTCGGAGATCAAAATTAGTAGAAAATCAACGAGGTCCATAACAGAACGATAGGCGAGTCCAATAAGAGAGGAATATCATAGAAGAGTACGGACCAGTGGGACAAAAAGAGCCCACAGCTGAAAGGCGGTAAAAGTAGGCTGAATGAAGTTCAAGAGTTCTGCTGACTCATATAATTTGCCTTTTCACTCACTCGATTTACTAACTTCATTTTAACTTCACGCGCAGCTTTTCCTTTAAAATGATAAAATGAGTCAACTCTGTCGCTCAACAAGTCAAAATGGCGCAGCTGTTGGGCGTGAGTGGGCGCGGGTTGAAATGCAGTCCACTCACATTTGTTTTGTTTTTATTTCTTAAAAAAAATTTATTTAATTCATTGCAACATTAGCGTTAACAACACACATTGAAACGGTGATAAATTGTAATTTTCAAGATGAAAACGATAAAAGCTAATTTTGCGCTATCTAATTTGTGAATAAAAAAGGTGATAAACTTATCGTTTAGCTAAATTAGTGGAATCAAACTTCGTTAAAGAAGTTAGTGAATTGCGTTTCTGTATGGGGAGGAAGAAACTTCAGACGGGGGAATGAAAAAAACACGTATAACTAATAGCGTTTTCTTTTCTGGAAAAAGTGTCACGCTTTTTGTACGCCGCGCAAGGGTTGTAAATATATTTTGTTCTATTCTAGAAAACATGTAATGCCCTTACGGTGTCTTTCATTTTTTGTAAAAATTGTTGCCTGCTCGCAACGCAAAAGCGTTACACTTTTATCCTGCATAAAATGGCGGTGCAACTCTGCTAAACCAGCTGATCGTGACAACTTACTTTAGCAATTTCATAAATTTTTAGCGATGAAAATTTAAATGAAGGAAATAATTGCTAATTAATTTTTATTATCTTTGACAGCGCGTTTGTGAAAATCAGATGGTACACGGGGTAACCATTTAGGTTTTTTGCATCACTATGTTGAAAATTTCCTGTGTTAGGAGTAACTCTATTAAGGCTTTACCATTCACATAAGGGGTAGCGTCGCACTGTTCTGATTAAAAATCAATAATTTTTTATTTCTGAATATTACGTTCTAAAATTTTGCGCAAATATAGAATAGGGCATACGGCTTCAAATGGAATGTTATTTATTATGATGCAATTTAAACCCATACCTTAAAAAATAAAACAAATTCAAAATTATCAAAAATATCCAATATTTATTTTTTAACAATGAATACTATTATTTTAATGCCTACAAAAAACAAATATCAAATAATACATCAAAATACAAATCAATTTAAACAATAAAAACATAAAAAAGTGGTGATTGAAATTGAACACAGATTAATTAATAAATTTGTAATGTTTACTCTTGTTATTGTACATATGTATTTATTATGTTATCTATACTTGATGAACTTCGGGATCTAAAATTAATTCGTTAACTTTCAAAAGATCTATGGCGTCTTCATCAAGTTCCTTCGCGTTTTTAATATACAGTTTTCTAATGCTGGTTATGTAAGGATCTGAAGTATAAAGAAAAGTCTGAAATACGTTCTCGTTTGTAGCGAATCTGGAGCATTTTCTAACATGATGTAGACGACATTTTTTATAATACTTATTACGGGATTATTGTGGTTCCACTCAGAGCAGCTTGCATTGTGAAAAAATCTTCTGGCAGTATTACCGTCATTAGTATTACCACTTACTTGTCCTGGTTTGTCGATGATCGTTCCTTTTCTTCGCTTGTGGCTGACCATGTTTGGGAATTGTAATGGAATTTGTGATTGCAATGTGATATATGTGCTCGCTGGCCTCTTAATTGGAAGCCAAATATGTAGGTAAGGTACCGTGGCTATGTGCCGATGTGACATAGCACCACCTGAGGTGACAGTGTGATATCACAGGAGCATTTAGTTTAATGTAGGTGAATGCACTCTTGTGTCAAAAGACGGAACTAAACTCATAGCATTCTCGACTACAAAAGGTTGATGTGGTCTCGGTGGGTGGAGCTCTCTCGTACCTTAGCTCTCATCAAAAAAAATCTATTTAAGAATACTTGAAACTTCATCTTACGAGTGTGCATTAGGGCGCAAGGTCTATGGTGACATTCGACTCTTGCGTTCTTCACCCTACCCTACCACGATCTTCAATCTAAAATTGTATTGGAAGATGCCCACGTAAATTTCTCTCATCTTTTTATGTTGCCATGCCTACCAGGAATTAGAAGAAGACTTAACACATCATTGTTTCCTTTTTTGAAACTTTACAAATTCATATTTTGGTTTTATTAAACAACTTCTAATTCTAAACTTAGCTAAACAAACAAACAGCATTAAACTTTAAATTATATGAATTGGTTCTTAATAAAAACGAATTCTCTCATACTTATGTACTTCCTTACGTGGCTTTGCAAGCGACTAATAAATATGTTTAAACCTTAAACTCTTTAATCCCTAATGTTTTGGTTTCCGACTCAGAGAGATTTATGAATGAAAAGCAAATGCAATTACAAATAGATCAATGAGATCAAAAGCAAAAAAAAATCCAAATCAACGGTCATTGTGTCTTTGACAAATATTAAATTTACCTGGAGTTTTACTTTTTGCTTTTTTTTCAATTTACGTTTTCGCTGATTTTATGTAAATGATTAGCTGTCACCAAATCAACAAACGTACGTTTGTAATTATGTAAGTTATAACAGCAGTATCCAGCGGTTGACCCATTTACTCACGTTGCTGAACATGTGACCGCGCTATGTTGCGTGTTGAAGTTTCGCTGAAGCAACACACGCGCAGAATAAGCGGAAGTTAATTGGGACAACGATTGGTGTAGTTGCAGAAATTGTGATTGAACAGCATAATCTGGTTTTAGTTAAGTAAAGTATTTTTTATACAATAATTGGTTAGCATAGTATAATTACTTTAACACAAGAACTTAGCTGCTAGGTAACTTGTTGCTCGAGTTAGTTCAGTTTGGATTGTGCAAGAGCACTGAATAAATTTTATAACGTTAACATATTTCCCGTGTTTATTTTAATTCGGTGAACGGGCAGTTCACCGCAACTTTATTTTTTTATCGCCTCGCCTGCTGTGAGGCTGGCGCCCGAGCAGTTCTCGGTGCAGAGTGTATACAATTTGGTAAAATGGACCAATTAGCAAAAAAGTATTTAAATCGAACATAAAAAAAGTAAAGGGAAATTAAAGTGAAAGAAAATAATACGTATTAAGAAAAAAAGTATTTAAAACAGACACAAAATAAAGTAAAGTGAAACAAAATAATAAGTACTAAGGAAAATATAAATTAGTAAATCGAGCACTCAGAAAAAACAGAGTGAGAACGAAATCATAAAAACAAGTACCTGAGTGTCAAGAACCAAAACACCAACAGCGGCCGAATGAAATTTTGCTATTGGTGTGTAGATAGCACAACTGTTAACAATTTTTTTTTCTTTTCTATATATTCCTAGAAACATGAACATTGAGGATATGAAAAAATTCCTTATGGAAATAAATGGCGCAGTAAATGCCACTCTCTCGAAACTAAACCGCTTCGAGGAGCGCCTCAAAAGTGTCGGAAGAAAGAGCAATGTAGAGTCCGTACAGAGACTCAGCCAAAATTTGGTAAGACTAGAAGAACAGCTAGAGGATATGCGCAGACAATCTGCAGACACCGACCCAGAACCAGTAGAGGAGCCACTCGTAAGCCCTCGGATTGAGGGCGAACTGAATGAAATTTCCAAACTTCCAGATTCAAGGAACTCCAAATATTTGACGGATCACGAGAACACCATTCCTCTTGGATCCACAGCGCAGAGCAAATCGTTAGGGATTATCAGGTTGCTCGGCACAAGCCGATTTATAGGGCCATATTAAGGCATATTAGGTATAATATTAGGGCGCAGCAGACGCTGCACTGGTATCCCACAATATCCTGGATGCTGATTGAAAAAGTATTAAGGAAATCCTTTCCCTGCACTATGCCGATGCCAGATACATTGAAACGCTCGAACAACAACTAACCCACATGATTCAGAGACGGCAAGAAGTCTCCGAATTTTACGCTCAAATCAACAAGCAATTATCTCTAATGATAAACACTATCAATACGGAAAAAACGAGCATAAGGAAAGAGTTGAGGCTTTGGCGGAGACGCACCGAAACGTCTTTATAAGAGGTCTAAATGGTGACTTGTCGACGCTGCTCCTCATACAGAAACGAAAATCCTTACCAGAGGCATACTCATCATGCCTCGCATTTATGAACGTGGATAGCAGAAATGCCGTTTATAGAGCCCCACAAACATTCAACAGAAATAACAGAATGTTCACTGATGTATATCAATCGCGACATTTGCAGCAAGGCAAGAGGGATTATCCACCTCAGTACCAATCTACATATAGGTATACAGCTCCAACAAACAAAAGTTTTATAAATAGGGTCCCAAGCCAGTTAGGATCAAACCCATACCACCCAGAGTCAGGACAATCTCGCGCTGGCGCAACAACAACAGCCACTCAGGCGGCACAAGAATGGATGCTGACCCATCTTCCCAAAACCGGCAATCCAATACCTCCAATTTTCCAAGAAACGACAGGACCTAGTTCTTCAGGGTTTCAGCAAACAAACAACAAAAATTGTTCCATTTGGTGCCAATAGATGAAGAGGGGGCATAGAAGGCACTATAGAAAGCAATAAGGAACAACCCACCGCGGATCAATTAAATTTTACGGTAGGGGCCTCGTGTCCGGCGTACCGTATTTAGAATACACCACGCAAGGTCAGGGAACACTCAAGTTTTTAGTGGATACGGGGGCAAACAAGAACTATATTAGCGAGCGTATAGCGCAAAATACCATTTCGGTGGAGAAGCCTTTCTATGTATTCTCTGCGGGGGGAGAAATAAAAATAGACAGAAAAGTGTGCGGAATTTTTTTTTAAATTCGTTGGTAAAGATCTACATACCACAATCTTTGTTCTTCCAGGACTCAAATCCTTCGATGGCATCATAGGTGACGATACACTAACAGAGATTAAAGCAGTGTTAGATAGGGAATTAAATCTACTCATACTAAAGCCAGATATTTTTCTGCCCCTTAAGCGACAAAAGGTACAAGAAGTCAATCGTATCAACTTAGAAATTTCCTAAATGGTTACTATACCAAATTTTTAAAGGCCACGTTGAAGTGATGATAAGATTAACTGACCTTATCACCGTTGACCTTATGTCACATTAAATTATTGCATTTGCATCGGTTCTTGATACGTTTGGAAACTTTCAATTCAACTTGTGGCCATTCTAAATAAGGTCAACTGACCTTATGTCCTTTATCTTTGTCACATTCCAATAAATTATTGCATTATCAGCGGTCTTTGTTACGTGCGCAAAGCTTTAATTGGCCTTAGGGCCATATCATATGGTCATAAGCTAAATTTACCTTATGTCTATTGTTTAATCAAACTTCTGAAAATTGGTGAAAATTATGCCCAAAGATTCCGTTATATACATACATACACACATACATGCATACATGTAGCGTTGTGCTTATATATTAAGTACACGTTTTGCTTACGAATTTAATACAAACTTTATTGAGCAATGTTTGACCGAGTCGCGTGTGTATCCCTTAACATGTCATCTCAGAAGAAGGAAAATATATTTTTTATCAGCTGCTAAGACCAGCAAACTCAATACGATAACGGATTGTTTAGCGGGATAACTAGTCGCTCTGAGAGAATGGAAAGCTAATACATTTTACATTTTACATATGAGTAGTGGCGGGGTTGCCACATGCCTCCCCTTGTTAAATTTTTTAAGTTTACAAATTCATTTTATATACATTTAAGTTTACGAATTCATTTTATATACAAGTTATACTATTAAGAAATTAATACAAATTATAATGTTTGCGTAATAAATTTAAACGTCAGCTGCAAAGTGAATATGTCGTGAAGCTCGACTTGTACTTGGCTCTTCCTGTGTGTTATCAGCTGGTTGGTCGTCTTAAATTTCATATACAGGTTTTAGACGATCCACAGATACAGTAGAACGTTGGCCTTGTATGTCCACGCAAAAAGTTTTACCATGTCTTGAAACAACGCGATATGGTCCTTGGTATGGTGCTTTCAGAGAGGGCCCGATTTGGCCTTGGCGGACCAGAACGTGTGAGCATGTGTCCAGTTCCCTGAAACGAAACAAAGAACGCTTACCATGTCGGGACATATCGGCTGGTGCCAAATTGTGGAAATGATTTCTTAAGTATTTGAGTAGACCGTATGTAGTTTGGTCGTTGTTTGCCGGATTAATAAATTCGCCAGGAAGCCTTATTGGCTCACCATAAACTAACTCGGCCGGTGTCGTGGAGATATCGTTTTTCCAAGCGGCGCGCAAGCCCATGAGTACTATAGGCAGTGCGTCATACCAGGTTTCGCTGTGGCATAGCAACGCTGCCTTGAGCTGCCTGTGTAGGCGTTCGACGAGCCCGTTAGCCTGTGGATGGTAAGGCAAAGTTTTTAGGTGGCTGATGCCGAACATTTGCGAAAGTTGACGAAACATCGTGGACTCAAATTGTCCACCACGGTCTGACGTTATTCTGAGTGGAACACCGTATCTAGCTATCCAATGGTAAAAAATTGCTCTAACGATCGTTTCTGTGTTACCATTTTCCAGTGGAATCGCTTCAGGAAAGCGCGTAAAGCGATCAATTATTGTTAAACATTGCGTAAACCCTTTTGAGAATGGCAGCGTGATAAGATCTACGTGAATGTGTTGAAATCGATGAGTGGTTAATTGAAATCTTGCAGGTACTGTGACGACGTGGCGCTGAATTTTGTTCCGCTGGCATTGAATGCAGGCCCTCGCCCATGCACGACAGTCCTTATTCATCGCTGGCCACACGTAGCGGCTTGTTAACAATTTTTGGGAGCAGCGTACACCTGGATGCGAGAGGGAATGCAGCGAATCGAATACTGCTCTTCTCAGAGATGCAGCGACAAATGGTCGCACTACGCCAGATGATACATCGCAGTACAAGCTTACCTTATGTTCTTGAAAATACAGCTTTTTTAGTTGAAGTGTCGGATTCGGTAAATTAATGAGTTGTATGAGTTCGACGTCTTCGTTTTGAGCATCAGCTAACTGCTGCGCTGATACCGCTGCTGAAATCAGTTCGACTCGCGATAATAGATCCGCCACTATGTTGCTTTTCCCGCAGACGTGCTTTATTTCGGTGGTGAATTGACCGATGAAATTTATTCGGCGGAACTGCCATGGTGAAGCACGTTCTGCCCTTTGTTTAAAAATATGTTGTAATGGCTTATGGTCAGAATATATCTCTACATGCCGGCCTTCAAACAGATATCGAAAGTGTTTAACTGCTTCGTATATTGCATGTAGCTCTCGATCATACGTTGATAGCTTGCGTATTGAGTCGGGTAGTGTACGACTGAAAAAAGCTAGTGGCTGCCAGGAACCATTCACGTGTTGTTGCAAAACCGCACCAACTGAAGAACTGGAGGCATCTGTGAAGATTACTACGTTCGCCTCGATATTCGGATGTGCCAGTTCGGCGCAATTTGCAAGTGCCTCCTTAGACCTTTCAAATGCATCTATCATTATTGGCGTCCATTGTACAGGATGTGATCCTCGTACCTCAGGCCCTGATAATGAATTGTTCAATGGGGAAAGAAGCTCTGCTGCATTTTTAATGAACTTTCGGTAAAAGTTTATCATACCGACGAAAGCACGAAGCTTCTTCACTGTTGCTGGTGGCGTTAGTTCTCGTATTGCTTTTACTTTGTCGGATAGTGGTTTTATACCGTGGCATGTGATATGATGTCCCAGAAATTTAACTTCCGGTTGACCGAAGCAAGATTTGGCAACGTTGATAACAAGCCCATGATCGTGAAGACGTTGAAACAATGTTCGTAGGTGACATATATGCTGATGCTCATTGTCTGAAGCAATGAGTATATCATCGATATACGGGAAAACGAAGGGCAGGTCACGCGTAACTTCATCGATGAAGCGCTGAAAGGTTTGGGCCGCATTTCTCAAACCGAATGTCATAAACGGGAATTCATATAGACCGAAAGGCGTGATAATCGCTGTTTTCTTTATGTCATCTTCAGCGAATGGGATCTGGTTGAATGCTCTGACGAGGTCTACAGTTGAAAATATTGTTTTGCCGTGTAGGTTGACACCAAAATCTTCTAAGTATCGAACAGGATACCTGTCAGGCACTGTACGATCATTAAGACGACGGTAGTCTCCACATGGGCGAGGCTCACCTGATTTCTTGGCAGCTAGGTGCAACGGAGATGACCACGGACTGTCGGACGGACGAGCTATTCCAAGCGTTAACATTTTAGCGAACTCATCTTTCGCAATTTTTAGTTTTTCTGGCGCAAGGCGACGAGCCTTACTTGAAACTGGTGGGCCATCCGTTGTTTTAATATGATGCACTGTGGAGTGCTTCGTTCGTTTGAATGCGCCGTCAGGTTTTGTTATTGCCGAAAATTCTTTCAAAAGATAACTGTACGGCGAGTTTTTCGGCAGAACTTTTATTGATTCGATTTGCGCTGCCTTTCGCATTCTCCCATTCGAAGATATGCCGGTTTTTTCGTCGCTAATTTTTTGATGTTTCAAGTCGACCAATATACCAAAGTTGCTTATGAAGTCGGCTCCAATGATGGGCTGCGAAACGTCGGCGATAACGAAGCGCCATGTAAATTCGCGTCGCAAGCCAAAGTTCAGTAAAAGCGTATGGTGTCCGTATGTTTCAATTATTGCATCTGTAGCAGTGTATAATTGATAGCCAACGGGGGTTACTTTTGTTTTGATACGGAATCGGGGGAAGACGGAGAGGTCGGCTCCAGTGTCCACCAGGAATTGCATCCCAGTGTACCGGTCTGTGAGGAAAAGGCGGCGCGATGTTTTTATTGGAGAGTCTTCGACCGCCACTATTGACCCTCCTTCGCGTTTCCCGGAAATTTACACCCTGGTAGGCAGCGCCGTGCTTGGTTACCGAATTTTTTGTGGAATCGGCAAAAACCTTCCGCGGAAAAACGCGTGCGGCTGTGAGATGTGCTGCGCCCACCTGAATTTTGGTGTGTTCTAACTTTTCCACGCGGTTTTCTTAGATTTAAGTTTTCCAGGTGTTTTCGGATTTCTGAAATTTCCGCGCGTAAAGATTGCTCTTCAGAAACAGCGGTTATTGAATGTGAAACGCTGGGAATAACCTCATGAATTTTATCTGCAAGACGGCTTAAAACTTCTAATGACGCGTCGGGTTGTGCTGCTAAACATGCGCGTGTCTGTGGTGAGAGTTGTGACTGCCACCTTGCCTTAATGACGTTATCTGGTACATCTGGGCATAGACTGCGTAGGTGACGGTAAAACTGAGATGGTGTACGATCACCAATTTGTTCTCCGTCCAACAACTGAAGTAGCTTAGCATCTTTTGATTTTGTTAAGCGTTCGATTAAAGTTTGCTTCAATGTTGTGTATGGGGTTGACGTTGGGGGACGTAATATAATATCTTCCACTTCGGCTGCTGACTGCGTGTCTATAAGCGAGACCGCATGATGAAACATATCATTTTCGTTTGTTACGAAACGAATCCTAAATTGTGATTCCAATTGGGCGAACCACAATGCAGGGCGTTCAGGAGAAAATGGTGGTGCGCGGACAGTCATATTGACCTTAATTGCTGGCAATTGGGTGGAAGAACTTGGATCGCCATTCTCACTCATATCAACTTATTTGTCGTATACAAATTGATAATAATAAAACAACGAAAATCAAACCTGATTCGTTTTAGCTTGTGTGCTAAGTTAAACAAAATACTTATCGTAGATTTTCGATGGTTGAGCACTTTTTCTTTATCAAAAACGTCGGGGTCACCAATGTAGCGTTGTGCTTATATATTAAGTACACGTTTTGCTTACGAATTTAATACAAACTTTATTGAGCAATGTTTGACCGAGTCGCGTGTGTATCCCTTAACATGTCATCTCAGAAGAAGGAAAATATATTTTTTATCAGCTGCTAAGACCAGCAAACTCAATACGATAACGGATTGTTTAGCGGGATAACTAGTCGCTCTGAGAGAATGGAAAGCTAATACATTTTACATTTTACATATGAGTAGTGGCGGGGTTGCCACATACATACATACAACCCAAGCTAATAGAAGGTAGGCGAAAGAGACTCTATCGATTTGATCGGTGGTACCGTCTAGTGATTTTATTTGGATTGCGGATATAAAAAAATGGCATTGCGATAAGTCATCCCCACATGTTTTTTGCTATAACTTTCATTCAAAAAAATGGTCAACATAATACTAGTATAAGTATACTATGCGTCGGACTCGGAGACCAAAATTAGTAGAAAACAAGTAAGGAAGGCTAAGTTCGGGTGTAATCGAACATTACATACTCAGTTGAGAGCTATGGAGACAAAATAAGGGAAAATCACCATGTAGGAAAATGAACCTCGGGTAACCCTGGAATGTGTTTGTATGACATGCGTATCAAATGGCAGGTATTAAAGAGTATTTTAAGAGGGAGTGGGCCATAGTTCTATAGGTGGACACCTTTTCGAGATATCGCCATAAAGGTGGACCAGGGCTGACTCTAGAATTTGTTTGTACGATATGGGTATCAAATGAAAGGTGTTAATGAGTATTTTAAAACGGAGTGGGCCTTAGTTCTATAGGTGGACGCCTTTTCAGTATATCGTTATAAAGATGGACCAGGGGTGACTCTAGAATGCGTTTGTACAATAAGGGTATCAAACGAAAGGTGTTAATGAGTGTTTTAAAAGGTAGTGGGCCTTAGTTCTATGGGTTGACGCCTTTTCGAGATATTGCCATAAAGGTGGACCAGGGGTGACTCTAGAATTTGTTTGTACGATATGGGTATCAAATGAAAGGTGTTAATGAGTATTTTAAAAGGGAGTAGGCCTTAGTGCTATAGGTGGACGCCTTTTCGGGATATCTTTATAAAGGTGGACCAGGGGTGACTCTAGAATTAATTTGTACGATACGGGTATCAAATGAAAGGTGTTAATGAGTATTTTAAAAGTGGGTGGACCTTAGTTCTATGGGTGGACGCCTTTTCGAAATATCGCCATAAAGGTGGACCAGGGATGACTCTAGAATGCGTTTGTACAATATGGGTATCAAACGAGAGGTGTTAATGAGTATTTTAAAAGGGAGTGGACCTTAGGTCTACAGGTGGACGCCTTTTCGAGATATCGCCATAAAGGTGGACCAGGGGTGACTTTAGAATTAATTTGTAAGATATGGTTATCAAATGAAAGGTATTAATGAGTTTTTTAAAACTGGGTGGGCCTTAATTCTATGGGTGGACGCCTTTTCGAGATATCGCCATAAAGGTGGACCAGGGATGACTCTAGAATTTGTTTGTACGATATGGGTATCAAATGAAAGGTGTTAATGAGTATTTTAAAAGGGAGTGGGCCTTAGTTCTATAGGTGGACGCCTTTTCGGGATATCGCCATAAAGCTGGACCAGGGGTTACTTTAGAATTTTTTTACGATATGGGTGTCAAATGAAAGGTGTTAACGAGTATTTTAAAAGGGGGTGGGCCTTAATTCTATAGGTGGACGCCATTTCGGGATATCGTTATAAAGGTGGACCAGGGTTGACTCTAGAATGCGTTTATACATTATGAGTATCAAACGAAAGGTGATAATGAGTATTTTAAAAGGAAGTGGGCCTTAGTTCTATAGGTGGACGATTTTTCGATATATCGCCATAAAGGTGGACCAGGGGTGACTCTATAATGTGTTTGTACAATATGGGTGTCAAATTAAAGGTATTAATAAGAATTTTAAAAGGGAGTGGTGGTAGTTGCATATGTGAAGGCGTTTTCGAGATATCGACCAAAATGTGGACCAGGGTGACCCAGAACATCATCTGTCGGGTACCGCTAATTTATTTATATATGTAATACCACGAACAGCCATGATTCCAAGGGCTTTTGATTTCGCCCTGCAGAGCTTTTTCATTTTCTTTTACTTAATATGGTAGGTGTCACACCTATTTTACAAAGTTTTTTTCTAAAGTTATATTTTGCGTCAATAAACCAATCCAATTACCATGTTTCAACCCTTTTTTCGTATTTGGTATGGAATTATGGCACTTTTTTCATTTTTCGTAATTTTCGATATCGAAAAAGTGGGCGTGGTCATAGTAAGATTTCGGCCATTTTTTATACCAATAGAAAGTGAGTTCAGGTAATTATGTGAACTGAGTTTACCATTTACCATTTATTTACCATTTATTTATTTATTAAGTCTATGAACACATGTTCTTACAGACTACCAATGAAAAAACTTACAGCATATTATTAACAAAATTCTTACAGACTACTAACAATTTTCATACAATTAAAAAACTGATTACAATTAAGAAATACAAAAACTTAACAAGTCAGTGAAAAACTAGCACTTACAGACTAATATAAAAGAATTGATAACTAAAAAACACACTTTAATAAATTAATAAACACGTTCTTCGACAAAGAGAAATCAAGTTCGACAAAATATGAGATCTTATAAAATTCATTCATAGCGCGGGTAATTGGGGCATTTCTCGCATAATTAGTTCTACTGTTAATGCCATAAAAAGGGTAAGAGCTTCTAAGTTCTCTTCTTGGAACAGTAAAATTAATTTTCTCAAGAAGAGCAGCACAATCTGTATCCCCATGGATGATGCAATATAAAAAGGTCAAAGAAATAATAGACCTTCTCGCTTCTAAGGTTTTAAGATTTAAAAGAAGTAAACGTGCATTATATGAGGGAAGAGGGCTAGTAAATCTAAGTGACCGCAGACAGTATTTAAGAAAAACTTTTTGAACTCTCTCAATCCTATTAATTGCAAACTGTTGGAACGGTCGCCAAATGATAGTGGCATACTCGAGATGAGATCGTACAAATGAATTGTAGAGCAATTTGAGTGTATACGGGTCAGAGAACTCTGCACTATTACGCCGAATAAAACCAAGCATTGCATACGATTTGGCTATGATAAAGTTTACATGGCTGTTGAAAGAAAATTTGGTATCATAAACCACACCAAGGTCCTTGATTTTATCAAGAGTCTGCAGTGGTTTGTTATCAATGGTATATGAACTATTAAAATTAAAGCGCAATTTAGAGTAGGTTACGTGAAAGCATTTATTAATATTTAAAGAAAGGTGCGATCTAGCGCACCAGGAATAGAGATTATTAATTTCACACTGAAGTTCGAACATATCACGCGAAGACTTTATAATGGAGAAAACTTTAAGATCATCAGCGTACAAGAGAAACCTAGCATACGAAAACCAAGTGCTGGTGTCGTTGATGAACAGGACAAAGAGCAAGGGTCCAAGAATACTGCCCTGCGGAACACCGGAATTTGCAAGGTATGGATCGGATGATACACCATCAATGCAGACAATACACCATCTGTTAATTAAATAAGAATTTAGCCACTGCAGAAAATTTGAGTGAAAACCAAGAGAGGAAAATTTATGAATAAGGATCTCATGTGATACCTTATCGAAGGCTTTGGAGAAGTCAGTATAAATACAATCCACCTGGTATCCAGATGCAAAAGCAGATATACAATACTCACTAAACTCCACTAGATTGGTGACCGTCGAACGTCCCGCAACAAAACCATGCTGTTTGGCACAAATTAGGCTCTTCACTGAAAAGTATAACTTGTCTTTTACAACACATTCAAATAACTTCGAAACAGTAGTGAGCTTTGATATAGGTCTGTAGTTACAGACATCATTCTTATTTCCAGATTTGTAGATAGGAGTTATCGATGCAAGTTTCCAAGCATCAATAAACTCCCCGCACTGAAGTGACATATTAAACAGGATCTCAAGAGGTAAAACTAAGGCCGGACAACCTTTAAAAAAGGCACTTGAGAGACCATCAGAATCTGTCTTGACCGACTGCTTTAAATTAGTAATACCACTTGAGATCTCATCACATGAAATCGACATTGAAACGAAATCCAGAGCAGAATTTAAATCAGATGCAAAGTCGAAAGAAGGGGCATCATCATAGGATGCAAAATTGGCACTAAAATAGTCCGCAAACAGGTTCACTACCGCATTAGGATTTGTAGCTACACTATCTTGGTAAAAGACAGAAGCAGAAACCGAGGAGCAGGTCCTCTTAGATTTAATACAACTCCAAAATGTTTATGTATTGGACTTAATATTTGTCTCAAAGCTAAGAATATAGTTTTTGTAAAGAAACTTATCCAAGCAGTTAAACTCCTTTAGGTACTGCTGATACTTCTCGTAAAAGAACAGATTCTTGGTCTGACTAAACTTTTTTGTAGTATTTGTTTCGCAAATTCTTCAATTTTTTTAAACCCTTAGTATACCAAGGTAATTTATACGGTTTTTTCTTAAAGACTGGAACATGCCTGAAACATAGGTTAAAATCTCATAGCAAATGCTAATATCTGAGGAGGAAAAAAGATCAACCCAGTTAATATCCGAGAAAACATGTTTAAGTATAGACATGTCGCACCGTGCAAAATTAAAAGCGATATCATCATTTACAGAGGGTACACAAAACACATAAAACTCAAGTTTAAGAACAATAGTAGTGTGATGCATATCCGACGGAGCAAATGGTGCATGGCATTCGGAAATGTTAAAATTAATATTATCACTGAGGAATATAAGATCTAATATTCTGTCAAGCCAGTTAGTGAAGTTATTGATTTGCAGCAAGTTTAAGCTTAGCATGTTATCTATAAAATAAGTCTCATAGGACTTCAATATATTATTTGGCATGAGGCCCGAACCACAGAAACCCTGAGACCAAGTGACATCACTTAGATTAAAGTCACCTAAAATACATATATGATTATCACCAAGCTTATTAAGAACTACAGATGAAATATTGTCAGCATGAGCTTTATAAAGATCTTCAGAACTATTCGGCGGAATATAAGATGCCATCAAGAATAGAGAGCCGGAGTACGTAGAGCCACTAACTTTAACACAGAGTTGGTCAAGTAGCGAATCGATATTATCCAGCTGAATTAGGGAAGCATTATACTTGCGTTGAGCTGCAATAAGTACACCCCCACCGCGAGAACGCCCAGTTTTTTCGGCATCCCTGTCTTTACGGAAAACGACAAACAAATTGGGATCGAAGAATTCGCCATCAAACAAATCTGGAGTCAGCCAAGTTTCAACAATGACAAAAATATCATACTCTAACTGCGAGCTCAGCGACTTAACATCATGCGCTTTTGTTCTGATGCCAGAAGCATTTTGAAAATAGATATTTAGTTGCTTGTTGACAGGATTAGTATTGCCACTGGCCACTAACGGCAATTCGATTGCCTTACCTCTTTGGGAAAAAAACGAAATGACCGAACGTTCATCCCAGCAGGCCACAAATCTGGTGATAAAACGGCATCATATAGTGTTTCTGTAACACCAAGCTTAAAGTTGACTTTTGTTAATGAGTCAAGAGGAGTGTCATTTTTTATAAGCCTTTTGCAGGCAAAGTTAGACTTATCAGCCTTCAGATGTCTTACCAGATAAATAATGATATCGTTAGAGGAAACTGATGGCTGAAATGATGATAAGTGCAGCCAACTCATACTAACTACACCCAATTCTGTACTTATATTTGATCCAACAAAATTTGGCTTACGGCGGTTAAAATTTTCGTTGCGTTTACTTTGTACAGAAGGAGTTGTAGTTACAGACTTCACAGTAGTAGAAGATGCAGATATTATAGTTGATGCCAAACTCGAAGACGAATTTGAAATTGAAGTCGAACACGAAGCAGCAGTATTCAACTGCTTGTGACGCTTAGTTACAGCATTACGCATTTTGTTATTATTTCCATCACTTTCACAAGTATCATTGGAAAAGGCAGGATCAGATCTGAGTACCGAAGAAAACAAGCTAATGTTATTAGCAGAGGCATTAACAGTATTTGACTGTAAGTTCGGATTAGAAGATGGAGCATTTATGTTATCAGCACCTTCTGTTGCTAACGTATTAATGCTTACAATTTCAACAGTAGAAGCATTCATGTTGACAACGGTACCAGCAACATTAGATGTTACTTCATTCATGTTAGCAGCAGCGTTTATATTATCAACAGCACCAGCCCTGTAGTCAGGAATGCCGTCAACAGTATGAGCACACTCCGCAACAGTTTGTTTAGAAACAGAGCCAAAAGCAGAATTCGAGAAAGCGTAGGTATTCAACGGCAATTCTGCATTAAATTTAGCAATGTCAGCTTTTAAGTGCCTGAGCTCATTAGAAACGGCTGTGTTATTTTCACACAGTGACTGGTACATAGAGCGAAGCTCAATTTGCAAGTCACTAACTTGAGTACGTAGGTGGGTACCTTCAGCTACCGATGATTCAAGCAAACACAAGAGCTTTGCATTATTAGACTTTAGCGAAGTAATTTCTCTCATTAAGCACTTAAGTGTTGATTCGACACTGAACATATTATTAGTATTATTGCTTTTGATTACAGCATCACCATCCGATTCGTTCGGAAAAGTATTGTTTAGAGAGAGAGGCGGTGAGCGAATAGAACTGCGACGCTCACACGCACAAGCATTACAATAAAAAGCACTATTGGATTCGTTTAAAAAGTCGAGATCGGTCTGCAACACACCCACACAAGGCAGATGAAAAAAATTGCAGCACTTAGCACATTGAACCTTTGGTTGAGTGCGATCAACCCTAAGACCACAACTACACGGCATTTTAGGAGTATATATGTAAATACTTGGAAAATTAAAACAAAAAAGCGCAAGCAAGCAATTACAAAACACGTCCGTATTGCTGCGAGTATGGAACTGGAGTTTAGTAAAGATATATCGATTTTTGCTCCAGTTATCGTGTTAACGGCCGAGCGGAAGGACAGACGGTCGACTGTGTATAAAAACTGGGCGCGGCTTCAACCGATTTCGCCCTTTTTCACAGAAAACAGTTATCGTCCTAGAATCTAAGCCGCTACCAAATTTCACAAGGATTGGTAAATGTTTGTTCGACTTATGGCATTAAATGTATCCTAGACAAATCAAATGAAAAAGGGCGGAGCCACGCCCATTTTGAAATTTTCTTTTATTTTTGTATTTTGTTGCACCATATCATTACTGGAGTTAAATGTTGACATAATTTACTTATATACTGTAAAGATATTACATTTTTTGTAAAAATTTCACTTAAAAAAAATTTTTTTTTTAAAGTGGGCGTGGTCGTTCTCCGATTTTGCTAATTTTTTTAAGCATACATATAGTAATAGGAGTAACGTTCCTGCCAAATTTCATCATGATATCTTCAACGACTGCCAAATTACAGCTTGCAAAACTTCTAAATTACCTTCTTTTAAAAGTGGGCGGTGCCACGCCCATTGTCCAAAATTTTACTTATTTTCTATTCTGCGTCATAAGTTCAACCCACCTACCAAGTTTCATCGCTCTGTCCCTCTTTGGTAATGAATTATCGCAATTTTTCGATTTTTCGAAATTTTCGATATCGAAAAAGAGGGCGTGGTTATAGTCCGATATCGTTCATTTTAAATAGCTATCTGAGATGAGCGCCCAGGAATCTACATACCAAATTTCGTCAAGATATCTCAAAATTTACTCCAGTTATCGTCTTAACGGACAGACGGACGGACGGACATGGCTTAATCAAATTTTTTTTCGATACTGATGATTTTGATATATGGAAGTCTATATCTATCTCGATTCCTTTATACCTGTAGAACCAACCGTTATCCAATTAAAGTTAATATACTCTGTGAGCTCTGCTCAACTGAGTATAACAACGAGGTCCATAACAGAACGACAGGTGAATCCAAGAAGAGAGGAATAGCATAGACAAAAAGAGCCCACGGCCGAAAGGCGGTAAAAGTAGGCCGAATGAAGTTCAAGAGTTCTGCTGACTCATATAACTTGCCTTTTCACTCACTCGATTTACTAACTTCGTTTAACTTTACGCGCAGCTTTTCGTTTAAAATGATAAAATGAGTCAACTCTGTCGCTCAACAAGTTAAAATGGCGCAGCTGTTGGGCGTGAGTGGCCGCGGGTTGAAATGCCGTCCACTCACATTTGTTTTGTTTTTATTTCTTTAAAAAAATGTATTTAATTCATTTCAACAACAGCGTTAACAAAACACATTGAAACGGTGATAAATTATAATTTTCAAGATAACAACGATAAAAGCTAACTTTGCACTATCGAATTTGTGAATAAAAAAGGTGATAAACTTATCGTTTGGCTAAATTAGTGGCAGCAAACTTCGTTAAACAACAAACGCTAAAGCGTTACACTTTTACCCTGCATAAAATGGCGGTGCAACTCTGCTAAACCAGCTGATGGTAACAATTTATTTTAGTAACTTCATAAATTTTTAGCGATGAAAATTTAAATGAAGGAAATAATTGCTAATTAATTTTCATTATTTTTGACAGCGCGTTTGTGAAAATCAGATGGTACACGGGGTAGCCATTTATGTTCTTTGCATCACTATAAATGTTGAAAATTTCCTGGGGTAGGAGTAACTTTATTAAGGCTTTACCATTCACTTAGGCAACAATTTATTTCAGAAAAGAAAACGCTATAAGACAAGATGCACATAAGGGATAGCGTCGCACTATAGAAAATAAAGGCCTGTTCTGATTAAATATCAATAAATTTTATATTTCTGAATATTAAGTTCTAAAATTTTGCGCAAATATAGAATAGGGTATATGGCTTCAAATGGAATGTAATTTATTATGATTTAATTTAAACCCATACTTTAAAAAATAAAAGAAATTCAAAATTATAAAAAATATCCCATATTTATTTCTTAACAATGAATATTATTATTTTAATGCCTACAAAAAACAAATATCAATCATACATCAAAATACAAATCAATTTGAATAATAAAAACATAAAAAATTGTGATTGATATTGAACACAGATTAATTAATTAATTGTAATGTTTACTATTGCTATTGTACATATGTGTTTATTATGTTATTTATACTTGATGATCTTCTGGATCTAAAATTAATTCGTTCACTCTCAAAAGATTTATGGCGTCTTCGTCAAGCTCCTTCACGTTTTTAGTATACAGTTTTCTAATTCTGGTTATGTGAGGATCTGAAGTATAAAGAAGAGTCTGAAATACGTCCTCGTTTGTAGCGAATCTTGAGCATTTTCTAGCATGATGTAGACGAATTTTTTTATAATCCTTATTACAGGGTTATTGTGATTCCACTCAGAGCAGCTTGCATTATGAAAAAATCTTCTGGCAGTATTATCGTCATTAGTATTACCACTTGCTTGTCTTGGTTTGTCGACGATCGTTTCTTTTCTCCGCTTGTGGCTGACCATGTTTGGGAATTATAATGGAATTTGTGATTGCAATGTGATATTTGTGCTCGCTGGACTCTTGATTGGAAGCCAGAGATGTATGTAAGGTACCGTGGCTATGTTATGGCGTCTTCATCAAGTTCCTTCACGTTTTTAGTATGCAGTTTTCTAATTCTGGTTATGTAAGGATCTGAAGTATAAAGAAGAGTCTGAAATACGTCCTCGTTTGTAGCGAATCTTGAGCATTTTCTAGCATGATGTAGACGCATTTTTTTATAATCCTTATTACAGGATTATTGTGATTCCACTCAGAGCAGCTTGCATTGTGAAAAAATCTTCTGGCAGTATTACCGTCATTAGTATTACCACTTACTTGTCTTGGTTTGTCGATAATCTTTTCTTTTCCCCGCTTGTGGCTGACCATGTTTGGGAATTGTAATGGAATTTGTGATTGCAATGTGATATTTGTGCTCGCTGGCCTCCTAATTGGAAGCCAAAGATATATGTAAGGTACCGTGGCTATGTACCGATGTGAGGTGATCTTCAATCTAAAATTGTATTGGAAGATACCCACGTAAATTTCTCTCACCTTTTTATGTTGCCATGCCTACCAGGAATTAGAAGAAAGACTTAACACATCATTGTTTCCTTTTTTAAAACTTTATAAATTCATATTTTGGTTTTATTAAACAACTTCCAATTCTAAACTTAGCTAAACAAACCTTTATAACGAGTAACACTCGTAATTCCAAACAGCATTAAACTTCAAATTATATGAATTGGTTCTTAATAAAAACAAATTCTCTCATAAGTATGTACTTCCTTACGTGGCTTTGCAAGCGGCTAATAAATATGTTTCAACTTTAAACTCTTGTATCCCTATTGCTTGGTTTCCGACTCAGAGAGATTTATGAATGAAAAGCAAATGCAATTACAAATGGATCAATGAGATCAAACGCAAAAAAAAATCCAATGCAACGGTCATTGTCTCTTTGACAAATATTAAATCTACCTGGAGTTTTTCTTTTTGCTTTTTTTCAATTTACGTTTTCGCTGCTTTGATGTAAATGATTAGCTGTCACCAAATCGACAAACGTACTTTTGTAATTATGTAAGTTATAACAGCAGTATCCAGCGGTTGACCCATTTACTCACGTTGCTGAGCATGTGACCGCGCTATGTTGCGTGTTGAAGTTTCGCTGACGCGACACACGCGCAGAATAAGCGAAAGTTAATTGGGACGACGATTTGTGTAGTTGCAGAAATTGTGATTGAACAGCATAATCTGGTTTTAGTTAAGTAAAGTATTTTTTATACAATAATTGGTTAGCATAGTATAATTAATTTAACACAAGAACTTAGTCGCTAGGTAAAATGTTGTTCGAGTTACTTCAGTGTGTATCGTGCAAGAGCACTGAATAAATTTTATAACGTTAACATATTTCTCGTGTTTATTTTAATTCGGTGAACGGGCAGTTCACCGCAACTTTAATTTTTTATCGCCTCGCCTGCTGTGACACTTAACTGGCGCCCGAGCAGTTCTCGGTGCAGAGTGTATAAAATTTGGTAAAAAAGGACCAATTAGCAAAAAATTATTTAAATCGAACAGTAAAGTGAAAGAAAAAAATACGTACTAAGGAAAAAAATATTTAAAACAGACACAAAAATAAAGTAAAGTGAAACAAAATAATAAGTACTAAGGAAAATATAAATTAGTAAATCGAGCACTTAGAAAAAACAGAGTGAGAGCGAAATCATAAAAAATAAGTACCAGAGTGTCAAGAACCAAAACACCAACAGCGGCTGACTGAAATTTTGCTATTTGTGAGTAGATAGCGCACCTGTTAACATTTTTTTTCTTTTCTATATATTCCTAGAAACATGAACACTGAGGAAATGAAAAAATTCCTTATGGAAATAAATGGCGCAGTAAATGCCTTTCTCTTGCAACTAAACCGCTTCGAGGAGCTCATAAAAACTGTCGAAACAAAGAGCAATATAGAGTCCATACAGGGACTCAGCCAACATTTCGTAAAATTAGAAGAACACCTAGAGGATGTGCGCAGACAACCTGCAGACACCTACCCACAACCAGTAGAGGAGCCACTCGTAAGCCCTCGGCGAACTAAATGAAATTTCTAAACTTCCAGATTCTGTCAAGGAACTCCAAACATTTAACAGATCACGAGACCACTATTCCTCTTGGACCCACAGCACATAGCAAATCGTTAGGGATTATCAGGTTGTTCGGCACAAGCCGATATATAGGGCCATATTAAGGCTATTAGGTATAAGATTAGGGGGCAGCAGACGCTGCACTGGTATCCAACACTATCCTGGATGCTGATTGGAAAAGTATTAAGGAAATCCTTTCCCTGAACTATGCCGATGCCAGATACATTGAAACGCTCGAACAGCAACTAACCCACATGACTCAGGGACGGCAAGAAGTCTCCGAATTTTACGCTCAAATCAACAAGCAATTATCTCTAATGATATACACTATCAACACGGAAAAATACGAGCATAAGAAACAGTTAAGGCTTTGGCGCAGACGCACCGAAGAAGGGCACTCGACGTCTTCATAAGAGGTCTAAATGGGGACATGCCGACGCTGCTGCTCATCATGCCTCGCGTTTATGAACGTGGATAGCAGAAATGCCGTTTATAGAGCCCAAAACATTCAACAGAAATAACAGAATGTTCACTGATGTATATCAGTCGCTTCATTTGCAGCAAGGCAACAGGGATTAACCACCTCAGTACCAATCTAGATATAGGTATACAGCTCCAACCAACAAAAGTTTTATAAATAGAGTCCCAAGCCAGTTAGGATCAAACCCATACCACCCAGGGTCAGGACAATCTCGCGTTAGTTATCAATATTTGCAGAGCTGGTGCAAATACAATAGCCCCTCAGGCACCACAAGAATGGGTGCTGATCCATCTTCCCAAAGCCGGCAATCCAATAGCTCCACTTTTCGAAGAAACGAAAGTCTAACAAGTATGGAAGGCTAAGTTCGGGTTTAACCGAACATTACATACTCAGTTGAGAGCTATGGTGACAAAATAAGGGAAAATAACCATGTAGGAAAATGAACCTAGGGTAACTCTGGAATGTTTTTGTATGAAATGTGCATCAAATGGAAGGTATTAAAGAATATTTTAAGAGGGAGTGGGCCATAGTTCTATAGGTGGACGCCAGTTAGGAATATCGCCATAAAGGTGGACCAGGGCTGACTCTAGAATCTGTTTGTACGATATGCGTCTCAAATGAAAGGTGTTAATGAGTATTTTAAAAGGGCGTGGGCTCAGTTCTATAGGTGAACGCCTTTTCCAGATATCGCCATAAAGGTGGACCAAGGGTGACTCTAGAATTTGTTTGTAAGATAAAGGTGGACCAGGGGTGGCTCTAGAATCTGTTTGTACGATATGGGCATCAAATGAAAGGAGTTAGTGAGTATTTTAAAAGGGCGTGGGCTTAGTTCTATAGGTGGACGCCTTTTAGAGATATCGCCATAAAGGTGGACCAGGGTGACTCTAGAATTTGTTTTTACGATATGGGTATCAAATGAAAGGTGTTAATGAGTATTTTAAAAGGGAGTGGGCCTTAGTTCTATAGGTGGACGCCTTTTCGGGATATCTCCATAAAGGTGGACCAGGGTTTACTCTAGAATTTGTTTGTACGATATGGGTACCAAATGAAAGGTGTTAATGAGTATTTTAAAAGGGAGTGGGCCTTAGTTCTATAGGTGGACGCCTTTTCGGGATATCTCCATAAAGGTGGACCAGGGGTGACGTTAGAATTTGTTTGTACGATATGGGTATCAAATGAAGGGTGATAATGAGTATTTTAAACGGGCGTGGGCCTTAGTTCTATAGGTGGACGCCTTTTCGAGATATCTCCATAAAGGTGGACCAGGGTGACTCTAGAATTTGTTTTTACGATATGGGTATCAAATGAAAGGTGTTAATGAGTATTTTAAAAGGGAGTGGGCCTTAGTTCTATAGGTGGACGCCTTTTCGGGATATCTCCATAAAGGTGGACCAGGGTGACTCTAGAATTTGTTTTTACGATATTGGTACCAAATGAAAGGTGTTAATGAGTATTTTAAATGGGAGTGGGCCTTAGTTCTATAGGTGGACGCCTTTTCGGGATATCTCCATAAAGGTGGACCAGGGGTGACGTTAGAATTTGTTTGTACGATATGGGTATCAAATGAAGGGTGATAATGAGTATTTTAAACGGGCGTGGGCCTTAGTTCTATAGGTGGACGCCTTTTCGAGATATCTCCATAAAGGTGGACCAGGGTTGACTCTAGAATTTGTTTGTACGATATGGGTACCAAATGAAAGGTGTTAATGAGTATTTTAAAAGGGCGTGGGCTTAGTTCTATAGGTGGACGCCTTTTCCAGATATCGCCATAAAGGTGGAACAAGGGTGACTCTAGAATGTGTTTGTACGATATGGGTATCAAATTAAAGGTATTAATGAGGGTTTTAAAAGGGAGTGGCCCTTAGTTGTATATATGAAGGCGTTTTCGAGATATCGACCAAAATGTGGACTAGGGTGACCCAGAACATCATCTGTCGGACACCGCTAATTTATTTATATATGTAATACCACGAATAGTATTCCTGGCAAGATTCCAACGGCTATTGATTTCGCCCTGCAAAGCTTTTTCATTTTCTTCTACTTAATATGGTAGGTGTCACACCCATTTTACAAAGTTTTTTTCTAAAGTTATATTTTGCGTCAATAAACCAATCCAATTACCATGTTTCATCCCTTTTTTCGTATTTGGTATAGAATTATGGTATCTTTTCATTTTTCGTAATTTTCGATATCGAAAAAGTGGGCGTGGTCATAGTCGGATTTCGGTAAATTTTTATACCAATACAAAGTGAGTTCAGATAAGTACGTGAACTGAGTTTAGTAAATATATATCGATTTTTGCTCAAGTTATCGGGTTAACGGCCGAGAGGAAGGACAGACGGTCGACTGTGTATAAAAACTGGGCGTGGCTTCAACCTATTTCGCCCTTTTTCACAGAAAACAGTTATCGTCCTAGAATCTAAGCCGCTACCAAATTTCACAAGGATCGGTAAATTTTTGTTCGACTTATGACATTAAAAGTATCCTAGACAAATTAAATGAAAAAGGGCGGAGCCACGCCCATTTTGAAAATTTCTTTTATTTTTGTAATTTGTTGCACCATATCATTATTGGAGTTGAATGTTGACATAATTTACTTATATACTGTAAAGATATTAAATTTTTTGTTAAAATTTGACTTAAAAAAAATTTTTTTTTAAGTGGGCGTGGCGTGGTCGTTGTCCGATTTTGATAATTTTTATTAAGCATAAATTTCATCTAAATCCAGATATTTTTTTTGCCCCTTAAGCGACAAAAGGTACAAGAAGTCAATCGTATCAACGTAGAAATTTCCCAAATTGTCACTATACCAAATTTTTAAAGGCCAAGTTGAAGTGTTGATAACCCTGCAGTCAAACCAACTAATTGTATACTAGAAGAATACTAGTTTGCCAAAAATCTCAACTAGTATGAGTTCTGTCTTTTTTCCATATTACTAACTGGTATTTTTAACACGGCGATGTCCTACGAAATATCAATTGTCAGCCTCTGCATCAGCATCATACCAATTGACAAACTAGTCATTATATACACCAACATCTTACCAGATGACATACTAGTCAGCATACCCATCAGACTCATAGCAATTAACATACTAGTCAGCCTTTGCGCCAGCATTATACCAGACGGCATACTATCTATTATATACACCAATATCATACCAATTGACATACTAGTCAGTGTATTCAACATCAACATACCAGTTGGCATACTAATCAGTCTATGCGTCAATGTAATAACCCTGCAGTCAAACCAACTAGTTGTATACTAGAAGAATACTAGTTTGCCAAAAATCTCAACTAGTATGAGTTCTGTCTTTTTTCCATATTAGCAACTGGTATTTTTAACACGGCGATGTCCTACGAAATATCAATTGGCAGCCTCTTCATCAGCATCATACCAATTGACAAACTAGTCATTATATGCACCAACATCATACCAGATGACATACTAGTCAGCATACCCATCAGACTCATACCAATTGACATACTAGTCAGTGTATTCAACATCAACATACCCGTTGGTAATAACAGTTGACATACTAGTCGATATTTGCATCAGCATCCTACTATTTAATATACTAGTCTCAGTTGGGTTGAAAAATTACTTGAAAATTGATAAATTAGCTTAAATTTATGTTTTTCATAATATTTCATATATATAAAAGGTATGTATATATATACATATGTATATAACTTTAAAATTTATCACTTCAATACATTATACTTTGGAATAAATTTTAATAAAAATACGTACATATATATGAAAACTAAAAAGTAAAGGAATAACACACGAATGTGACGCAATCTCAAGACGCAGGGCTAAGTTTATGTGTACACCATGGCCAGAACATTCCCAATTTAAATCCCTCAAGCTAAGAGAACTGCTAGGGTTCATCATGGAAGTCGGATGGGATGAGGTGCTGACCAAAAGTCGCAGTGCAATCCTCAATAAATTATCTATCTATCTAACGGAGAAGGAACGAACCAGTAGTGGTTGACTGTGTAAAAACAGGCCAAGCTGCACTAGCACCGTCCTGTTATGAGTGTTAATGGAGTTCAGAATGGTGGTAGTGATATGCACTTTACGGAAGTCATGCTTATGCCTGGATAACCGAACAATTTCATTTAATTGAGGGAATCATAACGGCTTTAAACGTTTTCGTTACTGACTAAAGGCATAATATCGGTAGATACTGGCTGGGTTCTGATCTTTCTCTGTTATTCTGGAAACTGATGCCCTCATGGCCAAGGTGTTTTGGCATCGGTATAGGTCTTCCGTCTGGGACTATTGATATGGAAGGCATGGCCTTTTCAATAACTTCTTTAACCTCTGTTGAGGAAACGGTGAGGGTTGACTCGTCATACTTGTGTTTATGTGCCCGTTGATTTGTACGATATCTAGCATTGTCAACTGAAGTATGCATTGAAAATTGGCTACAGAAAGCACTCGCGCATTTCCTCGAGCCGACAGACGAAATTCTAGTCAAACGAATTTTTTAAATACTAACTAGTATTAATAACACCACAAAATTATAGGCAATGAACCATTCTAAAACTGACCAGTATGATGAACGCCACGCAATTCTAGTCAATTAACTATTCAAAAGCTGACTAGTATGAATAAACCCACAAAATTCTAGTCAATGAACTAGAATGTTTGCTGACTACTTTGGCTTTTGACTGCAGGGAAGTATAACTGACCTTATCGCCGTTGAACTTATGTCACATTAAATTATTGCATTGGCATCGGTTCTTGATACGTTTGGAAACTTTCAATTCAACTTGTGGCCATTCTAAATAAGGTCAACTGACCTTATGTCCTTTATCTATGTCACATGCCAATAAATCATTGCATTGTCAGCGGTCTTTGTTACGTGCGCAAAGCTTTAATTGGCCTTAGAGCCATATCATATGGTCATAAGCTAAATTTACCTTATGTCTATTGATTAATCAAACTTCTGGAGATTGGTGAAAATTATGCTCAAAGATTCCGTTATATACATACATACATACACACACATACATACATAAATACATACCCTGCATTCAAACCAACTAGTTGTATACTAGAAGAATACTAGTTTGCCAAAAATTCCAACTAGTATGAGTTCTGTCTTTTTTCCATATTAGCAACTGGTATTTTTAACACGGCGATGTCCTACGAAATATCAATTGCCAGCTTCTGCATCAGCATTATACCAATTGACAAACTAGTCATTATATACACCAACATCATACCAGTTGACATACTAGTCATTATATACACCAACATCATACCAGATGACATACTAGTCAGCATACCCATCAGGGTCATACCAATTGACACACTAGTCAGCCTTTGCGCCAGCATTATGCCAGATGACATACTAGTTATTATATACACCAATTTCATACCAATTGACATACTAGTCAGTGTATTCAACATCAACATACCAGTTGGCATACTATTCAGTCTATGCATCATTGTAATACCATTTGACATACTAGTCGATATTTGCATCAGCATCCTACTAGTTAATACACTAGTCCTAGTTGGGTTGAAAAATTACTTTAAAATTGATAAATTAGCTCAAATTCATTTTATTCATTATATCTCATATATATAAAAAGTATGTATATTAGACTGGGTCGATTTATCAACCGATATCGCGCCATTGATTTTTGCAACAGTTTTTTGAAAAAAAAAAAATATATTTTTTGGGTTTTGGGGAGTGTTTTGGTCGAAAAATTTACCCTTTCGCCATTAATTTTTTCGCGGGCTCGAAAATTATTTTTTTGGGTATGCGTAGTGGAGCTTTTTTTCTTAAGTCCAAATCCTATTGAAGAATCGATGGCGCGATATTGGTTAACTTTCGTCCTTACAAATCGACCCAAGTTAATATACATACATATATCACTTTAAAATTTACCACTTCAATACATTATACTTTGGAATAAATTTTGATAAAAATACGAACATATATATAAAACCTAAAAAGTAACGGAATAACACATGCCGATTTTGTGATCGATCAGCGGAGCCGGCGGACCATATCCTGTGACGAAATCTCAAGACACAGGGCTAAGTTTACGAGCTCATCATGGCCAGAACATTCCCACATTAAATCCCTCAAGCCAAGAGAACGGCTAGGGTTCATCAAGGAAGTCGGCTTGGATGATGTGCTGTGAAGGAGGTGAGGGCACAATAGACCAATGGTCACAGTGCAGTCTTCAATAAATTATCTATCTATCTAAAGGAGAAGGACGAACCAGTCGTGGTTGACTACGTCAAAACATGCCAAGCTGCACTAGCACTGTCCTATGATTAGTTTTAATTGAGTTCAGAACGCTGGTAGTGATATGCCGTAAAGTAGTCATGCTGATGGCTGGATAACCGAAAATTTTCATTTAGTTGAGGGAATCGTAACGGCTTCAAATGCTTTCGTTACTGACCAAAGGCATAATATCGTTAGGTACAGGCTGGGTTTCCGGTCTTTGGTAGTGGTTTTATCCTTGCCATTCTCCGTTATTCTGGAATGGCAAAGGCTTTTAACGCCAAGTAGAAAAAATGTGCTAGGCTGCTGATGCCTTCAAGGCCAAGGTGTTTTTGGCATCTGCATTGTGTTTATGTGGCCGTTGATTTGGACGATATCTAGCATTGTCAATTGAAGTATGGATTGCAAACTGGCACTCGCGCATTTTCTCGAGTCTGACAGACGAAATTCTAGTCGAATAAATTATTCAAATACTAACTACTATGAATAACACCACAAAATCATATTCAATGAACCATTCTAAAACTGACTAGTATGATGAACGCCACAAAATTCTAGTCAAATAACTACTCATACACTAACTAGTATGAATAATCCCACAAAATTCTAGTCAATGAACTAGAATGTTTGCTGACTACTTTGGCTTTTGACTGCAGGGTACATACACACATACATACATACATACACACATACGTGCATACATACTTACAACCCAAGCTAATAGAAGGTAGGTAAAAGAGACTCTATCGATTTGATCGGTGGTAGCGTCTAGTGATTTTATTTGGATTGCGGATATAAAAAAAATGGCTTTGCGATAAGTCATCCCCACATGTTTTTTGCTATAACTTTCATTCAAAAAAATGATCAACATAATACTAGTATAAGTATACTATGCGTGGGACTCGGAGACCAAAATTAGTAGAAAATCAACGAGGTCCATAACAGAACGACAGGTGAATCCAATAAGAGAGGAATAGCATAGAATGGTACGGACCGGTGGGACAAAAAGAGCCCACAGCCGAAAGGCGGTAAAAGTAGACCGAATGAAGTTCAAGAGTTCTGCTGACTCATATAACTTGCCTTTTCACTCACTCGATTTACTAACTTCGTTTAACTTTACGCGCAGCTTTTCGTTTAAAATGATAAAATGAGTCAACTCTGTCGCTCAACAAGTTAAAATGGCGCAGCTGTTGGGCGTGAGTGGCCGCGGGTTGAAATGCAGTCCACTCACATTTGTTTTGTTTTTATTTCTTTAAAAAAATGTATTTAATTCATTTCAACAACAGCGTTAACAACACACATTGAAACGGTGATAAATTATAATTTTCAAGATAACAACGATAAAAGCTAATTTTGCACTATCGAATTTGTGAATAAAAAAGGTGATAAACTTATCGTTTAGCTAAATTAGTGGCAGCAAACTTCGTTAAACAACAAACGCAAAAGCGTTACACTTTTACCCTGCATAAAATGGCGGTGCAACTCTGCTAAACCAGCTGATGGTAACAATTTATTTTAGTAACTTCATAAATTTTTAGTGATGAAAATTTAAATGAAGGAAATAATTGCTAATTAATTTTCATTATTTTTGACAGCGCGTTTGTGAAAATCAGATGGTACACGGGGTAGCCATTTATGTTCTTTGCATCACTATAAATGTTGAAAATTTCCTGGGGTAGGAGTAACTCTATTAAGGCTTTACCATTCACTTAGGCAACAATTTATTTCAGAAAAGGAAACGCTATAAGGCAAGATGCACATAAGGTGTAGCGTCGCACTATAGAAAATAAAGGCCTGTTCTGATTAAAAATTAATAACTTTTTTATTTCTGAATATTATGTTCTAAAATTTTGCGCAAATACAGAATAGGGTATATGGCTTCAAATGGAGTGTAATTTATTATGATTTAATTTAAAACCATACCTTAAAAATAAAAGAAATTCAAAATTATCAAAAATATCCAATATTTATTTTTTAACAATGAATAATATTATTTTAATGCCTACAAAAAACAAATATCAAATAGTACATCAAAATACAAATCAATTTAAATAATAAGAACATAAAAAATGGTGATTGAAATTGAACACAGATTAATTAATTATTTGTAATGTTTACTATTATTATTGTACATATATGTTTATTATGTTATTTATACTTGATGAACTTCGGGATTTAAAATTAATTCGTTCACTTTCAAAAGATCTATGGTGTCTTCATCAAGTTCCGTCACGTTTTTAGTATACAGTTTTTCAATTCTGGTTATGTAAGGATCTGAAGTATAAAGAAGAGTCTGAAGTACGTCCTCGTTTGTAGCGGATCTTGAGCATTTTCTAGCATGATGTAGACGAAATTTTGTATAATCCTTATTACGGGATTATTGTGATTCCACTCAGAGCAGCTTGCATTGTGAAAAAATCTTCTAACAGTATTACCGTCATTAGTGTTACCACTTACTTGTCTTGGTTTGTCGTTGATCGTTCCTTTTCTTCGCTTGTGGCTGACCATGTTTGGGAATTGTAATGGAATTTGTGTGAATTGTGAATTGCAATGTGATATTTGTGCTCGCTGGCTTCTTAACTGGAAGCCAAAGATGTAGGTAAGGTACCGTGGCTATGTTCCGATGTGACATAGCACCGCGTGAGGTGACAATGTGATATCACAGGAGCATTTAGTTTAATGTAGGTGAATGCAATCTAGTGTCAAAAGACGGAAATAAGCTCCTAGCATTCTCGACTACAAAAGTTTGAAGTGGTCTCGGCGGATGGAGCTCTCTCGTGCCTTAGTTCTTTCGGCGTGGGGTGGGTTTTTCGCCGATCCTCAACCTCAATTACACACACTTTAATTTATAGAACTCCGAGCAGAAACAAAAAAGGGAGAAACCTCCACAAACCAAAAAATATCAAGCCTTGAACAATTATCATCAAAAAAAAATCTATTTAAGAATACTTGAAACTTCATCTTACGAGTGTGCATTAGGACGCAAGGTCTATGGTGACATTCGACTCTTGCGTTCTTCACTCTACCCTACCATGATCTTCAATCTAAAATTGTATTGGAAGATACCCACGTAAATTTCTCTCACCTTTTTATGTTGCTGCCTACCAGGAATAAGAAGAAAGACTTAACACATCATTGTTTCCTTTTTTAAAACTTTATAAATTCATATTTTTGTTTTATTAAACAACTTCCAATTCTAAACTTAGCTAAACAAACCTTTATAACGAGTAACACTCGTAATTCCAAACAGCATTAAACTTCAAATTATATGAATTGGTTCTTAATAAAAACAAATTCTCTCATACGTATGTACTTCCTTGCGTGGCTTTGCAAGCGGCTAATAAATATGTTTAAGCTTTAAACTCTTGTATCCCTATTGCTTGGTTTCCGACTCAGAGAGATTTATGAATGAAAAGCAGATGCAATTACAAATGGATCAATGAGATCAAACGCAAAAAAAATTCAATGCAACGGTCATTGTCTCTTTGACAAATATTAAATCTACCTGGAGTTTTTCTTTTTGCTTTTTTTCAATTTACGTTTTCGCTGCTTTGATGTAAATGATTAGCTGCCACCAAATCGACAAACGTACTTTTGTAATTATGTAAGTTATAACAGCAGTATCCAGCGGTTGACCCATTTACTCACGTTGCTGAGCATGTGACCGCGCTATGTTGCGTGTTGAAGTTTCGCTGACGCGACACACGCGCAGAATATGCGAAAATTAATTGGGACGACGATTGGTGTAGTTGCAGAAATTGTGATTGAACAGCATAATCTAGTTTTAGTTAAGTAAAGTATTTTTTATACAATAATTGGTTAGCATAGTATAATTAATTTAACACAAGAACTTAGTCGCTAGGTAAAATGTTGTTCGAGTTAGTTCAGTATGTATCGTGCAAGAGCACTGAATAAATTTTATAACGTTAACATAATTCTCGTGTTTATTTTAATTCGGTGAACGGGCAGTTCACCGCAACTTTAATTTTTTATCGCCTCGCCTGCTGTGACACTTAACTGGCGCCCGAGCAGTTCTCGGTGCAGAGTGTATAAAATTTGGTAAAAAAGGACCAATTAGCAAAAAATTATTTAAATCGGACACAAAAAAGTAAAGTGAAAGAAAATAATACGTACTAAGGAAAAAAGTATTTAAAACAGACACAAAAATAAAGTAAAGTGAAAAAAAATAATAAGTACTAAGGAAAATATAAATTAGTAAATCGAGCACTCAGAAAAAACAGAGTGAGAGCGAAATCATAAAAAACAAGTACCAGAGTGTCAAGAACCAAAACACCAACAGCGGCCGACTGAAATTTTGCTATTTTTGAGTAGATAGCGCACCTGTTAAAATTTTTTTCTTCTTTCTATATATTCCTAGAAACATGAACACTGAGGAAATGAAAAAATACCTTACGGAAATAAATGGCGCAGTAAATGCCTTTCTCTGGCAACTAAACCGCTTCGAGGAGCGCATAAAAACTGTCGAAACAAAGAGCAATGTAGAGTCCATACAGGGACTCAGCCAAAATTTCGTAAAATTAGAAGAACACCTAGAGGATGTGCGCAGACAATCTGCAGACACCTACCCACAACCAGTAGAGGAGCCACTCGTAAGCCCTCGGGCTGAGGGCGAACTAAATGAAATTTCCAGACTTCCAGATTCTGTCAAGAAACTCCAAACATTTGACGGATCACGAGACCACTATTCCTCTTGAACCCACAGCGCATAGCAAATCGTTAGGGATTATCAGGTTGTTCGGCACAAGCCGATCTATAGGGCCATATTAAGGCTATTAGGTATAAGATTAGGGGGCAGCAGACGCTGCACTGGTATCCAACACTATCCTGGATGCTGATTGGAAAAGTATTAAGGAAATCCTTTCCCTGCACTATGCCGATGCCAGATACATTGAAACGCTCGAACAACAACTAACCCACATGACTCAGGGACGGCAAGAAGTCTCCGAATTTTACGCTCAAATCAACAAGCAATTATCTCTAATGATAAACACTATCAACACGGAAAAATACGAGCATAAGAAGCAGTTAAGGCTTTGGCGCAGACGCACCGAAGAAGGGCACTCGACGTCTTCATAAGAGGTCTAAATGGGGACATGCTGGGCTGCTCCTCATACAGAAACGAAAATCCTTACCAGAGGCATACTCATCATGCCTCGCATTTATGAGCGTGGATAGCAGAAATGCCATTTATAGAGCCCACAAACATTCAGCAGAAATAACAGAATGTTCACTGATGTATATCAGTCGCTTCATTTGCAGCAAGGCAACAGGGATTAACCACCTCAGTACCAATCTAGATATAGGTATACAGCTCCAACAAACAAAAGTTTTATAAATAGAGTCCCAAGCCAGTTAGGATCAAACCCATACCACCCTAGTTCAGGACAATCTCGCGTTAGTTATCAATATTCGCAGAGCTGGCGCAAATACAATAGCCCCTCTGGCACCACAAGAATGGATGCTGATCCACCTTCCCAAGGCCGGCAATCCAATAGCTCCAATTTTCGAAGAAACGATAGTCTAACAAGTAAGGAAGGCTAAGTTCGGGTGTAGCCGAACATTACATACTCAGTTGAGAGCTATGGTGACAAAATAAGGGAAAATGACCATGTAGGAAAATGAACCTAGGGTAACTCTGGAATGTTTTTGTATGAAATGTGCATCAAATGGAAGGTATTAAAGAATATTTTAAGAGGGAGTGGGCCATAGTTCTATAGGTGGACGCCATTTAGGGATATCGCCATAAAGGTTGACCAGGGTTGACTCTAGAATTTGTTTGTACGATATGCGTCTCAAATGAAAGGTGTTAATGAGTATTTTAAAAGGGCGTGGGCTCAGTTCTATAGGTGAACGCCTTTTCCAGATATCGCCATAAAGGTGGACCAAGGCTGACTCTAGAATTTGTTTGTACGATAAAGGTGGACCAGGGGTGGCTCTAGAATCTGTTTGTACGATATGGGTATCAAATGAAAGGTGTTAGTGTGTATTTTAAAAGGGCGTGGGCTTAGTTCTATAGGTGGACTCCTTTTCCAGATATCGCCATAAAGGTGGAACAACGGTGACTCTAGAATTTGTTTGTACGATATGGGTATCAAATGAAAGGTGTTAATGAGTATTTTAAAACGGCGTGGGCTTAGTTCTATAGGTGGACGCCTTTTCCAGATATCGCCATAAAGGTGGAACAACGGTGACTCTAGAATTTGTTTGTACGATATGGGTACCAAATGAAAGGTGTTAATGAGTATTTTAAAAGGGAGTGGGCCTTAGTTCTATAGGTGGACGCCTTTTCGGGATATCTCCATAAAGGTGGACCAGGGGTGACGTTAGAATTTGTTTGTACGATATGGGTATCAAATGAAGGGTGATAATGAGTATTTTAAACGGGCGTGGGCCTTAGTTCTATAGGCGGACACCTTTTCGAGATATCTCCATAAAGGTGGACCAGGGTTGACTCTAGAATTTGTTTGTACGATATGGGTATCAAATGAAAGGTGTTAATGAGTATTTTAAAAGGGAGTGGGCCTTAGTTCTATAGGTGGACACCTTTTCGAGATATCTCCATAAAGGTGGGGCAGGGTGACTCTAGAATTAGTTTTTACGATATGGGTATCAAATGAAAGGTGTTAATGGGTATTTTAAAATGGCGTGGGCTTAGTTCTATAGGTGGACGCCTTTTCCAGATATCGCCATAAAGGTGGAACAAGGGTGACTCTAGAATGTGTTTGTACGATATGGGTACTAAATTAAAGGTATTGATGAGGGTTTTACAAGGGAGTGGCCCTTAGTTGTATATATGAAGGCGTTTTCGAGATATCGACCAAAATGTGGACCAGGGTGACCCAGAACATCATCTGTCGGATACCGCTAATTTATTTATATATGTAATACCACGAATAGTATTCCTGCCAAGATTCCAACGGATATTGATTTCGCCCTGCAAAACTTTTTCATTTTCTTCTACTTAATATGGTAGGTGTCACACCCATTTTACAAAGTTTTTTTCTAAAGTTATATTTTGTGTCAATAAACCAATCCAATTACCTTGTTTCATCCCTTTTTTCGTATTTGGTACAGAATTATGGTATTTTTTCATTTTTCGTAATTTTCGATATCGAAAAAGTGGGCGTGGTCATAGTCGGATTTCGGTCAATTTTTATACCAATACAAAGTGAGTTCAGATAAGTACGTGAACTGAGTTTAGTAAATATACATCGATTTTTGCTCAAGTTATCGGGTTAACGGCCGAGCGGAAGGACAGACGGTCGACTGTGTATAAAAACTGGGCGTGGCTTCAACCGATTTTGCCCTTTTTCACAGAAAACAGTTATCGTCCTAGAACCTAAGCCGCTACCAAATTTCACAAGGATTGGTAAATTTTTGTTCGACTTATGACATTAAAAGTATCCTAGACAATTAAATGAAAAAGGGCGGAGCCACGCCCATTTTGAAAATTTCTTTTATTTTTGTAATTTGTTGCACCATATCATTATTGGAGATGAATGTTGACATAATTTACTTATATACTGTAAAGATATTAAATTTTTTGTTAAAATTTGATTTAAAAATTTTTTTTTTAAGTAGGCGTGGCGTGGTCGTTGTCCGATTTTGATAATTTTTATTAAGAATACATATAGTACCAGGAGTAACGTTCCCGCCAAATTCCATCTAAAGCCAGATATTTTTCTGCCCCTTAAGCGACAAAAGGTACAAGAAGTCAATCGTATCAACGTAGAAATTTCCCAAATGGTCACTATACCAAATTTTTAAAGGCCACGTTGAAGTGTTGATAAGTTTAACTGACCTTATCGCCGTTGAACTTATGTCACATTAAATTATTGCATTGGCATCGGTTCTTGATACGTTTGGAAACTTTCAATTCAACTTGTGGCCATTCTAAATAAGGTCAACTGACCTTATGTCCTTTATCTATGTCACATGCCAATAAATCATTGCATTGTCGGCGGTCTTTGTTACGTGCGCAAAGCTTTAATTGGCCTCAGGGCCATATCATATGGTCATAAGCTAAATTTACCTTATGTCTATTGATTAATCAAACTTCTGGAAATTGGTGAAAATTATGCTCAAAGATTCCGATATATACATACATACATACACACACACATACATACATAGATACATACCCTGCATTCAAACCAACTAGTTGTATACTAGAAGAATACTAGTTTGCCAAAAATTCCAACTAGTATGAGTTCTGTCTTTTTTCCATATTAGCAACTGGTATTTTTAACACGGCGATGTCCTACGAAATATCAATGGCCAGCTTCTGCATCAGCATCATACCAATTGACAAACTAGTCATTATATACACCAACATCATACCAGTTGACATACTAGTCATTATATACACCAACATCATACCAGATGACATACTTTTTTTTTTTTTTTTTTTTTTGGGGAGGCTGAAAAATGCCTAATACACCATAATTGCTGCCGTCGCAGCAACCGTGTGTCCGTAGACTAAAAAACAGCTCCGTTCTGGAACCGTCGCCCACCCCGGCATCACTTTCGCATTACTTCAGGGTGGCGTTCCATATTTCTCATTTTTTAAGAGCCTACTGTTGTCCCTGCATCCAGGTTCCCGCTATTTGCTCTGAGTGTCCATTTAATCGCCACTGCTTCGCATGTGCATTTCTCTGCGCTCCCTCTCAGCATCCATCAGGCGTGTCATTACTATAAATGCCATTTTGCTCACTGCAGTTCAGCATTCTCTCCTGTTGCACATATGTGAAACTAAATTTCTCGTGGTAGGTTCCTCCCCAAAGACTCCATGCAAGGTGAGTCTTTCTTCGTGGAAACGGGGGCAGTAGAACATGACGTGTTCTGCGTTTTCTAACTCTGTGGTACACATTGGGCAATGAGGATCTTCCTCTATCCTACGCTTCCATAAATACTCTTTGAAACCGCCATGTCCACTCATTATCTGCGTGAGATGGTAGTTCAGTTCGCCGTGCTTCCGCTCATTCCATTGAGCTACGTTCCAAACTAGTGTGAAAGTCCAACGCCCTTTACTCGAGGCCTCCCACTGTTCTTGCCACTTAGCTATTGTTTGTGTCCTTGCTCTTTTCTTGTCTTCTTCAGATGGTCGCTCGATATTAGTGTTATACAGATCGGCCATTTCGCTTGCCAGTAAGTCCATTGGGATTTTCCGGGTTAGAACCAGGATCGCGTCGTCGGACACCGTCCGATAAGCACTTGCTATTCTTAAAGAAGCAAGTCGGTACGCTGCTAATATATATTTTTGATGGGTCTGTTTAGATCCATACCACACTGGTGCTGCGTATAGTATTATTGAGCTGGTTACTGTGGACAATAGCTGACGTATAGCTCCGCTCGGACCACCAATGTTAGGCATTATTCGCATAAGTGATCCATTAACTTTGGTAATTTTCTCCCCCACCGCTCTTAAGTGCTCTTTGAAAGTTAACTTAGAGTCAATATGCACTCCTAAGTATTTTAAGGAATCATTTGAGGTGATTTGGTGATCCCCGACAGTTAAGACTAACTCGTTCGCCGACCGTTTGGAGCTTACTAATACCACTTCCGTCTTTTGGCTAGCCAACTCCAGTCCTTTATTGGTCAGCCATTCCTTTATTCTTGCTACGGCGTCATTACATAATGATTGAAGTTTCTTGGCCACTTCTACCACTGCAATATCATCAGCATATCCCACAATTTGCGTGTTTTCTGGTAGATCTATCTTTAGCACCCCGTCATACATTACATTCCAAAGCGTTGGACCGAGAACAGATCCCTGTGGGACGCCTCCTGTGATTTTGTACTCATTTGCTCCTTGATCCGTGTCAAAAAGAAGTACTCTGTCTTTAAGATAGCTACCTATAATTCTGCGTAAGTAAGCTGGAGTGCCGAAGCTTTGCAGCGCTGCCATTATCTGCATCCAGTTCGCAGTGTTAAAAGCATTCTTGATGTCCAACATAATCAGTGCACAGAACTTCCTTTTATTTTGGCCTCCAGAGATAGCTTCTCTAGCTATATTGACGACTGTTTGTATTGCATCTACGGTGGATCTTGATTTGCGAAATCCATATTGACTATTCGATAAGCCACCTGGTCTTTCTAGAGTCAGCTGTAGGCGCTCACTAATTATACGCTCGAAAATCTTCCCTAGGGAATCCAGCATACAAAGTGGCCTATATGAGGATGGTTGGTCCGGCTGTTTACCACGTTTCAGCAATAGGACAAATCTTTGTCGTTTCCACGGGCGAGGGAACGCGCCTTCTTGCATACAGGCATTAAAAAGATCAGTAAATAATGTAGCCCTAGTTGTAATCGCGGCTTTAAGGGCTATGTTTGGTACTTCGTCGGGTCCTGGGGATTTGTTATCAGCAACTCTTTTTGCAGCGTCCAGCACATCTTGCTTTGTAATTTGCGGAATTTCCGTACTTTCTAGATCCTCGCTTGGATAAGTCCAGCGATCTTGCGCCGGGAAAAGTGTTTCAACAATAACATTCATCAGTATCGGGCACGTAGGTTGCTGTGATATCGGTCCTTTAACTTTGGCCATCACAGTTCTGTAGGATGATCCCCAAGGATCTAGGTCGACATAATCCAGCAGTTCCCTAAAGCATAACTTCTTGCTCTTTTTTATGGCATTTTTAAGTGCCTTTCTTTGTGCGACATAGGTGCTGTGTAGCTCTGCATATCGTGGTGATGAGCGTGCCCTCTGCGCTATTCTTCGTGCTTTGTGGCATTTTCTACGCTCTTCCGCAATTTCGTCATTCCACCAATATACCGGAGTGCGCTGTGCTTTTCCGCGACTTCTGGGCATGGCAGCATCACATGCCATACATAGCAACTTAGTGATTTGAACCGACTGGTCTTCTGTGTGTGTAGACGTTGCTTATGGACCATTTTGCACGTCTTGCTATTTCGCTGCTAGCGAAGGTGAGATCTATAATGGATCGTCTGGTACCTGTATCGAAGGTATATATCCCTGGTTCATTTAGGAGTTCTAGCCTCAAAGAAGTAAGGCTTTCGAGGAGAACTCTCCCTCTTTCGTTAGTTCGTCTACTTCCCCACACAGATGACCATGCATTGAAGTCTCCACACACTAAAAGCGGGTGTTTACCTCGTGCTTCAATGGTGATCCCGTATATCATGTCTTCGAACTCGGCGATGGTCATGCTCGGAGGGGCATAGCAACTGTAGACGTATATACCGTTGATTTTTGCCCACGTGAATCCTGCTACCGTTGGCGTCATAATTTCCTGTGGGAGAAATTTTCCTGGTGCCCAAATTGAGGCTTTCTCTGCTGAATCTGAGAGCCAACCCTGCTCCTGGCGATTTTTGTATTGTTCAGAGAGTAACACTATGTCATATCCTCCTTCATAGACTGTTTGGGATAATAGCTCTTGGGCTGCCTCGCAATGGTTTAAATTGAGCTGCAATACCCTCATGAGACAATCATTTTGCTGCCCTTTCGTTGTGGGCATTTAAAACTGCCTGCTGAATGTTGTCCCCCACATAGCGCGCATTTTGGTGCATTTTCGCAACTTGCAGCCTTATGACCTTCCTGGCCGCATTTCCTGCATAGGCTAGACCTATCTACAGTCTCCTTACATTTCTGAGCTATATGCACGTAGCCCCAGCACCTATAACAGCGTTTTTCTTGCTTGAGCTCTCTAATTCGGCAGGAAACCCATCCTACCCGGATTCTTTGCGTATTAAGAACCGCCTTGGCATCATCCGCTGTAAGGCTTATAAGTGCCGACTTCGTGCCACTGTACCCTGTGCGTATGCTTTTTATGGCAGCCACATCTGGAAGTTTGATGTTGCATTGCTGGTGGAGGGCGTTGCAAATCTTCTCGGGTGTAGTAATCTCATCGAGATCTCTGCACTGTAGCGTGACCATTCGGGACTTTGTTATAACTTTAGCCGAGTCCTTTAGTACCGCTTCAATTTCTGCTTGGTACGCGCTTGTTTTCCCATCTTGCGATTTTTTTAGCTCTAGTAACAGCTCTCCTTTCGCCGTTCTTCTAATCGTTTTGACGTCATCACCCAGGGATTTTAATTCGTAGCATCTTTCCACTTTACGCAATATGTCGGGGTACGTCGCATCCCCCGCCTTGGAAATGATGATTGCATCCGGCCTAGCCTTAAGTGATTTTTTCTTACTCTTCTTTTTGGCTAACTGCCACTCTCCCGTCTTTTGGGCTGCAGTTTCCTCTTTCCGCTCCGTCTTCTCTTGCGTTTCTTGCCGTCGTTTGTGACCACCCACGTGCCCTGGTAAGACATCGTTTAGTGTATTAGTGGGTTTTACCACGTTGTTCTCCTTGGTCGAGTACGAATTATTCCTCGGTCGCTTTCCTGGGGGTGATGGACTTCTATCCTTGGCGCATTCGCTTGCACGCAATTTATGTTCAAAATTCTTTACCTCTAGGGCCGACTCGATGTACAGCACTTTTATTACGGAGGTCAAGCGCTTGATTTCCGCGTGTATATTATTACGCTCTATGAAGAACTGCATCAAGTCCTCAATCGCCTTGCCTAGCTTGGTCATCTTTTTTCTCCAGGGCGGTTTTGCTGATTTAACGCAGCTAACGCCTGCTTAATTAGCTCACTTAATAATGGTGTGCCCGTTTGAGCCTTGCTGTCGGAGTTCTTTTTGCAAAGCTTCGGTGTAGCACCCGGCGACAACGCTCCTTGCTTGCTTTCGGCCTCCGCTCCTTTGGGTTTCGTTACCACTTGCGACGAAATGTTAAGGCCCCCAGCCGATGGGCCACGTCCTTCTGGAGAGCGAGCTAGCTTCCTTCCTACAAATGGATTGAACGCCATTTCATTCTCCTGTGTTTGGTTTTTTATTTTAGTATTGTTGTTGCTCATCATTTATTTAATTGGGTCCCCACTTGAGGCCGCTATCTTGGTCCGAGTCAGATGACATACTAGTCAGCATACCCATCAGGGTCATACCAATTGACACACTAGTCAGCCTTTGCGCCAGCATTATGCCAGATGACATACTAGTTATTATATACACCAATTTCATACCAATTGACATACTAGTCAGTGTATTCAACATCAACATACCAGTTGACATACTAGTCGATATTTGCATCAGCATCCTACTAGTTAATACACTAGTCCTATTTGGGTTGAAAAATTACTTTAAAATTGATAAATTAGCTCAAATTCATTTTATTCATTATATCTCATATATATAAAAAGTATGTATATTAGACTGGGTCGATTTATCAACCGATATCGCGCCATTCATTTTTACAACAGTTTTTTGAAAAAAAAAATATATTTTTTGGGTTTTGTGGAGTGTTTTGGTCGAAAAATTTACCCTTTCGCCATTAGTTTTTTCGCGGGCTCGAAAATTATTTTTTTGGATATGCGTAGTGGAGCTTTTTTTTCTTAAGTCCAAATCCTATTGAAGAATCGATGGCGCGATATTGGTTAACTTTCGTCCTTACAAATCGACCCAAGTTAATATACATACATATATCACTTTAAAATTGACCACTTCAATACATTATACTTTGGAATAAATTTTGATAAAAATACGAACATATATATAAAACCTAAAAGTAACGGAATAACACATGCCGATTTTGTGATCGATCAGCGGAGCCGGCGGACCATATCCTGTGACGCAATCTCAAGACACAGGGCTAAGTTTACGGGCTCATCATGGCCAGAACATTCCCACATTAAATCCCTCAAGCCAAGAGAACGGCTAGGGTTCATCAAGGAAGTCGGCTTGGATGATGTGCTGTGAAGGAGGTGAGGGCACAATAGACCAATGGTCACAGTGCAATCTTCAATAAATTATCTATCTATCTAACGGAGAAGGACGAACCAGTCGTGGTTGACTACGTCAAAACAGGCCAAGCTGCACTAGCACCGTCCTATCATTAGTTTTAATTGAGTTCAGAACGGTGGTAGTGATATGCACTTTACGGAAGTCATGCTGATGGCTGGATAACCGAAAAATTTCATTTAGTTGAGGGAATCGTAACGGTACAGGCTGGGTTTCCGGTCTTTGGTAGTGGTTTTATCCTTGCCATTCTCCGTTATTCTGGAATGGCAAAGGCTTTTAACGCCAAGTAGAAAAAATGTGCTAGGCTGCTGATGCCTTCAAGGCCAAGGTGTTTTTGGCATCTGCATTGTGTTTATGTGGCCGTTGATTTGGACGATATTTAGCATTGTCAATTGAAGTATGGATTGCAAACTGGCACTCGCGCATTTCCTCGAGTCCGACAGACGAAATTCTAGTCGAATAAATTATTCAAATACTAACTACTATGAATAACACCACAAAATCATATTCAATGAACCATTCTAAAACTGACTAGTATGATGAACGCCACAAAATTCTAGTCAAATAACTACTCATACACTAACTAGTATGAATAATCCCACAAAATTCTAGTCAATGAACTAGAATGTTTGCTGACTACTTTGGCTTTTGACTGCAGGGTACATACACACATACATACATACATACACACATACGTGCATACATACTTACAACCCAAGCTAATAGAAGGTAGGTAAAAGAGACTCTATCGATTTGATCGGTGGTAGCGTCTAGTGATTTTATTTGGATTGCGGATATAAAAAAAATGGCTTTGCGATAAGTCATCCCCACATGTTTTTTGCTATAACTTTCATTCAAAAAAATGATCAACATAATACTAGTATAAGTATACTATGCGTGGGACTCGGAGACCAAAATTAGTAGAAAATCAACGAGGTCCATAACAGAACGACAGGTGAATCTAATAAGAGAGGAATAGCATAGAATGGTACGGACCGGTGGGACAAAAAGAGCCCACAGCCGAAAGGCGGTAAAAGTAGACCGAATGAAGTTCAAGAGTTCTGCTGACTCATATAACTTGCCTTTTCACTCACTCGATTTACTAACTTCGTTTAACTTTACGCGCAGCTTTTCGTTTAAAATGATAAAATGAGTCAACTCTGTCGCTCAACAAGTTAAAATGGCGCAGCTGTTGGGCGTGAGTGGCCGCGGGTTGAAATGCAGTCCACTCACATTTGTTTTGTTTTTATTTCTTTAAAAAAATGTATTTAATTCATTTCAACAACAGCGTTAACAACACACATTGAAACGGTGATAAATTATAATTTTCAAGATAACAACGATAAAAGCTAATTTTGCACTATCGAATTTGTGAATAAAAAAGGTGATAAACTTATCGTTTAGCTAAATTAGTGGCAGCAAACTTCGTTAAACAACAAACGCAAAAGCGTTACACTTTTACCCTGCATAAAATGGCGGTGCAACTCTGCTAAACCAGCTGATGGTAACAATTTATTTTAGTAACTTCATAAATTTTTAGTGATGAAAATTTAAATGAAGGAAATAATTGCTAATTAATTTTGTGAAAATCAGATGGTACACGGGGTAGCCATTTATGTTCTTTGCATCACTATAAATGTTGAAAATTTCCTGGGGTAGGAGTAACTCTATTAAGGCTTTACCATTCACTTAGGCAACAATTTATTTCAGAAAAGGAAACGCTATAAGGCAAGATGCACATAAGGTGTAGCGTCGCACTATAGAAAATAAAGGCCTGTTCTGATTAAAAATTAATAACTTTTTTATTTCTGAATATTATGTTCTAAAATTTTGCGCAAATACAGAATAGGGTATATGGCTTCAAATGGAGTGTAATTTATTATGATTTAATTTAAAACCATACCTTAAAAATAAAAGAAATTCAAAATTATCAAAAATATCCAATATTTATTTTTTAACAATGAATAATATTATTTTAATGCCTACAAAAAACAAATATCAAATAGTACATCAAAATACAAATCAATTTAAATAATAAGAACATAAAAAAATGGTGATTGAAATTGAACACAGATTAATTAATTATTTGTAATGTTTACTATTATTATTGTACATATATGTTTATTATGTTATTTATACTTGATGAACTTCGGGATTTAAAATTAATTCGTTCACTTTCAAAAGATCTATGGTGTCTTCATCAAGTTCCGTCACGTTTTTAGTATACAGTTTTTCAATTCTGGTTATGTAAGGATCTGAAGTATAAAGAAGAGTCTGAAGTACGTCCTCGTTTGTAGCGGATCTTGAGCATTTTCTAGCATGATGTAGACGAAATTTTGTATAATCCTTATTACGGGATTATTGTGATTCCACTCAGAGCAGCTTGCATTGTGAAAAAATCTTCTAACAGTATTACCGTCATTAGTGTTACCACTTACTTGTCTTGGTTTGTCGTTGATCGTTCCTTTTCTTCGCTTGTGGCTGACCATGTTTGGGAATTGTAATGGAATTTGTGTGAATTGTGAATTGCAATGTGATATTTGTGCTCGCTGGCTTCTTAACTGGAAGCCAAAGATGTAGGTAAGGTACCGTGGCTATGTTCCGATGTGACATAGCACCGCGTGAGGTGACAATGTGATATCACAGGAGCATTTAGTTTAACGTAGGTGAATGCAATCTAGTGTCAAAAGACGGAAATAAGCTCCTAGCATTCTCGACTACAGAAGTTTGAAGTGGTCTCGGCGGATGGAGCTCTCTCGTGCCTTAGTTCTTTCGGCGTGGGGTGGGTTTTTCGCCGATCCTCAACCTCAATTACACACACTTTAATTTATAGAACTCCGAGCAGAAACAAAAAAGGGAGAAACCTCCACAAACCAAAAAATATCAAGCCTTGAACAATTATCATCAAAAAAAAATCTATTTAAGAATACTTGAAACTTCATCTTACGAGTGTGCATTAGGACGCAAGGTCTATGGTGACATTCGACTCTTGCGTTCTTCACTCTACCCTACCATGATCTTCAATCTAAAATTGTATTGGAAGATACCCACGTAAATTTCTCTCACCTTTTTATGTTGCTGCCTACCAGGAATAAGAAGAAAGACTTAACACATCATTGTTTCCTTTTTTAAAACTTTATAAATTCATATTTTGGTTTTATTAAACAACTTCCAATTCTAAACTTAGCTAAACAAACCTTTATAACGAGTAACACTCGTAATTCAAAACAGCATTAAACTTCAAATTATATGAATTGGTTCTTAATAAAAACAAATTCTCTCATACGTATGTACTTCCTTGCGTGGCTTTGCAAGCGGCTAATAAATATGTTTAAACTTTAAACTCTTGTATCCCTATTGCTTGGTTTCCGACTCAGAGAGATTTATGAATGAAAAGCAGATGCAATTACAAATGGATCAATGAGATCAAACGCAAAAAAAATTCAATGCAACGGTCATTGTCTCTTTGACAAATATTAAATCTACCTGGAGTTTTTTTTTTTGCTTTTTTTCAATTTACGTTTTCGCTGCTTTGATGTAAATGATTAGCTGCCACCAAATCGACAAACGTACTTTTGTAATTATGTAAGTTATAACAGCAGTATCCAGCGGTTGACCCATTTACTCACGTTGCTGAGCATGTGACCGCGCTATGTTGCGTGTTGAAGTTTCGCTGACGCGACACACGCGCAGAATATGCGAAAATTAATTGGGACGACGATTGGTGTAGTTGCAGAAATTGTGATTGAACAGCATAATCTAGTTTTAGTTAAGTAAAGTATTTTTTATACAATAATTGGTTAGCATAGTATAATTAATTTAACACAAGAACTAAGTCGCTAGGTAAAATGTTGTTCGAGTTAGTTCAGTGTGTATCGTGCAAGAGCACTGAATAAATTTTATAACCTTAACATAATTCTCGTGTTTATTTTAATTCGGTGAACGGGCAGTTCACCGCAACTTTAATTTTTTATCGCCTTGCCTGCTGTGACGCTTAACTGGCGCCCGAGCAGTTCTCGGTGCAGAGTGTATAAAATTTGGTAAATAAGGACCAATTAGCAAAAAATTATTTAAATCGGACACAAAAAAGTAAAGTGAAAGAAAATAATACGTACTAAGGAAAAAAGTATTTAAAACAGACACAAAAATAAAGTAAAGTGAAAAAAAAAAATAAGTACTAAGGAAAATATAAATTAGTAAATGGAGCACTCAGAAAAAAGAGAGTGAGAGCGAAATCATAAAAAACAAGTACCAGAGTGTCAAGAACCAAAACACCAACAGCGGCCGACTGAAATTTTGCTATTTTTGAGTAGATAGCGCACCTGTTAAAATTTTTTTCTTCTTTTCTATATATTCCTAGAAACATGAACACTGAGGAAATGAAAAATACCTTACGGAAATAAATGGCGCAGTAAATGCCTTTCTCTGGCAACTAAACCGCTTCGAGGAGCGCATAAAAACTGTCGAAACAAAGAGCAATGTAGAGTCCATACAGGGACTCAGCCAAAATTTCGTAAAATTAGAAGAACACCTAGAGGATGTGCGCAGACAATCTGCAGACACCTACCCACAACCAGTAGAGGAGCCACTCGTAAGCCCTTGGGCTGAGGGCGAACTAAATGAAATTTCCAGACTTCCAGATTCTGTCAAGAAACTCCAAACATTTGACGGATCACGAGACCACTATTCCTCTTGAACCCACAGCGCATAGCAAATCGTTAGGGATTATCAGGTTGTTCGGCACAAGCCGATCTATAGGGCCATATTAAGGCTATTAGGTATAAGATTAGGGGGCAGCAGACGCTGCACTGGTATCCAACACTATCCTGGATGCTGATTGGAAAAGTATTAAGGAAATCCTTTCCCTGCACTATGCCGATGCCAGATACATTGAAACGCTCGAACAACAACTAACCCACATGACTCAGGGACGGCAAGAAGTCTCCGAATTTTACGCTCAAATCAACAAGCAATTATCTCTAATGATAAACACTATCAACACGGAAAAATACGAGCATAAGAAGCAGTTAAGGCTTTGGCGCAGACGCACCGAAGAAGGGCACTCGACGTCTTCATAAGAGGTCTAAATGGGGACATGCTGGGCTGCTCCTCATACAGAAACGAAAATCCTTACCAGAGGCATACTCATCATGCCTCGCATTTATGAACGTGGATAGCAGAAATGCCATTTATAGAGCCCACAAACATTCAGCAGAAATAACAGAATGTTCACTGATGTATATCAGTCGCTTCATTTGCAGCAAGGCAACAGGGATTAACCACCTCAGTACCAATCTAGATATAGGTATACAGCTCCAACAAACAAAAGTTTTATAAATAGAGTCCCAAGCCAGTTAGGATCAAACACATACCACCCTAGTTCAGGACAATCTCGCGTTAGTTATCAATATTCGCAGAGCTGGCGCAAATACAATAGCCCCTCTGGCACCACAAGAATGGATGCTGATCCACCTTCCCAAGGCCGGCAATCCAATAGCTCCAATTTTCGAAGAAACGATAGTCTAACAAGTAAGGAAGGCTAAGTTCGGGTGTAGCCGAACATTACATACTCAGTTGAGAGCTATGGTGACAAAATAAGGGAAAATGACCATGTAGGAAAATGAACCTAGGGTAACTCTGGAATGTTTTTGTATGAAATGTGCATCAAATGGAAGGTATTAAAGAATATTTTAAGAGGGAGTGGGCCATAGTTCTATAGGTGGACGCCATTTAGGGATATCGCCATAAAGGTTGACCAGGGTTGACTCTAGAATTTGTTTGTACGATATGCGTCTCAAATGAAAGGTGTTAATGAGTATTTTAAAAGGGCGTGGGCTCAGTTCTATAGGTGAACGCCTTTTCCAGATATCGCCATAAAGGTGGACCAAGGCTGACTCTAGAATTTGTTTGTACGATAAAGGTGGACCAGGGGTGGCTCTAGAATCTGTTTGTACGATATGGGTATCAAATGAAAGGTGTTAGTGTGTATTTTAAAAGGGCGTGGGCTTAGTTCTATAGGTGGACGCCTTTTCCAGATATCGCCATAAAGGTGGACCAAGGGTGATTCTAGTATTTGTTTGTACGATATGGGTATCAAATGAAAGGTGTTAATGAGTATTTTAAAAGGGAGTGGGCCTTAGTTCTATAGGTGGACACCTTTTCGAGATATCTCCATAAAGGTGGACCAGGGTGACTCTAGAATTTGTTTTTACGATATGGGTATCAAATGAAAGGTGTTAATGAGTATTTTAAAACGGCGTGGGCTTAGTTCTATAGGTGGACGCCTTTTCCAGATACCGCCATAAAGGTGGAACAACGGTGACTCTAGAATTTGTTTGTACGATATGGGTACCAAATGAAAGGTGTTAATGAGTATTTTAAAAGGGAGTGGGCCTTAGTTCTATAGGTGGACGCCTTTTCGGGATATCTCCATAAAGGTGGAACAGGGGTGACGTTAGAATTTGTTTGTACGATATGGGTATCAAATGAAGGGTGATAATGAGTATTTTAAACGGGCGTGGGCCTTAGTTCTATAGGCGGACACCTTTTCGAGATATCTCCATAAAGGTGGACCAGGGTTGACTCTAGAATTTGTTTGTACGATATGGGTATCAAATGAAAGGTGTTAATGAGTATTTTAAAAGGGAGTGGGCCTTAGTTCTATAGGTGGACACCTTTTCGAGATATCTCCATAAAGGTGGGGCAGGGTGACTCTAGAATTAGTTTTTACGATATGGGTATCAAATGAAAGGTGTTAATGGGTATTTTAAAATGGCGTGGGCTTAGTTCTATAGGTGGACGCCTTTTCCAGATATCGCCATAAAGGTGAAACAAGGGTGACTCTAGAATGTGTTTGTACGATATGGGTACTAAATTAAAGGTATTAATGAGGGTTTTACAAGGGAGTGGCCCTTAGTTGTATATATGAATGCGTTTTCGAGATATCGACCAAAATGTGGACCAGGGTGACCCAGAACATCATCTGTCGGATACCGCTAATTTATTTATATATGTAATACCACGAATAGTATTCCTGCCAAGATTCCAACGGCTATTGATTTCGCCCTGCAAAACTTTTTCATTTTCTTCTACTTAATATGGTAGGTGTCACACCCATTTTACAAAGTTTTTTTCTAAAGTTATATTTTGTGTCAATAAACCAATCCAATTACCTTGTTTCATCCCTTTTTTCGTATTTGGTACAGAATTATGGTATTTTTTCATTTTTCGTAATTTTCGATATCGAAAAAGTGGGCGTGGTCATAGTCGGATTTCGGTCAATTTTTTTACCAATACAAAGTGAGTTCAGATAAGTACGTGAACTGAGTTTAGTAAATATACATCGATTTTTGCTCAAGTTATCGGGTTAACGGCCGAGCGGAAGGACAGACGGTCGACTGTGTATAAAAACTGGGCGTGGCTTCAACCGATTTTGCCCTTTTTCACAGAAAACAGTTATCGTCCTAGAACCTAAGCCGCTACCAAATTTCACAAGGATTGGTAAATTTTTGTTCGACTTATGACATTAAAAGTATCCTAGACAATTAAATGAAAAAGGGCGGAGCCACGCCCATTTTGAAAATTTCTTTTATTTTTGTAATTTGTTGCACCATATCATTATTGGAGTTGAATGTTGACATAATTTACTTATATACTGTAAAGATATTAAATTTTTTGTTAAAATTTGATTTAAAAATTTTTTTTTTAAGTGGGCGTGGCGTGGTCGTTGTCCGATTTTGATAATTTTTATTAAGAATACATATAGTACCAGGAGTAACGTTCCCGCCAAATTCCATCTAAAGCCAGATATTTTTCTGCCCCTTAAGCGACAAAAGGTACAAGAAGTCAATCGTATCAACGTAGAAATTTCCCAAATGGTCACTATACCAAATTTTTAAAGGCCACGTTGAAGTGTTGATAAGTTTAACTGACCTTATCGCCGTTGAACTTGTGTCACATTAAATTATTGCATTGGCATCGGTTCTTGATACGTTTGGAAACTTTCAATTCAACTTGTGGCCATTCTAAATAAGGTCAACTGACCTTATGTCCTTTATCTATGTCACATGCCAATAAATCATTGCATTGTCAGCGGTCTTTGTTACGTGCGCAAAGCTTAAATTGGCCTTAGGGCCATATCATATGGTCATAAGCTAAATTTACCTTATGTCTATTGATTAATCAAACTTCTGGAAATTGGTGAAAATTATGCTCAAAGATTCCGATATATACATACATACATACACACATACATACATACATAGATACATACCCTGCATTCAAACCAACTAGTTGTATACTAGAAGAATACTAGTTTGCCAAAAATTCCAACTAGTATGAGTTCTGTCTTTTTTCCATATTAGCAACTGGTATTTTTAACACGGCGATGTCCTACGAAATATCAATTGCCAGCTTCTGCATCAGCATCATACCAATTGACAAACTAGTCATTATATACACCAACATCATACCAGTTGACATACTAGTCATTATATACACCAACATCATACCAGATGACATACTTTTTTTTTTTTTTTTTTTTTTTTGCGGGGAGGCTGAAAAATGCCTAATGCACCATAATTGCTGCCGTCGCAGCAACCGTGTGTCCGTAGACTAAAAAACAGCTCCGTTCTGGAACCGTCGCCCACCCCGGCATCACTTTCGCATTACTTCAGGGTGGCGTTCCATATTTCTCATTTTTTAAGAGCCTACTGTTGTCCCTGCGTCCAGGTTCCCGCTATTTGCTCTGAGTGTCCATTTAATCGCCACTGCTTCGCATGTGCATTTCTCTGCGCTCCCTCTCAGCATCCATCAGGCGTGTCATTACTATAAATGCCATTTTGCTCACTGCAGTTCAGCATTCTCTCCTGTTGCACATATGTGAAACTAAATTTCTCGTGGTAGGTTCCTCCCCAAAGACTCCATGCAAGGTGAGTCTTTCTTCGTGGAAACGGGGGCAGTAGAACATGACGTGTTCTGCGTTTTCTAACTCTGTGGTACACATTGGGCAATGAGGATCTTCCTCTATCCTACGCTTCCATAAATACTCTTTGAAACCGCCATGTCCACTCATTATCTGCGTGAGATGGTAGTTCAGTTCGCCGTGCTTCCGCTCATTCCATTGAGCTACGTTCCAAACTAGTGTGAAAGTCCAACGCCCTTTACTCGAGGCCTCCCACTGTTCTTGCCACTTAGCTATTGTTTGTGTCCTTGCTCTTTTCTTGTCTTCTTCAGATGGTCGCTCGATATTAGTGTTATACAGATCGGCCATTTCGCTTGCCAGTAAGTCCATTGGGATTTTCCGGGTTAGAACCAGGATCGCGTCGTCGGACACCGTCCGATAAGCACTTGCTATTCTTAAAGAAGCTAGTCGGTACGCTGCTAATATATATTTTTGATGGGTCTGTTTAGATCCATACCACACTGGTGCTGCGTATAGTATTATTGAGCTGGTTACTGTGGACAATAGCTGACGTATAGCTTCGCTCGGACCACCAATGTTAGGCATTATTCGCATAAGTGATCCATTAACTTTGGTAATTTTCTCCCCCACCGCTCTTAAGTGCTCTTTGAAAGTTAACTTAGAGTCAATATGCACTCCTAAGTATTTTAAGGAATCATTTGAGGTGATTTGATGATCCCCGACAGTTAAGACTAACTCGTTCGCCGACCGTTTGGAGCTTACTAATACCACTTCCGTCTTTTGGCTAGCCAACTCCAGTCCTTTATTGGTCAGCCATTCCTTTATTCTTGCTACGGCGTCATTACATAATGATTGAAGTTTCTTGGCCACTACTACCACTGCAATATCATCAGCATATCCCACAATTTGCGTGTTTTCTGGTAGATCTATCTTTAGCACCCCGTCATACATTACATTCCAAAGCGTTGGACCGAGAACAGATCCCTGTGGGACACCTCCTGTGATTTTGTACTCTTTTGCTCCTTGATCCGTGTCAAAAAGAAGTACTCTGTCTTTAAGATAGCTACCTATAATTCTGCGTAAGTAAGCTGGAGTGCCGAAGCTTTGCAGCGCTGCCATTATCTGCATCCAGTTCGCAGTGTTAAAAGCATTCTTGATGTCCAACATAATCAGTGCACAGAACTTCCTTTTATTTTGGCCTCCAGAGATAGCTTCTCTAGCTATATTGACGACTGTTTGTATTGCATCTACGGTGGATCTTGATTTGCGAAATCCATATTGACTATTCGATAAGCCACCTGGTCTTTCTAGAGTCAGCTGCAGGCGCTCACTAATTATACGCTCGAAAATCTTCCCTAGGGAATCCAGCATACAAAGTGGCCTATTTGAGGATGGTTGGTCCGGCTGTTTACCACGTTTCAGCAATAGGACAAATCTTTGTCGTTTCCACGGGCGAGGGAACGCGCCTTCTTGCATACAGGCATTAAAAAGATCAGTAAATAATGTAGCCCTAGTTGTAATCGCGGCTTTAAGGGCTATGTTTGGTACTTCGTCGGGTCCTGGGGATTTGTTATCAGCAACTCTTTTTGCAGCGTCCAGCACATCTTGCTTTGTAATTTGCGGAATTTCCGTACTTTCTAGATCCTCGCTTGGATAAGTCCAGCGATCTTGCGCCGGGAAAAGTGTTTCAACAATAACATTCATCAGTATCGGGCACGTAGGTTGCTGTGATATCGGTCCTTTAACTTTGGCCATCACAATTCTGTAGGATGATCCCCAAGGATCTAGGTCGACATAATCCAGCAGTTCCCTAAAGCATAACTTCTTGCTCTTTTTTATGGCATTTTTAAGTGCCTTTCTTTGTGCGACATAGGTGCTGTGTAGCTCTGCATATCGTGGTGATGAGCGTGCCCTCTGCGCTATTCTTCGTGCTTTGTGGCATTTTCTACGCTCTTCCGCAATTTCGTCATTCCACCAATATACCGGAGTGCGCTGTGCTTTTCCGCGACTTCTGGGCATGGCAGCATCACATGCCATACATAGCAACTTAGTGATTTGAACCGACTGGTCTTCTGTGTGTGTAGACGTTGCTTATGGACCATTTTGCACGTCTTGCTATTTCGCTGCTAGCGAAGGTGAGATCTATAATGGATCGTCTGGTACCTGTATCGAAGGTATATATCCCTGGTTCATTTAGGAGTTCTAGCCTCAAAGAAGTAAGGCTTTCGAGGAGAACTCTCCCTCTTTCGTTGGTTCGTCTACTTCCCCACACAGATGACCATGCATTGAAGTCTCCACACACTAAAAGCGGGTGTTTACCTCGTGCTTCAATGGTGATCCCGTATATCATGTCTTCGAACTCGGCGATGGTCATGCTCGGAGGGGCATAGCAACTGAAGACGTATATACCGTTGATTTTTGCCCACGTGAATCCTGCTACCGTTGGCGTCATAATTTCCTGTGGGAGAAATTTCCCTGGTGCCCAAATTGAGGCTTTCTCTGCTGAATCTGAGAGCCAACCCTGCTCCTGGCGATTTTTGTATTGTTCAGAGAGTACCACTATGTCATATCCTCCTTCATAGACTGTTTGGGATAATAGCTCTTGGGCTGCCTCGCAATGGTTTAAATTGAGCTGCAATACCCTCATGAGACAATCATTTTGCTGCCCTTTCGTTGTGGGCATTTAAAACTGCCTGCTGAATGTTGTCCCCCACATAGCGCGCATTTTGGTGCATTTTCGCAACTTGCAGCCTTATGACCTTCCTGGCCGCATTTCCTGCATAGGCTAGACCTATCTACAGTCTCCTTACATTTCTGAGCTATATGCACGTAGCCCCAGCACCTATAACAGCGTTTTTCTTGCTTGAGCTCTCTAATTCGGCAGGAAACCCATCCTACCCGGATTCTTTGCGTATTAAGAACCGCCTTGGCATCATCCGCTGTAAGGCTTATAAGTGCCGACTTCGTGCCACTGTACCCTGTGCGTATGCTTTTTATGGCAGCCACATCTGGAAGTTTGATGTTGCATTGCTGGTGGAGGGCGTTGCAAATCTTCTCGGGTGTAGTAATCTCATCGAGATCTCTGCACTGTAGCGTGACCATTTGGGACTTTGTTATAACTTTAGCCGAGTCCTTTAGTACCGCTTCAATTTCTGCTTGGTACGCGCTTGTTTTCCCATCTTGCGATTTTTTTAGCTCTAGTAACAGCTCTCCTTTCGCCGTTCTTCTAATCGTTTTGACGTCATCACCCAGGGATTTTAATTCGTAGCATCTTTCCACTTTACGCAATATGTCGGGGTACGTCGCATCCCCCGCCTTGGAAATGATGATTGCATCCGGCCTAGCCTTAAGTGATTTTTTCTTGCTCTTCTTTTTGGCTAACTGCCACTCTCCCGTCTTTTGGGCTGCAGTTTCCTCTTTCCGCTCCGTCTTCTCTTGCGTTTCTTGCCGTCGTTTGTGACCACCCACGTGCCCTGGTAAGACATCTTTTAGTGTATTAGTGGGTTTTACCACGTTGTTCTCCTTGGTCGAGTACGAATTATTCCTCGGTCGCTTTCCTGGGGGTGATGGACTTCTATCCTTGGCACATTCGCTTGCACGCAATTTATGTTCAAAATTCTTTACCTCTAGGGCCGACTCGATGTACAGCACTTTTATTACGGAGGCCAAGCGCTTGATTTCCGCGTGTATATTATTACGCCCTATGAAGAACTGCATCAAGTCCTCAATCGCCTTGCCTAGCTTGGTCATCTTTTTTTCTCCAGGGGGGTTTTGCTGATTTAACGCAGCTAACGCCTGCTTAATTAGCTCACTTAATAATGGTGTGCCCGTTTGAGCCTTGCTGTCGGAGTTCTTTTTGCAAAGCTTCGGTGTAGCACCCGGCGACAACGCTCCTTGCTTGCTTTCGGCCTCCGCTCCTTTGGGTTTCGTTACCACTTGCGACGAAATGTTAAGGCCCCCAGCCGATGGGCCACGTCCTTCTGGAGAGCGAGCTAGCTTCCTTCCTACAAATGGATTGAACGCCATTTCATTCTCCTGTGTTTGGTTTTTTATTTTAGTATTGTTGTTGCTCATCATTTATTTAATTGGGTCCCCACTTGAGGCCGCTATCTTGGTCCGAGTCAGATGACATACTAGTCAGCATACCCATCAGGGTCATACCAATTGACACATTAGTCAGCCTTTGCGCCAGCATTATGCCAGATGACATACAAGTTATTATATACACCAATTTCATACCAATTGACATACTAGTCAGTGTATTCAACATCAACATACCAGTTGGCATACTACTCAGTCTATACATCATTGTAATACCAGTTGACATACTAGTCGATATTTGCATCAGCATCCTACTAGTTAATACACTAGTCCTATTTGGGTTGAAAAATTACTTTAAAATTGATAAATTAGCTCAAATTCATTTTATTCATTATATCTCATATATATAAAAAGTATGTATATTAGACTGGGTCGATTTATCAACCGATATCGCGCCATTCATTTTTACAACAGTTTTTTGAAAAAAAAAAATATATTTTTTGGGTTTTGTGGAGTGTTTTGGTCGAAAAATTTACCCTTTCGCCATTAGTTTTTTCGCGGGCTCGAAAATTATTTTTTTGGGTATGCGTAGTGGAGCTTTTTTTTCTTAAGTCCAAATCCTATTGAAGAATCGATGACGCGATATCGGTTAACTTTCGTCCTTACAAATCGACCCAAGTTAATATACATACATATATCACTTTAAAATTGACCACTTCAATACATTATACTTTGGAATAAATTTTGATAAAAATACGAACATATATATAAAACCTAAAAGTAACGGAATAACACATGCCGATTTTGTGATCGATCAGCGGAGCCGGCGGACCATATCCTGTGACGCAATCTCAAGACACAGGGCTAAGTTTACGGGCTCATCATGGCCAGAACATTCCCACATTAAATCCCTCAAGCCAAGAGAACGGCCAGGGTTCATCAAGGAAGTCGGCTTGGATGATGTGCTGTGAAGGAGGTGAGGGCACAATAGACCAATGGTCACAGTGCAATCTTCAATAAATTATCTATCTATCTAACGGAGAAGGACGAACCAGTCGTGGTTGACTACGTCAAAACAGGCCAAGCTGCACTAGCACCGTCCTATGATTAGTTTTAATTGAGTTCAGAACGGTGGTAGTGATATGCACTTTACGGAAGTCATGCTGATGGCTGGATAACCGAAAAATTTCATTTAGTTGAGGGAATCGTAACGGTACAGGCTGGGTTTCCGGTCTTTGGTAGTGGTTTTATCCTTGCCATTCTCCGTTATTCTGGAATGGCAAAGGCTTTTAACGCCAAGTAGAAAAAATGTGCTAGGCTGCTGATGCCTTCAAGGCCAAGGTGTTTTTGGCATCTGCATTGTGTTTATGTGGCCGTTGATTTGGACGATATTTAGCATTGTCAATTGAAGTATGGATTGCAAACTGGCACTCGCGCATTTCCTCGAGTCCGACAGACGAAATTCTAGTCGAATAAATTATTCAAATACTAACTACTATGAATAACACCACAAAATCATATTCAATGAACCATTCTAAAACTGACTAGTATGATGAACGCCACAAAATTCTAGTCAAATAACTACTCATACACTAACTAGTATGAATAATCCCACAAAATTCTAGTCAATGAACTAGAATGTTTGCTGACAACTTCGGCTTTTGACTGCAGGGTACATACACACATACATACATACATACATACGTGCATACATACTTACAACCCAAGCTAATAGAAGGTAGGTAAAAGAGACTCTATCGACTTGATCGGTGGCAGCGTCTAGTGATTTTGTTTGGATTGCGGATATAAAAAAAATGGCATTGCGATAAGTCATCCCTACATGTTTTTTGCTATAACTTTCATTCAAAAAAATGGTCAACATAATACTAGTATAAGTATACTATGCGTGGGGCTCGGAGACCAAAATTAGTAGAAAATCAACGAGGTCCATAACAGAACGACAGGTGAATCCAATAAGAGAGGAATAGCATAGAAGAGTACGGACCAGTGGGACAAAAAGAGCCCACAGCCGAAAGGCGGTAAAAGTAGGCCTTTTCACTCACTCGATTTACTAACTTCGTTTAACTTTACGCGCAGCTTTTCGTTTAAAATGATAAAATGAGTCAACTCTGTCGCTCAACAAGTCAAAATGGCGCAGTTGTTGGGCGTGAGTGGGCGCGGGTTGAAATGCAGTCCACTCACATTTGTTTTGTTTTTATTTCTTAAAAAAAATTGATTTAATTCAGTGCAACATTAGCGTTAACAACACACATTGAAACGGTGATAAATTGTAATTTTCAAGATGACAACGATAAAAGCTAATTTGCACTATCGAATTTGTGAATAAAAAAGGTGGTAAACTTATCGTTTAGCTAAATTAGTGGCAGCAAACTTCGTTAAACAAGTTAGTGAATTGCGTTTCTGTATGAGGAGGAAGAAACTTCAGACGGGGGAATGAAACAAACACGTATAACTTGTAGCGTTTTCTTTTCTGGAAAAAGTGTCACGCTTTTTGTACGCCGCAGAAGGGTTGTAAATATATTTTGTTCTATTCTAGAAAGCAGGTAACGCCCTTATGGGGTATTTCATTATTTTGTAAATATTGCTGCCTGCTCGCAACGTAAAAGCGTTACACTTTTACCATGCATAAAATGGCGGTGCAACTCTGCTAAGCCAGCTGATCGTGACAATTTATTTTAGTTGAAAATTTTCAGGGGTAGGAGTAACTCTATTAAGGCTTTACCATTTACTTAGGCAACAATTTATTTCAGAAAAGGAAACGCTATAAGGCAAGATGCACATAAGGTGTAGCGTCGCACTATAGAAAATAAAGGCCTGTTCTGATTAAAAATTAATAACTTTTTTATTTATGAATATTATGTTCTAAAATTTTGCGCAAATATAGAACATGGTATATGGCTTCAAATGGAGTGTAATTTATTATGATTTAATTTAAAACCATACCTTAAAAATAAAAGAAATTTAAAATTATCTAAAATATCCAATATTTATTTTTTAACAATGAATAATATTATTTTAATGCCTACAAAAAACAGATATCAAATAGTACATGAAAATACAAATCAATTTAAATAATAAGAACATAAAAAAAATGGTGATTGAAATTGAACACAGATTAATTAATTATTTGTAATGTTTACTATTATTATTGTACATATATGTTTATTATGTTATTTATACTTGATGAACTTCGGGATTTAAAATTAATTCGTTCACTTTCAAAAGATCTATGGTGTCTTCATCAAGTTCCGTCACGTTTTTAGTATACAGTTTTTCAATTCTGGTTATGTAAGGATCTGAAGTATAAAGAAGAGTCTGAAGTACGTCCTCGTTTGTAGCGGATCTTGAGCATTTTCTAGCATGATGTAGACGAAATTTTGTATAATCCTTATTACGGGATTATTGTGATTCCACTCAGAGCAGCTTGCATTGTGAAAAAATCTTCTAACAGTATTACCGTCATTAGTGTTACCACTTACTTGTCTTGGTTTGTCGATGATCGTTCCTTTTCTTCGCTTGTGGCTGACCATGTTTGGGAATTGTAATGGAATTTGTGATTGCAATGTGATATTTGTGCTCGCTGGCTTCTTAACTGGAAGACAAAGATGTAGGTAAGGTACCGTGGCTATGTTCCGATGTGACATAGCACCGCGTGAGGTGACAATGTGATATCACAGTAGCATTCAGTTTAATGTAGGTGAATGCAATCTAGTTTCAAAAGACGGAAATAAACTCCTAGCATTCTCGACTACAAAAGGTTGAAGTGGTCTCGGCGGATGGAGCTCTCTCGTGCCTTAGTTCTTTCGGCGTGGGGTGGGTTTTTCGCCGATCCTCAACCTCAATTACACACACTTTAATTTATAGAACTCCGAGCAGAAACAAAAAAGGGAGAAACCTCCACAAACCAAAAAATATCAAGCCTTGAACAATTATCATCAAAAAAAAATCTATTTAAGAATACTTGAAACTTCATCTTACGAGTGTGCATTAGGACGCAAGGTCTATGGTGACATTCGACTCTTGCGTTCTTCACTCTACCCTACCATGATCTTCAATCTAAAATTGTATTGGAAGATACCCACGTAAATTTCTCTCACCTTTTTATGCTGCTGCCTACCAGGAATAAGAAGAAAGACTTAACACATCATTGTTTCCTTTTTTAAAAACTTTATAAATTCATATTTTGGTTTTATTAAACAATTTCTAATTCTAAACTTAGCTAAACAAACCTTTATTACGAGTTACCCTCGTAATTCCTAACATCATTAAACTTAAAATTATATGAATTGGTTCTTAATAAAAACAAATTCTCTCATACGTATGTACTTCCTTGCGTGGCTTTGCAAGCGGCTAATAAATATGTTTAAACTTTAAACTCTTGTATCCCTATTGCTTGGTTTCCGTCTCAGAGAGATTTATGAATGAAAAGCAAATGCAATTACAAATAGATCAATGAGATCAAACTTAAAAAAATCCAATGCAACGGTCATTGTCTCTTTGACAAATATTAAATCTACGTGGAGTTTTTCTTTTTGCTTTTTTTTTTCAATTTATGTTTTCGCTGCTTTTATGTAAATGATTAGCTGGCACCAAATCGACAAACGTACGTTTGTAATTATGTATGTGGGTATGGACACACACTACAAGAAATTGTATATCAAAGCCCGCAGCCAACTATGATAAATATCATAGGTGGGCATTATGCTCGATTTCCAATTTTGCACCGAAATGTAAGTTTAAGATAAATTAAAAGGAAATTGCAAAACTAAATGTTTTGAGACAGTGCGAGTGAGTTTATAGTGAAAATAAAGGATTCATGAAAATACCAATTAGCATAAATGACAATTTAGAATGTCAAAATTATGGAAAATTAACTTTTGGTAAGTAAAATATCTGCCGTCATACGTACATACTTATGGCGATATGGATCGGCTGAATAAAAGATTACAACGAAAGAATTGGATAGAAAATATATAACTTATATGCTTACAAATTCGCGTTTAGCTGCAGCGTTGAAAGGCCTTCCATCGTTGTAGTTGTTATGCGAAGTAGGAGCTTAATTCGACTGATTCCACTTATCAGCAAGTTTTTTTTCTTTCGTTACAGAAAAATTATCCTAAATTAACATTTCTTTAAACAAATTGTTTTTATATATATATGTATATCTTCTTCGATTATCCACAGCTAAGTATACGAAAATTTATTGCAATTTTTCATTTTAATATATAGGTTTGCTTTTGTTTTTTTAAGCGATTTTTTTTTGTGTTTGCACAACAACGAAAAACAATGTGGCTAGAAATGACTTTTACATTAGGCATTAATAATGCAATACTTTGTAGAAGTTTTTTTTTTCTTTTTTAACTATTAAACCTCTTTGGGTGCTTTTTCACTTTTACAAGTATATATTGCAATTATTAATTTATGACTTATTACTTTTCTTTTTAGCAATTTTTTGTTTTCCGATATCTAGTTGTTGTTGCTTTAGATCTTTTGGTTTCCAAAATCTCTTTGCTTATATAGTTTTCTTTTTAACTTTTTGAACTACATATATCGCTTTTCACTTGCTTCAATTTTTAACTAGTTTCCCAACTTTTTCCAACTTATTCTTGCTCTTCACTAAATCTATTTTTGTTTATTTCTTTTGTAATTTATTTCCTGTATCATCAGTACACTTGTTTGGCTCGATTTTTTTGATGGTACCGCTTATCCCGTCCGATTTCAACTAATTAATAAGATGGGGTTTGGGTTTGCACGTTTTTTGGATGACAAAGGTATTGATGGGCAAAGTACAAAACATATGTGCGGTTGTGGATGTACATATTGTAACAAATTTACTGCAAATCCTCTTATTTGCAACCTTCTGCTAAGTTCGAATCACTAAACTGTTGAATAAATAACTCCACTCTTCAATAATGCAAAATGGCCTTTATTAAAGTACTTCACAATAACACTTATACTTCGGTTACTGACAGCTTGCTTGACTCAAACTGAAACTTGATGCCTCAGCCTGTGCCGCTTTTATACTCTTCGGTTTCCTCGTTCACCCATTTCTCCTAAGGTCTAGTAATTTCGTGACCCTGATGCTTGTTTACTAGCTATATACACGTATATTTGCAATTTGTATCCATATGCGTGTGTATGTGTGAGCGGCTGATGATGACGTGCGCTTGTGAGTATATCTCTCTGTTGCCCCGCACGTATGTGTGCAGACAATGATTAATTTGTTTACGTACATACAAGTGTAGCAGCTTGCTTTATTGTTGTTGTGGCTTTATTTTCTTAGTGTTTAAGCCGCCTACACCCCTAATTAGATGGTGGCGCGCGCCATCCTTACGCGCAGCCGCCCGCGGCGAATTAGAAGGTGCCAACACCCACGAAGGGCCATCGCCATCAACAGAACGGCAACCGACCAACAGTCTAGCACTATCAATCGGCAACCACGGCCGCGCTCCTATAATTTTATTTTAAATACTTGGGCATATATTTTATATATGAAGTGAAAGTTATCTTTTTATATATTTGAATATTAAAAGTCCCCTTTTTAATAAAGTTAATATGTGACGTTCAAAGTCATAATTAATTAAAAGAAGAAGTTAAGAATTAAATGAATTATAAAATTTTAGGAAAAAAACCTAAACAGAAATCTTTTTTATTCAAGTACCAAAAGTGAAGAGTGTAGCGAAGAGAGGCCTATATTCATGGTCCTTCGCAGCCATCTTTGGCCCGCCCTAGAAATTATAAACAAAAAGTATCGGTTTAAATCGAATTATCGCTCGTTTAAAAATTAAATAAAAACTTAAAACAAAAACACACAAAAGTGGAGACAAACATACAACAAATTAAAAACTGAGTGAAGGAAGTGCTGGAGAAAAAACACAAAAAAAAAAAACAGGAGAAAATATATACATATAAGTTAACACGCTGGCGACTCCCCAACATGTTGGATTCCCACAAGCTGAAGTTTACACGTGCAGCTGTGTTAGCATAATCATTCTTCCCACAATCCCATAGCCACCTGCCGCTGTGTCAGCATAATCATTCTTCCCACAGTCCCATGGGCCAACTTCAGCTGTGTCAGCATAATTATTCCTCCCACGTTTGATGGGCCACCTGCAGCTGCGCTAGCATAATTATTGTAAGCAGCATAATTGCAACCCAACACCCGCTTCAAGGGCAAGTGCATTTCATCATATCGCGCAATGACAATATTGCGCAACGTTATCAAATCTATGGGAACCAAGTCAGTAGCTATGCACATTGTAGCGGAGTCAGCATATTTCTATTTCACAATGTTGTGAGACTTTTGCATTGCACCTGCCAGCCAAGTAAGACACCTGCGGGAAGTCAAGGCTACACTCACACCCAGACGTCGCATATATCTAGCTACAGAATGTAGCTGCACGAAATGTTATAAAAGGAAGCAGCAGTCCACCAAGAGGGCAGTTGCGTCGGGGCTTTCATACTAACCGCTGTCATACTTAATTATAGAATACTGAATAAAGTGTTAAATCTTAAATCTAATAAAGCTTCTTTTCTTATTTAATGTCCAGGGCAAGTTGGCCCTTTAATTTTTTTAGTGTAAGGATCACAGATCCTCAAAGCTATATATAAAGTTTGAGTGCTCAAAAAACTTAAATAATTAAAAACAAAGTTTGAAATAATTTAAAGAAAAAAAAAGTTTTTGAAAATTGTGGGTGCACTCATCATAAGTGCCGTTTTGGTAAAAATGTGTCAAGTGTCACAGAAATCTCAGCAGCGTACCTTGCGTGAGTGCATTTATTTTTCAAAAAATTCTTGTATACTTATATACAAAAGATACAAACACTTATATGCACACATAAATGGTTTTTCAAAAGAGAAGAAGAAATTTTTGAAAATCAAAAAATAAAAAATTAAAAATCATCTTTACCCAGCAACAGCCAGCTAAGCAGCAACATCACCCAGGTTATCATCAACAGCAAGCGACCAGGCAACAGCAGCAATATAAAAAGCAACAGAATACAGGAATCGTTGAGTAGGCAGTTTTTTTATTTTTCATAAAAAACAAAAAATAATATAACTTCTTTCCACAAAAGTTATATTATTTTTGTAAACTGCAAAAATATATATACATGAATATTGCGGAAATTTTCTTACCGTTGATTTTACTGCAACCTTTTTGCAACTGGTAGAAAATATTCCGCTATACCAATAAGCAAAATCCGCCAATTATATATATATTAATACCATTTAATTTACTTTGAGCATATGTATACAAATTTCTAGTGATATTTAACCAACAAAAAAAAATGCAGTTTACTTGCCTACTCAAACCCACTGTGCAAGAAAAACATCAGCAAAAATTTCTTCTACAGCTGAGTTTACCCCGTTGTTCGCACAGAGCGTTGAACTTGGCGATACAGTTCAACTTCTTCCAAGTAATTTTTTCTTGCTTGGCAGCATATATAACAATCATAATATTCATACGCACATACTTACATACATGTACAAATAATTTGAAGTTGCTTTTCCAACATTCCTATTTCTCCACTCTGAGAACATCATACGTGTTTACTCACACGTTCAAGTCGCTCTTCCAGCGACATTCTCCCAGCACGTATAGCTACATTAGCAACGAGAGTTGTGTACTGCTGATCAAATTTCTCAACCACTCTCACCATAGCAATTTTTTCATCTTTCTTTGCTGCACTCTCCCAACAGTGCAATCAACCGCACTGAGCTTCACAAAAGAAACGCGACATTAAAGCGACGAAGAAACGAATCAAAACAAACTCTGTTTGTAAACATAAACAGAGAAGCTCATCTGATTCACGTGCATACGTTCGCACAAACAAACATATCTGTGGCAATTTGAAAAAACAACCTAATTCGAGTTAGGTTATAAGTGATATTCTGGCTTCATGACAGAAATCCGATACAGATTTCTCTGTGTTACTTACTCATAGCCCTAGCGCCAAATGGCTGTAACAAAATATAGGAAGTTACAATGGTGAATTGTGGCTAACTTTTCAGATAAAGGCCTATGTATCGCCATTATCCTAACTCGAATTAGGTTGTTTTTTTCAAATTGCCACAGATATATACATACGTTTGTATATTGCGCATGTAAATTTGTACTTATTCTGTCGTACAAAACTAAGTTTGAGATATTTTCGTCCCTATAGGAACTTTTTAAAAAATATCCCTACAAACCTCAAAGTATTATTATTTTCTAATATATACATAAATATATATACCAATAATATACAAATGCACGTTTATTTCCACACGCATATTTATACGTATATATAAGTGAAAAGTGTTTGTGATTGTTTTTAATAAATTTTTTTGTTTTTACAAATATACATACTATTAAATTTCGAATTTCGCGGATTTAAATTATTTAAGAAATTAATTAATTTAAATTATTATTTCAAATTATTATTTCAAAAAAAAAAAAACAAACACCGCCACCAATTTAAATTCTATTTTTTAAATTTCTGTGGCACGAAGAGTTTTCCATCTTCGAATTTTGCGAACGTTCTCTGAGCGTACAAATATTTTATTCGGTTTTTTTTTGGTGAAAACCCAAAAGTTTGCATAAAATGCCTCTCAGTCCCCCAAAAACGTCCGAAACCGGGACAAACCCAAAAGGTGGCCCAAAGGAAGAAACGGCCAAGGAAAGGTCAACATCCCACGCCAGAAATCCAATTCAGTTGACCCATCCGCGCAAAAGTTCATCGCGGAAAGTGAGAATCTGATGAGATACTGTGCAAAATTTAACGAAGCACCGATTCAAGATCACACTGAATCGTATCTCATGATAAAGGACAAATCACTAGATGATTATTGGGCACGGCTTCAATCGGTTTATGATCTGGTATTTTCGAAACCAGACGAAAGTTTCCCTGAAGACTTCCAGAGTTCAGTACAAGGCAAACAATGCGCCTGCCTTGATATGTATGAAGTGACAAAAGCATAAGTTCTGCAAGAATTTCATTCTTATATTCGGTACCTAAATCTGACCTGATGGATTTCATAGGACCATATATCAAAATAAAACTTTCGAAAATTGCTGAAGCTATTGTTTTTGCGCTTTTATTTGGCACTGCTATTGTTACCAGGTATTTTGTTAAATCGCATATGATGGTAACTGCGAACTTGTTACCGTAACTCCATTGTGGTAAAGGTCCGATTGTATCAATAATAACTATATCAAATGGTTTATTCGGCGTTGGAGTCAGTACTAAATTTTCTTTGATTTTTGGTTTGACTTTGTTTACTAAACATTTTTGACAACTTTCGACGAATTTAGCAATGTCACGAGTCATGTTTTTCCAAAAGTATTTAGTACGAATTTTTGCGTAAAGCTTTTTAACACCGCAGTGACCGCCTGATATTCTTATTTATTTTTATTTATTTATTTATTTATTACAGCGTAAGCCTAGTTTGAACAATATTTATTCAATCACATTGTAGAACTTATCTTATTGGTAAGGTTTTACAATGTTCATATAGCCTGCTTTTAAATACATAAATTTCTTCACAATTTTTTATTTCATTAGGCAATTCATTAAAGTTTTTAAATCCTTTATGGAAAAGGTTTTGTTTGTTCACTTCAGTTCTATAGAGTGGCAGTTTAAAATCATTTTTTCTACGGGTATTAAAATTATGGGTTTCGTTTATATATACAACATTATTTGTTAAGTATTCAGGTACATTTCCCTTTCGTATATTGAAGATCATTTTCATAGTATAATAAAAAATAATTTGTTTGACACTTAGCCATTTTAGTTTTATTAGCATGTCGCTTATCGACGCATCTGACTTTTCCCGTAACACAAATCTCATACACCTATTTTGCAATATCTGAAGTCTATCTATTTTTGTATCTGGTATAATGAATAAGACTGATGGGCAATATTTAAAATTAGATTCAATCAATGTTTTGTATACAATATCCTTAAACTCTCTATTTATAAATTTACAGGTTCTTTGCATAAAACCGACTTGTTTAGCTATCTTTCCTACAGTGTATTGAGTATGTTCATCAAATTTGAGTTTTTTGTCAATTACAATCCCAAGATATTTTATTGATTTTATTTGCTCTAACATTTCATCTTTCACCCTGAGCTGAATACTCGCAACATCGCTTTCAATTTTTCGGCTAATAACCATATATTTTGTTTTACTCACGTTAAGTTTAAGTCTGTTACCACATAGCCATTTATATAAACTATCTAAGTCACACTGCATTTTTGTCAATGCAGTTGTTAAATTACTTTCACTTATTCTAAGCAGAGCATCATCCGCAAACAGTTTTATGTTACAGTACTTTACAGCTTTAACAATATCATTAATATAAATCAAAAATAATAAAGGAGCCAATACAGAACCTTGCGGTAATCCTAATGGGACCGAAATTTCGTTCGATACTTCATCACCGATTATGGCTTTTTGTTTTCTGCCAGTCAAGTAATTTTGGAACCACTTTAATTCTATGCCCTGAATTCCCATGACTTTCATTTTCTGGAGCAAAATGTCTCGGTCCACTGGTTCGAATGCCCTTTTCAGATCCAGGAAAACGAAAACAGTGTCTTTGTTGTTATTTAGATCTTCCTTCCAGTTAGAGATAACTATATTCAGTGCCGTTTCACATGAGTGTTTTCTTCTAAATCCCGATTGTTCACTTATTATTAATTTATTGTCTTCCAAGTAATTTTCTAACTTATTTTTTATAACTGTTTCCATAATTTTTTCATCACATGGTAGTGTATTTATAGGTCGCATTTCCTCAGGTTTATACGTATTTTTTATTTTTTTTACTGGTATAATGGTCGACGTTTTCCATCTTTGTGGTACAATGCCCGTTTCCATGCTTTCATTTATAATTTTTGCATAAAAATAAGCTGTATACTCTATTGAACTTTTAAAACTCCTTCTGATAAAAGATTTTTGCCACCAATTTTGTTCTTGAATAGCCGAACTATTTTGACAATGTCATCTGTTACAACTTTATTAAATTTGAATGTCGAACTGCTATCAGATACGGTTAAATTGTTTACGAAAAAGTTATTGAGCTCATTCGCAATTTCAATCTTTTCTTCGATTTGCTTATCTAATATTTGAATTTTGTTTATTGCTTGATGATCTTTTTTCAGGTTTATGGTTTGCTTTAGATTTTTCCACATTTCTTTGCTATTATTTTTACTAATTAAGATTTTGTTTTCCATATATTTCGCCTTTTTCTTTTTGATAAGTTTTTTGTATCTTTTGTTTATTTCTTTATAATTGTCCCAATTTCCTGTTTTCCTAGACTCATTTAAGAGGTTATATATAAGTTTATTTAATTATGTAAGTTCATGATCATACCACTTATTCATAAGTCTTACTTTCACTATGGGGTCATTATGATAAATTGTCATGATTTTGATTTTTGTATTGTCGTCTGTTATCGTTTCTACTGGGTCTGTAAGTAGTATTTCTAACGTTTTTAAATTTTATTTCCGCATTGTTTTAAATTTAAAATTGTACAATATTTGAAAAATAGATCATCTTTTGGCCATTCAACTTTGTTAATATGGTGATTGTTAGCTACTGTTTGTAACTTCGAAAGTAACTCTCCTAAGTTTGTTATTTCGTTACCAATCTCTATATTAAGTAGTTCGCTCTTTTTGCGTCGCACATGTGAGCTTATATGCATTTTAGAAATTTGGCTTTTATCATCATAAAAAATTATACGTGGAACTTTTTTCGAATAATTAAATGAAAGTTTGTCATAAACGTGTAAAGTAAGTTGTTTTTCGTTGTCATTGATCTTGTCTGTACTACTAAAATTTGTTTGTTCGATTCTTTAATCTCATCGATTGTAATACGCGATAGTGCATCAGCACCATCTTCGCGTTGAGAGTACGGCAATCGATAGTTTTTTACATATGCCGGCTCATTATCTGTCAATCTTAATTTTTGCTCGCAGAAGTTGTTTAAAGTGATTTTTCCGTGTCAAGAGCGAAAATGTCGGCATAATCTATGGAACGGTCAATTAATTTACTTTGAGCATGTTGAGGTATTTGAATTTTTTAAATCGAAATTAGTTTTTTTGTAGGTTTGTCTTCTATTTCTGTATTGTTAATTGTATAAACATTGTAGTTTGAAAGTTTTTCTGTCAAAATACTGTTTCTTTTCAAATACTTTATATCATCCGTGGTATTTATGACTTTAATTATTGGGTTACTGGAATTAACAATGCACCTAGCTGTGAAAACACCTTTTTCAATTTCCTGCGAGTCCACGAAAAGTGACTCGGGTGAAGCTCCCAAATCAAAAAGTCTAAAAATTTCACATCTTGGAGGAATGACACAACTGTCGCTTTCTGTTCCATGTAGGATTGATATAACGACTTTTTCATTAACTACCCAAAAGGAAATACTATTTCTTTCATAATTAATAATGCATTTGTTAATTTTCAGAAAATCTTTACCCAGTATACCATCGGATGGAATATTAAAGTCTTCATTTACTACATGTAAAGTATGTTTAACAGAAAAGTTTGAAAAATTTTAATTTGCTGTAATTTTACCTAAAGTCAATTCGATTCGAACCCGCGATCTTTACCTAAAGTCGAAATTGAATTTGAAGTGACACCGGTAATGTTAATAATGTCGTTCGTAGTTAATGAAATATTACTGTCTAGACATGATATTTTTTTTTAAAGAAATGTCTGCTTGAGTGTCTACTAGGAAAGAACAAAATTTTTGTGACTCGTTAAGTTGTAATTCTATGAAATATGAATAATTTAGGTTTAAACAATAGATGCCTATTGGTGAGGGAAATTCGCTTACTCGGTTAGTTCGTCCTCCCCCAGTGTTCGCTCCCGAGGGGCACTCGCGTTTAAAGCGCGTACGTTTGCATTTCTACCTCTACCGTTGGATGATCTTGCATTGTTACTTGTATTGTTACTATTGCTTGAATTGGCATTTGTATTTGAACGTGTATTACTATTGCTGCTATTTTGGTATCAATTTCCGTTATAATTCCTATACCTTTGATTATTGTTGCCGTTATAGTTACTATTGTATGAAAATGAACTATTATTATTTCTATAACCAGTATAGCCGCGGTTTGGGTAAAAGCCTCGATAACTACCACGTGACTTTCTGAATGTGTTGTTACCACGTGATCGAAAAGCTAGAACCTTACGTTCAGTTACTTCGTTGTTTTGTTCTACAATTAACTTCGCTACTCACAATGCACCAAATCTTGGGAAAAACCCGTGAAAAAAGAATCGACATACCTTACCTCTTCCTCGACTTTAAAGCCGCCTTCGACAGCACGAAAAGGAGCTGCCTATATATATATAAAACTTATACGGCTGTGCAAAATGACGTTGAGCAACACCATCAGCTCATTCAGAATTGGGAAGGACCTCTCTGAGCCGTTCGAAACTAAACGAGGTTTCAGACAGGGTGACCCCCTATTTTGCAATTTTTTTAAATTTGATGCTGGAGAAAATTATACTAGCTGCAGAGCTAAACCGCACTGGAACAATATACTATAAAACCGTGCAATTACTGGCATATGCTGATGACACTGATATCATCGGCCTAAACAACCGCGCTGTTAGCTCTGCTTACTCCAAACTGCAAAAAGCAGCGGTAAAGATGGGTTTGATGGTGAATGAGGACAAAACGAAGTACCTGCTGTCATCGAGCAAAGAGTCAGCGCATATGCGCCTTGGCAACCACGCTACTGTTGGCAGCCATAATTTCGAAATAGTAAAAGACTTCGTTTATTTGGGAACCAGCATCAACACTAGCAACAACATCAGCACTGAAATCCAGCGAAGAATCAATCTTGCCAATAAATGCTACTTTGGACTAGGTAGGCAATTCAAAAGTAAAGTCCTCTCTCGACGAACGAAAATCATACTCTACAAGTCACTTACCGTACCCGTCCTGCTTTATGGGGCAGAAGCATGGACCATAACAACAGCAGATGAAACGGCTTTGGGAGTGTTCGAGAGAAAAGTTCTTCGAAAGATTTATGGACCTCTACGCGTTGGCGATGGCGAGTACCGAAGAAGATTTAATGATGAGCTGTACGAGCTATACGCAGACATCAACATAGTCCAGCGAATTAAAACGCAGCGGCTGCGCTGGCTAGGCCATGTTATGCGAATGAAAGATGATGCTCCGGCCAAGAAAGTGTTTCTATCGTAACCCGCTTATGGAAGCAGAAGTAGAGGGCGGCCCCCACTCCGTTGGACCAGGTGGAAAACTATTTAAACTCCCTTGGTGTGACCAATTGGCGCCGGTTGGCGGAGCGAAGGAGCGACTGGGCGCCTTGTTGGACGGCCATAACCGTTTAGACGGTTAAGCGCCAATTAAGTAAGTAAGAAAGTAATTTCGCTACTACGTATTTCGGATCAGTAAATGCCGTTGAGGCTAAAATGGTTTTGAATAAATTGGATTTTGCGTTTAAACGACACACGTTAACAGTTTGTTCGACTGCCATTTCATAAGCTTTCGCTAGAGTGATCCCTTCAATAATAAGAGACCGCTCAAGTGAGTCAGCTAAATCTTTTACGTTTTTGGCAAAATCTGTATAATGGTTACCGTTAACGTGCAACGCTGCAATTCTCCCTGCTACAACTTTCGAGTTGTCCGGTTTGATCCTACTACGTAGAGCTGTTTTAATTTCATTAACTGAATTTACTTGTCTTGGTATTGCTTTACGGGCTTTACCATCTAGCTTTGATTTTAAGAACGCTATAAAAGTATCATATAAATCTGCCGTAGCGAATTGTTCAAGTAATGCAATTTTGTCTATAAAAGAATCAAGTGCTAGAGGATCACCACTGTAGTTTTCTCTAATAGAATTAGCACATGTGTTAATGAAAATTCCGATCAATTTCGTTGATCAAAATGATGGCAACGCCGAGTCCACCACCCCGCGTGGAACAACCCCCGGCTGAGGCAAATATTAAGTCCCAGCATGCGACACGGAGACCTTTTATGGTGGCTATGAAGAATGGCCCGCTTTTCGTGACATGTTCACAGCGGTGTACATTAACCACCCAAGGCTCTCCCGTGCTCAGAAATTGTACCATCTCCGGTACAAAACGCAGGGCAAAGCTGGCTCCATCGTCAAACAATATGCGTTGAGCGATGATAACTTTGACCTTGCCTGGGAAGCTTTACGGTCACGATACGAAAACAAGCAATCTTGGTTGACAACCGTATCAAATCCTTACTGACTCTGGCCACTATTCAATCCGAAAACAGTGAGCAACTTCAGAGAGTGCAAAATAAAATCAACAACTATCTATCCGTCCTTCACTCCCAAGGAGTTACAACAAATATTTGGGATCCGATTCTGGTGTACATTTGTTCATCAAAGCTCCCCGAAACAACCTTGTCACTTTGGGAGCAATCTCTCTCTTCTCGAAGAGCTCTACCCTCATAGTCGCAAATGAACGACTTTCTCACCTCGATATATGAAGTCGTTGAAAGAGTCAATAGGCTTCAACCAAGCAAACAAAAACCAGTCGCTCATCAAAATTCTGCGCAAAACAGGTCCTTCAACAGGACGCAAACCCTTGTGGCAGAAACTAAAAAGAAAACTTGCCAATGTTGCAACTCCCCGCACCTTATTAGATTCTGTCACGATTCAAACGAATGTCTGTGTAAAACCGGACACAATTCGTAAAACAAGCTAAGCTGTGTACAAACTGCCTTAGCAGCACTCATATCGTCAACGAGTGCCCGAGCAAGTGGTCATGTTCGACATATCATCAACGGCATCACACGCTGTTGCATGCGGGCACACAAGCTCCACGTTCCACCCCGCGAACGAATGCACCAAACGTGCAGTACACAACTGCTGAGTCAACATTTCCCGTTCGACAAACACAGAATAGCTCCGACTCTAGCGAGCTACCGTGTTGTTCAAAACACGCACCGGTTCAATCATTGCATGCATCTAATGATAACCAAATTCTCCTTCCTATTGCTATGGTCGCAGTCGAACACGAAGGGGAATTATTTCAACTGAGAGCCCTTATCGATCAGGGCTCGGAAAGAACTTTCATTTCCTCGAAAGTGCAAAAACGGTTGAAATTTCCATTCTCTGGCATGGGTGGAAAATTCGTACAAAAGTCCTCCTAACTTTGTCCTTTGACACTGGTTGCATCCAAGGCCATAAAAAGGATAAAGGCTCATGCCATTGTGTTGCCGCAACTGACAAATATCTGCCAACATCCACCATTAGTCGCAAAATCTGGCAGCATTTCAAATTCCTTGAGCTCGCTGATCCCAGTTGCCACATACCAAGTCAGACTGACATGGTCTTTGGCAGCGACATATTTTGTGTATACTGACTTTTAGTGGTAAGGCGGAGGTGACATGTGGCACGGTTGCAAGCCCCTGCTAGCTCGTCGGATGGGGTGGGGTTTTGCACACCTGCCTTACCCGCAGTTATCTCAACAAAAAAAGTGGTTCATGCCTAGAGGTGAATACATAAATAGAGGGAAAGTAGGAAATGGAAGAAAAAAAGGAAAGAAGGCCCGTCCAGAGTCAGGGGGAGTCTACCCACCCTCTTCGCGTATCTTACGCAAAGCCATGGGCGCCGTGCTGACTCCTCTAATTTTACGGCGCCCCCAAGACCTGACTCAAGTTCGTCTGTCTAAGGGTCCTTCACGTCATTGTCCCTCCCACTTCCCCTCTTCTTACCTGGAACAACACCCACACCAAAGAGTTGAAAAGTTAGCCTTCCATTACCGAAATAAATTTAGCTTCAACCTTTCAAATTTGCCAACGTTATAAACATTATTTTATTCAATTTTAAAGTTGCAAACAAAATAAATAGATGATACCCTAACCACTAGTCTTAAATCTACGTGTAAGAAAATATTATCGCAAACAAAGGCTAATACAGTATTTTAACAATTCTATTGAGCAATACAATATATCTATTTAAACAAGAGCTTGACATCTTCAAATAACTTGTCAACCATAATTCAAAAAAAAATTATCCAGTTAAAAGCAAAAAAACAAAAAAATAGTCGAATTCAAACAAAATTATGTGAACGATATTGGAGGCTGTGTATAACTCGTCACCCCCTAATGTATTCCGTATTAGGAAGATACTTTGCTTCTACAAAAAAATCATTTTCATATCTTTCCTTCTAATAAACCGCAGAAAGATCTATCGGTATGTATATATATATAAAATAAAGTAGCCAAAGCAGCTAAAATTAATGCAAATTCCTGACCTAGGCTAAGACATTATGTACATAGGCATATATATATAGGTCAATGCTTGCATACGTATATATCTAACGAGGAGCATATGATCGTTTTTTTTTGTTTTTTTTTTTTTTTTGTTTTCTTCGTTTTCTCACTCACCTGATCTCAGCACATCAGCATTGTAGGCGCCTTCAAGCCGTGGGGGACCTGTGAGGGAGGAAAAGTTTACATGCATACGTCTCTTCCTATTCGTACAAATACCATACGTTCATTGCCTAAGTAAGGTTCAATGGAATTTTGCAACCGACTCCACGCTCACTCACTCGCGGTAGCGGGCGTCGAGTGGGTCTCAAAATTACGCGGCCGAAAAAAATGTTAGAAAAAGGAAGATCAAAACATTTATAATTGACATCCAACAAAAGTGTTTGCTTGACAAGTGCTTTTGGATATAAAAGTGAGTGAACAATTTTTTGGACACTGCAAAAAAAAAACCAATGAGAGTCACAAAAAAGGTATCGGGAACCTGTTTAAAAAAAAATGTGCTTATGTTAAGCGAAAAGATATGCAAGCCCCGTGTATGTAGCAAAAAAATAAAATAAATTCAATTATGTGTAGCATCCAGGAATTAACAATGTATAAAGACAATTCCAGGCAGTGATAATAAAAAAATTATAAAAACGATAAGAAAAAAATGTGAAAAAAAATGTGCTGATTCGACCCTCCTTGGAATTTGGTGGTGGGGACGTTGCTGGTGCTGCTGGTGGCGATGCTGTCACTGCTGCTGACGTTGCCTGGCTTCCTCTGTCGAACGTTGGCGTTGGCGTGGGCGCTGCTCTTGCTCAGTTAATGTCGCTTACAGGCCACGATCACTTCCTAGCCTGGAAGTTTCTCCCTCTTTCTCTCGTTCTCTCCCTTTCCCTATTCTCTATGACATTCCACGGCAATCCAGTGCGCTACATATGTCGTTGGAACAAATGTGTTTCCAAATTTCCAATCACTCCTTTTAAATAATGCTTGTAAATGCGGGTAAGTATATGCCTTAGCCTTTTCCTAGGTCCTGCCCCAAAATCTATAAAAGAAACACAAAAAAACGAAAAATTGTCTACAGGCTGAATATCATGTCTCGTTGTTTCCTTTTATTGCTTCCTGCACCCATGTATGTATGCCCAGCCATACACTATCTTTCCAATCACAATTGGCACATAATGCAGTAAGTATGTACATACATACATATGGTTTTTATTTTATTTATTCAGTGTTTATTTAAAAGTAAAAGTTCAATACACTCGATGTAATTTATGTTTGAAAGAAAATTACAAATATAATATTTGGGAATATAAAGAAGCAAATGAATTGTTATTGTTGTTGTTGTTCACGAAAATTAATTTGTCGAATGACTAATGAAGAGCGGCTGTTGTGTCTACGTCCACGGCTATAGTTCAACTGCTAGCTATTTATGCTTGCTCACACGACAAATGCTTATTCGCGCATTGTTCACCACGACTTCTCATTATTTCCACTATCGGTGCTCATTCCCACATTCGGCCATTCTGTACTACTCACCTGCCTCAGATGAGCTACTTCCAAATTCAGCGTTGTCACCAAAATCAGATAGCTCGTCGTCTTGCACCCATGCTTTCATCTTATCGGCACTTGTTGTAGTTGAGGTGGGTCCCTCACCATCTCCCACCTTTTCCACTTTGTAGCGATCAAACCCTTTCGCTGCTATCACTCCGTATGGGCCCAACAACTTCGATTTTATTTTAAGGCCGACTCCGAACTGGGTACGTTCGATAGCTACGAGGTCATTTGCTTTGTACGTTGTTGCAGCCTTGCGCTTGCGATTGAATTGCTCTCGGTTCTCTTCTTGAATTTTACCTATGGCATTTTTTTCGTTCTCACGCGCTTCTTCTCTGCTTTGGTTAAAATCATCGATCCAATCCTCTTCAATTAATTTCATTATTTCCTCTTCATTTTTAGCTCGCATCTTAACTCCTATTAATAATTCGAACGGTGTTGTCTGAATAGCTCGGTGGAACGTGTTGTTTAACACCCTTTGTAACACAGGTACTTGTTGAAACCATTTATCTAACTTGTCTACACAGAGTTTCGTTAGTACAGATATGATAGTCCAATTCAGCCTCTCCACCTGACCGTTACCTCTCGGGACACCTGCGGTTACATGTACAAGTTTTACACCATGGCTCAGGCAGTAATCTCTGAACACGTTTGATATAAAAGCGCCGCCTCGATCTGTGATTACTCGGTTGGGGTAACCAAACGTATCCGCCACTATTTCAAACTTTTTGACGACCTCTTCGGCATTGAGCGTTTTGGTTGGAAAAAGCCAACAAAACTTCGTAAAGCTATCTATCATTGCAAAAATATAGCGATACCCTTTCGTTGTTGTAGATAAGGGACCTAAATGGTCAATATGCAAGGTTTCTAGTGGTCGCTCACCTTTTGGTATGGGATTAAGGAACGACTCTTTCTTGCCTTGCTTCCGCTCCGCTAAAATACACTTCACACAGGAAGCACGCATCGATTCTTTTGGATAAGTCAGAAATAAAATACTCACGCTCGATTTTTTCCTTAGTCTTTTGGTGGTGGAAGTGGCCATCTTCATGTGCTGTCCTAACAATGGTGTTTTTCATCTGCTCTGGAACGACATATAAAAAAGAACCGTTGACATTTTTACACAAAATACCATGTTGAACTACATAGTCCTTATAAGGCCCGTGTTTTAACGCTTCCATTATAGCACATATCGTTCCATCTTTTGATTGTGCTTGGCGTAACCTAGTTGCGATGCCATCTGGTTGCGCGCAAAGAACTACTGGATTTCGACTGAGAGCATCAGCATGCTTCATTCTGATGCCGGAACGATGTTCAACCTCGTATTGATAATCTTCCAGCAAAAGTGCCCAACGTGCAATGCGCGTAACTAAATCGTTCTTCTTTAAAGTAAGAGAAAAAGCCTTACAATCAGTTACCAACTTAAAAAACTGTCCTAGGAGGTATGTGCGAAATTTTTTCACCGCTTGGACTACGGCCAATACTTCTAATTCGTAGCTTGAATAACGCGCTTCGGCGTCACTAGTTTTTCTGCTCATAAAGCACACCGGATGTAACTGGTCGTCCTTGTTGCATTTCTGCATCAGCACTGCACCGTACCCGTGTTGGCTTGCATCTGTATGCAGTTCGGTGTGCCGACCGTATTCAAAAATTTGCAAGACTGGAGGGTTAACTAATTTTATTTTTAGTTCATTAAAAGCGCGTATTTCGTTTTTTCCAAAGTTAAATTTTGCACCGCTCTTTAAAAGCTGGCTTAATGGTCTCGCTACTAAAGCATACTCTGGAATAAACTTGCGAAAGTACCCCGTTAGACCCAGAAAGCTCTGCACCTGCTTCGTAGTTCGCGGCTGCGGAAAATTCATAACGGCCTTGATCTTGTGCGGCGAAGGGGAAATCGTGCCTGCCGTAACCAGGTGGCCCAAATACTCTACCTCGGACCTTAAAAATTGACACTTCGACCATTTAATGCGCATACCATTTTCCTCAGCGAATTTCAAAACCTTCTTCAGTCGCTCTAATCCTTCGTCTACGGTTTTAGCGGGTATAATTAAGTCATCAACGTAAACGATGACTATGTTTTTTTTTATTAAGTCTCTGAAAACGTAGTTTATGTAGCGTTGAAAAACGCTGGGTGAATTACATAATCCAAAGGGCACGCCTTGGAATTCGTACTGCCCCTTTTGCGTAACGAATGCAGTGAATTTTCTGATCATCGGCTCTATTTCCACATAGAAAAATCCGTTCTCCAAATCGATCGTGCTGAATACAGAAGCTCCCTGTAGTTTGTCCAATTGGTCCTCGATAATAGGAAGCGGATAGTGGTCGCGTCTGATTTTCTTATTAAGCTCGCGAAAATCTATACACAAGCGGTGCGACCCGTCCTTCTTTTTTACAAGAACCACTGGACTAGCATAATCGGAAGAACTTTCTGCTATGATTCCTTTTTGTAGCCACTCTTGTACCTGCTCATCAATAATCTTTTGCTCATAGGGCGGAAACCTCCGCGGTCTCTGGAAGATGGGTACTTCATCCAACGGGATGATTTTCATCCGAACAGGTAATTGCTTCGGTACCGCTGGCGAATATTCTTTAACAACTTTGCAAATGTCTTTCACAACGGATTTGTCGCATACAGCCGCAAAATCCATTTCGCTGCTTACCGCTTCAAGCTTGATGTCGGCTAGGAAACATGTACTATCTTCATCGCGAATGCAATCTTTAGATTCACCTAACCTCTTCACCATTGTCAACTTGCCGGCATTTATGTTTACTACTGCCTGTTCAATTATGTTGGCCCCCAATAACATATTATATTTCATACAGCTGTCGGTCACGATATGCGTTTCAATCTCTTTGTAAATATCGCCATTTATTTCCATATCGAGTTTGCAAACACCTTTAGTGCCCACCTTAGAACCCAAACCAGCCACGGATATTGACTTGCTTCTGTTATAAGATGTTAACTACGGACTCTTTGATTACGCAAATGTCACTTCCAGTGTCAAGCAAGCCTTCAATGACGACCCCATTGACCTTCACTGGTACACACATATTGTTCACTGCGACAACATTTACCAGCGATGACTTTGTTGCTTTTGGACAATCACTACGCTTATGGCCGAAGTCATTACATCCGAAGCACTTTGGACCTTTGTGTTTTTGAGGACACGTATGGAACTCATGTTCGCTCGAACCGCAATTAAAACAATAACGTGATTTAGGTTTTGACTGCATCGTTTTGCTTTTGTCCGAACTTCTATCATGCGTAACTCGCTGTTTATATTTTTGTACGCTCTCACTCTTTTTTAGTTTCTCGTATATTATCAGTTTCTCTTTGAATTCGTTTATGGAATTTGCCCCGTACAAAATCGTTTTACCGCTACCTGTATCGTTGATACCCTGTATAACAGAACTTATAATAGAAGCGACGTCTACTTCTGCCTGTGAACCTATATCAATCATTTTGTACAAGTATTCACGGCAACTTTCGTCGTGGTTCTTTTTTGTTGTTGCCATTTTTCTATGTACGTCCGCTGCATTAATTCTTGGTTTAAACTCCGTATATAATGAAGATTTTAATTCCGAGTATGAGCGAGGTTTGGCTTCACATTCAATGTACAGTTTTGCAGTACCGCTAAGGGATCTTTTACAGAATATGTAGCGTTGCAAATCAGTCCATCGAAAAGTTTCGGCGAAGCTCTCAAAATCTTGTAGCCATACCAGCACGCTCATAGTTTCGTCTCCGGTGAATTTTTTGATTATGCCTTCAATATCATTAAAATTTATTTTTGTCGTACCACCAACTTCTCTCTCCTCCATTCGCGTAGAGTTCGTCATGGTGTTTTCGAATTCCACTGAATGGTTACTGCTCTGCAGGTTTCTTCTTCTACGGCCGCTCATTTCAGTTTTCCGTATCACTACAACAATTGTGCATCTTTTAAGACGAGAATATCCCGGTTGAGCCCCCACGTTATGGTTTTTATTATATTTATTCAGTGTTTATTTAAAAGTAAAATTTCAATACACTCGATGTAATTTATGTTTGAAAGAAAATTACAAATATAATATTTGGGAATATAAAGAAGCAAATGAATATGAATTGTTATTGTTGTTGTTGTCCACGAAAATTAATTTGTCGAATGACTAATGAAGAGCGGCTTTTGTGTCTACGTCCACGGCTATAGTTCAACTGCTCGCTATTTCTGCTTGCTCATACGACAACTGCTTATTCGCGCATTGTTCACCACGACTTCTCATTATTTCCACTATCGGTGCTCATTCCCACATACATACATATATGCATGCAATAAAGCAACCCAAAGAAAAAGTTCTTTCTTTCTGTTTTCACCTACTAATCTCATTTCAACTTCAAATATTTTTCAAAATCAATTATCTTTTGTCCCTTTAACTAATTTCAAGTTAATTTTATAGCGTTTTCTTTTCTGTAAAAAAAAAATGTTGCCCTCATGTTGCCCTCTTAAAGTCTACCTTTTGATCTAGCCACCTACCGCGATGCAAAAATGGCTCTTCTTCGTAGTCAATGGACCCGTTTTCTTATTCGGTGGAAAATATTTTTTGAAAAGAACAAACAAGCTCACAGGGGAGCTGGGAAAAACCAACAGGGCGACACCATTTCCAGAAAAGAAAACTCCATTAATTTACTTCGGATTTTTACTTTAACTTAAATTAACTTCTGCTACTCAAAAATTCAAACTCAAAACAAATTCAGATTAACAAAAATTGTTTTCTTTTTAATTTTTTTTTCTTCTTGGGTTTATTTAATTTTTTTTTTCTTTCATTTTACTTTACATTTACATTTATTTCCAAAAATTAAATTTTTTTCTACCTATTTATTTTTCTATTCATAAAATTTTTTTTTTTACTAAATTTTAGACTGCATTTTAAAGAGATTTTCTTTTTCTTCCACTTATGTTTAATGCAAACAAAATCTTTAGATTAGGTTTAAGTTGAAGAAAAATTTGCTAAATTTTAATTTATGTCAACTGAGGGAATAAGTTATATAATTTTACCGTGGCGAAAAATAATATCGCTAAAGTTCAACTATCTGCAAAAAAAATTATTTTGCGTCATTTGAGATCAAGGTCTATTTAAATGATTTTTACATTTATTGCCAAAGGGAAACTTCGCTCAACTTACGAGTACAAGAAGGGTACATAAAATCGAAAGATGATGGGCTTTAAAATTTTTCAAACTTTAATTTTAAAAGTGAATGTTTTTCTCAAATGAAAATGAAACAGTTATCAAATTTAAATTTTTAGGAAAAAACACAAAAGGATTTTTTTCTTTTAGGGAATTTAGTTAAATAAACAGTACATTATTACTTACCGGTGGCAGGATGTCCAACGGACTTTGCTTCTCGTTGTTATACTTTACAATTGTGCAGATTGTACGGAATTGAAACCGTTTTGCGAAAATTACGGGATTTTGTTTTTTTTTTTTTGTTTTATTAAAAAATGAATTTTTTTTTTCTTTTTTTCCACTTGACCGGCACTATACTTTACTTCGGCTTTTCCGCGACACGCCCACGCACTTTAAATCCAACTTTTGCAATGATTTTCTGAGCTTCAGCTCGATCGTGCGCATACCCCGATTCGTGTCTAAACGGAATTTCCTACCACTTTCACTCAATTCTCATCCACGCATGTGCAGTTGCATTTCGTTTTTTGCGCATGCACACATTCATACCTGTACATGTAGGCCTCCTTCCACTAATGTTGTGCAACGCGCGCAGATACCTGGTTGAGATACATTTTGTCGATAAGGGTGTAACGCAAGAACAAGTACGGTTGCCGGTGACATATGTATCTATGTATCTTGAGGCTAGCGTAACACATACTTCCACAAATTCTGGAAGGTATAAAAAAGGTGTGCGGTAGCATACTTGCGCAAAAAACAATTTTTGGTTGGATTCTCAGTGGTCCAATAACTGAAAATGTTGTGTCATTCTCGACACAAGTCCAAATATCAAACGAAACACTCAGTTCTTAATTGAGTAACTTTTGGAAAGGGGAGGAAATTCCACAACCTCCACAAATATCCCCCGAGGATCAGGCGTGTGAGCAGATATATGCAACAACCACGACACGTGCACCAAACCGTCGATACATTGTGCGACTCCCATTCAAGGAAGAGTTTCCTGAAAAACTCTCTCTCGGCAAAACCGGACCGGCTGCTCTGCAGCAGTTTTTCAGCGTGGAGTAATCGCTTCAGAAAAAGGGGGAATTAGGTACAATGTACAACAATTTGTTACAAGAATATCTCGACCTTGATCAAATGGAATCTACCGACCCATGCGAAATAACTTCGAATGGCAAGGTCTTCTCATTCTACTTGCCACATCATGCGGTAGTTAAACCCGATAAGGTCACCACCAAGGTTCGTGTGGTTTTCAACGCCTCAAAAAAATCTGGGTCAGGCAAATCCCTGAATAACGTTTTATACACTGGTCCAACTCTCCAACCAGATCTCATGCTACTAATCCTACAGTTGGGCATGCATAAGTATGTGTTCAATGGAGACATTGAAAAAATGTACCGTCAGATCATCATACACGAGGACGACAAAGATTTTCAGCGAATCCTATTTCGCAAATCGGCCAACTCCAATGTTAGCGGTTTCAATCTAAAAACGGTTACATTCGGCGTCAATTGTGCACCATATCTCGCTATTCGTACGTTGCATCAACTATCCGATGACACGAAAGCGACATTTCCATTGGCTGCAACAATTCTCAAGACGCAAACGTATGTCGACGACATCCTATAAGGAAGTCATACCAACGATAACGCCACTGAATCACTCGTTCAAGTGATAAAACTTCTAAAATCACCTAGTTTCATACTAAAGAAATTAACGGCTAATCACCCGGCCATATTAGAACAGTTTCCGAAGGAGCATCTTTTAGACTCCAACTTCTTTAAATTCGAGAGCCTTCCAATACCAGAACTCTTGCCATTCGATGGAACGCGCTCACGGACAAATTTTCATACACCATTCTGCCGGAACCCACCCAAAATTCGGTCACAAAGCGACAAATTTTATCTTCTGTTGCAAAACTTGTTGACCCGGCAGGATGGCTGTCGCCAGTTATGATCCAGGCCAAGATGCTTCTCCAAGAAATCTGGCTGGATCCACGGGTTCTGTGATGCCTCGGAAAAAGCATATTGCGCAGCGATTTACACCTGCACACATGTGGGCAACCAAATAAAATCTTCTCTTTTGGTTGCGAAAACCAAAGTTGCCCCCATAAAAACTGTATGCGGTGCAGTCCTACCCGCCAAACTTGCTTCAACTGTTCGAAAACAGCTCGACTTACAAGCATGCAACACATTCTTATGGTCAGATTCTGAGATTGTACTAGCCTGGCTCGAAAAATCTCCATCGACCTGGAAGACTTATGTGGCCAAACGTACCTCTCAAATTCGAGAATATCTTTCTAGCGGAACCTGGCGCCATGTATCTATCCAAGACAACCCTGCTGATCTTGGCACACGTGGTTGCAAGCCGCATGATTTAATAGGCTCCTCCCCTTGGTGGCACGGACCACAATGGCTTTCTTGCCACATTTCGGCATGGCCAAAGCCGAAAGCAGGTAGCGCTTCTCCACCCGATAAACGCAAGGTCGAAGCATATCACGCACTTGAGGAAGTGGACGATATTCTTCAAAGTTTCTCCTCATACTCTCGAGCTCTCCGTGTTCCGCTTTGCGAACAATGCCTGCAACAAATCAAAATCGGTGACAACAACACATAATCCCAATCTGACCCATAAAGAGTTGCAACATGCAAAAACGCGGCTTGTGGCAATGGCAAAATCTCGCCATTTCGGGGCGGAAAAGAGCGCCTTACAAAACAAAATGCCAATAAGCAAAAAGAGTTCCCTTCTGGCTCTTAACCCATTTCTTGATGGATACGGGCTCCTACGTATCGGTGGAAGATTGGAACATTCTACAAAGCAATATAACGAGAAGCATCCAGTAATCCTTCCTCCGGAATCAAGGTTATGCAAGTTGTATCTGGAGTTTTTACACCGCTTGCTTCTTCATGCAGAAATACGTTTAATGCTCCAAATGGTGAGGCAAGAGTACTGCGTACCAAAACTAAAACCTCTTATTAAAAAATGCATTTCCCAATGCAAATCGTGCACGCTTTTCAAACAGAAAACGCGCACGCAAATAATGGCAGCGCTACCACCTGAGCGCTGCAATTTCTCACTCCCCTTTTCCACAACAGGAGTAGACTTTGCAGGTCCATTCCAAATAAAAGCATCGGTTCTGAGGTCGACCACTATCATGAAAGGGTACGTGGCTGCATTCGCCTGTTTTTCCATAAAGGCAGTACACCTCGAACTATGCTCGGACCTTACCACCGAAGCCTTTCGAGCAGCATTCGCCCGACTCGTTGGCAGACGAGGTTATCCCTCAAAAATGATGAGCGGCAATGGTAAAACCTTCATTGGCGCTCAACGCGCACTCGAACGCGACCCCCCAGGGAATAAACTGGCAGTATATTCCACCCAGTGCCCATCATATGGGCGGCTTGTGGGAATCCGCAGTAAAAAGTTTTAAAACCCACTTCAAAAAAACCACTGCATCCCACAAGTTTACATTCGAAGAATTCACGACGCTCTTGATGCGTATTGAAGCAGTTCTCAATTCGAGGCCTCCAACCTCACTATCCCAGGACCCAGCTGATTTCACAGCGCTCACTCCGGGTCACTTCCTCAGAGGTGCACCGCTATTAGCCATTCCTGAGCCAAACGCGGACGACCCCTCCTGGATAAATCGTTGGGAAAAGCTCAAATCGCTTCATCACCAATTCAGTCGACGCTGGAAAGAGGATTATCTGAAGGACCTTCAGAAACGCTATAAATGGCAAACGCCACAGCGCAATCCTCAACCAGGCGACCTCGTCGTAATTAAAGAAGATTAGCTCCCACCCACCGAGTCGAGTCTGGGACGAATCTAGGACGTTCGGCTCGGCCTTGGCAACCATGTTCAGGTTGTAGAGGTTCGCACCCGAAATGGGCTTGTCATGCGCCCCTTAGTAAAACTGTGCTTTCTTCCAATAGAGCACTCTTCGCGCGCGGCGCTATAACTTATATACGCTTTCCTTGTATATCAAAATTTCCGTATTAAATGTCCGCTTATCATCCGCTGCATCAAACTTCTTCTCGTCTCTCTGTCTGCTCTTGTACTTTCAGGACGACACCGTCATGCCATCTCGACCAGCATGCCCACTGGCTCCCACAGCAGAGACCGACAACTGCCTTCAGTGTCGGCTCTGCCACCGCTACCATGCGCTGCGGACCTGCCCGGCTTTTAAGGCAATTCGGCCACCGTAGCGTGCAACAGTGGCCAGGGCACAGGGTTATTGTTATAATTGCTTAGCCCTCACACAACAATGGGTGAATGCGACTCCCGAGGGTCGTGCAAAATTTGCTGTCCACCTGCGCCTGTAGGGCACAAAAGGCGCACCCGGCAACCAAACCCGCGGCAACTCCAAAACGGAGCGGACGGCCAAGCGCACGATCGCGCGCACTTCACAAGGCCTGCAAAGGGCGCAATGTCAACGGCGGACCATCAGTCGCGCCTTAGATACGACCATCCGCGCCCTGCAGGAACTGCAGAAGCAGGGCGGGCAGAATGTTTAAGCCGCCTACATACCTAATAACACGGCGGCGGGAGCCATCCTTACGCGCAGCCGTGCGCGGTGAATTAGAAGGTGCCCACATCCACGAAGAGCCATCGCCATTAACAGAACGGCAACCGACCAACAGTCAATTATTAATTGCCGACAACCGCGGACGCGCTCCTACAATTCTATTTTAAATACTTGGGCATATCTTTATATATGAACTGAAAGTTATCTTTATATATATTTGAATATTAAAAGTCCCCTTTTTAATAAAGTTAACTTGTGACGTTCAAAGTCATAATTAATTAAAAGGAGAAGTTAAGAATTAAATGAATTATAACGTTTTATGAAAAAAACCTAAACAGAAATCTTTTTTATTCAAGTACCAAAAGTGAAGAGTGTAGCGAAGAGAGCCCTGTATTCACTTAGTATCAGATTAGTGATGGGAGTATCACTTAGTGTCATTAATATTCGTCACACTGCCCCCCACCTAAGTCTGATCGTCCCGATCAGACAAATCTCTCGATCTAACCGCTGCTAGCCTCTCCAAATGTTTGTGTGCGGTAGATGATATCACTGATCCTCTTCACAACTCTGCACCGGCCTTCCCAACTGCACCAAAATTTGGTGGAAGACCTTTCCGCCGGTGAGGGTTGTATAGCAGTAACAAATCTCCCTCCAAGAAACCTTCCGAATTATTGTGCTCATCGTACCTGCGTTTCATCTTACTACTCATTATCCTGGATCGCTCCCTTCGACTCTGTCGTTTGGCCAATGAAGAACTACTCCGTAGAGCTTAATCTTGACGGATTGACTTTGCCTTGACGTTTCACAACATTAGTGCGCGCTGACTTGAAACCACCCTTGCATTCTTTCTGGAAAATTCTTTCAGTCGTTTCAGTACGTCCACTAGGGTTTGTCAAGGCCAGTGTTTTCCTCGCAGGTACCTTCGGTTTTGATTTGTTTGCCCCATTCGTTCCATCAACCCTTGCCCGATTTGCTGCCTTTGAATCTTGTGGCTTTTGTCGAATCTCTTTCACCAGCACTCGCTTACTGCTGAACCCTTGCTCAAAACTGAAGTTAAGTGGCACATCCTTGTTCTTATACTGCATAATCCTTCTCTGCATATCGATCATGATGTCATATTCAACTAAGAAATCCACTCCCAATATGACTTCATAAACGATTTCTGCCACAACGAATTTGTGTAGAACCATGACATACCACTTCTTCCTGGACTTGGTTATACTCGCCAGTAATCGTACGCAATCTTGCTCAAGGTAATGGCTTTACTCTCCTGTTGACCAAATCGGATCGGATTAAAGAATGAGATGCGTCCTTATCTACAGTCAGTACACGCTCCTTGCCATCCACATTTCCTTTGACGGTAAGACTACTCGATTTCCCTTCAGTTTTCGAGATAGGTATCACACGACATTCAATAGCTGGGGCAAGTTCTCGATCTTTACATTTGGCTCGCTCTTGGTTATCTCCTCCAGCTTACTCAAAAGTGACGCTGTTTCCTGAGTCAGTGCATGTGATACCGTTTCAGGAAATGTTTTTGCATATGTAGCTCGTTTCGTTTCGGCATCCCGTATTCCATTTATAAAGCTCTGAATTTTAACCCTCTCGTTGTATTCCACGGGTGCGTCTGCATTTGCGAGATGAGCCAATCTTTCAAGATCCGAAGCAAACTCCTGCAAAATCTCATTCGCCTTTTGGTAATAATTTTGCAACTAATTTGATATATCTGTTTCCTATGCTCGCTTCCGTAACGTCTCTCTAGAGCGCTCATCAAAGTTTCATAGTGGTTCGTTCGTACTCTGGAATTGTCTGTAAGATTTCAGCTGCAGGCCCTTTCAATGCCACGAACAGTGCAACAAATTTATCTTCAGTATTCCAGCTTTAAGCTTGAATACCTCGAAAGGAACAGAGCTGTCAAAAGATGGAGTTTTTACTTTCGGATTGCTCGCTGGAACAGCTGGCCGATTTAGTTGTAACTGTTACATAAGACTTTTCAACGCTTCTATCTCGGCATCAATTTTGTCCTCGAGTTGTAAAATTTTTGCATCCTGCTCTTCCAGTTTCGTAAAGAGCTGCGATGATACCTGTTCCGAAACTTTTGTCGACATTCCACATATACGTGCCTCTTGCGCTTCCAGTTCAGATGAAATATATGTCTTCCGTTCTTCCAATTGAGATGACATTTGCGACGCCATTTCTGAAATGCGTGCCTCCTGTGACTCCAGCGCAGATGCCATTTTCGATGTTTGTGCAGATATTGTGCTCGTCACTGTCTGCGGTGTTTCGTTTTTTTCTTCCATTTTTGTTGTTGTTTTGCCGCTATCAAAATGCAAGACATACTCCTCAGCATTGATTCCTTCAAATACCATAGCTGCACGTAGTCGTCTTTTTATCTGGGATTTATCGCCAAAAGTAGCCAATCCACGGACTTCCAACTCCTCCTTCAGTTGCTGGATCGTCAATTCACTCAACTTTGCCATGTATTGTATTAGTCTTCGGAATTTATTCAACAATTCCTCTTATGACACCAATTGTAACAAATTTACTGCAAATCCTCTTATTTGCAACCTTCTGCTAGGTTCGAATCACTAAACTGTTGAATAAATAACTCCACTCTTCAATAATGCAAAATGGCCTTTATTAAAGTACTTCACAATAACACTTATACTTCGCTTACTGATAGCTTGCATAACTCAAACTGAAACTTGATGCCGCAGTCTGTGCCGCTTTTATACTCTTCGGTTTCCTCGTTCTCCCATTTCTCCTAAGGTCTAGTAATTTCGTAACCCTGATGCTTGTTTACTAGCTGTATACACGTATATTTGCAATTTGTATCCATATGCGTGTGTATGTGTGAGCGGCTGATGATGACATGCGCTTATGAGTATCTCTCTCTGTTGCTCCGCACGTATGTGTGCAGACAATGATTACTTTGTTTACGTACATACAAGTGTAGCAGCTTGCTTTACTGTTGTTGTGGCTATATTTACTTAGTATCAGATTAGTGATGGGAATATCACTTAGTGTCACTAATATTCGTCACAATATGTATATGCAGATTGTGCATATGCTGTCTGGGGATTTTTTAGGTCATGCACGTCCTAGGTAGTGTTAGGTGGAAAAGAATCAAAATTCTGTTGCTGCCCCCTTGTATGCTTCCTGATCTTCTGGGTATTTTCGAACTCGAAAAAAATGCAATCGCACCCACACCCACTCCTGCCTTGGATGGACGATTTTGGTGTCGGGTGTGGTTCTTTATTTCCGATGAAATTTCTATAATGCACTGTAACAAATTGTGTTCATAAGTAAATGCGACAAACTGGCACATTCCTATTTTGTTTTCATTTCTACATACCTGGGAAATTAGTAAGTTGTACGTTTTAAGTGCAATATTGGCGGCAACCGAATATTCTACTTCGCAAGCTATATCGATCACTTTGCGTTTCTCCAAAAGGGTAACTATAGTGTCAGCCTTTATATATTATCTATTTTATTTATATATTATCTATTGAAGTTAGTTGTAGTTTATTTTATATTATTGAAGGTAGTTTATTGTACATTCAGTGCGATATAAGGCAAAGTTAGATCAACTGCCAGCAGCAGCTTCATCCATTAGTAGAAGTAGAAAATAATTTTATCGCATGCAAAAATTTTTTTTGTCCCGAAATGAATGCGATGAAAGTATTTAATATTAATTTTCATGGCGACCATTACAAAACCCAATAACACGATAGCTTGATAGGAGTATTAGAGTGAATTAGGCTCGGATATCCTTGGCATGATATGTACCAATTTCTTTCCCATGCAAATCTTCCAACTAGTAATAGCTATTAACAAGTTTTTTGTGAATCCGGCATTTGAGGAACTGCTGGAACAATTTTGTATTAAAGTTTAGTGAAAACATACTAAGGGCAAAGTTTCGGCTATAAACTTCTTGATCTTCCTTAAAATTTACTGGCTTCAAACGCAAGTTGTATTGCTTTACACTGCGTTCGTGTGCTTTACGAATATTCACTTGAATGTCTTTTCGAACCAATGCTAGATTGTCTGATCAGGAAATAGGAGCAATCGGTTCTTCCAACAAGCTAAGTTCTTTTAGTAGTTTATAACCAGAACCGTGGGTGATCATGTCCAAGCCAAACAAGGCGCGATACGGAGAACACCCAACGTTTGATGCAAGGAAGATCTTAACGAGCAGGAAATACTTGTAAGATGTTTGTCCCATCTTGTCTGGTCTTGTTTTAAGTATGACCGAATTGCTGTTAACAGCGACTGGTTGACGCTTTCGGCAGCATTGCTATGCGGCGAGTACAGAGCCGTATAGACATGATTTATGCCCAATTCCATTAGGAAGGCATTAAAATCATTGGTTTTGAATTGCGTTCCGTTGTCACTGACAAGAATCTCGGGTACGCCAAAACTATGAAAAATGTTTTCCAGCAGATATTTCTGAATTTCGACTGAAGAAAAATATCTTTAACGGGTGAATCCAATGATATTTGCTAAATTGATCAAGCAAAATCAGCAACGCTATATGCCCATTTTTACTGCGAAGATAAGGTTCAAGCAGATCTTCATATATCCTCTGAAAAGGTCGACACGTGGGGCTGTGAGCACCCACGGGTGGCATAGGAATGAAGTTTGCTTTGTTCTCCTTACATATTTCACAATTTCGGACATAATTACGGATATCTTTTGCCAGCCCTGGCCAAAAAAGATAACGACGTAACTTCTATATAGTTTTTTGAATTCCCGCATGAGAAGATGTAGAGCTGTCATGAGCCTGGTTAAGAACACCTTGTCGAAGTCTCTCTGGAACCCATAATTTCCAGGAGCTCTTCTCTTGCATATCCTCTCCAGAAGCGTGTTCCGTAAAAATATATATGAATTGGTCTACCATTTTGATATTCGGTTTCTGGGTTTTCTTGAAACTTTGTCTTCAAAGTTACATAAGATTCATCCAAAAATGCATCCGATTCAAGGTTTACCACAGGACCCATGTCCATTGCTGCTATTTCATTTTCTTGAAGTTGTGACAAAGCGTCGGGGACAATGTGGTCTTTCCCTTTTCGATGGGAGATTGAAAATTTAAATTGTTGAAGACGAAATACCCAACGCGCAAGTCTGCCCGAAACGTTCTGTTGGCGCAAGAGCCAAAGCAAATTTGAATGATCGGTAGCTACCTCGAACTCTTGTAGCTCCAGATAGCATCGGAATTTTTCCATTTCCGTAATCACGGCGAAAGATTCTCGCTCGGTGGCGCTATAATTACGTTGCGCGCGACTAAGTTTTTTCGACATATACGCAATTCACTTTTCTTCGTTTTCATTGGATAATTGTACTAATACGGCCCCAATACCAACATCACCCGCATCTCAGTGCAGATAGAACTTTTTCTCAAAATTGGGGTTAGTTAACACTGGGGCAGAGGTTAAAACTTCCTTTAATTTATTCATGGCCTGCTGCGCCGGGAACCGTAAATGCAGTTAAATGCTTTGATTCGGGACTAAGCTCGATTTGCCAATACGCGTCTTTTAAATCAATTTTGGAGATAATATTAGCTTTTGGGAGCCGGGAAAAAATACCATCTTTGCTGGGCAGTGGATACGCATCTTTTTTCGTCATATCGTTCAGCCGACGAGCATCCAGATATAGACGTACTTTGTTGGGTTTGATAACCAAACGCATAGCTGAACTTCATGGGCTTACCGAAGGTACGATTACATTTAGGGCTATCATACGATCTATTTCCTGATGTAAGTTACATCGTCAAATGTCAACTGAGTAGGACGTATTTTTGTGCGCTCTTAATTATTAGGGGTACTCATGTGACCGTATAAATCCCTTATAAAGTGTGTAAACGTATAAATTTATCTAGTTTACGCACGAGCTGTCAAATTTTGTATGAAAAATCATTTACACAATTTATATAAATTTACGCGCACATTTCATTGTGTAAACGCGGTAAACTCAAAGGAATGCAACCTTGCAGACATTACAGCCGGCATTTTCATCAGAAATCTCCAACATCAGCAATTAAAGGCGTTTTAGTTTTGATTTTTCACTTAATCTTGGTATTTTTTAATTTGTATAACAATCAAAAAATTTTTTTTGGCAATAATACAGCTGAAAAACAATCAAGTTTATCAAGAGTATTACTAGGTGCGTTCATATAACCGCGTGTGTAAATGGATATAATTTTACACTTTATAAGTTTATATGCTATCATGAGTCCCCCTATTGTATATTCTTTCTAACAATTTGCCAACTTTCTTTACGTTGATAACGTGCGTAAGTGTTGCCTAGAGTTTGTAGTGTTAATTCGTTTGATCTATATTACTTGTCTTGTTTACTGCTGCTTTGATTAAAAGCTAAATAGCTAATAACAAAGCGAAAAAACAATAAAACAGATAAATAGAAAAAATACAACAAAAATGGCGCGCAAAAATCCACCAAGAGGAACGGCTTCCCCTCCTAAAACTCCCCTTACACCATCATCAGCGGTATTTGACAAAAAATTGGATGTTCTGCGAATCTCTATTGTTAAATAGTTGACTGCTGTAGTGGAGCAAACAGAAGAGCGTGTTATGCAGAAAATTGGTCAGCTGGCTGCTGAAACATCAAAATTAAGGGTATGCTGCCATAGAGAAGAGAGTAACTGCAGTTGAAAATGCGTGCTCTGATGTGCTCTTTATATATAATGAGCTAATTGCAGCTCAGTCCCAATGCACTCGAAAGCAGCGCTGTTGCCACTGACTTGATCGTCACTGGCATACCTCAAGCTGCGAATGAGTGTTTGCCTGAGCTCTTTATTCAGATTTGTCGGGCGGTTGAGCACAAATCGCCACCTTTGAGAGATTCATTTCGACTGCGAAACGGAGTAAACAACAAAACTCAGCAAAAACCCATTACCATTGTAGTCAAGTTGTTTTCAGCGCTAAAGGCTGTCGCTGTGTTTTGCAAATCTAAAAAGAGGTCGCTTGCGCTCTCTGATCTTGATTTGCCTGGGTACAGGTCGGTGTATATACACGAAAGTCTGTCAAAGAACCTGAGGGAGGTAATGGCTCATGCATCGGCACTGAGACGGCAGAAGCAGCCAGATCCGTGTTCTGTATCCGCGGCAAACTTTTTGTTAGACATAAACAAGGGGAAGAGTCCAAGCTGGTAAATAGCAAAGCTGAAGTCAATGCAATTATTGGCAGAGGAGTGCTCATATAGTCGTAATATGTTATTTATGTATGTTTGTTTTACCAATGTATTGTTTTTTGTATATGTATTTCAGATATGTTAACTTCGCTATAGTTTTCTCTTTCTGCCTTACTCCATTAATTCTGTACCTATCGATTTCTCTTACTATGAGTTTCAAATTAAATATTAATTATTATTTGTTTAATTGTATCTTTTCACCTTTCTCTTGTTTTCTATATAATGTAACTCGTGATTGCATATTGCATATGTGTTGCAGTTTTTGTGCATTTAGCATTTTTGTATTGTATCCTTCTCCAACCTATGGTCTTAAGCCCCTGTGAGAAATCTAGCTTTAGCATTAGCGAATGCCACAAGACTTTCATAAATATTTTATGCAAGCAATCGGTTGGACTTAGCGTAGTGCACTTTAATGCTCGAAGTATGAACGGTGACAAATTGGATTATGTTAGGGATATATTTTCGGAATCAGGTGTAGATGTTATCAGTGTCTCAGAAACCTGGTTTTCCTATTACTTATATGATGCTTACTACAGTATCCCTAACTATAGACTGACACGTGTAGATCGATTAGCTAGAAGGGGAGGGGGGCTGCAACATATTGCAAGGCCACCTTAAAGATTAATGTGTTATCAGAGTCTAAAAATAGTGACACCGATTTTATTATAGCTGAAATATCTGATAACATAAATAAAGTACCCTGTGTATATAACCCAAATAGAAGTTACTTGTTAGATTCCTTTTTTGGTGAGTTATCTTCGTTTTTAATAGACTTCGAGCGTTTTGTTATTTATGGTGACTTCAATGTTAATTTACTCTTAAATGACTCATTTGTAAATAAATTACTTGACCATATTTCAACTGGTAGCCTTACTATAGTCAACCAACATGTACCAACATGATATAATTCGACTCCAAGCTTGTTGGACCTGATTATTACGTCAAGTCGTGACCATATTACAAAATTTGACCAATTCAGCTTAATTTCTGACCATGATTTAATTTTTTGTTCACTAGATGTTATGTCCAATCGTCCTGTTGACACTGTTACCACTGTTTTTCGTGATCTTAGGGCTGTTAACGTGGATGCTTTGTTTGTTGATTTGTGCAATGTTGATTGGACTTTGTGTTGGTTTATTCTTACTGTGGACGGCAAACTTGAATTTCTGAATGAAAATTTGTGTACCATTTATGACAAGCATGTCCCTTTACGTAGTGCTCGGGCTGATATCAATGCTGTTCCTTGATATAACTTTAAAGTCAGGTCTGCTATAAGGGAACGAAATAGACTTTACGCGAGATGGAAGAGGAGACAAACTGAGTCTGCTTGGTCTATATATAAAATCGCCCGAAACAAACCCACCGTCATCATAAGAAAATCCAAGCAGATGTATTGCAAATATAAATTAAACCCGTCACTTTCATCAAAAGATGTATGGCTAAACTTGAGGAATTTTAACATACATGGGAAGTGTCAAAAGGATTGTCAAGTCGACCCAGATATCTTAAATGATTACTTTATTAGGCCAAGTGAGTGTCGAGACAGTCATATACCTCTGAACATTATAAGTCGTTTTGAGCCAGTGAATAAATTTGAATTTAAAGCAGTATCAGAATTAGGGGTTTGTAAAACAATCATGGACAGAAAATCTAATGCTATTGGGGAGGATGGGATCTCCTTAAAGTTCATCAAACTCGTTCTGCCATTCATTTTAGGAACTCTCACGCATATTATTAATCATTGCTTCACAACTTATTGTTTCCCTGTGAAGTGGAAGAAGCCGTTAATTATTTCTATCGCCAAAACAAATATTGCTCTTGAACCTTGCAATTACAGGCCAATTAGCATCTTAGCAGCGTTTGCTAAAGTATGTGAGTCCTTGATGGCGGGTCAAATCTCCGCTTATGTTAAGGAGAACAACCTGTTGAGTTCACTGCAATCTGGATTCAAACCCAAGCATAGTTGCTCTACTGCAATGATCAAAATACTTGACGACATAAGAACTAGTTTTGATAATAGTGATCTAACCCTTCTGTGCCTCCTTGACTTTTCTAAGGCCTTTGACTCAGTGCAGCCAACCTCCTTTGCAAAAAACTCGAGTTCTTCTTCGGGTATTCTATTAAATCTGTTGAGGTTATGGCCAGTTACCTGGAGGGAAGAACCCAGAAGGTAGTTTCCAAAAACTTTGCATCCAAATCTCGTGTTGTCCCATCTGGTGTGCCACAAGGCTCTGTGCTTGGTCCTCTTCTGTTTAGTCTTTTTTTCAATGATGTTTTCTCAGTGTGTCAACACGTAAATGTCCACGCATATGCTGATGACATTCAGTTATACCTATCTAGTCGTATCGGCCTTGTCGAAGATTTATGTTATAAAATAAATAGTGAATTGTCTGCATTCTGGAAATGGGCTTGTGAAAACTGTTTATGCTAAAATGCTGAGAAGTCATATGTGTTGCCCATAAGTAGTAGCGCTGTACATGCTGAAGATATTTCAAAACTCTTTGTTGGAAATAGTGCCCTCTCGTTTACTGAAAAGACTCGAAATTTGTGTTTTAAAATAATAAATAAAATAAAATAATTAATAAAATTCTAAGCAATGTTTATTCTATTTTGCGTCGTTTAAGAGCTTCTGCTTCTTTAACACCTTTGGAGACCAGAAAAAAGTTATCTATACAATTGATTGTGCCACACATAACATACTCTGAGCTTGTCTACAGTCAATTAGATTCTGCTTCGAGCCATAAAATTGATGTTGCATTTAATAATATAACGTGTTATATCTATGGCCTTAAAAAGTATGACCACATTTCCACATGGAGATGAAAAGTTTTAGGATGCAGTATTTTTGATTATATTGCTGCAGGAAACTGTATATTTATGTTCAAATTTATTGAATTCAAAACACCAAATTATCTTTATGAAAAACTAAAATTTTCCAAACTTCTAGACACCGTCAACTAATAATACCACGATATTTATGTTTGTCCTCATCGAGGCTGTTTTTTGTTCATGCAAGGCATGTAAGGCTCTGCAATTGCTATACTGGGTGGGGGTATGGTGGTCTGCCCTGAATAAATCCTCGACGGTTCTTGCTCTTCAAAAGGTACAAAGATCTGCACTACTATGCATAAGCGGAGCCATCCGCACAACGCCAACGGAGGCTATGAGTGTAATACTGAACCTACCACATGGTCTCACTGCAAACATTCTACACAGATTCTGCATACCAGAATGGACAGATTTCTGCAAACCACATACCAACTTTAACGAGGGATACGAGATATTAATCCCTGAGAGGGAACAGTGGGTGAATGACCCTGATTGGCCCACTAGCAGCATTCAGATCTACACAGATGGATATAAACTGGATAACAAGGTCGGAGGGTTGTCTATTCGGAACAATTGGAGGTACAAAGATCGTTTCGCCTTCCGGATCACTGTAGCGTATTTCAGGCCGAGCTTGCGGCCATACAAGACGCTGTGGACTGCCTTAGGGAGAAGGCAGTCTCTCAGAAGCACATTTATATTTTCTCAGACAGTCAAGCAGCACTGAAAGCCCTTGACTCTGTCACATCTAATTCTGAAACTGTAGTAGGCTGTCGCATATCACTTAACGTGATGGCTGAACAGTTTACTCTGCATCTGGTAAGGGTTCCGGGACATAAGGGCATACCAGGTAATAAGATGGCGGATGAGCTTGCAAGAAAGGGTACCTCCCATCCACTTTCACCATCCTGAAAGAGGTTGGGCATGCCGCTCTCCACCTGCAAGCTCAAGATAAATGAGGCTCTACTGATGGAAGCGGGAGCCAGGTGGAAGCATCATGATAGATGCCACACGGCAAAACTCACATGGCCGGAATGGAATGAGAAGAGATCGCGAGAGCTTCTCACCCTCCGTAAGGGGGATCTTTCCTTAGCTGTAGGTCTTCTCACGGGTCATGTTTGTATTGGACCGCGCGCGGACAGGATTGGTGCTCCATTTAATGATTATTGTAGAAGCTGCGGCAACAAGGAAGAGCCTGAAACTTTAGGCATCTACTCTGTGAATGTCCAGCGCTCGGTAGAAGGAGGCAACGTTTTATGGGCAAGATGTTTCTCGTAGATCTGACTGATATAGCTGAGGTCAATACACGACGCTTAGTTAGCTTCATAAACTCAACGAAGTGGTTTGATTAGGAGAGTAGGAACAAATCCGTGTGGTTTCACAATGGGCCTATAAAGGCCTAAGTGTGCCGCTCCAATGTGGACGGCAGCCACTTGAACCTAACCTAACCTAAGGCTCCGGAACTCTATTCCTTATTCTCTCAAGGTTGATATGGGTAGGAGCAACTACAAGAAGCTAATTCATAATTACTTCAATTCAGTATAATTAATGTGGTTACAATATAATTCCATCCATATTCTATTCTTTCTTTCTCAATAAACTTAATCACTTTCTTGTTCTTATTAAACGGGTACTCTAGGTTAAGTATTAAAGTTGTTATAACAACCTCAATTTAAAATTATTTTTTTTTTTTTTTAAAACTTGCTGATGTACTTAAAAAGACTTGGTCTTACAGATACAACCACTATGTTAAATAAATAAAATAAATATAAATATATGAATATATAAATATATAAAAGTTTTTCTACCGCTGGACTTACGGGGTAAAAACGTTGCTTAATGTGTTTTGAATTGCCTATATCAATGTGGTGTTTTATCAGGGATGTAAGACCTAACCCTTCATTGCCGTTGGGAAACATAAGTTTGACAACTTCCAATTGTTGGATTTGTTGTTGACTCAAAGGATATGCGTCACCGTCCCTAGACTGAGCTACATCCTGTCTTCGCTCTAGTGAGTTAATTATATTTGGGGCTAGTTCAAAAATTTTTCAAAATTAATGACCTGATATGAGTCTCTGCTTAATTGGAGGTATTACAATAGAGTTTCATAGGCTTTTCGGCCGCTTTATATTTCATTATCACCTCGAGTACTCCTATGATCTCTTGGTTTTCTCCATTAGCCGTTTTGGCATGAGAATTGATAGCTTTAAACTCTGGAAAGTTTGAAAAAATCTTCTGTCGCAAGCGATGAACCAACACAACTGATATTCGCTCCGGTATCTAGTTACCCACGCAACCTGGCAACCACGCTACTGTTGGCAGCCATAATTTGTAAATACTAATAGACTTCGTTTATTTGGGAACCAGCATCAACACTAGCAACAACATAAAAAAAATAAATAAAAAATAGCAACAACATCAGCTCTGAAATACAGCGAAGAATCACTCTCGCCATTAAATGCTACTTTGGACTAGGTACGCAATTGAAAAGTAAAGTCCTCTCTCGGCAAACGAAAATCATACTCTACAAGTCACTTATCGTACCCGTCCTGCTATATGGGGCAGACGCATGGACTATGACAACAGCAGATGGAGCGGCTCTGGGAGTGTTCGAGAGAAAAGTTCTTCGAAAGATGTATGGACCTCTACGCGTTGGCGATGGCGAGTACCGAAAAAGATTTAACGATGAGCTCTACCAGCTATACGCAGACATCAACATAGTCCAGCGAATTAAAACGCAGCGGCTGCGCTGGCTAGGCCATGTTATGCGAATGAAAGATGACGCTCCGGCCAAGAAAGTGTTTCTATCGGAACCCGCCTACGGAAGCAATAGTAGAGGGCGGTCTCCACTCCCTTGGAAGGACCAGGTGGAAAACGATTTAAACAACCTTGGTTTGGCCAATTGGCGCCGGTTGGTAGAGAGAAGGAGCGACTGGCGTGCATTGTTGGACGGCCATAACCGTTTAAACGGTTAAGCGCCAATTAAGTAAGTAAGTATCTAGTATCCCAAGCTCGCTATATTTTAGAAAAGATACTTCTGCATAAGTTCGCATGTCATTGTCATTGCTAAAGATGGTAGAAAGAAGTAACTTTTTGCCTTGTTTAATATGATCGTAAAATGCTTTTAATTTTAATTAATTATAGGTTGTTCATCCTGAAAAATTCGATTCCTTACTAATGTATAATTTTGCAGTCTGTCTGTATAGGAACGAAGATGAAAGGGAATAAAGTTAGGGCCGAGTAGCCCGGACTTCGAATCATTAGATTCTGGGTTACTAGAAGTAGCCTTGATATTGAACTTATTTATGGTTTCGGGGGCATCCGGCTGTTGTTGGATGCATCCGTCTGTCGGTTTTCCGAGCGCTTTCTGTGGCAAATTGTACACTGTGGCTTGTACACGTTAGGAGTGCCACATCCGAAGCAAAAAATACGGCGATCCGCTGAGCAATTCTCCCAAATATGCCCCAGCTCTTCACAGTTCCAGCATTTCGTGTGCGGACTCTGAAGAGCTGCTAGGTCTACATCCGGTGAAGTATCATCGGTGACTTCGGGACCAGTTTAATTAATAGTATTTACTTGGCGGCGATTTGGCAACGATTTGGATTTGCTAGGACCATCCAGTTGGCGATTAAGTTCGTAGTTGAAATTCTCTCCCATTTTTACTAAGCGTCGTAAATGACCAACTGAATAAATGGGCTCATATAAAAGTTTCTGTCTAATCTCAGGTAACAAATTATTTCTTAAAATTTCTAATAGTTCTAACTCGTCAATTTTAACGCCTTGTTTATGGATCAAGGAAGCCACTGCCTCGTAAAATGCAGAAAAGAACTCACCGAATTTTTGTTTGAGAGATCGAATCATCTCCCTGCTCATAAAGTCGAATCTATAATCTTTATACTGTTGGCGAAGTGAACTGCAGATGTCTGACCAGATAACACGGTTCACTTGATTATGGTATCTCCAATTTTAACTTCGTGCTTTACCAACAAAAAAAATGTGTATGTGCTTACACATGGCGGTAAAATTGCTGTGTATAGTTTCGTCTGTGAGTGATTTGACTCTATAAAAGAATTCTTCCACGCCTAAACTTTTCGAGGATCCATCGAATTGCAAGTTACATTTTTGCATTATATCCGCAGTTTTCCCAACTAAAACCGAGCATACCATAGATGATGGGGCTTCATGTATTGTAGCTACTAAGCCTTGCGTATTGCCAGGACTTGAACTCGGGCAAGGATTGGTAGCTGACCGCATATTCATAGAGGACATAAATTGTTTTATTGATTGTTCAATCATTTGTTGAATACGGTTGTAATCAATGTTGTTATTCTGACGTGAATTTCGAATTGGCCTCCCTCTTCTTCTATTCATAGTTTGACTTTGAGATGGACCTTCACCATGATTCCCGCTATTACTAGCATCTAAAGCAGATGATTGCATAACACTGGCATCGGAATTATGCAATTCCTGTACTTCGCCTGTATTTGACGCTGAACCTAGGTTCAATATCTTGGCCGCGTTTTTAGTTACCATTCACGTAGCTTATGCAGCTGTCGTAGATGTAGTTTTGGTATCAGGTGGGCAATTTCGCTTACGGGATTTCAGCTCCTATTTAATAATCGATGGGTAACAGGTAAAACAGTTTTGGTTACCTTCCATCCACTCGTCTTAACAAGGCAGATGAAATATATGTTTGCACTTTAGCACATATCATGGCAGAGGCGGTTGATTCCGTTGCGGGCTATGTTCTATGGGCATTTTATTTATTCGATATAATATATAAGCATTCCTGGTTTTGACATACAACCACAAAAAGGTAAAAAAACACTAATACAACACTAAAGATAAGACAAAGAAGCTATTGAAACTAGTAATCGAAAGGTACTAAATAGTTGACTTCCAACTCTACACAAATTTCGCTATTAGGCAAGTACAAGCATATCTTGCTTCGCACAAGTCTATATTTGTTAGCGCGAAATGATTAAGAAACCTATCGATATCTATGCCAATTGACTACATCAATATTAGGAAGGTCTCCGCGAAGAAAAATATACACTATAGAAATCAGTTTTGGAATCCGGTCTTAGCCAAATTCGTAAAATTCTGGAATTGTATAGAACAGTATTCCTAAGTAGAACCATCGCAGGATAGAGACTTATCAAATGCATATCAAATGAGCAATTATGGCGCGATTATCATTATTTTATAGTAGATGGTAGTTTGCTGTAATTAATTCATGCTTGTGAAATTACTAGGGTAGCCAAAAAGTTCTCGGCATGGTACCCCCAATGAATAACCAGCATCGTAGGCTTATTGACTACCTAAAGTCTCTTATATCTACACGTGCGGAATATTGAAGAAATCCATGAAAACAACATCGGCAAGTGAGATACAACGCTATGAAAAGGTGTGTAATGCAGCACCAAAATAGGTGTGTGACTGCTATCGATATATTCTTAAAGGTATTTTTCCAATAGTGCCTAACAGCGCTATGTGGTTTGCTACATAGTTCCATAATTTCCTTATTTATAAATTCAATTTTAACCCGTTAGCTAGCCTCACACGTTGGGCGCCAAAAATTTATGTAACGGAATTTGTGATTGCAATGTGATATTTGTGCTCGCTGGCCTCTTAATTGGAAGCCAAAAGTATAGGTAAGGTACCGTGGCTCTGTCCAGATGTGACCTAGCACCACGTGAGATGACAATGTGATATCACAGGAGCATTTAGTTTAATGTAGCTGAATGCAATCTAGTGTCAAAATACGGAACTAAACTCCTAGCATTCTCGACTACAAAAGATTGAAGGGGTCTCGGCGGATGGAGCTCTCCCGTGCCTTAGCTCTTTCGGCATGGGGTGGGTTTTTGCCGATCCTTAATTACACAAACTTTAATTTATAAAACTCCGAGCAGAAACGAAAAAGGGAGAAACCTCCACGAACTAAACCAAAAAATATCAGGCCTTGAACAACTATCATTAAAAAAATATATTTAAGAATACTTGAAACTTCACCTTACGAGTGTGCATTAGGGCGCAAGGTCTATGGTGACATTCGACTCTTGCATTTTTCATCCTACCCTACCAAGATCTTCAATCTAAAATTGTAATGGAAGATACCCACGTAAATTTCTCTCACATTTTTATGTTGCCATGCCTACCAGGAATTAGATGAAAAGCTTAACACATCATTGTTTCCTTTTTTAAAACTTTATAAATTCATATTTTGATTTTATTAAACAACTTCTAATTCTAAACTTAGCTAAACAAACCTTTATAACGAGTAACCCTCGTAATTCCAAACATCATTAAACTTTAAATTATATGAATTGGTTCTTAATAAAAACAAATTCTCTCATTCGTATGTACTTCCTTACGTGGCTTTGCAAGCGGCTAAAAATATGTTTAAATTTTAAACTCTTATATCCCTATTGCTTTGGTTTCCGACTCAGAGAGATTTATGAATGATAAGCAACGCAATTACAAATAGATCAATGAGATCAAACGCAAAAAAAAAATCAAATGCAACGGTCATTGTCTCTTTGACAAATATTAAATCTATGTGGAGTTTTTCTTTTTGCTTTGTTTTCAATTTATGTTGTCGCTGTTTTTATGTAAATGATTAGCTGTCACCAAATCGACAAACGTACGTTTGTAATTATGTATGTGGGTATGGACACACACTACAAGAAATTGTATATCAAAGCCCGCAGCCAACTATGATACAGATCATGGGTGGGCATTATGCTCGATTTCCAGTTTTGCACCGAAATGAAAATTTAAGATAAATTAAAAGGAAATTGCAAAACTAAATGTTTTGAGACAGTGCGAGTGAGTTTATAGCGAAAATAAAGGATTCATAAAAATACCAATTAGCATTAATGAAAATTTAAAATGTCAAAATTATGGAAATTTCGTTGTAGTTCTATAAATAGAACAAAAACAGCAACAATACCAAAGTTTCTTTGAAAACCGCCGTACCAAGCATTGCTTTATCTCATAATTGCATACGAAGTATGCAACGTGTAAAAGATTAAAATATGCAAAAAGAAGGCAATTGGGAAAAACTTTACAACAACTAAGGCATGATGTAGCTGAATGCGTTTGTAACAATTTCAACTATCGTAGGAGTGCGGGTTCGACTCCCACTCCCGGGAGAAAAGGCTTTGAAGAGATTTACAAGGTATAATCGAAACAGCTGTTGCCTTGTCCGTCCTGATGTCACGTTGTTTAAATTTTTCCCAAATTATTATATAAATTATAAAATTAAAAAATTTCTTCAAATAAATGTTTTCATACATTTAAAAAAGCAATACGGGCAATCCCCGATTAAATCATACAAACAGACAAAATTGGTTAATTCGTTGTAGTTCTATAAATAGAACAAAAACAGCGACAATACCAAAGTTTCTTTGAAAACCGGCGTACCAAGCATAGCTTTAACATATAATTGCATACGAAGTATGCAATGTGTAAAAGATTAAAATATGCAAAAAGAAGGCAATTGGAAAAAACTTTACAAGAACTAAGGCATGACGTAGCTGAATGCGTTTGTAACCATTTCAACTATCGTAGGAGTGCGGGTTCGACTCCCACTCCCGGAGAGAAGGCTTTGAAGAGATTTACAAGGTATAATCGAAACAGCTGTCGCCTTGTCCGTCCTGTTGTTGTTGTTGTTGTAGCGATACGTTTGCTCCCCGAAGGTTTAGGGAGTGATCGATGTGATGGTCCTTTGCCGTTTACAGATCCGGTACGCTCCGGTAACACAGCATCATTAAGGTGCTGGCCCGACCATCTCGGGAACGATTTATATGGCCACATTAAACCTTCAGGCCAATACGGTATTTTAGTCGCCTCTTACGACAGGCATACCTACCGCGGGTATATTCTAACCCCCTGACCCGCTGGGGTCTCTGGTGCCTTGTCCGTCCTGATGTCACGTTGTTTAAATTTTCCCCAAGTTATTAAATAAATTATGGAAAATTAACTTTTGGCAAGGAAAATATCTGCCATCATACGTACATACTTATGATTCAAGGTTCGATTCGAGCTCAAGGCCAGAACAATAATTTTTTTCCAATGATAATTATTGTTATTTTTAAATTTTTCTAAATTTGAAAAATTGTATTTTGTTTTTGGAATAGTAAGTAGAACATTTTTCAGACAACCTGCCATAGCTGCGCAGATAGATCCATTTCGAAGGGTGCTAAGCCTTCATCATCAGTACGCTTTAGGCATGCTGCGCTAACCATTTGGCTATACAGCGGTGGTTTGTTTGACTGGCAAATTTGCTACTTCTATTCCTTTTTACCAAGTATATTTATTCAGTGTTGCGCCATCTGGTGCAAATCACTGATAATGCTGGATTTTTGTTTATTGTCAATTACTTTGTTTGACATTCCCAAGTGCTCATGGTTTATTAACAATTGTTTTTGTTTTTATCGGTCTATTGATAAATGATTCAAGGTTCGATTCGAGCTCAAGGCCAGAACAATAATTTTTTTCTAATGATAATTATTGTTATTTTTTAATTTTTCTAAATTTGAAAAATTGTATTTTGTTTTTGGAGTAGAAAGTAGAAAATTTTTCAGACAACCTGCCATAGCTGCGCAGATAGATCCATTACGAAGGGTGCTAAGCCTTCATCATCAGTACGCTTTAGGCATGATGCGCTAACCATTTGGCTATACAGCGGTAGTTTGTTTGACTGGCAAATTTGCTACTTCTATTCCTTTTTACCAACTATATTTATTCAGTGTTGCGCCATCTGGTGCAAATCACTGATAATGCTGGATTTTTGTTTATTTTCAATTACTTTGTTTGACATTCCCAAGTGCTCATGGTTTATTAACAATTGTTTTTGTTTTTATCACCCTATTGTACATACTTATGGCGATATGGATCGGCTGAATAAAAGATTATAACGAAAGAATTGGATATGAAATATATAACTTACATTCTTACAAATTCGCTGTCAGCTGCAGCGTTGAAAGGCCTTCCATCGTTGTAGTTGGTATGCGATGTAGGAGCTTGATTCGACTGGTTCTACTTATCAGCAAGTTGTTTTTCTTTCGTTACAGAAAAATTATCCTAACTTAACATTTTTTTTTTTTAATTATTTTTATATATATATGTATATCTTCTTCGATTATCCACAGCTAAGTATACGAAAATTTATTGGAATTTTTTATTTTAATATATAGGTTTGCTTTTGCTTTTTTAAGCGGTTGGTTTTTGTGTTTGCACAACAACGAAAAACAATGTGTCTGGAAACGACTTTTACGTTAGGCATTAATAATGCAATACTTTGTAGAAGTTTTTTTTTCTTTTTTAACTACTAAACCTCTTTGGGTGCTTTTTCACTTTTGAAAGTATACATTTGCATACTCTAATTGTTAATTTATGACTTCTTACTTTTCTTTTTAACAATTTTTTTTTCCGATGTCTGGTTATTGTTGTTTTACATCTTTTGGTTTCCAAAATCTCTTTGCCTATATTGTTTTCTTTCTAACTTATCTTGTTTTGTTGATTTTCCGACAGGGTGGATAAATGATGTATATTGAAACGATTTTCCGTCATCCCTTCGGAGAACCAAAATCAACACTGATGATGGCACAACGGCGAAACCGGTTTGTCTCAAAACCAAATTTGACAAGGGATGATGGAAAATCGTTCCAGTATACATCATTTTCTTTCTAACTTATGGATGTGGATGTACATATGTATATGCAGATTGTGCATATGCTGTTTGGGGATTTCTTAGGTCATGAACGTCCTAGGTGGTTTTAGGTGGAAGAGAATCAAAATGATGTTGCTGCCCCCTTGTATGCTTCCTAATCTTCTGGGTATTTCCGAACTCGAAAAAAATGCATCCACACCCACACCCACTCCTGTCTTGGATGGACGATTTTGGTGTCGGGTGTGGTTCTTTATTTCCGATGAAATTTCTATAATGCACTGTAACAAATTGTGTGCATAAGTAAATGCGACAAAATGGCACATTTCTGTTTTGTTTTCATTTGTTCATACCTGGGAAATTAGTAAGTTGGACGTTTAAAGTCCAAAATTGGCAGCAACAGAATCTTCTACTTCGCTAGCTATATCGATGACTTTGCCGTTCTCCAAAAGGGTAGCTGTAGTGTCAGCCTTTATATAGCTTTTGAAAGGGTTGGTAACGAAATCCTGTTTTTGCAAAATCCCGAAAGCAAAATCCTGCTTTTTAAAATCCTGTTTTTTTAAAATCCTGCTTTTTTAAAATCCTGCTTTTTAAAATCCTGATTTTTTAAAATTCTGCTTCTCAGAATCCCGATTTAGAAAATTCTGTATTTAAATATAATGTAAAAAGTGTTAAAGTGGACTTGTCATTACTTTGAAAAGTGCGCACTTTTCAAAGTAATGACATGTCCACTTTAACACCTTTTATACTACATTTAAATACAACATTGTGTATACATTATTTTTTATTATTCCACCCATATGAACATACATATGTATGTATGTACACATGTTCATTGACGAATTGCTGGAACTAGAAATACCGTTATACATCGTAGACTAAAAGGCGTTGTAGGTGGAAGTACCTAACAATTTTATAAACTCGTATAAAATTTACAAAAGGAGCTTATTTATGCGAAAACTCAAATGCAAAGAAGGGAAAATGGAGAAATAATAAGAAAGAAAAGAAGCATAATTAAAAAAAAAACAAGTAAGGAAGGCTAAGTTCGGGTGTAACCGAACATTACATACTCAGTTGAGAGCAATGGAGACAAAATAAGGAAAATCACCATGTAGGAAAATGAACCTAGGGTAACCCTGGAATGTGGTTGTCATGTGTATCAAATGGAAGGTATTAAAGAGTATTTTAAGAGAGAGTAGGCCATAGTTCTATGGATGGACGCCATTTAGGGATATCGCCATAAAGGTGGACCAGGGGTGTCTCTAGAATGTGTTTGTACGATATGGGAATCAAATGAAAGGTGTTACTGAGCATTTTAAGAGGGAGTGGGCATTAGGTCTATAGGTGGACGCCTTTTCGAGATATCGCCATTAGGGTGGGACAGGGGTGACTCTAGAATGTTTGTACGATATGGGTATCAAACGAAAAGTGTTACTGAGCATTTTAAGAGGGAGTGGGCATTAGATCTATAGGTGGACGCCTTTTCGAAATGTCGCCATTACGGTGGGCCAGGGGTGACTCTAGAATGTGTTTGTATGATATGGGTATCAAATTAAAGATGGTAATGAGTATTTTAAAAGGGAGTAATCCTTAGTTCTATAGGTGGACGCCTTTTCGAGATATCGCCATAAAGGTGGACCAAGGGTGACTCTAGAATGTTTGTACGATATGGGTATCAAACGAAAGGTGTTACTGAGCATTTTAAGAGGGAGTGGGCATGAGGTCTATAGGTGGACGCCTTTTCGAGATATCGTCATTAGGGTGGGCCAGGGGTGACTCTAGAATGTGTTTGTACGATATGGGTATCAAACGAAATGTGTTACTGAGCATTTTAAGAGGGAGTGGGCATTAGGTCTATAGGTGGACGCCTTTTCGAGATATCGCCATTAGGGTGGGCCAGGGGTGACTCTAGAATGTGTTTGTACGATATGGATATCAAATTAAAGGTATTAATGAGGGTTTTAAAAGCGAGTGGCCCTTAGATGTATATGTGAAGGCGTTCTCGCGATATCGACTAAAATGTGGACCAGGTGATCCAGAAAATCATATGTCGGGTACTGCTAATTTATTTATATATGCAATACCACTAACAGTATTCCTGCCAAGATTCCAAGGGCTGTTGATTTCGCCTTGTAGAACTTTTTCATTTTCTTCTACTTAATATGGTAGGTGTCACACCCATTTTACAAAGTTTTTTCCAAAGTTATATTTTGCGTCAATAAACCAATCCAGTTACCATGTTTCATCCCTTTTTTCGTATTTGGTATAGAATTATGGCATTTTTTTCATTTTTCGTAATTTTCGATATCGATAAAGTGGGCGTGGTTATGGTCGGATTTCGGCCATTTTTTATACCAAGATAAAGTGAGTTCATATAAGTACGTGAACTGAGTTTAGTAAATATACATCGATTTTTGCTCAAGTTATCGGGTTAACGGCCGAGCGGAAGGACAGACGGTCGACTGTGTATAAAAACTGGGCGTGGCTTCAACCGATTTCGCCCATTTTCACAGAAAACAGTTATCCCCATAGAATCTATGCCTCTACCAAATTTCACGAGGATTGGTAAATTTTTGTTCGACTTATGGCATTAAAAGTATTTTAGACCAATTAAATGAAAGAAGGGCGGAGCCACGCCCATTTTGACAATTTCTTTTATTTTTGTATTTTGTTGCACCATATCATTACTGGAGTTGAATGTTGACATAATTTACTTATATACTGAAAAGATATTAAATTTTTTGTAAAAATTTGACTTTTAAAAAAATTTTTTTTAAAAAGTGGGCGTGTTTGTCATTCGATTTCGCTAATTTTTATTAAGCTCACATATAGTAATAGGAGTAACGTTCCTATTAAATTTCATCATGATATCTTCAACGACTGCCAAATTACAGCTTGCAAAACTTTTAAATTACCTTCTTTTAAAAGTGGGCGGTGCCACGCCCATTGTCCAAAATCTTACCAATTTTCTATTCTGCGTTGACACCCATCTACCAAGTTTCATCGCTTTAACCGCCTTTGGCAATGAATTATCGCATTTTTTCGGTTTTTTGAAATTTTCGATATCGAAAAAGTGGGCGTGGTTATAGTCCGATATCGTTCATTTTAAATAGCGATCTGAGATGAGTGCCCAGGAAACTACATACCAAATTTCATCAAGATACCTCAAAATTTACTCAAGTTATCGTGTTAACGGACAGACGGACGGACGGACGGACGGACAAGGCTCAATCAAATTTTTTTTCGATACTGATGATTTTGATATATGGAAGTCTATATCTATCTCGATTCCTTTATACCTGTACAACCAACCGTTATCCAATCAAAGTTAATATACTCTGTGAGCTCTGCTCAACTAAGTATAACAAGCAACTACGAAGAGTTATTAAAAAAAGGAATGAATTAAATCAACCAAGTTATTTGAAGAGAGTTGCAAAAAATATTTCAATTTACTAGACTAAAATATTTACATACATATACACATACATATATAAAAACATATTACGAATAAAGTTGTTTATTTGATTTCTAAAATCGCTGTGTATGAGTTTGAATACTTTCGCTGCGTATGTCGGTTCATTTCGTTGTTCAGAAAGTTTATCTAAAGGGAAAGTACACTAAAAGCAGAATTTAGCAAAAGCAGAATTTTGGAAAACCAGGATTTTGGAAAAGCAAAATTTTAGAAATGCAGGATTTTTTAACATTTTGCAGGATTTTGCGGGGTAGAATTTTCTTAAACAGGCAAACGTTACGCTCCCCTTTTGAAATTGACTCCCACTAATTTGGAAAATCTCTATTGAAGTTAGTTGTAGTTTATTGTACATTCAGTGCGATATAAGGCAAAGTTAGATCAACTACTAACAGCAGCGCCATCCATTAGTAGAACTAGAAATTAATTTTATCGCATGCGACAAAGTGTTTAACATTAATTTTGATGGCGACTATTACAGAATGACAGATTATAGGAAATATGTAAAATCATTTCCATACAACGAATCCAGGCGTGCAAAGTCGACAGTCCGTATTGATAAGAATCTTTATTTTCAGGCCTAGTAATCACTTTAGTCAAATCGTTCATTTGTCGCGGATAGCTCCACATATTGGAACCCGAAGGCGTTTCTGTTAATCTGAGCTACTTTGCCATCTATCATTTTAAGAAAGAAATCGTTCTTCACTTGCACTCCCTCACCTTCTTTGTTAACTAATGATGATCCAAGGAAATTATTTGACCTTTCATTTCATCCACAACAGCTTTAGTTTTCTCGAGAGTTTCTTTGGTAAATTCTATTCATATAGGCCAACAAAAACGAACAGATGAAGGTACCGGATTTTGCCAAACAACATCACCTGTTAGCTCGTTAATTAGCTTAATGGACACCAAAGAAATGATAAATAAGTTTGCATCAGAAATTAGTTCGTAATCTTCAGGCAGTTTTTGTTTGTACTGGCTTTGACCGGATGACCCATCACAGCCCCATTTACTGTATAGAAGTAAGTTATTCAAAACATTCCTATACACTGAAGTCTTACTATTTTTGCACTTGTGTCTGTAATATCTATAGCTGAAGATGGTGGATAGCAAGTAGTTTTTATTTCTTACACTTTGTAATATGTTGGAAACACAAAACATTTTCGTTCGTTCGTTAAATTTCTCAAGTACAAATATTGTGCTTTCGTTAAATCCAAGTCAATAAATACGCTTATGCTTCTTCATCCGTTAACATTTTGGTCTGCCTTGTGTTTTCTATAAAACTCGAGGATAAGGTCTTATTTTCACTGTCAGCAAACCTTAATGTTTCCACAAGTTTAGCTTCTGTTCCTTCTCCGTATCGAACATAACCCTTGAAGATATGCATTATAGATGTGTTCAAATCCTCAAATCCACATTCATTAAGTAGCATTATTTATACTTTTCATGAAAATGAAATGGTATATTAATTTCGTCACGAAACCCAAAATTGTAAGTCCTTAAAGGAAAATAGATAGACCCACCATTAAATATACCGAAATAATCGGGATGACGAGCTAAGTTGAGTTAGCCATGTCCGTCTGTCCGTCTGTCCGTCTGTCTGTTTGTATGCAAACCATTCCCTCAATTTTTGAGATATCTTGTCATATCTTCCTCAATTTACAGATTTAAGCTTCAAACTTCACCATATACTTTCGTATATTGCACATATTGTTGTCTGAAAAAATTGATGAGGTCGGTCGTATATATAGTATATATCCCCCACAACCGATTGTTCAGATAAGAAACTTTTGGTAACTACTGCCCCATTTTAAGAGCTAGAGGCTTCAAATTTCAATGAATGCTTACGTATATAGCATATATTGTTGTCTGAAAAAATCATAAATATCGGTGGTATATATAGTATTGTAACGAATATTAGCAGCACTAAGGGATTATATCATCTATAAGCCGATGCTAAGCAGAGATTCAAGTCACATCAATTATTCAATCATTATGACTACACATATGTACGTATATGCGGAGAAACAACGCACAAACACATGCAGATATCTTATCTGAGATATGCAATATAATTGTGGAAGTGTCGCTCACAAACACACGCGCATATGATAGCTATACACTTACATCTGTAGTTATAATTATAACAGATAACCAACTAGTAAATCCTAGAAATGGAAGCGCCTAGAAGATGCAACGAGGAAATAAAAAATAAATAAAAAAAAGCGCAATCAGTTTTCGATTAAGCACGCTATCTGTCGGGCAATAGTAGAGTTATTTATTGTGAAGTACTTTAATAAAAGCCATTTTCCATTATCAAATATTGGAGTTATTTATTCAACAATTTAGTGATTCGAACTTAGCAGAAGGTTGCAAATAAGAGGATTTGCAGTAAATTCGTTACAGAATATATATATATATTTTGGCAATTTCAGCCCCATTTTAACAGCTAGAAGCTTCAAACTTCACCGAATCTTTACGTATATTGTTGTCTGAAAAAATCATAGAGATCGGTTGTATATGTAGTATATATCTCATACAACCGATTTTTCAGATAAGAAACTTTTCGCAATTTCTACCCCATTTTAACAACTATAAGCTTCAAATTTCACGGATTGCTTACGTATATAGTACACATTGTTGTGTAAAAAAATCATAGAGGTCGGTGATATATATAATATATATATGATGGTATATATTGTATATATTTATAGTGTATTGACATATTTTTTTTCAATTTCAGCCCCATTTTAACAGCTAGAAACTTCAAATTTCACTAAATGCTCACGTGTATAGCATATATTGATGTCTGAAAAAATCATAGAGATCGGTGGTATATATATTATATACCCCATATAAACTCTCATTTTTGCCCCTTTTTTACCGCTAGAAGCTTAAAAATTCATCAAATTTTATCAAATAGTTACGTTTACGTCATATATTTTTGAAATGCTTGATTCGTAGTCATAGTTTTTACATGCAGACCACAAAAAACGTGAAGCTTTGCATCCTCACACAAAGTACCTACCTATTTTTATACCTTTCATGAAAATGAAATGGTATGTTAATTTCGCCACGAAACCCAAAATTGTTAGTCCTTAAAGGGAAATAGATAGACCCACCATTAAGTATACCGAAATAATCAGGATGAAGAGCTGAGTTGATTTAGCCATGTCCGTCTGCCCGTCTGTCTGTTTGTATGCAAACTAGTCCCTCAATTTTTGAGATATCTTGATAAAATTTGGTGAGCGGGTGTATTTGGGTGTCCGATTAGACATTTGTCGGGACCGGCCGGATCGGACCACTATAGCATATATCCTCCATACAACCGATTTTTCAGAAAAAGAGGATTTTTGTCATATCTTCCTCAATTTAATAGATTGAAGCTTCAACCTTCACCATATACTTTCGTAAATTGCACATATTGTTGACTGAAAAAATTGATGAGATCGGTCGTATATATAGTATATATCCCCACAACCGATTGTTCAGATAAGAAACTTGTCGTAATTAATGCCCTATTTTAAGAGCTAGAGGCTTGTCTGAAAAAATCATAAAGATCGGTGGTATATATAGTATATATATGGTGGTATATATAGTATATATATATATAGTATATAGCATTTTCAGGTCAAATGAAACTTTTTTCAAGTCAAATGAAACTGTTTTCATTTCAAATGAAACTTTTTTCAATTTAAATGACACTTTTTTCATTTCAAATGAAACTTTTTTCAAGTCAAATTAAACCATACTACTAAAGTAATTGTCAATATATTATATATTTATAGTGAACTTTATAACGATATTTATCAAATTTTACTTTAAAACGACAACTATTTCTAATTAACCACATTGAAGGCAAAATTTTTGCTGCAGTTAAGGTCGGCTTAGTTTAACCTTGCCTTTTGATCGTTTAAAATTTTTAGTAGATAAAATAGCAGGGTTAAACGCTAGGCAACTTATATACTACAGTTTAACCACCCACTGAAAATAAGCACCTATATTTTTTACTTGTATCTACTCCTCTTATATATAAAGCACATTCTTCTTCTACATATACTTCGTTAATAAAAAGAAGGAACCAAAGAGCATGATGTGAGCGTATTTCCTATTCACTATCTGACACCAACCAACACATCGGTTGAATCCTCTGTAATATGCTTTGCTCTTTGATTAACGACTTACCAAACAACATAGAGCGATAGCAAGGTTTTGAGAGAAATATTACTTGTGCCAACTATATAGTAGCGTATGTGGACTGTGGAGAGATCTTTTTTAACTATGCTGAAACAAATAACCGTAAAAAGTGATCTTTTCTACTCTGTGGCGCAGTCACATTGCACTTCACTCGTGTGGGCCTTTGAAAACGAAAATAAATATTCCATTATTTTTCATTGTATATTGTATTTAAATGTAATACTTAGAATATATACATTAGACTGGGTCGATTTATTAACCGATATCGCGCCATCGATTTTTCGATAGGATTTGGTCTGAGGAAAAATTATTTCCACTACGCATACCAAAAAAAAATTATTTTCGAGCCTGCGAAATTGCATTTTTTTTTTAGTTTTTTCCGACTTTGATTTTTAAGGTTTTTGTCATGACCTACTAAAAAAATTTTCATTTGATTGTATAATTTACATTTATACCAACGTTTTTAGCGGACGTTTTTGGGTCGGACAGGGTATAGATGTGAAAATTTTTTAGTAGGTCATGAAAAATACCTTAAAAATCAAAGTCGAAAAAAAGTAAAAAAAAATGCAATTTCCCAGGCTCGAAATTTATTTTTTTTTGGTATGCGTAGTGGAAATTTTTTTCCTCAGCCCAAATCCTATCGAAAAATCGATCGATCTAAGTACACCTATCCCCCGATTTACACGGTACTTGTTTTACACGCTTTCGCTTTTACACGGTTCATAAATCAGCAAAATTTGAAAAACACCGAAGATTCACAAATCATTAAAAACCTTTTTGAGTCCCCTTGGCAACACTGATTGCAATATTGAGGGATTCCCCTTATTGTGAATATGTATGTATGTACATAACCAAACGCAGAGTATGTAGTTCATGTGAAAGGAAAATCGTTTGATGAAAATTTTTACTATTACATATTGCGAGTTTTTTCGGTTTGATACGGTAAGTTATCGATTGAATTATCTTTTCGTGAACCTTCATGAGTACATATGTGATTTGTGTTAATTTTTCAAGTTTCTAAAATGCCAAAAACTTCGAAGAAAACTACGGAAGTTAGTTATTTTTTGGTCAAAGAATACATAGTTTTAAGTTTTTTAAGATGTTTTAGTTTTGTTTCATTTAAATAAATGACTGCATTAGGTAGTTTTTTCGCTTTAAACGGTTTTTGTATAGGAAAACGAAGATTTCACTTTACACGGTTTTGTCTGGAACCGATCTTCCGTGTAAATCGGGGGATAGGTGTATTACATTTAAATACAATATACAATGAAAAATAATGGAATATTTGCTTTTGTTTTCAAAGGCCCAAACGAGTGAAGTGCAATGTGACTGCGCCACAGAGTAGAAAAGATCACTTTTTACGGTTATGGTTTTCAGCATAGTTAAAAAAGATCTCTCCACAGTCCACATGCGCTACTATATAGTTGGTAAAAGCAATGATGACATGATACGAAACATTCATTCTCTCTCAATTCGTTTCCAGGAATGGGTCTTAAAGTTCATTCAATTGTAAACATTGGTTCATTCGATTGTAAACAAACTTCATTCGTTTCCAAGAATGGGTCTTGAAGATCAGAGTTGCGTAAACCGCGCAAAAAAAAATCCAAGAAAATCGGTGCGTTTTCATTATTTTTCATTTCAAGTGTATTCAACTACATAAGCGGATCAAAAATTTGTAAAAAAGGTACAAGAAAAAACAAAATTAAATGAGCTGTTATATTAACGCACGAAAATAGATAAGTACATTTTATCTTAGCTATCAAAAAATTAAATTTCACGTGTTGTCACGGAAAAATTTTTAACGGGTAAAATAAGCTTTTTTTTGTATTTGTGATCCTGAAAAAATTCGAGTTTTTTGATATCCCATTTGACAATCTTGAGTAAGTTTTCGGTGAAAATCATAAATTAAACCTTTACCATGTAAAATACCCCAAAGTTATTCCGAAATGCCCAAATTTGATTTTGAGGATGATGGCATCTATGGTCAATGTTATAAAAAATGCACATTTTCACGCGCTCTCAGAGAGCGAGAAGTTTCATATCATGTCATCATTGGGTAAAAGTAATGGTTCTCGCAATACCTTGCTATCGCTCTATGTTGTTTGGTAAGTCGTAAGTCAAAGAGCAAATCATAATACAGAGGATTCAACCGATGTGTTAGTTGGTGTCAGACAGTAAATAGGAAATACGCTCACATCATGCTTTTTGGTTCCTTCTCTTTGTTCTCTACGTTGCTTTATTCCTACGTTATTAACGAAGTATATGTAGAAAAAGAATGTGCTTTATATAAAAGAGGAATATACAAGTAAAAATATAGGTGCTTGTTTTCATTGGGTGGTTAAACTGTAGGATATAAGTTGCCTAGCGTTTAACCCTGCTATTTTATCTATTAAAAATTTGAAACGATCAAAAGGCAAGGTTAAACTAAGCCGACCTTAACTGTAGCTTAAATTCACAAAGCAAAAATTTTGCCTTCAATGTGGTTAATTAGAAATAGTTGTCGTCTTAAAGAAAAATTTGATAAATAGCGTTATAAAGTACGATATAAATATATTGACAATTACCTTAGTAGTATGGTTTGATTTGACTTGAAAAAAGTTTCATTTGAAATGAAAAACGTTTCATTTAAAATGAAAAAAGTTTCATTTGACTTGAAAAAAGTTTCATTTGAAATGAAAAAAGTTTCATTTGACTTGAAAAAATTTCATTTGACCTGAAAATGCTATATATAGATTTTCGCAATTTGAGTCCCGTTTTAACAGCTAGAAGCTTCAAATTTCACCGAATGCTTACGTATATAGCATATATTGTTATCTGAAAAAATCATAGAGATCGGTTGTATATGTAGTATATATCTCATACAATCGATTGTTCAGATAAGAAACTTTTCGCAATTTCTACCCCATTTTAACAGATATAAACTTCAAATTTCACCGATTGCTTACGTTTATACTATACATTTTTGTGCAAAAAAATCATAGAGGTCGGTGATATATATAATATATATATGATGGTATATATAGTATATATACATATTTTTTTGCAATTTCAGCCCCATTTTAACAGTTAGAAACTTCAAATTTCACTAAATGCTTACGTGTATAGCATATATTGATGCCTGAAAAAATCATTGCGATCGGTGGTATACATAGTATATATCTCATACAATCGATTGTTCAGATAAGAAACTTTGCGCAATTTCTGCCCCATTTTAACAGCTAGAAGCTTCAAATTTCACCAAATGCTTACGTACATAGCATATATTGATGTCTGAAAAAATCATAGAGATCGGTGGTATATATATTATATATCCCATATAAACTGTAATTTTTGCCCCTTTTTTACGGCTAGAAGATTCAAAATTCATCAAATTTCATCAAATAGTTACGTTTACGTCATATATTTTTGAAATACTTGATTCGTAGTCACAGTTTTTAATGCAGACCACAAAAAAATTTGAAGCTTTGCATCCTCACACAAAGTACCTACCTATTTTTTTTTTTATATTTATCTTAAAAATTGTTTAGATATGTTCAAATTTCACCAAATGCTTACGTGTATAGCAAATATTGTTGTCTGAGAAAATCGTAGAGACCGGTGGTATATATAGTATATACACTATGGAGCAAAAGTGAACACTTAAGAATCAATTTTGCAGGTTATACAAAACGTAGTGTTATAATATGACAGAAATCAACCAGGTTATTAGCATTGCTATTGTTTTTGGAGCAAAAATTAATTTATAAACAAAAACAACAACAAATGCATTTAACACAATTCGTCTTTAAGTAAAGATAGGTATAGTGTTCACTTTTGCACTCATTCAAATTTTTGCACTTGGATAAAGTAGGAGCGGCTTTAAATACCGTTATTCAGTATTTTGCTAAGATAAGGGGTTGACTTGGTATTTGCTATTCCAGCTATGATCAGTTTGTCCTAGTTCGCTGTGAAAAGTGGAAATATTAACCTTTATTTAAACAAGTAAGGAAGGCTAAGTTCGCGTGTAACCGAACATTACATACTGTAATGAATGTCTTTTCCTATGAATCTTTCGTTTTATTTTCTTTATTCGCTCGGAGTACTTTAACATGTTAGTGCACTTTTATTTTAACCACGACTGTATTCAAATTTTAAATGTGCCATGCAACCTTTCAAAAATTTTCCACTGAACCATACGATTTCTCCAAGCCAAGCGTATCCCAGAGCAAACACCATCGCCCATTTTGTCTGTGAGTTTGAAAGAGTACAGAAGTATCGTGCAATCATTTTAACGAAAAGTGTTTAATCTAAAATAAAATTTGTACCTCGAAAGAGTTATTAAAGATATAAAACAAAAATTTTAAGTCTAATTTGTAAATTAGCATTGGTGAAGAATTCGGAGAAAAAAATTCTAACTTTCCTCTTGGGAAGAAGGTGCTCCGACAACCGTGGGGCTCCGTCAAAAGAAAAAAAGGTGTTCTGCGGAGAAAACGCTGACGCCCCAACAAAATCATTCACAAATCGTTCAACTCTTTATTTGCGTAGAATTGGTAGGTATGGTTTTTTTATTCTCAAAGACAGTTTTCAATACATCTATTTGGAATAAATATATATATTTCAGAAGGCAGATTCTAGCCTCACATTCTCACAAAGATCGACAAAGGCCATGCTAAACGCAATTACAATTGTTGTTCCTGACGTCAATTTCCACCCATTAGCTGCCTGAATACCATCGTAATCCCGGATTGTTCACACATACATATACTCTGTCATAAATACGTTAACATCGACTAGATAAACAGAGAACGAAAAAAAATTGATAATCATGAACAAACGAAGTGAATTTCGTTAAATTACCCATCACACATGAAGCTAGAAAGATTCAGTATCAAATTCATTCAATTTAATGGTTTATATAAATTTTTGTATTGAGTCATAAATCCGACGTAAAAGCGAACATATATAGTATAAAGTGCATATAAAAGTCTATTGAAATTTAAGGACATCAGGCTGAAACCATCATCTAAGGTGCTGCGGGCTCCAGTGTTTGCGCAAACATCAAGGAATCACCCAAGGGTTAAGGTATGTAAGTACTCGCACTTCAGTTCAATTGTTTTAGCACTCAAACATATGTATATTGTCGCTTCGGTTCGATTTGTGTTTTCTTTTATATTTTTGCTAGTGTGTTTTTGCATTGGTTGTTCGGTCCAACCGACCATACGTATCATATTTACTTTGTTTATTTTTTTTTATCAAATTTGCGTTCGATTGCTTCGTGTTTTCTTTGTTTGAAGCAATCGTTCGTTCGCTTCTTAAGCGCGCCTAAAAGGTTCAATTTTAATTGCTATTAAATTTGTATTTGATATTTTTGTTAGTGTTTCAAATCAATTGCGTTTCAAACGCAGGCATTTTTTTTTATTTCCAACTTTTGGAATGTAAGTTATTTCAAATTTCTTTGCTAAGTATATGTGGAATTCATTATTAATTTGATGTTCTATACATATAACAGTTGTGGGAATAATGAGAATCAGCTGGGGTGGTGAATTGCTCTCAATGCAACACAGACATTTTCTTTTGTAACCAAATTGAATTCAATATGAATAAAGAGTAAGATTATATTTGTTATGTGATCCACGAGTTGATTTCTAACTTTGTTGGTGGGTTGGGAGAGAATTTTTATCTCTCACATATGGTTGGGAAGGGAGTGAGAAGGATACAACTACCATCTACGTCTCCCAAACAGTGTTCCTTTCTGTGTGTTCCAACTACCCCCGTAGCCAATGCTATCCATATGTCCGATTAACCAGCTTACTATTAATAGCAATTTTTATTCCGAGGTGTGTTTTGCTGTAGAAAGTGCATGATTTAAATTTTTATGTATGTATACAGTGTATGTGTTTCATACAAGAATCCCCCCCTCCGAAGAGCTTAGACCTGCTCATCCTAGCATGCACAACCCGTATGACACTACACTGCCGCTAGGCATAGCGAACCTCAATGAAGGTACATTACATAAAATGGCGCCCGAAACGTGGGGCCCACACATTTGTGGGTACCGTATAGTTATAGTATTTTCTGTTTTACAGACAACCATGTTTAGAGAGGTGAAGGAATTAGTATTAAATGCGTTTTGCGTTTAGCTAACCAAACTCGACAAATATTGGTAACCATTTCTCATTGGGAACTTTATGCTCACATAACTTTTGTATGGAACAGAGTTTCAATATCAGGTGTTTGATATACTTTGCCATTCAAATATCTGTGTGTATTGGTTTCCAAACTGTTAGACTTTTGTAAACATCTTGTCGGCATGATTCAGCTGATAGCTTGCAAATACTAGCAGTGAGAATAGCTCTTCCACACAATGTTTACGTTATTTTAGTCCCGAAATAAGCACCAGAAAGTGAACATTTGGTCTCTTCAAGAAATCAACAACGTTGGATCACAAACAAGTTTCAGAGAAGTCAATTGAAAAACATAAAAGGATTTTATTAGAAAAAGCTGAAGAACTTAATCAGTATTGTTATTTACTTTTCAAACACATGCTTATATATACTGTTTAATATTAATAAATATAAAGTGCTGTGTGAGCGATTATCACACATATTTGCTTTCTTATAATTTCTTATATATCTATAATATTTTGTGTATGTGAACAATATGGCGGTTCGTCGCAGTAATGAAAATTTAGTATTGGCAAATGGGCCAGATGGAATGTGCACCATATGTAATGACGTCATGAATAATGTTGAAATTGCAATTACTCCATGCAATCACCGCTTTCATCACACGTGTATATCTACGTGGATGTGCAATAATAATACCTGTCCCCTGTGTCGTAGGGCTTGTAACACCAACTCCTTCACAGATTATAATGGTCAAGAGATTCGACTAACAAATGTGCCGGTGGGTGGAATGGTAACTCGTTCGCAAGGAAATCTAGCTACACCTAATTCAGAACGCGAAAATTTAGAACCCCGTCAGGTTTCCAATAGTAACCGCAGACAAAACCGTAATAATCGCGGTAGACAAAATAGAATAAACACGAATAGAGAAATAAATTTTAATAACCAAAGTAACGATTTGAGTCATGTTGTGGAAGATGCTGTTCGTAGACAGCAACAGGTTGTTACGCGCGATATACAAAACACGATTGAATGTTTTGTTAACAATGCATTGCAACAACAACTGTCCACTCTAAACTTAAATCCTTTGCAACTTCGAATGGAAATACCTTTAGGAAATAGAGAAGACCATGACTCTACCTTAACAACTGGTATGGTGGGTCAAGCTGCTACGGAACCGACGGCTTTTTATTCAGAAGCAAATCAAGTACGTAACCCTCCACCGCATAGAGATTCGTCTGTTAGTATGAGTGGCATTGGAAAGATAATTTGCAATTGGAAATTAACTTTTGATGGCTCTAGTCAGGGTATATCAGTTAATGAGTTCATTTACAGAGTAAATGCATTAACAATGTCTTCGTTGCATGGCAACTTCGATGTCCTTGGTCATAATGCTCATATTTTATTTGAGGGAAAAGCCAAAAATTGGTTTTGGCGTTATCATAGGGCCAATAAGTGATTGATTGGTTTGAGTTTTGTGAGCATTTAAAAACTAATTTCAGGGACGTTCGTACAGATTTTGATATAAAGGAATCTATTCGAAATAGAAAACAGAAAGCCAGTGAAACGTTTGAACAATTTTTAGAAGGTGTCCTGTCCTTGTGCGATGCTCTAAATTCACCTATGTCAGAACGCGAACTTGTAGAAACCCTTAAAAGTAATTTACGTTCTGAGATTCGTTTAGAATTGCTGCATTTTGACATAGCCAGCCTTAATGATTTGCGAAGAGCTTGTCTAAAGCGAGAAAATTTCTTAGATACCGTTCAAACAGTACACAAATTACCGGTTAAACAGTTTAATGTATCGCGAAGACAAATATCTGAAGTGGACCATTTTGATATTGATGATACTAAATCTGATAGTGGAAATACTGAAGAGATTTCTGCAGTAAGAGAAGTATCGCAGCGTAAGTGTTGGAATTGTGATGAGTCTGGACATAATTACAAAGAATGTGTCAAGCCTCGTCGAGTATTCTGTTATGGCTTCGGCCTTTTAGCCTTTTTCCTACCAACTTGTCCGAATTGTAACAAGCGGGGAAACGGTCGACGGGATGTTTGCAACAACAACAGCAAACATCCGAGAGCTCAACAAATGTAAAAACGGAACCAATAACGATTTTAAAACCTACCACAAATTTTTATAAGAATACCCAAAATTTTCCTTTATTGCATCCAATAAAACCTTTCCATGAACGATTACAAGAGTATGAAGTGGCGCGCGAAAAGATCTTTAAGCAAACGCGGTCAGCAAAGCGGGCTAGAGAATATTGGAAAAATGTAAATGGCAAACGGATTAACTTGATATCAACTATACTTTGTAAACTTGATGACGTTAGGCCATACGCAAAAATTCGTATTTTAGATTCCGAGGTTCTTCGCTTGCTAGATTCTGGAGCTTCGATTAGTTGTCTTGGGAGAAAATTAGCAGAAAGAGTTCTTAGTTCAAAGACCATGTTGGGTATAAAAACGCTAACTACAAATGCACGTACTGCTGATGGTTCTAAACAAAAAGTTGAAGGCGTTTTGGAATTGGCAGTTTCATATAAGCAGGAAAGCAAACCTATAGAGTTTTACGTTATTCCATCTTTAACCCAAGATGTGTACCTAGGAGTTAACTTTTGGAAGGCCTTTCGATTGGCTACTCACATTATTAGCGAAACTAACGTGACTGAAGAAGATGAAAACATCCATGTATTAACAGATGAACAGCAACAAAATCTTAACGCGGCAATCAAATATTTTCCGTCATTTGAGGAAAATGGGTTAGGGAAAACACGAAATCGACGTTGGACAAGCGAAGCCAATAAAACAAAGGCACTTTCCAATTTCACCGGCTATAGAAAAGTTAGTTGGACAGGAGATTGAGCGAATGCTCATGTTAGGGATGATTGAGGAATCAAATAGCGCATGGTCGTCACCTGTGGTTCTTGTTAGAAAACCGGGGAAGGTTAGACCTTGTTTGGATAGTCGGAAAGTGAACGAAGTTACACAGAAGGACGCGTATCCATTGCCACTAATTGAGGGTATATTGAGTAGGTTGCCGCGTGCGGAATTTATATCTAAAAGATGCGTTCTGGCAAATCCCTTTAAAGGCAAGATCGCGTGAAAAAACTGCTTTTACCGTCCCAAATCGACCTCTTTACCAGTTCACGGTAATGCAATTTGGACTGTGCAATGCACCCCAAACGATGTGTCGCTTAATGGATAAAGTGATACCATATAACTTGAAGGAACGTGTTTTTGTATATTTGGACGATCTACTCTTAGTCTCGGAAGATTTCAAATCGCATATCGATCTATTGCAGGAAGTTGACGTTCATATAAAAAAGGCAGGTCTAACAATTAACATCTCAAAGAGCAAGTTCTGTCTTAAGGAAGTCAGCTATCTGGGTTATGTTGTGGGGCGGGGAACATTAAAGGTTGATCCGGCTAAAGTGTCGGCAATAGTCGAGTACCCCATTCCGAAAACTGTCCGACAACTCCGCCGATTTTTGGGAATGGCAGGATGGTACCGCCGATTTATTGCCAACTTTGCGGACATAACGCAGCCTATGACAGAATTGCTTAAAAAGAAAAGAACTTTCGAATGGACTGAAAACACCCAAGAAGCTTTTGAAAAATTGAAGCAGCGCTTGATATCTGCGCCATTTCTTGCTAATCCGGACTTTACGAAGCCATTCATCGTACAGTGTGATGCGAGTCAGAATGGAGTTGGGGCAGTATTAGCACAGGTAAACGAGAATGGGGAAGAAGTTCCAATCTCGTATATGTCGCAGAAGTTGAACAAAGCTCAGCGTAATTACTCAGTTACGGAGCAGGAATGTCTCGCGGCCGTTTTAGCAGTTAAAAAGTTTCGTCCATACATTAAGGGTCAAGAATTCAAAATAGTTACAGACCACGCAAGCTTGCGCCGGCTGATGAATCAAATGGACTTAAGCGGAAGGCTTGCACGCTGGGCGCTGAAGTTACAATCATTCAATTTTACAATCGAGCACCGTAAAGGAAGCAAAAATGTTGTGCCAGACGCATTATCACGTACGTATTCCGATAATTTAGAGAAAGTAGAAAGTATAGCGGTAGACAACATACCAAACATAAATCTTTCGTCCTCTGGTTTCGATGACTTGGCTTATACTGAGCTACGTCATAGAATTACAGCTAACAAAGATAAGTATCCACACTTTGCGGTTAGGGAACGGTTCATTTATCGTCGGACAGAACATTTTACAGGTTACACCCAACAACAGAACTCTGCTTGGAAATTAGTAGTACCGGAAGCCTTAAGGGAGGAGGTGATACGGAACTCGCATTACAACCCCGTGTGCGCGCATGGTGGTATAGCCAAAACGGCGGAGCGCATAAGACGTTTTTTCTATTGGCCAGGGCTTCTGTGTTCGGTGCGCGATTACATTGCAAAATGTGAGTTGTGTAAGATGACGAAGCACCCAACGCAGACTTTAAGACCTCCTATGGGAAGCTTTGTTCCCACCGAGAGGATTTTTCAAAGACTTTTTGTAGATCTAATTGGACCGTATCCCAGGTCTAAGAATGGAAACATTGGTATTCTGCTCGTTCTTGATCAACTATCAAAATTTACGTTTATGTGTCCTTTGAAAAAATTTACGACTACGCCCATAGTTAACTTTCTAAAAGAGCATGTTTTTGATGTATTTGGTGTGCCAGAAGTCTTAGTTAGCGATAATGGTAGCCAGTTCAAATCAGGCGAATTTGAAGCATTCTTAACGAAATGTGGAATTAAGCATGTGTGTACCGCCGCTTACTCTCTACAAAGTAATAGCTCGGAGCGCGTCAATCGCTCCATAAATGCCGCACTTCGCGCTTATATTAAGGAAGATCAACGGGAGTGGGACCACCATTTAAGCAGTGTGAATTGTGCGCTGCGAAATTCAGTACATCAGTCGACCTCAACCAGCCCATATTTTGCTGTTTTCGGACAGCATATGATAACTCATGGTGACAATTACAAGCTACTTCGAAACATTGGCATGGTTGAGGGAGGATGTGCACAAAACATTGAGCAACGACATACCACCCTTTCCCTCATTCGTGATACAGTACGCTCAAATATTCAGAAATCATACAAGACCAATGAGAAAACATATAACTTACGGACCAGACCAGTCTCTTTCAAGGAAGGTCAAATAGTCCTGCGTAGGAACTTTGCCCAGAGCAATCTAAGTAAAAACTTTAATAGTAAATTAGCACATACTTATCTCAAGGCGCGGGTTCGAAGTAAGCTTGGTTCGTCATACTATGTATTAGAAGACGAAGACGGTAAATTACTGGGGACGTTTCATGGCAAAGATATTCAGCCAATGTAATACCCAATATATACTTACAAAGTCGGACACTATTCAGTTATTTGTGGTATTTGCATCCATTTATCCAATTTCAAAATTCTAACCGTGGTCGAATTTTTAATTTGTGTTTGTAATGAATGCCTTTTCCTATGAATCTTTCGTTTTATTTTCTTTATTCGCTCGGAGTACTTTAACATGTTAGTGCACTTTTATTTTAACCACGACTGTATTCAAATTTTAAATGTGCCATGCAACCTTTCAAAAATTTTCCACTGAACCATACGATTTCTCCAAGCCAAGCGTATCCCAGAGCAAATACCATCGCCCATTTTGTCTGTGAGTTTGAAAGAGTACAGAAGTATTGTGCAATCATTTCAACGAAAAGTGTTTAATCTAAAATAAAATCTGTACCTCGAAAGAGTTATTAAAGATATAAAACAAAAATTTTAAGTCTAATTTGTAAATTAGCATTTGTGAAGAATTCTGAGAAAAAAATTCTAACTTTCCTCTTGGGAAGAAGGTGCTCCGACAACCGTGGGGCTCCGTCAAAAAAAAAAAAAAGGTGCTCTGCGGAGAAAACGCTGACGCCCCAACAAAATCATTCACAAATCGTTCAACTCTTTATTTGCGTAGAATTGGTAGGTATGGTTTTTTTATTCTCAAAGACAGTTTTCAATACATCTATTTGGAATAAATGTATATATTTCAGAAGGCAGATTCTAGACTCACATTCTCACAAAGATCGACCAAGGCCATGCTAAACGCAATTACAGTTGTTGTTCCTGACGTCAATTTCCACCCATTAGCTGCCTGAATACCATCGTAATCCCGGATTGTTCACACATACATATACCCTGTCATAAATACGTTAACATCGACTAGATTAACAGAGAACGAAAAAAAGTTGATAATCATAAACAAACGAAGTGAATTTCGTTAAATTAACCATCACACATGAAGCTAGAAAGATTCAGTATCAAATTCATTCAATTTAATTGGTTATATAAATTTGTGTATTGAGTCATAAATCCGACGTAAAAGCGAACATATATAGTATAAAGTGCATATAAAAGTCTATTGAAATTTAAAGACATTAGGCTGAAACCATCATCTAAGGTGCTACGGGCTCCAGTGTTTGCGCAAACATCAAAGAATCACCCAAGGGTTAAGGTATGTAAGTACTCGCACTTCAGTTCAATTGTTTTAGCACTCAAACATATGTATATTTTTGCTAGTGTGTTTTTGAATTGGTTGTTCGGTCCAACCGACTGCCTTATACAATCACAACCATACGTATCATATTTACTTTGTTTATTTTTTATCAAATTTGCGTTCGATTGCTTCGTGTTTTCTTTGTTTGAAGCAATCGTTCGTTCGCTTCTTAAGCGCGCCTAAAAGCTTAAATTTTAATTGCTATTGAATTTGTATTTAATATTTTTGTTAGTGTTTCAAATCAATTGCGTTTCAAACGCAGGCATTTTTTTATTTCCAACTTTTGGAATGCAAGTTATTTCAAATTTCTTTGCTACGTATATGTGGAATTCATTATTAATTTGATGTTCTATACATATAACAGTTGTGGGAATAATGAGAATCAGCTGGGGTGCTGAATTGCTCTCAATACAACACAAACATTTTCTTTTGTAACCAAATTGAATTTAATATGAATAAAGAGTAAGATTATATTTGTTATGTGATCCACGAGTTGATTCCTAACTTTGTTGGTGGGTTGGGAGAGAATTTTTATCTCTCACATATGGTTGGGAAGGGAGTAAGAAGGAGACAACTACCATCTACGTCTCCCAAACAGTGTTCCTTTCTGTGGGTTTAAGTCTTCGTGGTAATTTCTCTGCATCCAACTACCCCCGTAGCCAATGCTATCATTATGTCCGATTAACCAGCTTACAATTAATAGCTATTTTTAGTCCGAGGTGTGTTTTGCTGTAGAAAGTGCATGATTTAAATTTTTATGTATGTATACAGTGTATGTGTTTCATACAAGAATCCCCCCATCCGAAGAGCTACCTGGTCATCCTAGCATGCACAACCCGTATGACACTACACTGCCGCTAGGCATAGCGAACCTCAATGAAGGTACATTGCAATACTCAGTTGTGAGCTGTGGAGACAAAGTAAGGGAAAATCACCATGTTGTAAAAAGAACCTAGGGTAACCCTGGAATGTGTTTGTATGACATGTGTATCAAATGGAAGGTATTAAAGAGTATTTTAAGAGGAAGTGGGCCATAGTTCTATAGATGGACGCCATTTAGGGATATCGCCATAAAGGTGGACCAGGCCTGACTCTAGAATTTGTTTGTACGATATGGGTATCAAATGAAATGTGTTAATGATAATTTTAAAAGGGAGTGGGCCTAAGTTCTATAGGTGGACGCCTTTTCGAGATATCGCCATAAAGATGGACCAGGGGTGACTCTAGAATTTATTTTGTACGATATGGGTATCAAATGAAAGGTATTAATGAGTATTTTAAAAGGGCGCGGGTCTAAGTTCTATAGATGGACGCCTTTTGGAGATATCGCCATAAAGATGGACCAGGGGTGACTCTAGAATTTGTTTGTACGATATGAGTATCAAATGAAAGGTGTTAATGAGTATTTTAAGAGGGCGTGGGCCTTAGTTCTATATGCGGACACCTTTTCGAGATATCGCCATAAAGGTGGACCAGGGGTGACTCTAGAATTTGTTTGTACTATATGGGTATCAAATGAAAGGTGTTAATGAGTATTAGTTCTATAGGTGGACGCCTTTTCGGAATATCGTTATAAAAGTGGACCAGGGTTGACTCTAGAATGCATTTGTACAATATGGGTATCAAACGAAAGGTGTTAATAAGTGTTTTAAAAGGGAGTGGGCCTTAGTTGTATGGGTGGACGCCTTTTCGGGATATCGCCATAAACGTGGACCAGGGGTGACTCTAGAATGCGTTTGTACAATATGGGTATCAAATGAAGGTGTTAATGAGTATTTTAAGAGGGCGTGGGCCTTAGTTCTATATGTGGACGTCTTTTCGAGATATCGCCATAAAGGAGGACCAGGGGTGACTCTAGAATTTGTTTGTACTATATGGGTATCAAATGAAAGGTGTTAATGAGTATTTTAAAAGGGAGTGGGCCTTAGTTCTATAGGTGGACGCCTTTTCGGAATATCGTTATAAAAGTGGACCAGGGTTGACTCTAGATTGCGTTTGTACAATATGGGTATCAATCGAAAGGTGTTAATAGGTGTTTTAAAAGGGAGTGGTCCTTAGTTGTATGGGTGGACGCCTTTTCGGGATATCGTCATAAACGTGGACCAGGGGTGACTCTAGAGTGCGTTTGTACAATATGAGTATCAAACGAAAGGCGTTAATGAGTATTTTAAAACGGCGTGGGTCTTAGTTCTATAGGTGGACGCCTTTTCGAGATATCGCCATAAAGGTGGACCAGGGGTGACTCTAGAATTTGTTTGTACTATATGGGTATCAAATGAAAAATGTTAATGAGTATTTTAAAAGGGAGTGGCCCTTAGTTGTGTAGGTGAAGCCGTTTTCGAGATATCGACCAAAATGTGGACCAGGGTGATCCAGAACATCATCTGTCGGGTACCGCTAATTTATTTATATATGTAATACCACGAACAGTATTCCTTCCAAGATTCCAAGGGCTTTTGATTTCGCCCTTCAAAACTTTTTCATTTTCTTCTACTTAATATGGTAGCTGTCACACCCATTTTACCAAGTTTTTTCTAAAGTCATATTTTGCGTCAATATACCAATACAATTACCATATTTCATCCCTTTTTTCGTATTTGGTATATAATTATGGCATTTTTTTATTTTTCGTAATTTTCATTCGTAATTTCGAAAAAGTGGGCGTGGTCATAGTCGGATTTCGGCCATTTTTTACACCAATACAAAGTGAGTTCAGATAAGTACGTGAACTGAGTTTAGTAAAGATATATCGATGTTTGCTCAAGTTATCGTGTTAACGGCTGAGCGGAAGGACAGACGGTCGACTGTGTATAAAAACTGGGCATGGCTTCAACCGATTTCGCCCTTTTTCACAGAAAACAGTTATCGTCCTAGAATCTAAGCCTATACCAAATTTCATAAGGATTGGTAAATTTTTGTTCTTCTTATGGCATTAAATGTATCCTAGACAAATTAAATGAAAAAGGGCGGAGCTACGCCCATTTTGAAATTTTCTTTTATTTTTATATTTTGTTGCAACATATCATTACTGGAGTTGAATGTTGACATAATTTACTTATATACTGTAAAGATATTAACTTTTCTTTTAAAACTTGAATTAAAAAAAAATTTTTTTTAAAAGTGTGCGTGGTCGTTCTCCGTTTTTGCTAATTTTTATTAAGCAAACATATAGTAATAAGACTAACGTTCCTGCCAAATTTCATCATGATATCTTCAACGACTGCCAAATTACAGCTTGCAAAACTTCTAAATTACCTTATTTTAAAAGTGGGCGGTGCCACGCCAATTGTCCAAAATTTAACTAGTTTTCTATTCTCCGTCATAAGTTCAACTCACCTACGAAGTTTCATCGCTTAATCCTTATTTGGTAATGAATTATCGCACTTTTTCGATTTTTCGAAATTTTCGATATCGAAAAAGTAGGCGTGGTTATTGTCCGATATCGTTCATTTTAAATAGCGATCTGAGATGAGTGCCCAGGAACCTACATACCAAATTTCATCAAGATACCTCAAAATTTACTCAAGTTATCGTGTTAACGGGCAGACGGACGGACGGACATGGCTCAATCGAATTTTTTTTCGATAGTGATGATTTTGATATATGGAAGTCTATATCTATCTCGATTCCTTTATACCTGTACAACCAACCGTTATCCAATCAAAGTTAATATACTCTGTGAGCTCTGCTCAACTGAGTATAAAAATGAAGTCGCGTAAAAACAAAATGATTGCGGAGGTAGAAAAGCTGCTTCAACTGGGCAAGTCTACATGGGAAGTTGCAAAGCAACCTAAACTCTCCCAATCACAAGTGATGAAAGTGAAGAAATTTAAAAATTTGGCCACTCAGTATTGCAAAAATGGCCGATCAAAGAAGATAAAAGTAGCGAAGCGAAGCTTCTGGCACGTTCCTTAATGACCGGGAAAGCAAAAACAACAAAATAGGAAGCGCAAAGTATTAATTGTACAGCCAGTGTGTGGACTGCCCGGCATGCGCTTAAAGGAGTTGGTTGTTTTCCTGCAAAAAATGACCAAGAAGCCTAAACTTTCAGCAAAAAATCGATAAGCTCGGATAGCGTTTGCAGCACGTCATAAAAATTGGACTATTAATGAGAGGAGCGCATTAATCTGACCATAGAACGCGTCTCCAGTTATTAATAGTCCAATTTTTATGACGTGCTGCAAACGCTATCCGAGCTTATTGATTTTTTGCTGAAAGTTTAGGCTTCTTGGGCATTTTTTGCAGGAAAACAACCAACTCCTTTAAGCGCATGCCGGGCAGTCCACACACTGGCTGCACAATTAATACTTTGCGCTGCCCTGTTTTGTTGTTTTTGCTTTGCCGGTCATTAAGGAACGTGCCAGAAACTTCGCATCGCTACTTTTATCTTCTTTGATCGGCCATTTTTGCAATACTGAGTGCCCAAATTTTTAAATTTCTTACTTTCTTCACTTGTGATTGGGAGAGTTTAGGTTGCTTTGCAACTTCCCGTGTAGACTTGCCCAGTTGAAGCAGCTTTTCTACCTCCGCAATCATTTTGTTGTTACGCGGCTTCATTTTTTAAATAAACGTTAATATTTCCACTTTTCACAGCGAACTAGGACAAACTGATCATAGCTGGAATAGCAAATACCAAGTCAACCCCTTATCTTAGTAAAATACCGAATAACGGTATTTAACGCCGCTCCTACTTTATCCAAGTGCAAAAAATTTGAATGAGTGCAAAAGTGAACACTATACCTATCTTTACTTAAAGACGAATTGTGTTAAATGCATTTGTTGTTGTTTTTGTTCATAAATTAATTTTTGCTCCAAAAACAATGGCAATGCTAATTACCTGGTTGATTTCTGTCATATTATAACACTAGGTTTTGTGTATGACATAACCTGCAAAATTGATTCTTAAGTGTTCACTTTTGCTCCATAGTGTAGCTCATACAACCGATTGTTCAGATAAGAAACTTTTCGCAATTGCTACCCCATTTTAACAGCTATAAGCTTCAAATTTCAACAATTGCTTACGTATATAGTATATATTGTTGTGTGAAAAAATTATAGAGTTCCGTGGTATATATAGTATATATATATACTATATATACTATATATATTTTTTTCCAATTTCAGCATCATTTTAACAACTAGAAGCTAAAATTTCACCAAATGCTTACGTGTATAGCTTATATTGTTGTCTAAAAAAATCATTGAGATCGGTGATATATAAAGAATATATCTCATACAACCGATTGTTCAGATAAGAAACTTTGCGCAATTTCTGCCCCATTTTAACTGCTAGAAGCTTCAAATTCCACCAAATGCTTACGTATATAGCATATATTGTTGTCTGAAAAAATCACGGAGATCGGTGGTATATATAGTATATATATGGTGGTATATATAGTATATCTATATAGTATATATATTTTTTTCGCAATTTCAGCCCCATTTTAACAGCTAGAAGCTTCAAATTTCATCGAATGCTTACGTATATAGCATATATTGTTCTCTGAAAAGATCATAGAGATCGGCTGTATATATAGTATATACCTCATACAACCGATTGTTCAGATAAGAAACTTTTCGAAATTTCTACCCCATTTTAACAGCTTTAAGCTTCAAATTTCACCGATTGCTTACGTATATAGTATACATTCTTGTGTAAAAAAATCATGAAGATCGGTGATATATATAATATATATGTGAGGGTATATATAGTATTGAAATGTTCGAATTAATAAGAGGAATGTTTGAGTTTGAATGTCTGACAATAATTGAATTTATTAAAGAAATTCTTTCTCTTTTATAGATAATTTCTTAACCTACACATTCATAATTATCCTAATACTAACAAACTAAATATATTTACATTTGTAATAGAGGTATGCATACATGTAGATTTGTATTAATGGTATGCATACATGTAGATTTGTATGCAAAGTCAGCAGATTGATATTCCAATCACGAGTGATGAAAGTGAAGAAATTTAAAAATTTGGGCACTCAGTATTGCAAAAATGGCCAATCAAAGAAGATAAAAGTAGCGAAGCGAAGCTTCTGGCACGTTCCTAAATGACCGGGAAAGCAAAAACAACAAAATAGGCAGCGTAAAGTATTAATTGTGCAGCCAGTGTGTGGACTGCACGGCATGCGCTTAAAGGAGTTGGTTGTTTTCCTGCAAAAAATGCCCAAGACGCCTAAACTTTTAGCAAATAATCGATAAGCTCGGATAGCGTTTGCAGCACGTCATAAAAATTGAACTATTAATAACTGGAGACGCGTTCTATGGTCAGATGAATCGTTTATAGATAATTTCTTAACCTGCACATTCATAATTATCCTAATACTAACAAACTAAATATATTTACATTTGTAATAGAGGTATGCATACATGTAGATTTGTATTAATGGTATGCATACATGTAGATTTGTATGCAAAGTCAGCAGATTGATATTCATGTAAAATGTTTGAATGCGAATATTTGGTTAATTCACATTATTGGTTGTATGTAAATATTTTGGTGACAACCTAACATTGACGATCGGCAGTGTATTGACCGGAGTGTGTAACTAAGCAGAATTTGTTATGTGTGAACTGACAAAGATTTCATATTCGGCATTCCATTGATGTTAGCTAACCGCTGTGTTAGGTCAATGTAATTTATGTCGCATAATATTGTAATATGATTATGCTATTACTAAAATGTATTGGCACAGAAGTTCACGGTGCGTAATGCCGCAAATGTATTGCATAGGTGGGCATGACGCATAATGCTACATCATCCGCCTTAGTAAAAGAGGATTATATAATTGTTTTGTGAACAATTGTATAAGACTCTTTTTTCGGCGCTTCCCAAGGCAGTCGGTTCTATGTGCCGGAGCGTCTCGGGATTTTTCCGACCAAGGACTGTCATTTCAGTGTGACCCCATTTAATTTGTTGCGTCCCTCCCACAAATTGTCATCCTCCCAGCAGCTCCTTGCAGCAGGACTGCTCCATATTCTCTTACTCCGGGAAGGCATCGAATACAATCCGGGTCCGTCTCCCGACCCCGGTCTTGAGAAATGGTTTTGCTGCATCTGCCGGAAAAGAATCTTTTTAGGACGGTCATACTATGTTCAGTGTGTCTCGTGTAAGGGATGGTTGCATCGGACAGGTTGTTCTGGGCTTGATTCCAAAACCCGACGTCCACGTAACTTTTATAAATCTTTTGTGGCTCCTTGCTGTTCACGCCCAAGGGCGTCCCGTAGTCTACGCCTAAGCGCCCCCCCCCCCCCCCCCACAACCTTCCAGCAGCCCCGCTGCTCAGCAAGCCACAACAAGTACCCGCTGCTGCTCGCACCCCACGGCGCCAACAACTCAAACAGCTGCTACCAATCATAACTACTACCTTCGTAGTAGAGTCGGTAGCAATGCTGAGCATCAGCCCTTGCCCCCGTCTTCTCCCCCCCCCCCCTCTTTTCCGGCAGCAATCGTGTAGGTCAAGGAAACAGACTCTTAGTCTCTACCTCCGTTTGCCAGCACAGAATATATATGTTAGCAACATCCGCCCAATGCAGCTCCTGCCTTGGGTGGTGCCACTTTCCTAGATGTACTGGTCTCAGCGACGGCAACCCGCCGACGGGTTTCATCGCGCCATGTTGCCAGGGCACAAACCCAAATCATCCGGGTACCCCAATGCTTGTCCAAGGACGCCCAGTCCCAGGGCCACAACATCAATTGCGCCCTGGCCTTCCACAACCCAGGCGTAGTCAACCGTCACTTACCCCCAGAGTGGCGGCGTCTCCCCTTATGCACTTCAGAATTCTGCAGTTAAACTGTAATGGACTAACTGTGAAGATTACGGAGATAGTCGATTTCATGAAGCGGCACAACATCCGCATTGCTGCGATTCAAGAGACTAAATTCACAGCAAGATCTGTATTGCAGACCTGCTCTTGGTATAATGTCCATAGGAAAGACCGCGAAAGCGGAAATGGAGGCGGCCTCGCGTTTATCATACACCACTCTGTGCAATGTTATATATTTGATCCTGGCATCGACCGCAGGGACAATGTCTTAGAACGTCAAGGCCTATCTGTCCGGTCAGGCGATGCAAACCTAGAAATCATCAACATCTACATCCCTCCTGCCACCTGTTGCCCCAGTGGATACCGCCCTAATATCAGAGCGTTACTCACTGGCAACAATCGCATTATCTTAGCGATTTCAATGCCCATCACGATCTATGGCACTCAAACTTGCGGCCGGACAGTAGGGGTGAGATGATGGCGGATCAAATAGAAGAAACGACGTTCTGCACAATGAACGGAGACGCCCCGACACGTATGGTAGGAAGCTGTCACAGTTCGCCAGATATCTCAATCGTGAGCGCAGAGCTCGTAAACTGCGTCAACTGGCAGCCGATGGTAACATTGGTATCCGACCACCTGCCTATACTTATTTCGCTCGAGCGTACCGCCGAATTCATCGTCACCGAAAAACACACTTTCATAAACTTCAAAAAAGGAAAGTGGGAAGAGTTTAAATCTTTTACAGACAACCGCTTTGCTGCCCTCCCTATCCCGACTGATACCCGCCAAGGGGAGCGTGCCTTCCGTAAGGTCATTAAATCCGCCTCGGCACATTTCATTCCCGCCGGGAGAATTCCCGAAATCCGGCCCAACTTCCCGGCGGAGGCCGCAAACTTAGCGAGAGAACGTGACCTTATAAGACAGCTTGATCCAGGTGCCCCCCAAATAAGGGATATAAACCAACGCATCAGATTGCTTGTGGACGAACACAAGCGGGCGAAATGGGAGGAGCACCTAAGAGGTTGTAACCTGTCAACCGGTGTGGGTAAACTTTGGTCCACCGTAAAGTCCCTATCGAATCCGAATAAGCACAAAGACAAAGTTTCCTACGCCTCTGGCGACAAAGTGCTGTCGGATGCGAAAAAATGTGCGAGCGCTTTCTGCCGACAATATATAATGCATCCTACGGTCGACAAAGATAGACGGAGAGCCAATAGACACGCACATAAACACAAATCAGCGCGTCACCAATCACCATCACCGCTAAAGAGGTTGAGGACGTCATTGGTCGCGCTAAACCATCCAAAGCAGTGGGCCCAGACGGCATAGCCATGCTGATGCTTAAAAGCCTAGGGAAAGAGGGTTTCAAATATTTAGCGCATGTCTTCAACCTTTCTCTTTCCACCTTTGTCATACCCGAGAAATGGAAAATTGCCAAGGTGGTCTCGCTACTAAAGCCTGGGAAACCAGCTAACATAGGAGAGTTAGAGTTACTGAGATAGATATCGTCCGATATCTCTCCTAGCGCCAGTAGCAAAGACGCTTGAAGCCATTTTGCTCCCTTATTTCCAAGCAAATTTGCAGCTAGCCTCTCACCAGCATGGCTTCAGAAAACTCCATTGCACTACCACCGCGCTAAATGCCATTAGCACCCAGATAAATTGCGGTTTAAATCAATACCCCCACCATAAAACAGTACTCGTAGCACTAGACCTATCAAAAGCTTTTGATACGGTCAACCATGGCTCGTTACTGCAAGACCTGGAAGGGTCTACCCTTCCCACATGTCTTAAAAGGTGGACCGCAAATTATCTGGGTGGTCGGCAGGCATCGGTGCAATTTAGAAACGAAACATCAAAACCAAGGAGAATTAAGCAAGGGGTGCCACAGGGTGGTGTCCTATCCCCACTTTTGTTTAATTTCTACATATATAAGCTACCTTCACCACCGAAAGGAGTCACAATCGTTTCCTACGCCGATGACTGCACAATAATGGCCACAGGCCCAGGCCCTAAGATTGATGAGCTATGCAATAAAATAAACGGCTACCTCCCAGATCTCTCCAGTTTTTTCGCCTCGCGAAACCTGGCATTATCACCGACTAAATCTTCCGCGACCTTATTTACAACATGGACGTCCCAATTGTCGACCATTTTGAACATCCACGTCGATGGCACTACGCTACCGACTGTCCTACACCCCAAAATCTTGGGTGTGACGTTTGATCAGGATCTACATTTTGGTGAGCACGCAGCCGCAATTGTTCCAAGAATTCAGAGCCGTAACAAAATCCTCAAATCCCTCGCTGGCAGTACCTGGGGAAAAGATAAAGAAACGCTCATGACTACATACAAAGCAATTAGCCAGCCGATTACGTGCTACGCGTCACCCATATGTTCGCCAAGCCTAAAAATTACCCACTGGAAGAAGGCCTGCCAAAATACTGCTCTCAGAATTGCCACGGGCTGTCTTCTTATGTCCCCAGAGCACATAATGGGACGAGAATACTCCCCATCAGGGAGAGAAATGAGATGCTGACCAAACAGTTCCTGTTGAATACCCAGAAACCTGAGCATCCCAACAGACATCTGATTGATGAACCAGCACCGCCCAGGGGCTTAAGGAGTCATCTCCGTAAGCATTTTGAGGAAATACGGCACCTGAGAACCCAGCCGTATGAAGCGAAAAAACACAAGCGGGTCCTTGGTGAACTCCATAAACAGGCGTCGTACCTTTATGCTTGGAATTGCCCTGTGAATCCAGTACTTAAATAAAAGTATCCAAAGTATCCATGGAAGAGGAACGCATACTCCCCAGGGAAACGCGTGTCACTCTTGCTCAACTTCGTTCTGGATACTGTAACAGGTTAAACTCTTACCTATCCAGAATCAACCCCGACATACAAAATGTATGGCCCGCTTGCAATGTGTCCCCACATGACACCAACCATCTCTTTAATTGTAAATTGAAACCAACGCCTCTAACACCCCTTTTCTTATGGTCCACCCCTGTTGAAACGGCAAGTTTCCTTGGACTCCCGTTAGAGGATATTGATGACAATTTGTGATCGGTCGCGGCTGTTAGGTGGGGCGAAGCATTGCTACAACAACAACAACAACTCTTTGTTCGCATTTTAAATGATTTTGGTATTTTACTGTAGCTTGATATTGTAGTGAAAGAGTTTGTGTACTTTGTTTCTAATTTGCTGACCTTGATACTTTTATTATTTTTACTTACTTACTTAATTGGCGCTTAACCGTCTAAACGGTTATTATTTTATTTTATTTTATTATTTTTACATTTTATATATATATTTCTTTTTTTCAATGTTTTGTACAAATTTTTTTTTTTCAAAATTTTAAATTTAATGATTATTTTACGTATAAATTTTTTTTAAATTTAACAATTATTTTACTTATTTTACTTATTCTATTTATTTTACAGCCGGATTTTAAATGTGTGCACCTACTTAAAATCCGCTTGTCTTTAGAAGTTTTTATTAAATAACCGAGTAAATTGGAAGGCTTATTTTACGATTATTTGCTCTAAACTATCAAAAAATGTTTTAAATGTGTTTAAGCCTATTCTTATGGACTATTATTTCCTTATCTTTATTATTCCTATCAGTATTTTCTAAATTATACAAAACTATTTTCCTATCGAAGTTTTTCTATTCTACCTGTGGCTAAAGTAAAAATATTTTATCTATTATGTAGTGCTTATGACCTCTGGAATTGTGAGGTTTTCTTAAAGGGGACCCAGGTGCCTAAATATTTTTGTTTATTTCTAATAACTAAAGATGATTGGTTTTTGTATTAACAACGACTTTCATTGTTTGGATACATAAAGTAAGAAGTCTGTCACTCTGTGCGAAAAAAAAATGTTTGGGGTTGTGATTGATGGAAGAGCATAGTAGTTTTAATTAACGGGTAAACGAAAGGTACAGTGGATGCAAAAATTTTTCATATCTTTAAGTATTCTTTTTATGTTTTCTTCGTATTTTCCAGCAAAATATTTTTGGTCTTTTTTGTCATGCGATTTCTGCGGCGGCCACCAAGACAGAATCGTCATGACTTTTATGAAGAATTTATTTTTATTTTTATACCGGGATTGTCACATGCACAACCATTTTGGTTAGTGCAATTATTTGATCTTTGAGAACTTGGGTTCCAATTATAAATTCGCCTACTGCAGTAAATATTCAATTCTTAATCACCAATTTGTCCCTCAGGATAACTGTGTTTTTCCTCATAAATTTCAAGTCCTGGATTGCCGACATTTCTTGTATGCCTGGTCGAATATTGTCCTAAGTCAATAACTTCCTCAACAATCTGGTTGCTTGAAAATTTTTCTTCGCTAACATTTTTCTATCCTAAGATGGAAATGAGCGCGACTAGTCTTCTATTGCAAATTTATATAGCGCTTTAATATTTCTATAGTTATATAGGTTCTCTTTGTGACTTTTTCTTCATTTTTTCTCTTTTTGTTATGGGCTGGTTTTAAAAGTTTTGTATTTTTTTCGTTCTTAGTTTTTGCCTACTTCCACTGTCCTAGAATTTCCTATTGCTTCATGACCATGTTTGTCAGGAGCATTCACATGAATTTATGCAAAAAGTTTTTTTTTTGATTTGCTGTTCGCTTTAGGCAGGGCTGCCTTTGCTGTCGACTGTGACATTTTTAGTATTACTATTTGAGATTTACTTGAATTGTTTATTGCTCTTCCTTAGCTTTGGGTTTGGTTTAGGTAATGGGTTGCAAAAACTCGTGTTTCTTAGATACGATTTGTGGCGGGTTTTACCTGCCTAAATTTGTGCTTCATTTAGTTTTTGAACATCATAGCTATTGTGATGATCAATAGCATGAATACACAACCTATAACTGCTAACCAAACATCTGGAATGTTCGGAGTATTTTCTGTATATACCTGCGTTATCGGTTTTTTCCTTTCAAAGTATAAGTTTTTCCAATTTGGCAGGATATTTTTTTATTTATTGTCCTGCTTTTCAAACTGGCAGAATTTCCTCCAGCCATATGGTCTTAGCAATATTTGCTTGTTCAGCAAATTTTTATGCTTATTAAGGATCGGACAGGCAGGATCGCCATGAAATGTTCGAATTAATAAGAGGAATGTTTGAGTTCGAATGTCTGACAATAATTGAATTTATTAAAGAAATTCTTTCTCGTTTATAGATAATTTCTTAACCAAACATTCATAATTATCCTAATACTAACAAACTAAAAATATGTACATTTGTAATAGTGGTATGCATACATGTAGATTTGTATTAATGGTATGCATACATGTAGATTTGTATGCAAAGTCAGCAGATTGATGGTGACAAACTAACATTGACGATCGGCAGTGTATTGACCGGAGTGTGTGACTAAGCAGAATTTGTTATGTGTGAACTGACAAAGTTTTCATATTCGGCATTCCATTGATGTTAGCTAACCGCTGTGTTAGGTCAATGTAATTTATGTCGCATAATATTGTAATATGATTATGCTACTAAAATGTATTGGCATAGAAGTTCATGGTGCGTAATGCCGCAAATGTATTGCATAGGTGGGCATGACGCATAATGCCACAGTATATATATATAGTATATATACATATTTTTTTGCAACTTCAGCGCCTTTTTAACAGCTAGAAGCTTCAAATTTCACCAAATGCTTACGTGTATAGCATATATTGATGTCTGAAAAAATCATTGAGAGCGGTGGTATACATAGTATATATCTCATACAACCGGTTGTTCAGATAAAAAACTTTGCGCAATTTCTGCCCCATTTTAACAGCTACAAACTTCAAATTGCACAAAATGCTTACGTATATAACAGCTTCAAAATTCATTAAATTTCATCAAATAGTTACGTTTACGTCATAAATTTTTGAAATACGTGATTCGTAGTCATAGTTTCTACATGCAGACCACAAAAAATGAGAAGCTTTGCATCCTCACACAAAGTACCTACCTATTTGTATATCTTTCATGAAGATGAAATGGTATATTAATTTCGTCACGAAACCCAAAATTATAAGTCCTTAAAGGAAAACAGATAGACCCATCATTAAGTATACCGAAATAACCAGGATGAAGAGCTGAGTTGATTTAGCAATGTCCGTCTGTCCGTCTGTCTGTTCGTATGCAAACTAGTCCCTCAATTTTTGAGATATCTTGATAAAATTTGTTGAACGGGTGTATTTGTCGGAACCGGCCGGATCGGACAACTATAGCATATATCCTCCATACAACCGATTTTTCAGAAAAAGAGGATTTTTGTCATATCTTCCCCAATTTAACAGATTGAAGCTTCAAACTTCACCATATACTTTCGTATATTGCACATATTGTTGTCTGAAAAAATTGATGAGATCGGTCGTATATATAGTATATATCCCCCACAACCGATTGTTCAGATAGGAAACTTTTCGTAATTACTGCCCTATTTTAAGAGCTAGAGGCTTCAAATTTCAACGAATGCTTACGAATATAGCATGTATTGTTGTCTGAAAAAATCGTAAAGATCGGTGGTATATATAGTATATATATGGTGGTATATATAGTATATATATATATATATATTTTCAAATTTCACCGAATGCTTACGTATATAGCATATATTGTTGTCTGAAAAAATCATAGAGATCGGTTGTATATGTATTATATATCTCATACTACCGATTGTTCAGATAAGAAACTTTTCGCAATTTCTACCCCATTTTAATAGATATAAGCTTCAAATTTCACTGATTGCTTACGTATATAGTATACATTATTGTGTAAAAAAATCATAGAGAGCGGTGATATATATAATATATATATGATGGTGTATATAGTAGGCCGGGTCGATTTGTGGGGAGGCAAAAAAATCGCCCATTGCTCTGTGAGAATCATATTCTAGGGATCAAAATAAGAAACTTTGCCGAAGGAACCTTACCTCTAAAACGAATTCTGATGTTCCTCCATTTGGGTTGAACTTGCAAATTTTGAAAAATCCTACTTTAAAATGCCTATGTTTTTTCTTTTTGGAGTTTATTTTTCTCTTTAGAAATTTATTTAGTCAGAACATATGTAAATGAAAAAATGAATTTAACTTAGTAATAGAAAAGAAATTAAAAAAAAAATATTAGAAATTAGCGTTTTTACAACCCCCTTTTAAAACCAAGGCATCACTGTAATGCATTTGCATGTCGTAAACATAGTTGTGTGGGTTTTTATTGAACTGTTTTAAAAAATTAAGAAATCGCTGTGACACAATTGCAGATCGTAAAATTGCTTGTGTTGTTTTTTTTAAGCCACCACAAGACACAGCAGGTAGAATTGAAATTGCCTCTACCCAAAAGTTCGACCCAAAGGGGGGACATCAGAATTCGTTTTAGAGGTATGGTTCCTTCGGCAAAGTTTCTTATTTTGATCCCTAGAATACGATTTTTACAGAGCAATGAGCGATTTTTAAATCGACCCGCCCTAATATATAGTATATATGGAGAAATCCGCCAAACTTTGGTTTTTTTGGAGAAAAGAATTTTTTTTTTGAAACATAGCATCACGCAAATATCTTTTTGTTAGGAACATTGAGGGGCAAATTGGAGCTATAGTGCATCGCCGTTACTCTTCTTACATAATGCCTCAAAAAGATATAGTCAAAAGATCGAGCAAAATATATATAAATTGAGGTCGCAATGTTAAATATACATTTATTTCAACACTTCTCTACCAATCATATCGAAATTTTAACAAAATATGGAGATATATGCAGCTGTTAGCTATGTAAAATTTTTTTGATACACGAGATCTGGTTTTGTAGATACGGTAAAAATATAAAACCGAAAAACCGCCAAATATTTTTTACTGCAAAGTTTGCAATACATTTATTTTAACACCTTTCTACCGATTCTTTTGAAACTTTAAAAACATATAGATATGTGAACGAAGTATATTCAGGTAAAAAATTTTTAATACCCGAGATCCGGTTTTGGAGATATTGATATAAATATAAGCCCGGAAAACCTTAATTTTTTTTACTTATTTAAAAACTTCTTAACCGATTGTGTTGAAATTTTATCATGATGTACATATCTATAGGGGTATATTTAGGTAAAATTTTGTTGATACCCGAAACGCGGTTTCAGAGATATCGGAAAAAATATGGGCAAATATACGAAATTTTCGCCAAAAATTGGCAATCGTCAAAAAGTGTAGAAAATTTCTTGTTTTTTTTTTTAATTTTGTACGAAATGTGTGTTTCTTTCCATTTAATTTAAAATAAAACCAGGTTAAAAAAAAAAATTGTTTTCTACACTTTTTGACGATTGCCAAATTTTGGAGAAAATTTCGTAATTTGCCCCATGTACAAACATCAATAACTTTTCTTGCGTGAATATTCCAAGATGAGGCAATTGATGGTATACCACTGTGGTGTAGAGAAAAAATTAACAAACGGGTATGAAGTGATAAAAGTAAAATTGTAGCTGTGCCCACAAAAAAACATCCTCCTGAAAAAAATTTACGCAACCAAGTGCTTCCACTTTTCTGCCTCTACCTTCAAAACTGAAAGGGGCACATTGATGTTGAAGCCCCAGGTATTTTTAGTCCCTGATAGGCTATTATCTTGCATAATCCAAATTTCAATTCTCAGTAGCCTCAAAAAGCTATAAGCAAAAAACTGTCAATATTGAAAATGCCAAAAAAAAGTATCGCTACTTTGATTGATGACAGTTTTGACTATTGGAGGGGCACATTAATTTTGCTCATACTTTTGAAATCTCCGTCTCAAAAACAACATTAAGTTTAAATTCCATAGCGTTTCAGCAATGACTCAAAATTTTATCGAAAAAAATCCAAAAAAAAAGAAAAATCAAGGTATCGCTTATAAAAGTGTGAAAATCGACGTTTTTAGGTTTCGAAGTTCTGCAAAAACTTACTGTCAACTTTCTTGATTTTTAAAATCGAATAGTCAAAAGGTCAAACTTAATGTCCTTGTACTTTTTTCTGGCCTTAAGTTTTTTGCTCGTGTGTAAAATCCGAGTATCCAAAAAAGCAAAAGTTTTTGGGATTTGCCAATATATAGAGTAAATATACATATTTTTTTGCAATTTCAGCCCCATTTTAACAGCTAGAAGCTTCAAATTTCACTAAATGCTTATGTGTATAGCATATATTGATGTCTGAAAAAATCATTGAGATCGGTTGTATACATAGTATATATCTCATACAACCGATTGTTCAGATAAGAAACTTTGCGCAATTTCTGCCCCATTTTAACAGCTAGAAGCTTCAAGTTTCACCAGATGCTTACGTATATAGCATATATTGTTGTCTGAAAAAATCATGGAGATCGGTGGTATATATATTATATATCCCATATAAACTGTCATTTTTGCCCCTTTTTTACCGCTAGAAGCTTAAAAATTCATCAAATTTCATCAAATAGTTACGTTTTCGTCATATATTTATGAAATACGTGATTCGCAGTCATAGTTTTTACATGCAGACCACAAAAAACGTGAATCTTTGCATCCTTACACAAAGTACCTACCTATTTTTATACCTTTCATGAAAATGAAATGGTATATTAATTTCGCCACGAAACCCAAAATTGTAAGTGCTTAAAGGAAAATAGATAGACCCACCATTAAGTATACCGAAATAATCAGTATGAAGAGCTGAGTTGATTTAGCCATGTCCGTCTGTCCATCTGTCCGTCTGTCTGTTTGTATGCAAACTAGTCCCTCAATTTTTGAGATATCTTGATAAAATTTGGTGAGCGGGTGTATTTGGGTGTCCGATTAGACATTTGTCAGAATGGCCAGATCGGACCACTATAGCATATATCCTCCATACAACCGATTTTTCAGATTTCAACGAATGCTTACGTATAGAGCATATATTGTTGTCTGAAAAAATCATAGAGATCGGTTGTATATGTAGTATATATCTCATACAACCGATTGTTCAGATAAGACACTTTTCGCAATTTCTACCCCATTTTACAGATATAAGCTTCAAATTTCACCAATTGCTTACGTATATAGTATACATTGTTGTGTAAACAAATCATAGAGATCGGTGATATATCTAATATATAAAATTCTTCTGTCACGGTTTTAGAGGCTGAACTCCTCCGAAACGGCTGAACCGATTCTCATGAAATTTTGTGAGCATATTGGGTAGGTCTGAGAATCGGACAACGTCTACCTTTTTTTCGCTACGTGTCTAGGGTCTTGAGATCAAAACGTGGACCCGGGTCCCTTTTAGAATGTGTTTATACAATATGGATATCAAATGAAAGCTGTTGATGTGTGCTATAATACAGAGTAAGTTTTACACCGATGAGTGACTAGGGTCTCGAAATATAGGCCAAACCATGGACCCGGATACCACTAGAATGTGTGTGTATTATGGATATCAAATGAAAGCTGTTGATGAGAGCTCTGCAGTTCATTGTGATATTCGATTTAGTCGCATCAACCTGGCAAAACTGATAAATATGCATGCGAAGCCGAAATAAAGACATGAAATAATAATACCCACATACTTATTTGCATACGTCCTATTCGATTTGCCTGAAATTTCGTATATAAATTTGCCTATATTAGTATTTACGATGCTTTTATCCGGGAAGTATAATAGAGACGGACTGGGACTGGGATTAGGACTAGTACTGGGACTGAGACTGAGACTCGGGGTGGGAATGGGACTGGAACAAAATACATACCACCCTCTGGGACTGGCAATAAGAGATGAAGAAGAAGGAGAAAAACTTGAGAGAAGAGAAAAGAGGGAAGGAGACTGAGAAAGAGATAGAATGAGACGAATATGGTGATGAAGCGAAAAAGACGGAGGGAGGAGTGAATAAAGAGATTAGGAAAAAGTGCTGAGGGGTAGGGCAGAGTTAGACGGAAAAAGTTTATTAAAATGTATGCAGATAGGCCAAATTTAGGGCAGAACAACGTCTGCCGGGTCTGATAGTATAATATATATATAATGGTATGATAGTATATATACATATTTTTTGCAATTTCAGCCCCATTTTAACAGCTAGAAGCTTCAAATTTCACCAAATGCTTACGTGTATAGCATATATTGATGCCTGAAAAAATCATTTGTTGTGATGTTCGAAAATATAATGCTTTATTTTTTTTTTTGTTATTGTTTAAAACTGTATTCAACCCTCCCTGTCACTCGAGAAAACTGCGATTTTTATTGAGAAGAAAGAAGAATCATTCAGCGCTGTTATCTGGGGCGCAACTTGTTTATTAATATTTTCACACGCAACATGAGTGCAACATGAAAAATTACAAAACTTACCTCAAACTATTGATTTAAACAGCAACATTTAAAACCCCAATAGATAGCGAGTGGTTTTCCGTTTTCTGACTTTTATCACATTTTTACTAGTTACCCCGAAAATCGAAAATTTCCGCAGCTTTTATTATTTGATTATCTTCATAGATAGCTAGGCTACAAACCAACATAAAATGTAAAGCGTGGGTAAACGTGGGCAGCTGTAAAAAGTCTCGATGAACTTTAAAAAAACTTTTTTTCACCATATTTTATTTTGCAATTATTTTAAGGTAAACATTAACATAATATTAAAAACATATTAGTTGTTTCATATTCTTCAAAAAACGAGGTTTCTAGAAATATATAATACATCATTCCTTTTCCTGTAACGTATAACATTAAAATCAATTTGAATGTGATGAAGGTAACGGGCTTAACATGGACGTCCGTCAAAACTATAAAGTTTGTGATGTTGTAAAAAACTCATTTCGTATTATAATATGTATAACTTTTTGATATTATTGTCTATTTTGGTCCTTAAACTATTGATTAAAATAAAAAAAGGATGCCAGTATCGACATTGAAAAAAACAATTTTTAATCAGCAGTTGTTCTACGATTATCCATAGTGGGACGGACGGGCGGACGGGCATGGCTAAATGAATTTCTTTTTTCGTCCAGTTCATTTCGATATACAGAAGTCTATATCTATCTCGATTAGTTTATGCCGTTACGGAGTACCGTTATGCGAACAAAATTAATATACTCTGTGAGCTCTGCTCAGCTGAGTATAATAATGGTATGTTGCATGATTTAGTCGCGAAAAATTAATAAATCACTGGAAAATTTATATATTTCATTCAAGCCAAGTCTATATGTTTGTATGCCTTACCAGTGAAGATAAGCGAAGGGGATTGGGGGTTTGGGGGGTTGGAACCCCCTGTAGGGTTCCTTTTGATACATTATAAATTTTACTTTAACTTTTTATACTTTGTAATTTCATTGGCTTATTCAATAATTTTATTTTCATTATTTTGATTTTTTTATAATGGAAAATTTTCATTCAGGTTGGAAATTTTCAAATAATGTTCACGCATACATTTAGGCGTATTTTTAATTAATAAAAAGTTTCTATACAAATATATAAACATTGTTCTCTACATTGAACATGGTTTCAATCTCCACATTGGCGATCCTGCCTATCAAAGAAAAAAAAAATTGTGTGGTGTGCAACGTGAAAAGCGAAAGAAAAAGCATCGCTAACTAGGATTGGAGAAAGGAGCAGAGTAGTGTGGACATAAAAAGAAAAAGTATTGAAAAAGAATTTTCTAACGCATACCGACACAACGGCAATAAAAGCAGCGTAAACGCTCTCTTGAATTGAATTACTGAAGACTAAACGAAATGCACATTTCATCGTAACTGCTCGCCGAACAAATTATATTAATAAATGAAGAGCTAAAAAACACTAACGAGAGAGCGACGTATTTTTTAATTATTGCAAATTTTCTTTGCAAAAAGTTAAAGAAAAATAACAAAAATTTAAACTTTAAAAACACTAACAACAGTTCAATCAGTGAGACACAGCAATCGAATCATTAACATATACCTTCACACTTCCTTTATATAGATGAACAAAAATCAGCGAGAAACGTCTCCTTATATAAAGGCATATTCTTGCTAAACTTTGATTTTTAAATTTTGACATAGAAATTGCAAAAATATTTATGAGAAGTAAAAATATAAAAGTGGAGCACACATTACTTGGATTGGAAATTTGGTAGGAAAGGAGATATTATTAGTCAATCAATTGCACTCCAACTTTATATTTTTACTTCTCATAAATATTTTTGCAATTTCTAGGTCAAAATTTAAAAATCAAAGTTTAGCAAGAATATGTCTTTATACAAGGAGATATTATTCGCTAATTTTTGTCCATTTATATAAAGGGAATGCTTAAAATTTTTTTATTTTATTTTTATTCTCTCCTTTTCTTACATTTTCTCGGTGTCTTAACCTATCTGTTAAGTTTTACGCTTGTAGCTCAATAAGAACTTATATAAAAATCATTCCCAAAATTCCCTCCGTTCCGTTTGATTTTTCTAAATATCTCAGTCCGTGCGCCCCCTAGCGAAGCTTTTTGTATTGTGTCATCGGCTGTCATTAACCTCTGAATTGAGCTCTAAATTTTTTGCTTCTAGCTCATCGAGAAGTTACTTAAAACCCGGGTTAAAATTTCCAAATTATTATCTAATTTTTTCCGTGCTCCACCTAACGGAATTTTTTTTTTCCTTTTGTTCCTTTGTCACGGTGTCTTAACCTGTCACTGAGGTTGGTTTCATGTTTGTAGCTCAATGAGAAGTTACATTAAAATCGATCTCAAAACACCAAATTTCCAAATTCTTATCCCAATATTTCGATCCGTAAGCCACCTAACGGAAATTTTTTCTCCTTTTCTTAAATTTTCTCAGCGTCTTATCCTATCTGTGAAGTTTTAAAGTTTTAGCTCAATGAGAACATACACAATTTCCCTCCGTTTCGTAAGATTTTTCTAAATATCTCATCGTGTCTTAACCTGTCCCTGAAGTTTTCTTGTTAGTAGCTCAATGAGAAATTACTTTAAAATCGATCTCAAAACAACAAACTTCCAAATTCTTATCTAAATATTTCGATCGTGCGCCACGTAACGAAATTTTTTCTTCCTTTTCTTAAATTTTCTCGTAGTCTTATACTATCTGTGAAGTTTTACAGTTGTAGCTTAATAAGAACTTACTTAAAAATCAATCCCAAAATTCCCTCCGTACCGTAGGATTTTTCTAAATATCTCATCCCGTGCACCCCTAGCGAATCTTTTTGTATCGTGTCATCGGCTGTCATCGACCTCTGAATTAAGTTTGAAATTTCAAGTCTCTAGCTCATCGAGAAGTTACTTAAAAGCTGGTTTGAAAATTTTTTAATTCTTATCTAATTATTTCGATCCGTGCGCCACCTAACGAATTTTTTGTTTCCTCTTGTTGCATTGTCAATGTTTTCTAACCTATGTGTAAAGTTTAACGTTTGCAGCTCAATGAGAAGTTACTTAAAAATCGATTGCAAGATTTGTATGAAAAGCGGACAAACATTCAACCCACCTAATATAAAGGAAGTAAAAACACTAAAAAATACCAATAACAGTGTCAACAGAGCGTAGTTTTGTATGAATTTAATGGAGCACCAATGAGTATGAAGTTATTTGTATGAGAATAAAGCACTCCAAACATTGTATAACGAAAATTTGAAAATTTCAATAAAAGGAGAAGGGGAACTGTACAACAACTAAACGTTTGGAAAGCAGCAGCGTGCATATTCAAAAACTACTATCAGACTTCGGGTAATATTTTATTGCTAACAAACAGAGAAACTATTTAAAATTTCTTGTGGTGAACGTATGCAATACATTTTTCGAAAATCGTAACATAATTACTGGTTTATTTTACTGTTTTGTTCGTGAACTCTCTTTTTCATATAACTCAACATGTTTCGTTCACCACAAAATAACACACAATCATCTACTAACAATTTAAACGACTATTTGATAGATTTACCAAATAACACTTTTCAACACCAAATAACAAATCCATATGAAAACGTAAATCGACAGTTTCAGTCAAACTTCTACAATTTTGGACTAGAGGCATGGTTTATTCATGCTGAAACACAATTTAGTACTAAAAACATTACACAAGAAAACACCAAATACGAACACATCAATTACCGAATTAACAAAATTAAAAGATATATTGGGAAAGTAATAAACAAGAAGGAAATATTTTCACTTAATAATTTTTCGGATACAAAAGCAAAAAATTCTGTTGCTGAAATTTTGGTTAAAACGAACTCTTTGATTTGTGAGAATTTCCAGAAGCTCTCTTTAGAGTTATCTGAAGTCAAAAGCAAATTTATAGAAATCAACCTAGATCGCGGTCCAGTTCGATAAACTTATTTAAGAATACATTTAGGCATAGATAGAATTTACGAAATAATCAGAATTGGTTGTGTAGGTTAGGTTAGTTGAACTGGCCGTTCCATGAGGACCTCGCATAGACTGAATGAGCCCGTAGTGTTTCCAGAAGTTTGTTTTAACGACCAAACTGAAACACCCTATCAAAAACCAGGACCTATGTTAAAAAATAACTCCGTCCTCTTGGCAAATACTAGAAGCTTCCTAGGACTTAAGCCACTTACTGCTTCTAGATCTGACACCTGCATCACTCCTAATAGCTGGAGTCTTAGCCTGGCAAGCGCAGGGCACGAGCACAGAACGTGCTCGATCGTTTCCTTCTCCAGCCTGCACTTCCAAAATCTGCTATCACTGACCAAGCCTAATTTAAAGTCATGTGACGCCAGAAGGCAATGTCCAGTCAGAATACCCATCATGAGTCTACAGTCCTCTCTTTTTAATGATAGAAGCAACTTTGTTAGTCTAAGGTTTTAAGACCTACACATAATCTTCGACACTTTACAGCCCGCGCTTGAACCCACGTCTTTCCTGCTTGGTCGATCATGTGCACCTCTCGTCTTCGCTTAATCTCGCCCAGTGTAATTAGGACGGAGCAAGCTTCCAAGGGATGCGTCCTTTTGTAGCTAGTTCATCCGCTTTTTCATTCCCGTCTATTCCCGTATGCCCTGGGAGCCAATGTAGATGTATGCTTCTCCCTGTCCCGATTCACTCCAGGGACTGCTTACACTCTAACACGCATTTAGATGCTGTGCTATGCGAGATTATTGTCTTAATTGCTGCTTGACTGTCAATATAAAAGTTAACACGGTTGCAGCTTAAGCTATTCTCTTCCAGGGCTTCTACCGCTTTGGTTACGGCTACTATTTCCGCTTGGAAAACGATACAGTAATCCGGCAGCCTGTAGGATCTGTTTATTTCCGGATCAGCACACTATACCGCAGACCCTACTCCTTCCACTACTTTGGAACCATCTGTGTACACATGTATCACCTCTACTACTATGGCCGTGTGGTCGGCGCTCAAGCTGCCCCGAGGCACCGAGCCTGGTTGCAATTATTAACGCTATGTTCTTTGCTACCAAGTCTACAGGTGGAATGTGCAGAATGGCATATAGTGCAGACGTCGGTGTTCTTTTCTGGGCTCCCGTATTGTTAAGCATTGATAGTCTGCATACCCCCTCTAATTTATTGACGAAGGTTGTTTTTTGTGGCTTTCCACCAAACAAGCACTCCATAGTATTGAATAGGGCTTACAATCGCTATAAAAACCAAATGAGAAAGAGAGGGCGATAAGCCCCACGTACACTCCAGCATTCTTTTACATGCATAAAGTGCCGTTGAAGCATTCTTCACCCTCTCCTCCACGTTGAGCTTCCATGACAGCTTACTGTCTAGGATGATTCCTAGATATTTTGTGCAAGGTTTCTCCTGTAGGGTCACCCCTCCTAACATAGGCCTGATCCAATTTGGGACCTTGTACTTCTTTGTAAACAAGACCATATCCGTATTCTCCACGTTGACTTTCAACCCGGCATTTGATGCCCAGGTATGAATATCCCGAAGCGCTCGATCCATCAAAGAGCTAATCATTGGAAGGCACTTTCAACTTATGACAATTGCAATGTCATCTGCGTAAGCCGTAAGTTTTACGGGTCCCTCTTCGAATCGCCTGAGCAGTTGGTTGATGATCAGCGTCCACAGCAGAGGTGATAGCAACCCTCCCTGCGGCGTGCCCCTGTCCACTGATTTCGTGGCCTTGTACAATACCCATTGTGATGCAATCTTCTTCCAATTCAACATGCAGCCGATCCATCTCACCAAGGCTGGATGTACTTCAATGTAATTAAGACCATCCATAATCGCCCATTTAGAAACATTATTGAAAGCCCCGGCAATGTCTAAAAAGACTCCTAGAGCATATTCCTTATATTTCTGGGCTTTCTCTATGCTTATTACCACCCTATGCAATGCGGTGTCTACCGAATTGCCTTTGGTGTACGCATGTTGTGTTGAGGAGAGCAGCTTTTTATCCACGTTGGACTTTATGTACACATCTATCAGCCTCTCAAAGGTTTTGAGCAGAAATGATTTTAAACTAATGGGTCTATTGTGTTTGGGATACACGTGACCGATCTTACCCGCCTTTGGTAGGAAAGCTACACGAGCTGTTCTCCAAGAGTGCGGTACATGATTCAGTTTCGAATTCATCGAATATTATTTTAAGCCATTCCCCGACCACCCTACTTGAAACTTGTAGCATGGCCGGGAATATTATATCTGGGCCCGGCGATTTAAACTTAGAAAACGTCTTCACTGCCCACTCGATCTTGGTATCGGTCACCAAGCCCGGCACTACCCGCTCCGTGATCGAAGTGCGGGTGCTGTCTGCTAGCTCTTCTGAACCATCTCCCGATGGAAAATGTGTATCGAGAAGCACCTCAGGGGATTCCTAACTATTAAGTGACCATTCCCCGTTCTCTTTCTTTACTAGTCCCTGGACTATGTTTCCCCTTGCTAGGACTTTCCTTAGCCGTGCTATTTCGCTGTAGCCCTCTATGTCCGTACAGAAACTTTTCCATGCAGTTCTCTTCGCACTGGAAATTTCACGCTTGTAGATTCTCAGTAGTATTCGTCCCGACATGCTTCGCTTTCCGCGGTCTTTGCTAACTTAAATATTTCTTTTACCTGTCTTTTTAGAAAACTCAGCTCATTGCTCCACCATGGCGGTTTCGATTTTCCTCTGAATCTTCTTAGAGGGCAAGCTTTTTTATACGAAGTCATAAGCGTCCTTGTTAGGAATTCATTAGATTCCTCCAATTCCTCCACTTTGGCAGCCTTTTGGGTTGTCCCAGTTTTGGTTCTACCTGTTTCTGGAATTTAGTCCAGTTCTTTGAACTAGGGTTTCTAAAGGTTCCTACCTTCTCTACCCTCTTTAGGGGGATGCTGAAGCTGATATACGCATGGTCGGAGAAGGATGGTCTATCAAGAATCATCCAATCATACCTTGATATATCACATTCGGAGCTCAATGTAATATCCAAAACATTGCTGGATGTTGGAAAAATGTATGTAGGGACATTTCCGCTGTTGGCTTTCTGCAAATTGGTTTGCAGGATTTAGCAGAATAGAGATTTGTCTCCCTCGTTCGTATCTGCTCTTCCCCACGCATTGCGGTGCGAATTTGCATCCGCGCCTATGACCAACCGCCCTTCAATCAGTTTCTTCAACCCTTCTGTAATTTCAGACTTACCCCAGCGGGTTAGGGGGTCAGAATTTTCCCGCGGTAGGTATGCCTGTCGTAAGAGACGACTAAAATACCAGATTCAAGGGCCTGTGTAGCGGAATCCTTCAGGTTGCCAGCGCAATATATAGCTTCTCCAAACCCAATTGTCAACCTCACCTGTCCGCGGCGAATCCTGTTTCACTAACAGACGAGGCTCTGGCGACCCCAATCTCCTCATGGAACTTGGGGGTTGGGAGGGAGGGGATGGATCGAACGTTTAATGTGGCCACATAAATCGTTCCCGAGATGGTCGTGCTAGCACCTTAATGGTGCTGTGGCACCGGAGCGTACCGGATCTGTATCCGGCAAAGGACGATAACACTCCCCAAAGCCTTCAGGGAGCAACCTTATCGCTACAACAACAACAACCAACCGCCCTTTGTGCCCTTCGTCCCTAGCCTCTTGCACTACATCGGTGGGCCATGTAGCAAGATGTCAGGATAAAAGCCTGCTTATTTCTTTGCTCAACGGTCACCACTACGAGGTCCTCATTAGTGTAATTAGGCAGCATATATGAATGCGGCTGTTTACTTACCATTACTACAGCTCGCACCCGTCCTTCCATTTGCGCGTAGTAAACGCCAAAGCCGCACACGCTAAGTCCAGAAACCTTTCCTCCGGATGAGAGGCACGGCTCCTGGATCAGAGCCACGTCAAACTAACCCTCCTCAAGGGTTAGGAGGAGTTCGCTCGACGCCATTTTACTGTGTTGGAGGTTTATCTGTTGGGCTGTTTATCCCCCTCCAGCACCTTCGTCGTGACGTCGTCGTCCTCCCCTTGCCCTTTTGGTTTAGAGTATTCAAAGCCCCCTTCAGCGTCTCGTAACCATTGTGCCGGGTGTACCTCTGTACGACTCGCAGCACCATTTCGCTGTTCGTCCTCTTCTAACACCTTCGTGGTGACATCGGCTACCTCTACCTGTCTTTTTTCTCTTAGGATTTTGAGGTCCTTTTCGACTTCACCCACTTCTAGCGTGTTAGGATTTTTATCCTCGCGACTTCTTTTCTTGAGTTGCATAAAAATTTTGCCTGTACCAAAGGACATTCTTCCAATATGCGTGTACAATATATTTTTCTCCTGCTGGTTTATTTGGAAGATGTAGACCTGACCTTCCTCCATAGGTCGGTATACAGTAAGTACCTTCCAATCCTGGGTCATTATGTTTGGATTCTGATTATGCAGAAGTCGCAGTGTATTCTCCTACTTCATCACGCATGGTATCCATACTTTAACTTTTGGTACCGTGGGGATTTGCGCTTTATCCACCTCTTCAAACCGCGCCTTGCCTTTGGAGGTTTGGAACCACTTCCTCTAGCCACCGCAAGCTCGCGATGTTGTCGCACGCTATCATCTTCACACCATTATTACACCCCGGAGTCTTAGTGTTATCTCCATTTGGCATTTCCGAGAAAGCCGGAGTCTTAGCTTTAACTCCCTTTAGCAACTCCGAGAAGGCCGGAGTCTTAGCGTTATCTCCCTTTGGCTTATCTCCTACTTCCGTAGTTGGAACATCCCTCTGACTCGCAGCTTTCGAGATCGTTGCTACCTCGCTATTGGGGCCCATCTGTCTTACAGCTTTGGGCCTACTTGTCTTGTCTATGCGACTGCCCTGCCTCGCGGCTCTAGGACTGGGTCCTTTCTGCCTCTTGAAAGCAGGCTTGTCGCCTTACGCCGAAGGTTGCCTCTATATTCTGCCATTCGACGCTTCTTCCTCCTCGTATCGGTTGCAGAACTGAGGGTTTCTTGCAGCAAACCTTTTGAACTACCTTCGGCCTACTTCTACCGCCTCATGGGCCAATTCCAAGGGCTCCATCTCCACTTCTGTTGGGTCGACCACTGCTCCCAGGCGTTGGACAATTCTTAGTGCTGTACGGTACTGCGATATAGCTCTTTTACTTCCTCTGCTCCGTACCCTTCTCCACTCTTCTAATCCGTTTTCATTTGTGTGCTTTTCTAACACGGAGTTCATTGAATCAACACAACTCTCGCTCCCCGAGTCCGACGCATCGCTTAATGCGTATTTGTCGTCCTTGGCTTGCGACTCAGTCCTACTCTTATCATCGTCCTTATTACAATTAGGTAATGAGTCGTTCATCTTAGTCGTACGACCACCTGCCCGACAAGAGGGGCTCATCGGTCCAGTATTATATACGGGGAAAGAACCGTCTGCCACAGCAGCGCCCCTGACTGTGGTGAGGCCATCAATAGTTCCCGATGTGGCCCGGTATCGGGGAGGCTCCGTTCGAATACAGCCGAAATTATCCCCTGGCTGCAAATCGTCCAATAGGCACGGTCCGCATAACACCTTGGATTAGGGGTTGGCAGTTCTTGGTCACCGACATCCCGCCGCCCTCCTATGAAGCAAAACGGCGTCGAAGCCAGTCCCAAACAGCTCCGCCTCATAGTCGGGCGCTATGGAATTCGTCTAAGCTCTCACACCAACGACAAGGTGCCTACCCTAGTGAGGGATGTATAGATTCCACTACAAATTTGGAAGTAATATCAGAAAATGTGAACAACCTTGTTCCTATAACAAAAACAAAGATTCAACAAACTAAATTCTTCCGTTGTTGCAGCGACGAATAACGGAAATTTAGAATTTTCGACACGTCGCTTATTTATTTTCGATAAAGAAAAAAACAAAATTTTTTGGTTGATATTGGAGCAGAAATTTCGGTATTACCAGCGTCAAAATTTCCCCATTCGAAACGTTCAGATATAATTCTCACTGCAGTTAATGGCTCAATAATTGCCACTTACGGAAAAAGACTTTTAAACGTAAATTTGGGATTAAGACGTGAATTTCCTTTTACTTTTTTGATTGCAGATATAGCCAAGCCAATAATTGGCAATGATTTTTTTTGTAAATATGGTCTCCTTATAGACATTAAACAGAAGCGTTTAGGAGATCCATTAACCAATCTCTCAGTTAATACAGTATCCTACTTTTGTGATAGTAGGTCAAGGTAGTTTTCAATTTTCTAAGCCCAGGCGCTTAGGTCCGGTAAAATACAAAGTTGCGAAAACGGAGTTTGATTTCTTAGTTAAAACAGGCATTTTTCGGCCTTCAAACTCTTCAGTAGCATCATCACTTGACCTTGTACTTAAAAATTAATTAAATGATTGGCGCCCTTGTGGTGATTATAGAAGATTAAATATTGTAACTGTTCCCGATCGTTATCCCTTACCCCACATTCAGGAATTTAATATGAACCTTCATTATAAAAATTCATGAGAATGCCTTTCCGACTTAGAAATTCTGGACAAACCTTTCAAAGTTTCGTAAATGAGATAGTTGGTGACTTAGATTTTCTGTATGCTTACATCGACGACTTACTTATTGCAAGTAAAGACGAAGAGCAACATTTAAAATATATACGTGTCCTTTTTCAATGCCTTACAGTGTACGGTTTAAACATTAAACCAAGTAAATGTACTTTTGGTGTACCAAGTATCGATTTTTTAGGACATAAAATTTCTGGAACAGGTATTCAACCTTGTGATGAAAAGGTATCAGCTATTCGCAATTTCGAACGCCCAAGAAATTTATTGGTATGTTAAATTATTACCATAGATACATTGCAAAACTAGCAGACTTTACGAAAAAAAATTATGATATAATTAACAGAGTAAGTAAGAAACGTGAAAAAACTTTGGTATGGGACGAGAATTCGAGTGAAGCTTTTGAATGCATTAAAGGAAATTTGCATCTACGATATTGTTAAATCATTTTAACAAAGATGTTAACAGTAGATGGATCTAACACAACGATTAGTGCGTTATACAACAAAATTACAACTCAAACTGAAATTAACTACAGTGCTTTTGACAGGGAATTATTAGCAATTTATTTAAATATAAAACATTTCAGATATCAACAATTTTTTTGTTATATCGGCCTACTGATTTGTAAGATCGCGGGTTTGAATCGAGCTCAAGGCTTAACAATAATTATTTTATCATTATTATTGTTATGATAAATTGTTTCTTAATGGAAAAAATTATTAAATTAGAATAGAAGAAAGAAAAAAATCAGAAAACTGCCAAAGCTCGTTGTATAGATCCATTTCGGGAACTGCTAAAGTTCCTTCATCGGCAACGTTTAAGCGCCGCTGCTATAACCATTCAGCCATCACGGCGGTTTTTTGTTTTTCTTCATTATTTCTACTTCTATTCTGGTTCTTGCCAATTGATATTCACAGCACTGCGACATCTGTTGCAGAATGGATGTGAAAATTGGACTTGTTTCATTGCAATGATGACATAGTGACATATTTTATTGACACTTTTTCCCCATGCTCTGGGATGTATTAATAATTTTTGTTGTTATATCGGCCAACTGATTTCTAAGATCGCGGATTTGAATCGAGCCCAAGGCCTACCAATAATTATTTTATCATTATTATAGTCATGATAAATTTTTTCATAATTGAAAAAATTATTAAATTAGAATAGAAGAAAGAATAAATTTAGACAACTACCAAAGCTCGTTGTATAGATCCATTTCGGGAACTGCTAAAATTCCTTCATCGGCAACGTTTAGGCGCCGCTGTTATAACCATTCAGCCATCACAGCGGTTTTTTGTTTGTCTTCATTATTCCTACTTCTATTCTGGTTCTTGCCAATTAATATTCACAGCAGAGATATACGCCGCCGATTTTGGTCGTTTTTGGCATGCCGCCGCCGAATGTCAAAAATATCGGCGCGGCGGCGGCGTCCGGCGCATTACTATATTTCCTACTGGTTTAAGACGGTTTAGGTCATTTATTATTCATGTGGAAAATTGGTCGGATATGGTCGAAAGTTGTATTAACGGATGCGCATCAGTGCCAGTTATAAAAAACTAATTGCGAAATTTCTAACTGTTCAAAAGGTATTTAATAAAACAGGCGCTTTCGATGCCAGCTTAACACGGACTTTGCATCACCCAATTCACCATGCTATTAAAACAAAACACTAAAAGAAAAGATTTATAATAATTTATATGCTCACTTTGCATATTTTTTCAAAAAATTAATAATGAACAATGAATTCAAATAAAATGACCCAAGGCGAACATGTTTTCAAATTGTCCTCAAGTTGTTAAAAAAAGCTAATTACACTAAAAAGATTCCGATTTTTAATAAAAATTTACATTGGGATTGGCTGAAAGAATAAGCGAAATCAGTGATGCAAAATCCTTTAGTAGGTTCTAGGGGCATAAACACTCCTTTGAAATGATTCTTACTTCATACATAAGTTGAGGATATATGTATGTACGTATGAGAAGGGTTTGAAAAATCACTTGGGTTTACATTCAAACATCTGTTGTGTATTTGCGAAACTATATAACAGCGTCTGAGATGTTAGTTTTGATTTTTACACTTCATCCTTCAACATCCACGTCCCCCGGTTTGACATTTCCTAAAGTTGGCGGCCCTATCCAAAACTACTCCCCTGGAGCAAATCTCATTGATTATAGCCTATCAACCAAGTTTAAATATCACCTACATGTTATGGCTCCTTTTACAAATGTGAATACGTAGGCACATATACATATTTACCAGGTGAGGCTTTGTCCTTCGAAAGAACACTCATAGTGGTGAAACAAAAGCTTTTCCAAGACAGTCGAACTAATTACCGTGTGTGCTACTACCCTAACGTAGTGGACAGTCGAACTAGTCTGAAAACTGAAGCTACGCGGTCATCCATAATGAGCTCTTATATCATAACGCCGGAAAACAGCAGTTCACATGTTATACTCAGCTGAGCAGAGCTCACAGAGTATACTAATTTTGTTCGCATAACGGTACCCCGTAACGGCATAAACTAATCGAGATAGATATACACTTCTGTATATATTGAGATGATCTGTGCGAAAAAAGAAATTCATTTAGCCATATCCGTCCGTCTGTCCGTAAACACGAAAACTTAAGTCAGTTTTGAGGTATATTAATGAAATTTGGTAAGTAAGTTCCTGGGCACACATTTCAGATCGCTATTTAAAATGAACGAACTCGGACTATAACCCCGCCCACTCTTTCGATATTGAAAATTTCGAAAAACCGAAAAAGTGCGATAATTCATTACCAAAGACGGATAAAGCGATGAATCTTGGTAGGTGGGTTGACCTTATGACGCAGAATAAAAAATTAGTAAAATTTTGGACAACAGGTGCCCACAACACCGCCCACTTTTAAAAGAAGGTAATTTAAAAGTTTTGAAAGCTGTAATTTGGCAGCTGAGTATGTAATGTTCAGTTACACCCGAACTTAGTTTTTCTTACTTGTTTCAACTTAAAATCGGTCGACTTTCATTCTAAAATATCGTTATAATTTAACGAAGATTATTGAAATCAATGTTGTGAACACAAACGTCTGCACACTTTGGTCTACATTTTAAAAATTTTATCCAGGGTCCTTGTAAAAATTTAACTATGTATATGCGATGAGGATTATATGATTTTAACCCATGAGTTACGAAATGACATCCACTTAGACTGCTTATGATTTCCAGGATGGGAATCCTTGGCCGAATAGTCACTCCCTAACGTTTCAAGGTGTTTATCTGGTGTAGCTCGGCAGCATAGCGCGGCAAAAACATCCGCTAGAAAGTCTTAGGAGCTACACCTAGAGCTTCTAGGTGACGTCTATGAAGGTACATATGAGTTCGAAGTCGCAGTCCTATAGCTTCTATGCTGGCATATGGTGTGAGGCTCAGGAGGCATGGTAGTGATTGGTGGTCGGGATTGCTACTGTTCGCACATCATTGTAGCTCTTAATCATCGGGAATTGTAGCTTGAAAAAACTGGATGCGCCCTGTCATGAGTATTAATAGACCATAAATAGCGACCGTAAGTCGCATTTGTGCGTGACCGCCAAGGTCCCACAAATGATTTAAAGAAATTGTGTTCGCGACGATTATTAGGAGTTAACCCCAGGCGAAACTACGCTTTTCACGAGATGTACAGACAAAAGTGAGTTATGTACTTTCATATGTACACATCATACATATGTACACGTCATATAACTGATTTTAGTAAATAAGTTATGTATTCATGTACTAATTTTTGTCTACCTAGTATGTAAGAGCGGGAGAAACCCGTCGCTCAGTTTGAAGCGAAGAATAAAAGCGTAAGGTCATACAGCTAAACCTAACTCTAAACGTGGATTTTGGCATTTATTAAAAATCAAGAAAAAAAGAAATATTAATTTTTCTAAAAGTGGCGACGAGGATGGGATGCCAATATATAGTTGGTTTTCCCTGTTAAAAGAAAAAAAAAATAATATATATAAGTAACACAAAAAGACGAAAACAAAAAAAAAAAAAAAGTTTGTGCGCAGTTTGAAGAAATAAATAAATAACTAAGACACAAAGTTAAAAGAATATGATGTGAAGCAAATTTGTACAAATTGCTCAAAAAAAAAACAAAATTAATTTATTTCACAAAGAAAAAGGAACACTTTTATGTCTAAAATAAAAAAATATATATATATTAGTAAACTAGTTAATACAAAATCAAGAACATTATTTTCGCCCCTAATTTACTAATAATACTATATGGGCGTGATTTCAGCTTCGTTACTTGTGCCGTCATAAATAAATGTGATCCAAATTAGTTTTTGATGTAACTATCAATTTTGAACACAACTGTACAAAAAAAAAAATAAAAAATAAAAAAAATAAACATATTTTTCGTACATACATATAACTGCGAAAACAAACCCAACAAAAAGCCGTCATCTCAAACATAACAAAAAAAAAAACAAAAAAAAAACAAAAAAAAAAAAAAACAAAAAGTTATTCAATAACAATGGCTCTACCTCTTAAAGAGTCTCTAAGAGAAGCTCGTAGTCTCCCTTGCTACAATGGTACCGACGAATTCCCGCTCTCATCATTCTTCCGAGACATGGAGTCTGTGCTCTCTCTAACGCATGAGAACGATACTCTAACAATACAAAAAATTATTTGCAATAAACTGCGAGGAAAAGCATTACAATCCATTGAGACGCTGGTAAATCCGACATTCCAAGAGATCTTAACGAAACTAAAGGAACAATTCGGAATCAGAACATCGTACTTAACTCTTAGGAACGAGGCGATGGATTTCAAGGCCAATACAATCGAGCAACTCCATTATAAATTAAATAAAATTTTACACACTATGAATACTAAGTATCATATATAAGGTGGCATCGAATTACTGTATAATCCTACCAACAACGAAAAACTTATTTTTGAAGTGTATGTAAGTTTTCTGCCATGTCACATAAAATCTTAATTAATTCAAAATAGAATTACAACGATAGAAAAAGCAAATTCATTCTATATAGAAAATAACATGTTAAGTGATCTTGATTTGAAATTTAATAAGAACAATGTTGTTGTAAAATCCAACGCAGGTATAAAGATGTCTAACTCAAACCTAAATAGGAGAAACGGCAGCCCAGAAAGAGTTTATAAAAGGTTTGATGCCACAGACGGCGCCCGACTTTTTGCACCAAATCAGTAATATTTCTCACAGCCAGGCTATAATTCTAATAATTCGCTATTCGACAATAACAGAAACTTGGGCTATCTTAGGCAAAGGGGGAATTTTCAGAGGAACTCTGGTAGTTTCAGAAATAATTATTATCAGAACAGGGTTTCAAACGAAGACGCACAGGAAAGAGTATACACCGATAGTCCGAGACAAGCTCAACAAAGAGCGCAACCAATGGAAGTCGATTCAATTGAAAAATATGAAAATTTTCGGCTCTCTCCTATACCAGCAACGTTCCCTTAGTCATTCTTACAGTCGATGGTCGTCAAACCCGATGCTTAATTGACACGGGCTCAGCCACTACATTGGGCGACTATGAAACATTTAGTTGTAGCACCAATCGTAGGCCAATGCAAAAAGCCGTAGAGATAAAAACTTTATTTGGTTCTCAGATTATTTCGGAGGAAGCAATCGTAGATGTGCCAATAGAGTTTCAGTTAAAAAACGCTACAATGTCTCTAAAACTAATTGATCTTAAGAATAAACCCTTTCAATGTATTTTAGGTATAAACTTTTTAAAACCCATAGGTGCAAAAATTGATTTTGCTCAAAACAGGGTCATAGTAAATGGTAAAGTTCTACCGTTTATTAATACTGATAGCACAGACTTACTATTTCAAAATTTCATAAATAATTGCTCTGAAAGTATTGAGCTAAGTCGAGTTGGTAAACACCAATTAAATTTTGCCTCAATGTTGGCCAAAGATTTAAATCTCGAAGAAAACGAAAAAATAACTAAACTTCTGAAAAAATTTCAAAATATATTTTACCAAGATGGCCAAATTTTATCTGCCTCAAATAAAGTAAAACATAAAATTATTACGGCTCCTCATACACCCATCTATTGCAAAAATTATAGATACCCTTACGCGCTGGAAGGAGAAATAAATAAACAACTAAATGAAATGTTAAAATACGGAATAATTCGCGAAAGCAACTCACCGTATAATTCACCACTGTGGATAGTGGAAAAGAAGGGTGACGGTAGCGAAAAAAAAAAATATCGAATCGTCATAGATTACCGCAGATTGAATAGTATAACAGTTGACGACAAATTTCCGGTACCAAACATCGAGTCATTGTTCGAAAAGCTAGGACGTTCTATTTATTTTTCTACAATAGACCTCGCCAAGGGGTTTCACCAAATCTTAATGGACGATGCTGATATCGGAAAAACGGCGTTTTCAAGCCCAAGTGGGCATTATGAATATACCAGAATGCCATTTGGCCTCAAAAACGCTCCTTCCACCTTTCAGCGTTTAATGAACACTGTTCTTAGCCAATTTATAAATAAAGTCTGCGTTATCTATATGGACGATATACTTGTGTTCTCAACGTCCCTAAGCGAACATATAGAAAGCTTAGCCAAAATTTTTAAGTGCCTATTAGGAAATAATTTGAAAGTACAATCTGAAAAATGCAAATTCTTATGCAAAGAAACGAATTTCCTAGGGCACTTGATAACCGAAAAAGGAATAAAACCCTGTAATAGTAAAATTAATGCAATACTTAATCTAGAGCTACCCCGGACCACTAAGGAAATTAGATCGTTTCTGGGTTTTACCGGCTTTTATAGGAAATTTATTCGCAATTACGCAATGATTGCGTCACCCCTCATTAAGTATTTGAAAAAAAATTCTAGAGTCGACGTAAATGACGCAGAATATATTCGGGCATTTAATAAATTAAAAATGGTCGTAACCTCACCCCCACTGCTTTCATTTCCTGATTATACAAAAAAAATTACCGTTACGACTGATGCTGGCGATCTCGCAATTGGGGCGGTGTTGAGTCAAAATTGTAAACCAATATACTATGCAAGTAGATCACTCAATGGCTATGAAAAACGCTATCACACTTTAGAAAAGGAGCTTCTGGCCATAATTTGGGCGTTGAAGACTTTTCGACCCTATCTTTTCGGTAGACGCTTTGTGGTTCAGACAGACCATCAGCCACTAAAATGGTTGGCCTCGGCTCCTTCACCTAATGCTAGAATTTTTAGATGGAAATCGTTACTAGGTGAATTCGATTTTGAAATCGAATATATAAAGGGGAAGGAGAACAACGTCGCGGATTTTTTAAGTCGTATTAAAAATAACGATAGTGACATGAAAGCTGACATAGACATTAAGTCCTTGTTCGAAAATAGCTTAGAAACAGTGCACTCCGCCACTGAAGATCGGAATGATCTTTTTCTAATATCCGACGGAATAGTTAACAAATATTTAACACAAATTCGAATTTTGAGGAGAAAACCTGACGAATTCCAAAAGTTATACGGAAAATACAAGATTGTCTATATCGCGGAAAATGACTTAGCAAGTAGTTCTTATTTAACAGATATTTTACGAAAGTATATTAAAAAGGGTACAGTTGGTATATATTCTGAACTAAACGACACTCAGTATAATATTATCCAACAGAAATTGATAAGCTTATTTAGTAACGACAATAACGTGAAATTTACGAAATGTTCGAAAATTGCTCAAGACATAGTGACAGAGGAAGAACTTTTCGATCTCATCGAACACATTCACAAAAAAGGCAACCATAGAGGTGTCAGGGAAAATTTTTAAGATATGAAACAGTGCTATTTTTATCCTAATTTGAGAAAATTTATAAATAAATACATAAACATTTGTAAGATATGTAACGAAAAAAAAGTACGGAAGAAAACCAATCAAAAAGTTGCTTAATCACACAGAGACTCCATCTTAGCCTAACCAAATCGTTCACGTTGATATCTTCTACGTTCGAAGAACATACTTTTTAACAACTATTGATAGGTTCACGAAAATGGCATCGGCGCACATCTTAGCCGATAGAAATATGTGTACGGTCAAGGTAAAGCTTCAAGAACGGTTATCTTGGTTAGGGACTCCTGAAGTACTTATTTTTGATAATGAATTCAATAATTCATTAGTAAGATTGTTTTGCAGAGAAAATAATATATGCCCACATTTCACCACACCGCATAGTCACACGGGAAATGCCGACGTTGAACGCTTGCACTCCACACTTCTGGAGCACATTCGAATTATTAGATCGGAAAACGCAAATTTACCTATTGACGAAGTTGTCATAAAAGCAGTTGGGTTTTACAACAACACGATCCATAGCACGACAAATTTAAAGCCAATGGACTTTATCAACAACGGTAATTTAAACTTTGAAAAAATATGACAAACCATGTGCAAACATAAATTTAATACTATTTACAATTATAACTTGAAAAGGGAAATCATACCCAATTTTGATTATAAAAATATGTACAGAAAGAATCCTGAAGCAGAAAGAAATAAAGTTGCGAAACGATTCGTTAAGTTACCAATAAGTTATCCAAACAAAATTGATATAGAACAAATGAAACGACCACTGAAAATATTCACTTAGTAAATATATGTAAAAAAAAAAAAAAAAAATATGTTCAAATGCATTAGCTTTAATGATTATCATCTTTAACACATTATTACTTACGTAATATAAGATACATACTTATGTCGCATTATTAAAATTTATAAAATAATTCGATGGGACTCGAATTTTACAAGTCCCGGCAAGTTATGTACTTTCATATGTACACATCATACATATGTACACGTCATATAACTGAGCTTAGTAAATAAGTTATGTATTCATGTACTAATTTTTGTCTACCTAGTATGTAAGAGCGGGAGAAACCCGTCGCTCAGTTTGAAGCGAAGAATAAAAGCGTAAGGTCATACAGCTAAACCTAACTCTAAACGTGGATTTTGGCATTTATTAAAAATCAAGAAAAAAGAAATATTAATTTTTCTAAAAGTAGTGTGACCATTTTATGTATCTGTATTTCTTTTCAGCAGACGCAGCAGTACCAATTCCAAAGACTTGGGTTAGGTTCGAAGCCTCTCTAGAGTAAGTGAACGGGGGACAATCCCTCCGCAAGGAGCTACTCCTGAAAATTTTTGAACGATCTTCGAGATTTTGAAGCAAAAACCCCGGAACTGGCCAAAACGTTGATTTCCTTAAACACATACAAACAAAATCTTAAACCTAAATATTATTTTTTTAAATAGAAAAATCAAGCTTTTTAAAGTAAGAACACCGGCGTACGCCGGCGCGCCGCCACAGCACTGCGACATCTGTTGCAGAACGGATGTGAAAATTGGACTTGTTTGATGGCAATGATGCCGTAGTGTCATATTTTATCGACACTTTTCTCCGTGCTCTGGGATGTATTAACAATTTTTGTTGTTATATCGGCCTACTGATTTGTAAGAACACGGGTTTGAACCAGAATAGAAGTAGGAATAATGAAGACAAAAAAACCGCTATGATGGCTGAATGGTTATAGCAGCGGCGCCTAAACGTTGCGGATGAACGAATTTTAGCAGTTCCCGAAATGGGCCTATACAACGAGCTTTGGCAGTTGTCTAAATTTTTTCTTTCTTCTATTCTAATTTAATAATTTTCTCAATTAAGACAAAATTTATCATAAAAATAATAATGATAAAATAATTGTTGTTGGGCCTTGAGATCGATTCAAACCCACGATCTTACAAATCAGGAGGCCGATATAACAACAAAATTGTTAATACATCCCAGAGCAAGGGCAAAAAGTGTCAATAAAATATGACACTACGGCATCAATGCCATCAAACAAGTCCAATTTTCACATCCATTCTGCAGCAGATGTCGCAGTGCTGTGAATATCAATTGTCAAGAACCAGAATAGAGTAGGAATAATGAAGACAAACAAAAAACCGCTGTGATGACTGAATGGTTATAGCAGCGGCGCCTTAACGTTGCCGATGAAGGAATTTTAGCCGTTCCCGAAATGGATCTATACAACGAGCTTTGTCTAAATTTTATCTTTCTTCTATTCTAATTTAATAATTTTTTCAATTAAGAACAAATTTATCAGAACAATAATAACGATAAAATAATTATTGTTAGGCCTTGAGCTCCATTCAAGCCCGCGATCTTACAAATCAGTAGGCCGATATAACAACACAAATTGTTAATACATGCCAGAGCAAGGGAAAGTGTCAATAAAATACGACACTATGGCATCATTGCCAAATTTTCACATCCATTCTCCAACAGATGTCGCAGTGCTGTTAATATCAATTGGCAAGGACCAGAATAGAAGTAGGAATAATGAAGACAAGCAAAAAACCGCTGTGATGGCTGAATGGTTATAGCAGCGGCAACAAAACCTTGCCGATGAAGGAATTTTAGCAGTTCCCGAAATGGATCTATACAACGATCTTTGGCAGTTGTCAAAAATTCTTCTTTCTTCTATTCTAATTTAATAATTTTTTCAATTAAGAAAAAATTTATCATAACAGTAATAATGATAAAATAATTATTGTTAGGTCTTGAGCTCGATTCAAACCCGCGATCTTACAAATCAGTAGGCCGATATAACAACAAAAATTGTTAATTCGTCCCAGTGCATGGGGAAAAAGTGTCAATAAAATATGACAATATGGCATTTTTGCCAAGGAACAAGTCAATTTTCACATCCATTCTGCAACAGATATCGCAGTGCTGTGAGTATCAATTGGCAAGAACCAGAATAGAAGTAGGAATAATGAAGACAAACAAAAAACCGCTGTGATGGCTGAATGGTTATAGCAGCGGCGCCTAAATGTTGCAGATGAAGGAATTTAGCAATTCCCGAAATGGATCTATACAACGAGCTTTGGCAGTTGTCTAGATTTTTTCTTTCTTCTATTCTAATTTCATAATTTTTTCAATTAAGAAAAAAATTATCATGACAATAATAATGATAAAATAATTATTGTTAGGCGTTGGACTCGATTCAAACCCGCGATCTTACAAATCAGTTGGCCGATATAACAACAAAAATTATTAATACATCCCAGAGCATGGGGAAAAAGTGTCAATAAAATATGACACTATGGCATCATTGCCATGAAACAAGTCCAATTTTCACATCCATTCTGCCACAGATGTCGCAGTGCTGTGAATATCAATTAGCAAGAACCAGAATAGAAGTAGGAATAATGAAGACAAACAAAAAACCGCTGTGATGACTGAATGGTTATAGCAGCGGCGCCTAAACGTTGCCGATGAAGGAATTTAGCAGTTCCCGAAATGGAGCTATACAACGAGCTTTGGCAGTTGCCTAAATTTTCTCTTTCTTCTATTCTAATTTAATAATTCTTTCAATTAAAAAAAATGTATCATAACAATAATAATGATAAAATAATCATTGTTAGGCTTTGAGCTCGATTCAACCCGCGATCTTGCATTTCAGATATCTTTTGGAAGGACGAGAATTTACAATTTATACGGACCATAAACCATTGACCACGGATTTAAATTCAATTAAAAACAGAACGGAGTCCAAGACAAACGAGACATTTGGAATTCATAGCACAGTTCACTAATGACATACAGTGTATTAAAGGAGACTCCAATGTTGTAGCGGATACATTGTCCAGAGCCTTTGAAGTTAGTGCAATACAGAATTCGGAACTGAACTTTAAAATTTTACAGACGGAACAACAGAATGATAGTGATTAAAAGAAGCTTATCCTCAATTGTTATACTCAGCTGAGCAGAGCTCACAGAGTATATTAACTTTGTTCGCATAACGGTAATCCGTAACGGCATAAACTAATCGAGATAGATATAGACTTCTATATATCAAAATGATTTGGGCGAAAAAAGAAATTCATTTAGCCATGTCCGTCCGTCCGTCCGTAAACACGATAGCTTGAGTAAATTTTAAGGTATCGTGATAAAATTTTGTATGTAGGTTCCTGGGCACCCATCTCAGATTGATATTTAAAATGAACGAAATCGGACCATAACCACGCCCACTTTTTCGATATCGAAAATTTCAAAAACCGAAAAAGTGCGATAGTTCATTACCAAAGACGGCTAAAGTGATGAAACTTGGTAGGTGGGTTGACCTTATGACACAGAATAGAAAATTAGTTAAATTTTGGACAATAGGAGTGGCACCGCCCACTTTTAAAAGAAGGTAATTTCAAAGTTTTGCAAGCTGTAATTTGGCAGTCGTTGAAGATATCATGATGAAATTTGGCAGGAACGGTACTCCTATTACTGTATGTGTGCTTAGGAAAAATTAGCAAATCGGGTTACGAACACGCCCACTTAAAAAAAAAAAATTTTTTAAAGTCAAATTTTAACAAAAAATGTAATATCTTTACAGTATATGAGTAAATTATGTCAACATTCACCTCCAGTAATGATATGGTGCGACAAAATACAAAACTATAAGAACATTTCAAAATGGGCGTGACTCCGCCCTTTTTCATTTATTCGTCTAGAATACTTTTAATGCCATAAATCGAACAAAAATTTACCAATCCTTTTGAAATTTGGTAGGGGCATAGACTTTATGACGTTAACTGTTTTCTGTGAAAATTGGCGAAATCCGTTGAAGCCACGCTCAGTTTTTATACACAGTGGTCGGTCTGTCCTTCCGCTCGGCCGTTAACACGATAACTTGAGCAAAAATCGACATATCTTTACTAAACTTAGTTCACGTACTTATCTGGACTCACTTTATCTTGGTATAAAAAATGGCGGAAATCCGACTATGACCACGCCCACTTTTTCGATATAGAAAATTACGAAAAATGAAAAAAAAATGACAAAAGTTCTGCAGGGCGAAATCAAACGCCCTTGGAATCTTGGCAGGAATACTGTTCCTGGTATTACATATATAAATAAATTAGCGGTACCCAACAGATGATGTTCTGGGTCACCCTGGTCCACATTTTGGTCGATATCTCGAAAACGCCTTCACATATACAACTAAGAGTCACTCCCTTTTAAAACCCTCATTAATACCTTTTATTTTATACCCATATCGTACAAACACATTACCCCTGGTCCACCTTTATGGCGATATCTCGAAAAGGCGTCCACCTATAGCACTAAAGCCCACTCCCTTTTAAAATACTCATTAACACCTTTCATTTGATACCCATATCGTACAAACACATTCTAGTGTCACCTCTGGTCCACCTTTATGGCGATATCTCGAAAAAGCTTCCACCTATAGATACCCATATCGTACAACACATATTCTAGAGTCGCCCCCGGTCCACCTTTATGGCGATATCCTGAAATGCCGTCCACCTATAGAACTATGGCCAACTCCCTTTTTAAATACTCTTTAATACCTTCCATTTGAAACCCATGTCATACAAACACATTCCAGGGTTACCCCAGGTTAATTTTGCTAAATGGTGATTTTCCCTTATTTTGTCTTCACAGCTCTCAGCTGAGTATGTAATGTTCGGTTACACCCGAACTTAGCATTCCTTACTTGTTTAATTTAAAGTTAGTTAATATGCCTATTTTAAATCTCAATATTTAAATATACCCAGTAAATTACGAAGGACAGTGTTTGACATGTTGCATGGAATTGCACATCCCGGTACGAGAGCTACACGACGACTCATAATTAAGAAATATTATTAGCCTAATATGACCAAATATATTAATATTTTGTCGAAAGAGTGTCTTAACTGTCAAGGTTTATCGTCACACTAAGTCTCCCATTAGCAAAATTCTAATTCCAAAAATCAGATTTGAACACATCCATTTAGATATAGTTTGACCTTTGCCAGTTTCTAAAGAACATTGTTTTATTTTGACAATTATTGATAGGTTTACTAGCTTGCCAGAGGCATATGCTTTAAAAGATATGAATGTGAGCAACTACAGTTGCAAACAAATTTTTCAGACAATATATTTCTCTTTTCGGTGTTCCGTTGAAAGTTATTACTGATCAAGGTAGTCAGTTTACATCAAAGTTATTTTCAGAGTTAACTAAATTATTTGGTAGTCATCAAATAACAACATCTGCATATCATCCTCAGAGAAATGGTCTTGTTGAGAGATTTCATAGACAGTTAAAAGCTACTATTATGGCTAGGGATGGAACAAATACTTGGTATGATGAATTACCTGTCATACTTCTGGGTTTAAGATCAATTTACAAAGAAGATATTTCGGCTACACCAACGGAAATGGTTTTGGCCAAAATTTGCGTTTTCCGGGGAACTTGTTGTGCCACCAGCTGAAAATTTCTCATCAACGGAAATTTTAAGTAACTTACGTGAACATTTTCGAAATGTTAGATCAAATTTAAGTCATCATAAATATTCTGATACTGGAATTTATGTTCCAAAAGATCTTCAAACTAGCAAATTTGTATTTGTTCGTGTTATTAATACAGATTCATTACAACAGCCATATGAAGGACCTTATAAAATTGTGGAAAAAGGCCAAAAATGTCTTAAACTTGAAATCAATAATATTATTGAAACTATTCCAATTGACAAATTAAAACCGGCAGTAATCGAAACAACAGACACAAACAACACCAATAATTAACATAAAAAATAGTTACGCTCAATTTGTATAATGTTAAATTTTCTTTAAGGGGGAGTAATGTAGGGTTCCTTTTAATACATTATAAATTTTACTTTAACTTTATATACTTTGCAATTTCATTAGTTTGTTCACTAATTTTATTTTCATTATTTAGATTTTTTTGTAATCAAAAATTTTCACTCCGGTTGGAAATTTTCAAATAATGTATACGCATATATTTAAGCGTATTTTTAACTAATAACAAGTAAGGAAGGCTAAGTTCGGGTGTAACTGAACATTACATACTCAGCTGAGAGCTTTGGAGACAAAATAAGGGAAAATGACCAAGTAGGAAAATTAACCTAGGGTAACCCTGGAATGTGTTTGTATGACATGGGTATCAAATGGAAGGTACTAAAGAGTATTTTAAAAGGGAGTGGGCCGTAGTTCTATAGGTGGACGCCATTTCGGGATGTCACCATAAAGGTGGACCAGGGATGACTCTAGAATTTGTGTGTATGATATGGTAATGAAATGAAATGAGTATTTTAAAAGTTAGTGGGCCTTAGTTTTATATGTCGACGCCTTTTCTAGATATCGCCATAAAGGTGGACCAGGGGTGACTCTGTAATGTGTTTGTACGATATGGGTATCAAATTAAAGGTATTAATGAGGGTTGTTTAGGCCAAAAGCCCAAACTCCAAACACAAAGGGTCGCCCTCGCATATTTTCTTATATTGGTTAACAGTGGCAGTCCAACTGTTTATGTTAACCATACAAATGAACATCGCTCGAATAAATAAACAGTTTGACTGGGAAGCAGTATTGACCGATTATGTTATTTTTCGTCACATGTTTTCTAACCTCAAGTACAAAGGACGTATCCCGCCGCGGTTTCCAGCTTCAACCAAAAGGTAACCTGAAATTAAATATGTATATTAATTTATGTGCACACTCTTTGTATTAAATAAAGATATACTATATTAATTAAATCCTAATACCACACTTTTCTTTTCTGCACTATATCTTGACCGGCACCGTCCCTGAGCTGTGGCCCGGCCAAGACATTGGTCCATTCAATCCGTTTTTTCACAGCGACCATTTCGGCATCAACAAGCACAAAGTGATTAAATATTATTAAAGCGACCATTTTGCGAACCAACCACAGGAGTTCAAATATTGTTGTACTTGCGACCATTTTTGAGGGTATAGTGCTTGGTATTCCAGAAGCAGTATTTTATTTGTGAGGAATTTAAAGCGACCATTGGCAGCAGCAACAACACACCATTATTCAAAGCTCTTTGTTTATATATTATTGAATTTCATCCCCACTTCATCAAGAACAACATCTACAAATAAAATGTACGTGGTTATTTCAGTGGCAACATTAGTTAATAAATAAATAAGAAATTAGTGAAAGTGAAAAGTGCGCGAGGGATTTTGTGAAAAAAAACAAGACACCAGTTTTGTATTTGTGCAAATATCCCATTTGACCATCAAGTATTGCTTGCCGCCGACGGTAAATAATATTTGGCACGGCTTAAGGGTCTTCGGTGTTGCATCATTGCACACAAATATTTGTACAAACAGTGTTTGGGAATAATTTAATAGAAAAGTGCAAGTAATTTTTCAAAAATTAATTAATTCAATATACATTTATATGACTTGCACTTCTCTGTTATTATTTCATCACACTTGAATTTAAGAAAAATTAATTTCACAAAAATCACTCAGTTTTTCATTAAATTCACTTTTTAAAACAAAACAATTTAATTTGAGCGAACATTTTTCTTCCAACTTTGCTCAGTTTTTTCACTTGCGTTTTCTTTAAATCAATAGTGTGCTACATACATATGTACACGCACACGTGCATAAATATAGTTGGTTGGCGAGCAATAATTTTTTTTAACACGTATATTTACAAGTACGTATATTTTACATACAGTCCATTGTTTTTTCACAATAAAGTATTAAATTTTGATTTTATTTTCTTTAGAATAAATTTTTACATTTACGAATTCATACAAAATTCATTAGAATTTCATTTATTTTGTTGGGTTGATTTTGTAGGTGGAAAGCGTTCAAAAATTTATGTTAGCATTTTGGGGTATTGCACAGACACTGTCTCTGTGCATTTAATATTTTGGGAAATATTCATTGTTTCTAATTTAAAAATTTTCAATATGGAAGCATATAACCGCCTAGCAGACACGGTAATTGAATTCGACAGCGAATTCTTCTCTTCTCGTCTCTTCTCTTCTCCTCTCCTCTCTTCTCTTCTCTTCTCTTCTCTTCTCTTCTCTTCTCTTCTCTTCTCTTCTTCTCTTCTCTTCTCTTCTCTCTCTTCTCTTCTCTTCTCTTCTCTTCTCTTCTCTTCTCTTCTCTTTCTCTTCTCTTCTCTCTCTCTTCTATTCTCTTCCCTTCTCTCTTCTCTTCTCTTCTTCTTCTCTTCTCTTCTATTCTCTTCCCTTCTCTTCTCTTCTCTTCTCTTATCTTCTCTTCTCTTCTCTTCCCTTGCCCTCCATTCTCTTCTCTTCTTTTCTATTCTCTTCTCTTCTTTTCTCTTCTCTTCTCTTCTCTTCTCTTCTCTTCTCTTCTCTTCTCTTCTCTTCTCTTCTATTATCTTCTATTCTCTTCTCTTCTCTTCTCGATAAAATATGTAGGGTTTTGTGAGCTCGAGGCCTTGCTTTGAATAAAACACTATGTAAATATTCACACATTTATTTGGTCGATATTTCGAATTCAATCTGAAGTAATTTTCAAAATTGAATGGAAATGCCTGATCGACTTATATCGACCAAATAAATGTATGAATATTAACATAGTGCTTTATTCAAAGCAAGGCCTCAAGCTCACAAAACCCCACAGTTTTTAAATAAGCCAGGCCATTAAAAATCAAAAATTATCGATAAAATATGAAAATTTGGAAAAAAAATCGCGTCTCCTTTAATATGTATATTAAAATGTAAATTCTTCAGAGAAATACAAAAGCAAATCCATAGAATAAGGATGTTTATCTGAATTTATGTCGAGCCGCCTTGCATTGTTCCGACTAGAGAAAAGCCTAAGTAATTTCTATTGTTGCTGAGCTGGTATCACTATGCACCTCCATTTACTCTGTATTCGTGTGTGTTCATGTGTTTAACTGCAACAAAGATGTAGGCGAGTTTTTTGATATTTGGTTTGCCTTAATAAGAATAAATAAGTGAAATTCAAAGTTATTTTTTCATTAATTCGTGTACATCAAATTACATTAATATACCAAATATCGGAATTGAGTTAATTCATGTGCCTACAGTAACGTAATTGTGCCAGAAAAAAACGTGCCCCATGGAACAGTTTTTCGCGGATAACTTTTAAACGGGTAAAAAAAGTTAACTTCCGCTTTCGGATTCTTAATTTAGACGTGAATATGCTTATTTTGATACCTCACTCGAAAAAAATGCCCAAATTTCGGTGGATACCATAAACTGCACCATTACCGCTTTTTGCTTTTCGAAGCAAAAAACTCAAAACAAAAAAAAAAACCCACTCAAAAATTTTCTTTTTCCACAATAAAAAAATCACTGCACACCCTACTATATTGTAACACCATACGATCGCATCATTTTATTGCGAATAGTAGCAACAACAAAACAGAATTACACACTTTTGAAAAAACTTGTTACTCTGCTTTAGTGGAGAATTTTTTTTGTGTGACCTTTCATAGGTCTTCATTAACACATTTTTTTCATCTCTTTTTTATTTGCAATATATGTATGTATATATATGCATATTTTATTTTTGCACTAAAACAAATTAACGACGGAACGGTCAAATGCCCGCGATCTACATTACTCGCCCGCACACGCACTAATTAAAATTACAATTTTAAGAAAAAATTCACTCCCGCACGTTTTTTTCTTTTCGTTTCAATAATTAATTCCGGACTTAAGTTAGTGAAACATGCAATATATCGATATTGCAAACTATCAATATACTAGCACAGTAGCATAAGGGTGTTGACACACTATCAATCGTCCTTAAAGCTACATGTTCCATATATGGAAAAGTCTGACAAAGACATTTACATTTTTGAGAAACTAGTTAGTAATCAAAAATAAATGCTATAAATGCTTGGAAATATATAAATGAGACATTGTTTTAGAAAATCTTTTCTTTTAATGTTTGGCTTGGCGTTGTTTCTGTCTTGGTGGATCGAGGGTATCATTTGGAAAACAAATGAATATCAATATTGCAATACAATACATCTATCGTGTACTTGTATATCGCATACATTACCCTGCTTCCACCAACAACCCCTTATAAGGTGAAGTTCGCATTTACCTTATCAGAATTGCTCGCCAACCGAAATACCCTCGCTACGTCGATAAATTAGAACAAATTATTTTCCTCTTCAGAAAAATGACGCGTTTCAATACCGTTCGTAAAACAGCTGAGGCAAAGGGGTTCCCTTTGGCCTTTCGATTGTGCGAAAAGAAACACCCTCTCAGGGTGTGTGAATTGTCTTCCGCGACAGCACAACGGAAAAAAGTTGGTATTTCGTTTAATGACGACCGCTATTGCACCAATTGATTGTCATCTCTGCATAGTGCAGCACATTGCACACACGAGGGGCGGTGCAAGAAGTGGGAAGATGACCACCACACCATGCTGCATATCGCGGAAGTTCGTGACAAGACGCGACGGCAACAAAACACGTGGCATCGCAGGAAACTGAGAACTACCACCAAGGAAAGCGACGCCCTCTCCATCGATGCATCCGAGGTCGAGGAGAGTCCTCTGGAGCGGAAACGTCCGCTTTTCGCCAGGGGTCTCAAGTGGAGTGGAATCATCTGCATTCCACCCACCCCCTACGAGCGGATTGGAAATGAAAATTTTCCAACCGCGCCGTTTTCGACCGCTCCTAGGCACAAGGTGAACGCAAGCGGATTGGAAATGAAAACTTTCCAACCGCAGAGGAACAGACAAACAAGGAAAAATCGACGTAAGCAGCAGGCGCATCTCAGACGGAGAGTGGAATCATCCGCATTCCACCTCCATCAAACTAATGGTTTCCGGGCTGTAAAGGTTGTCAACCCACGAGCACCGCCGCAGTTGATCCAGTGTCTCACGTCGGTTGCACCCACCAACGTTGTTAAGGTCGAGTCGGGTGGACGTTTGCACCTCGTGCTAGCTCTTCTCGATCCATGTGCTGCGACGTTCGTCATAGCGGAAGAACTCGTCCGCCAACTCCGCCTCGAGGTGACGGTTGTGAGCGATCGGCGTGGGTGCTTCATTAAGCTGCGGGGCAAGCATGGGCAGACGGCAACCGTCACCACCTATGCTGTAGCACTGCGGCAGTTCCAGAGGCAAACTCCTCTGACAAGCCTTGACGCCACGGTAGCCACGCCGTACGCCAACATCAGGCTCGCAGACCCGCGGTTCTACATCGCCGCCCCAGTCCGATTGGTGCTCGGTGCCGACGTGGTCCCCAAGGTTCTGCTGGGCGCCATACCAGCCGGAATTTTGGGGACCCCTCTTGGCACAGAATACCATCTTTGGCTGGGTGTTGTCTGGTGCCTGCTAACTTGTTATTTTTATATATACATAAATTTAAATTCTTTTATACACATTTTTTTACAAAGAAAAATTATGAATTTTACATATTTTTTATACATACATTTTACTAAAAATAGTGAATTGTTAATACTTTTATACATATGTACTTATTTTTTACAAAAATTAATTTTAAATACTGCTTATGCACAAACTACTTACATAAGCTATGAAATATTTTGTACATACATACATGAAATAAAAATGAATGCGCCACTGAGATTTAACCATGTGCATCTATTATTTATTATTCTTCAATTTTCGACTTTAGGTAATTCAAGAACAAATTCTGCGAACCAGCGGCAGAATATGTCCAAATAGATCTTGCGTGTCGCAAGGGGCCGGCATGTTTAAGCCAACAGCCCAAACTCCAAACATAAAATGCCGCTCTCGCATATTTTCTTATATTGGTTAACAGTGCCAGTCAAACTGTTTATGTTAACTTAACCATACAAATGAACATCGCTGGAATAAATAAACATTTTGACTGGCAAGCGGTATTGACCGATTATGTTCTTTTTCTTCACTTGTTTTCTAACCTCAAGTACAAAGGACGTATCCCGCCGCATTTTCCAGCTTCAAACAAAAGGTAACCTGAAATTATATATATATATATATATATATATATATTAATTTATGTGCACACTCTTTGTGTTAAATAAAGAGATACTATACTAATTAAATTCTAATACCACACTTTTCTTCTTTTCTGCACTATATCTTGACCGGCACCATCCCTGAGCTATGGCCCGGCCAAGACAAGGGTTTTACAAGGGAGTGGCCCTTAGTTGTATATGTGAAGGGGTTTTCGAAATATTGACCAAAATGTGGGCCAGGGTGATCCAGAAGATCATCTGTCGGGTACCGCTAATTTATTTATATATGTAATACCATGAACAGTATTCCTGCCAGGATTTCAAGGGCTTTTGATTTCGCCCTGCAGAGCTTTTTCATTTTCTTCTACTTAATATGGTAGGTGTCACACCCATTTTACAAAGTTTTTTCTAAAGCTATATTTTGCGTCAATAAACCAATCCAATTACCATGTTTCATCCCTTTTTTCGTATTTGGTATTGAATTATGGCATTTTTTCGATTTTCGTAATTTTTGATATCGAAAAAGTGGGCGTGGTCATAGTCGGATTTCGCCCATTTTTTATACCAAGATAAAGTGAGTTCAGGTAAGTACGTGAACTAAGTTTAATAAAGATACGTCGATTTTTGTTCAAGTTATCGTGTTAATGGCCGAGCGGAAGGACAGACGGTGGACTGTGCATAAATTTGAGCGTGGCTTCAACCGTGTTCCCCCATTTTCACAGAAAACAGTTATCGTCATAGAATCTATGCCCCTCACAAGGATTGGTAAATTTTTGTCCGACTTATGGCATTAATTAATGGTATTCTAGGCAAATTAAATGAGAAAGGGCGGAACCACGCCTATTTTGAAATTTTCTTTTATTTTTGTATTTTGTTGCACCATATCAGTACTGGAGTTGAATGTTGACATAATTTACTTATATACTGTAAAGATATTCAATTTTTTGTTAAAATTTTACTTAAAAAAAATTTTTTTAAAGTGGGCGTGTTCGTTATCCGATTTTGCAAATTTTTATTTACCGCACATACAGTAATAGGAGTAACGCTCCTGCCAAATTTCATCACGATATCTTCAACGACTGCCAAATTACAGCTTGCAAAACTTTCGGTTCGATTTCGTTCATTTTAAATAGCTATCTGGGATGAGTGCCCAGGAACCTACATACCAGATTTCATAAAGATACCTCAAAATTTACTCAATTTATCGTGTTAAAGGACAGACGGACGGACGGACGGACGGACATGGCTAAATGAATTTATTTTTTCGCCCAGATCAATTTGATATATAGAAGTCTATATATCTATCTCGATTAGTTTATGCCGTTACGGATTACCGTTATGCGAACAAAATTAATATGCTCCGTGAGCTCTGCTCAGCTGAGTATAAAAAGCTTCTATACAAATATAAATACGTTGTTCCAATCTCTACATTCAACGTGGTTTCAATCTCCGCACACCATTCCCAGAAATTTTGAATTGACCCCAAACAAAAACTTTTGTATAGCATTATCTCATCCATTTGTTCACAATTTAAATTTCTTATTTGTATAAAATTTTCAAAAATGAACAGATCTTGTGTGTATAGGTTTATCTACTTTGTTTAAATATACTATATTTTTGTAAATTATTTTTGAATTACTTTATTTTGAATATTATTTCGAAAAGAAAATTTTCTTGTCAGTCTTTATACATTTTCAATGTGAGTATTAATATTAAAAATTTAAATAAATATAAAATAAAATTTTTATAAATAAATTGGTTTATGATTTAATACATTGGGCGATCCTGCATCTTATCTGAAATTCCCTATTTGACAATATGAACTACAAAAGAAAAATAAGAGAGGAATGTGCATACAAATAAAATCATAGTTCTAAACATATTTTCTACGACAAATAATTGTTCTTCTTAACTAAGAACGCATACATATTAGTGAAACAAATAAATACAAAGAAACTTTTAAACAAATTTGAACAATGAACTAAATAAATGAAAATACAGCAAAATACATATCGACTATACGAGCACAGTTATAAAATCTTCATTAATGCAAATCTAAGCTAAAAAGGATATAAAGAAGAATTAAATGAATCTTACTTTTTAAAAATTAGTTAATTGAAAAAGATTCTTAAAATTGTATCAAAAGAGTGACAGCCAATCAATAAAAAACCTCTATCATTACAAATATATAAAAATTCCAAATTCTACATGGTGCAATAGACATTTTTTCTTCTATCAAACTATAATACTTCAATATAAATAAACAACAATCAATAATTTTCTTCAAAACAACTCTTCAATCAATTTAAATTAATTACAATCAACAACTAGAACATACAAATTATTTAAACTCATCAGTCAACTATTCCATAAAGAAAAATATAATGAATTGTTTTTATTAAATTATTATGTGTGTGAGTAAAATTTTCATCTTAACACTAAATATTTATTAAATTTTACAAGAATTTAAACATTTTACTTAATTTGTGTAAACTTCTTCTCCAGTATATAAATAAAAACATTTATCAATTATGTATAGAAGAGCTTTCACAACAACAGATATTCTAACCCAAAGTACAACAATAAAAAAAGACAACAAAGAAAACAACACAAAAAATGTTGGGTTCAATTTATACTTATTATTTAAGAATTCATGAGCTTAACATTGACTTATAATAATTGAATATTCAATTGTTATGTTTTTCCAAGAGAAACTGAAAAGAAAGAAAGAAACCAACCTTACCAACGCATAACTTTACCACCTGATGGTATACGAAGTATGGACTGTGAATAAAGAAAAATATGCAAAGAAGGCAATTGAGATAAGGTTTACAACTAAGGCATGACGTGGCTGAATGCGTTTGTAACACTTCAACCCTCGTAGGAGAGCGGGTTCAAATCCCACTCCCGGGAGAAAACGCTTTGAAGAGATTTACAAGGTATAATCGAAACAGCTGTCGCCTTGTCCGTTCTGATGTCACGTTGTTTAAACCTTTCCCAAATCTTAATGATTAAATTATAAAATAAAAAATGCTTCAAATAAATGTTTTCATACATTTAAAGCAATAAGGGTAATCCCCGCTTAAAACTCATACAAATAGACAACACTGGTTAATTCGTTTTAGTTCTATAAATAGAACAAAAAGCAACAATACCAAGTTTCTTTGAAACCGCCTTACCAACGCATAACTTTACCACACTGTTAGGAAGTATGGACTGTGAGTAAAGAAAAATATGCAAAGAAAGCAATTGGGATAAGGTTTACAACAACTAAGGCATGACATGGCTGAATGCGTTTGTAACATTTCAACCATCGTAGGAGTGCGAGTTCAAATCCCACTCCCGGGAGAAAACGCTTTGAAGAGATTTACAAGGTATAATCGAAACAGCTGTCGCCTTGTCCGTTCTGATGTCACGTTGTTTAAACCTTTCCCAAATCTTAATGATTAAATTATAAAATAAAAAATGCTTCAAATAAATGTTTTCATACATTTAAAGCAATAAGGGTAATCCCCGCTTAAAACTCATACAAATAGACAACACTGGTTAATTCGTTTTAGTTCTATAAATAGAACAAAAAGCAACAACACCAAGTTTCATTGAAACCGCCTTACCAACGCATAACTTTACCACATGATTCTATTCGAAGTATGGACTGTGAATAAAGAAAAATGTGCAAAGAAGGCAATTGGGATAATGTTTACAACAAATAAGGTATGACGTGGCTTAAAGCGTTTGTAACATTTCAACCATCGTAGGAGTGCGGTTTCAAATCCCACTCCCGTGAGAAAAGGCTTTGAAGAGATTTACAAGGTATAATCGAAACAGCTGTCGCCTTGTCTGTCCTGATGTCACGTTGTTTAAATTTTTCCCAAATCAGTAAATAAATTATAAAATTAAAAATTTCTTCAAATAAATGTTTTCATCCATTTAAAGCAATAAGGGTAATCCCCGCTTAAAACTCTTACAAAGAGACAATATTGGTTAATTCATTTTAGTTCTATAAATAGAACAAAAAGCAACAACACCAAGTTTCTTTGAAACCGCCTTACCAACGCATAACTTTACCACACTGTTACGAAGTATGGACTTTGAGTAAAGAAAAATATGCAAAGAAAGCAATTGGGATAAGGTTTACAACAACTAAGGCATGACATTGCTGAATGCGTTTGTAACATTTCAACCATCGTAGGAGTGCGAGTTCAAATCCCACTCCAGGGAGAAAAGGTTTTGAAGAGATTTACAAGGTATAATAGAAACAGCTGTCGCCTTGTCCGTCCTGATGTCACTTTGTTTAGATTTTTCCCAAATCATTAAATAAATTATAAAATTAAAAATTGCTTCAAATAGATGTTTTCATATATTTAAAGCAAAAAGAGTAATCCCCGCTTAAAACTCATACAAATAGACACCATTGATTAATTCGTTGTAGTTCTATAAATAGAACAAAAAGCAACAACACCAAGTTTCTTTGAAACCGCTTTACCAACGTATAACTTTATCACATGATGCTATACGAAGTATGGACTCTTAATAAAGAAAAATATGCAAAGAAGGCAATTGGGATAAGGTTTACAACAACTAAGGCATGACGTGGCTGAATGCGTTTGTAACACTTCAACCATAGTAGGAGTGCGGGTTCAAATCCCACTCCCGGGAGAAAAGGCTTTGAAGAGATTTACAAGGTATAATCGAAACAGCTGCGCCTTGTCCGTCCTGATGACAGGTTGTTTAAATTAATCCCAAATCATTAAATATATTATAAAATTAAAAATTGCTTCAAATAAATGTTTTCATACATTTAAAGCAATAAGGCTAATCCCCGCTTAAAACTCATGCAGATATACAACATTGGTTAATTCGTTGTAGTTCTATAAATAAAACAAAAGGCAACAACACCAAGTTTCATTGAAACCGCCTTACCAACGCATAACTTTACCACATGATTCTATACGAAGTATGGACTGTGAATAAAGAAAAATGTGCAAAGAAGGCAATTGGGATAATGTTGACAACAAATAAGGTATGACGTGGCTTAAAGCGTTTGTAACATTTCAACCATCGTAGGAGTGCGGGTTCAAAACCCACTCCCGGGAGAAAACGCTTTGACGAGATTTGCAAGGTATACTCGAAACAGCTGTCGCCTTGTCCGTTCTGATGTCACGTTGTTTAAACTTTTCCCAAATCTTAATGATTAAATTATAAGATAAAAAATGCTTCAAATAAATATTTTCATACATTTAAAGCAATAAGGGTAATCCCCGCTTAAAACTCATACAAATAGACAACACTGGTTTATTCGTTTTAGTTCTATAAATAGAACAAAAAGCAACAACACCAAGTTTCTTTGAAACCGCCTTACCAACGCATAACTTTACCACACTGTTACGAAGTATGGACTGTGAGTAAAGAAAAATATGCAAAGAAAGCAATTGGGATAAGGTTTACAACAACTAAGGCATGACATGGCTGAATGCGTTTGTAACATTTCAACCATCGTAGGAGTGCGAGTTCAAATCCCACTCCCGGGAGAAAACGCTTTGAAGAGATTTACAAGGTATAATCGAAACAGCTGTCGCCTTGTCCGTTATGATGTCACGTTGTTTAAACCTTTCCCAAATCTTAATGATTAAATTATAAAATAAAAAAATGCTTCAAATAAATGTTTTCATACATTTAAAGCAATAAGGGTAATCCCCGCTTAAAACTCATACAAATAGAGAACACTGGTTAATTCGTTGTAGTTCTGTAAATAAAACAAAAGGCAACAACACCAAGTTTCATTGAAACCGCCTTACCAACGCATAACTTTACCACATGATTCTATACGAAGTATGGACTGTGAATAAAGAAAAATGTCCAAAGAAGGCAATTGGGATAATGTTTACAACAAATAAGGTATGACGTGGCTTAAAGCGTTTGTAACATTTCAACCATCGTAGGAGTGCGAGTTCAAATCCCACTCCCGGGAGAAAAGGCTTTGAAGAGATTTACAAGGTATAATCTAAACAGCTGCGCCTTGTCCGTCCTGATGACAGGTTGTTTAAATTATTCCCAAATCATTAAATATATTATACAAATAAAAATTGCTTCAAATAAATGTTTTCATACATTTAAAGCAATAAGGCTAATCCCTGTCACTTTGTTTAGATTTTTCCCAAATCATTAAATAAATTATAAAATTAAAAATTGCTTCAAATAAATGTTTTCATATATTTAAAGCAAAAAGAGTAATCCCCGCTTAAAACTCATACAAATAGACACCATTGATTAATTCGTTGTAGTTCTATAAATAGCTCAAAAAGCAACAACACCTAATTTCTTTGAAACCGCCTTACCAGCGCCTAACTTTACCACATGATTCTATACGTAGTATGGACTGTCAGTAAAGAAAAATATGCAAAGAAGGCAATTGGAATAAGGTTTACAACAACTAAGGCATGACGTGGCTTAAAGCGTTTGGAACATTTCAACCATCGTAGGAGTGCGGGTTCAAATCCCACTCCCGGGAGAAAAGGCTTTGAAGAGATTTACAAGGTATAATCGAAACTGCTGCGCCTTGTCCGTCCTGATGACAGGTTGTTTAAATTATTCCCAAATCATTAAATATATTATAAAATTAAAAATTGCTTTAAATAAATGTTTTCATACATTTAAAGCAATAAGGCTAATCCCCGCTTAAAACTCATGCAGATATACAACATTGGTTAATTCGTTGTAGTTCTATAAATAAAACAAAAGGCAACAACACCAAGTTTCATTGAAACCGCCTTACCAGAACCTAACTTTACCACATGATTCTATACGTAGTATGGACTGTCAGTAAAGAAAAATATGCAAAGAAGGCAATTGGAATAAGGTTTACAACAACTAAGGCATGACGTGGCTGAATGCGTTTGTAACACTTCAACCATCGTAGGAGTGCCGGTTCAAATCCCTTTAACGGTAGAAAAGGCTTTGAAGAAATTAACAAGGTATAATCGAAACAGCTGTCGCCTTGTCCGTCCTGATGTCACGTTGTTTAAATTTTTCCCAAATCATTAAAGAAACCTTTACTGGCGGCATATTGCGATGGTACCATTTCGAAAACCGCCACGTAATCATAATCAGGCAATTTCGTAATGTTATCAAAGGTTTCACCGACATTCTAGCCGCGAATCACACGGCGAAACTGCAGTTGCCTTCACCACTAGGCTATCCTGCTTTTATTTATTTCCTTGCTTAATTCAGTTTATCTCATTTCTACACTAACAACGCAAATGAGACATTTTGTCTCTATATAAATTTGTTTATTATGTAAATTTTTTTTTGTAATAAAGTTCCTTTTTCCTTGCGAATGAGAAGCTTTGTAAACTCGGGCTCAGTTTTACGTATATATGTTTGTTTGTTTAATGGTGTAATCAATTTATACTTATTATTTAAGAATTCATGAGCTTAACACCGGCTTATAATAATTGAATATTCAATTATTATGTTTTTCTAAGAGAAACTGAAAAGAAAGAAAGAAACATTTACTAGCATATTGCGATGGTACCATTTCGAAAACCACCGCGTAATCATCATCAGGCAATTTCGTAATTGTATTCAAAAGTTTCACCGATATTCGAACCGTGTGGTGTGGTCAATTTATGCTTATTATTTAAGAATTCATGAGCTTAACACCGGCTTATAATAATTGAATATTCAATTATTATGTTTTTCTAAGAGAAACTGAAAAGAAAGAAAGAAACATTTACTAGCATATTGCGATGGTACCATTTCGAAAACCACCGCGTAATCTTCATCAGGCAATTTCGTAATTGTATTCAAAAGTTTCACCGATATTCGAACCGCGAATCTCACGGCGAACTAGCAGTTGCTTTAACCACTAGGCTCTCCTGCTTGTATTTGTTTCCCAGCCTAATTCAGTTTATCTCATTTCTACACTAACAACACAATTGGGACATTCTGTCTCTATATTAATTTGTTTGTTATGTAAATTTGTTTTTGTAAAGTTTCTTTATCGTTGCGAATGAGAAGCTTTGTAAACTCGGTCTCAGTTTTAAATATTTATGTTTGTTTGTTTAATGGTGGGTTAGGTTAGGTTGAACTGGCCGGTCCATGAGGACCTCACATAGACTGATTGAGTCCGTAGTGTTACCAGAAGTTTATTTTAACCACCAAACTGAATAACCCTATCAAAAACCAGGACCTATATTATAAAATAACTTCGTCTTCATGGCAAATACTAGAAGCTTCCTATGACTAAGCCACTTTCTGCTTCTAGATCTGACAGCTGTATCACTCCTAATAGCTGAAACCTTAGCCTGGCAAGTGCAGGACACGAGCACAGAACGTGCTCGATCGTTTCCTCCTCCAACCCGCACTTCCTACATCTGCTTTCACTGACCAAGCCTAATTTAAAGGCATGTGACGCCAGAAGGCAGTGTCCAGTCAGAATACCCGTCATGAGTCTACAGTCCTATCTTCTTAATGATAGAAGCAACTGTGTTAGTCTAAGATTATAAGACCTACACATAATCTTCGAAACTTTACAGCCCCGCGCTTGAACCCACGCCTTTCCCGCTTGGTCAATCATGTGCACCTCTCGCCTTCGCTTAATCTCGCCCAATTTAATTGAGACGTCTACGGAGCAAGCTTCAAAAGGTGCGCCCTTTTTAGCTAGTTCGTCCGCTTTTTCATTCCCATCTATTCCTATTTGCCCAATATAGATGTATTCTACTCCCCGTCCCGATTCTCTCCAGAGACTGCTTACACTCTAACACGCATTTAGAAGCTGTGCTATGCGAGATTATTGCCTTAATTGCTTTTTGACGGTCAATATAAAAGTTAACACGGTTGCAGCTTAAGCTATTCTCTTCCAGGGTTTCTACTGCTTTGGTTACGGCTAATATTTCCGCTTGGAAAAGCTACAGTAATCCGGCAGCCTGTGGGACCTCCTTATTTCCGGATCAGCGCAGTATACCGCAGACCCTACTCCTTCCACTACTTTGGAACCATCGGTGTACACATGTATCGCCTCGCCCGCCATTTGCGCACCTTTGCGCCAACCGTCCACCTCCATTGTGGCCTTAAGATCTACCTCGAAGCGCAGATAGGGAATCAGGTAGTCTGTTCGTCTTGTGATTGATGACGGTATACTTCTATGGCCATATGGTCGGCGCTCAAGCTGCCCCGAAGCACCGAACCTGGTCGCGGTCGTTAATGCTTTGTTCTTTGCTACCAGGTCTAAAGGCGGAATGTGCAGAATGGCATACAATGCAGCCGTGGGGGTTGCTTTCAGAGCTCCCGCAATGCTAAGCATCGATAGTCTGCATACCCCCTCTAATTTTTTGAGGTATGTTGTTTTTTGTGTGGCTTTCCACCAAACAAGAACTCCATAGTATAGAATAGGGCTTACAATCGCTGTAAAAACCCAATGAGAAAGGAAGGGCGATAGGCCTCACGTACACCCCAGCATTCTTTTACATGCATAGAGTGCCGTTGAGGCCTTCTCCACCCTCTCCCCCACGTTGAGCTTCCATGACAGCTTACAGTCTAATATGATTTCTAGATATTTTGTGCAAGGTTTCTCCTGTAAGGTCACCCCTCCTAACTTAGGCCTGGTCTAATTTGGGACCTTGTACCACTTTGTTAACAAAACCATATCCGTCTTCTCCGCATTGACTTTCAGCCCGACATTAGATGCCCAGGTATGAATATCCCGAAGCGCCCGATCCATCAAAGAACTAATAGTTGGAAGGCACTTTCCACTTATGACACTTGCAACGTCATCTGCGTAAGCCGTAAGTTTACGGGTACCTCATCGAATTGCCTGAGCAGTTGGTTGATGACCAGCGTCCACAACAGAGGTGATAGCACCCCTCCCTGCGGCGTGCCCCTGTCCGCTGATTTCGTGGCCTTATACAATCCCCATTGCGATGTAATCTGTCTGCAATTTAACATGCAGCCGATCCATCTGATTAAGGCAGGATGTACTTTAATGTAATTAAGACCATCCATAATCGCCCATTTTGCAACATTATTGAAAGCCCCGGCAATTTCCAAGAAGACTCCTTGAGCATACTCCTTATATTCCAGGGATTTCTCTATGCTTATTACCACCCTATGCAATACGGTGTCTACCGTCTTGCCTTTGTTGTACGCATGCTGTGTTGTGGAGAGCAGCTTTTCATCCACGTTGGACTTTATGTACACATCTATCAGCCTCTCAAAGATTTTGAGCAGAAATGATATTAAGCTAATGGGTCTATAGTCTATGGGATACACGTGACCGATCTTCCCCGCCTTTGGTAGAAAAGCTACACGAGCAGTTCTCCAAGAGTATGGTACATGATTCAGTCTTGTACACCCATCGAATATTATTTTAAGCCATTCCACGACCGCCGTACTTGAGACTTGTAGCATGGCAGGGAATATACCATCTGGGCCCGGCGATTTAAACTTAGAAAACCTCTTCACTACCCACTCGATCTTGGTATCATCACCAAGCCCGGCACTACTAGCTCCGTGATCGAAGTGGGAGTGATGTCTGCTGGCTCTTCTAAACCGCCTCCCGATGGGAAATGTGTATCGAGAAGTACCTCAAGGGATTCCTCACTATTACGTGACCATTCCCCGTTCTCTTTCTTTATTAGTCCCTGGACTATGTTTCCCTTTGCTAAGACTTTTTTCAACCATGCTGTTTCGCTGGAGCACTCTATGTCCGTACAGAAACTTTTCCATGAGTTTCTCTTCTCCCTGATAATTCCACGCTTATAGATCCTCAATAGATCCCTGTAATCCTCTCGACACGCTTCGCTTTCCGCCGACTTTGCGACCTTAAACATTCCTTTTACCTGTCTTCTTAGAATACTCAGCTCATCGCTCCACCATGGCGGCTTTGCTTTTCCTCTGAATCTTCTTAGAGAGCAAGCTTTGTTATACGCAGTCATAAGCGTCCTTGTTAGGAATTCATTCGACTCCTCCAGTTCCTCTACATTAGCAACCTCTTTGGGTTGTCCCAGTTTTTTTCTACATGTTTCTGGAATTTAGTCCACTTCGCTGACCTAGGGTTTCTACGGTTCCTCCATTCTCTACCCTCTTTAGGGGGATGCTGAAGCTGATATACGCATTGTCGGAGAAGGATGGTCTATCAAGAACCATCCAATCATACCTTGATATATCACGCTCGGAGCTCAATGTAATATCCAGAACATTGCTGGATGTTGGACCAAAGTACGTAGGGACATTTCCCCTGTTGGCTATATGCAAATTGGTTTGCAGGATGTAACAAAATAGAGATTCGCCTCTTTCGTTCGTATATGCTCCTCCCCACGCATTGTGGTGCACATTTGCATCTGCGCCTATGTCCAACCGCCCTTTGCGCCCTTACTCCTGTACTAGCCTTTTGCACTCCATCGGTGGAACCTCCGCAGCATGGGCCATGTAGCAGGACGCCAGGATAAATGTCTGCTTATTCTTTTGCTCAACGCCCACCGCTACGAGATCATCAGTGGTGTAATAAGGAAGCATATATGAATGCAGCTGTTTCCTTACCATTTCTACAGCTGGCACCCATCCTTCCGTTTGCACGTGGTAAACGCCAAACCCGCGCGCGCTAAGTCCAGAAAGTTTTCCTCCCGATTAGAGCCACGGCTCCTGGATCAGCGCCACGTCAAACGAACCCTCCTCAAGTGTTAGGAGGAGTTCGCTCGATGCCACTTTACTATGTAGGAGTTTCATCTGTAGGACTCGCAGCACCATTGGGCTATTTGTCCCCCTCCAGCACCTTCGTCTTGATATCGTCGTCCTCCCCTTGCCCTTTTGGTTTATAGTATTCGAGGCCACCTTCAGCCTCTCGTGACTGTTGTGCCGGGTGTTCCTCTGTGCGAGTCACAGCACCATTTAGCGGTTGGTCCTATCTTAGCACGTTCGTGGTGACGTCGGGGACCTCCACCTGTCTTTTTTCCCTTAGGCTTTTGAGGTCCTTTTCGACTTCGCCCACCTCTAGCGTGTTAGGGTTTTTATCCTCGGGACTTCTTTTCATGAGTCGCATGTAAATTTTGCCAGTTCCAAAGAAAAATTTGCCAAGCTGCTTGTACAAAATATCCTCCGCCTGCTTGTTTATTTGGAAGATGTAGAACTGACCATCCTCGGTAGGCCGAGATACAGTAAGTACATTCCAATCCTGTGTTGGTATGTTCGGATTCTGTTTTCTGCAGAAGTCGCAGTGTATCCTCCGGCTTCATCACGCATGGTATCCATACCTTACCTTTTGGTACTGTGGGGATTTGCACTTTATCCACCACCTCAAACCGCGCGTTCGTGCCTTGCCTTTGGAGGTTTGGAACCACTTCCTCCAGCCACCGCAATGTTGTCGCACGCTATCATCTTCACACCATTATACCATCCCCCCCAATCAAAGGGGCTTACTTGGTTGTTATGGTGTGTTCAATTTGTACGTAGATTTCTTTTTGTAAAGTTTCTTTTTCGTTGCGAATGAGAAGCTTTGTAAACTTGGGCTCAGTTTTAAATACTTATGTTTGTTTGTTTAATGGTGTGTTCAATTTATAATTATTATTTAAGAACCAATGAGCTTAACACCGGCTTATAATAATTGAATATTCAATTATTATGTTTTTCTGAGAGAAACTGAAAAGAAAGAAAAATTGACTGGCATATAGCGATGGTACCATTTCGAAAACTGCCACATAATCATCATCAGTCAATTTCGTAATGTTATCAAAGGTTTCACCGAGAAACACACGGCGAAACTGCAGTTGCCTTAACTACTAGGTTATCCTGCTTGTATTTGTTTCCTTGCTAAATTCAGTTTATCTCATTTCTACACTAACAACACAACTGAGACATTCTGTCTCTATATGATAACATTACGAAATTGCCTGATGATGATTACGTGGCGGGTTTCGAAATGGTACCATCGCAGTATGCCAGTAAATATTTCTTTCTTTCTTTTTAGTTTCTCTTAGTAAAATATAATAATTGAATATTCAGTTATTATAAGCCGGTGTTAAGCTCATGAACTCTTAAATAATAAAAACAACACAAAAAAAAACACAAAAAAAAAAGACTCAATATTTTTAAACTCTAATTAATTATTACAATCAATTTTAAAAAATCTCAAAAGATATCTTAAAGTAATTTTGTTTGACATATTTTCCAAATATCAATTCTTTCATATTGAAATTAAAATCATATAAAAACTCAATATTAAACACATTAACATGACACGAATCATTGACAATTTCATATCACCCTCAAACGAATTAAGGAATCAACTTTTCTTTCCTTACCAAAAACTTGGACATACATAATGCATAGTACAATTATGTATTGAACATATATCCTGAGTAATACAAGTTTTTAATTTTTGAGTGATTGTGCACACAATGTTGCAATCTACTATCATTCAACCTCATTCTAGGTTCTTCAAACGCATCATTATGATTGACAATATTTCACAAAGAGCTATGAAGAGATTTTTAACCTCGACAACATACCATAGCAATAACACAACCTAATATTAATATACATAAAAATGTTAATAAAATAAGCAAATAATAACAACATCTAAACTATCAAGTACATCGAATCATTAAAAGATTGGGTACTTACATTAATACCAACATACACAAAAATACAGTTCCAAATTTTATATTATATATACCACAAAAACTCAAACATCTTTTTAATTACAACAAAAACTTATAATAATCAATATACAATATAAATTAACCTTAAAATTAAAAACAACCATTTATTCGTTTCACTCGAGGGGGAGTAAATTTCGGGTTATATACTTTATTTAAATATACTATATTTTTTGAATTACTTTATTTTGAATATTATTTTAAAAAGAATATTTTCTTGTCAGTGTTTATACATTTTCAATGTGAATATTAATATTTAAAAATTTAAATAAATATAAAATAAAATGTTTATAAATAAATTAGTTGATGATTTAATAGTGTGTAATCTATAGGCGACCAATTAGTTCGGCAAAAAGAGGATAAATTTCGTTCAAAGCAAGTTTTCGTGTTAATATAATTTCTCGGAATATATACTAAACTTTTTTGGAATCAATATAAGACCACGCTCCCATCACGACATAATAAAAACAAGCAGTAAACGCAAAAAAAATATTTTCAAAAAACTTTGCAAGAAAATTCTCTTTGGTGCAATTCACTTGAATTCATCTCATATGAAGCTTTGATAAAAAAAATTCAACTTTACTGTAGCAATAATCATACAATCCCTCGTCTTTAGTTACTCCCTCTCCGAATCCTAAAGCAGTACACATGTGGTCTAAAACGGCTTTATTCTTTTGCTTTGGCCACGTTCTGCAACCCACACCTCATACAACTCCCACTTTGTTATCGTCAGTATATCAAAACCTGGACCTACGGGGGTCAAGAATCATTTGAGTTATATGCAGTAATATTGAATTATAGTGTAAATTCAATAATTATTGTGGTTCAGCGTGGTTCAAACTTTTGGCAGGCTTTTATTTTCATGGTTTTATATATTTTCAGCACAAAAATGACACACATTAAAAAACTCATAATTTAGTAAAAAAATACTCAACCAAAAAGCTTTTGAACACTTCCAAATTAATTTACTTACGCGTAGATTTGAAATAACAAAAAAAAATTACAGGTTTTGTTTTACCATAAAGTTTTATTTAATTTTAAACCACGCGTTATTTCACTTCTGTAAATTGCACCATTTAGCGCGTCATCAACAACTGACAGTTTGACAGCAGATTATGCAGTGAAGAAGAATAATTATAAGAAACAAGCAGAACCCGTAGACGTTTTTCTTCCCTAACCTTAGTCTATCTGCATATCTCTTAAGAAGTTTTTAACTCTTATCTCACCACCACCCAGTTCTAGCCCCCGTCCCAATCCCAGTCACAGTCACAATCCCAGTTGCAGTTCTAGTTCCAGTCCCAATTCCACTTCCTGGTCCATTTACTGGAAAAAAGTTTCGTAAATACTAATCTAGGCAAAGGTCTACCAATATACCAAATTTTTGGCAAATCAAACGTTTATCAGAATTCGGTTGAATAGATTGGTCCCTGGTCCACTTCCCGAAAAAAAAGAGTCGTAATTCCTAATCTAGGCAAAGGGCTACCTATATACCAAATTTCATGCAAATCGAACTATGAACAGAACTTGTTCGAATATATCTGTCCCTGGCCCGAAGTGTCGTGAATACGAATCTAGGCAAGGGCTACCTATATACGAACTTTCAGGCAATTCGAACGAATCCCCGCTCCACTTTACGGGAAAAAGTTCCGTTAATACTAATCTAAGCAAAGGTCTAGATATATTACTAAATTTCAGGCAAATCGAACCGTGAATAGAAATCGTTCGAATGGATCGGTCTCTGGCCCACTTCTGAAAAAGAATTTTTCTCTCCGAAAAAAGAAATAAATCGGTCGAAGCGTTCTCGGGTTTTGCGCTTAGCAGCGACTAATTTTTAGATTATGGACTAATAGAACTGGTAGACCTTGTTCTACCCTAACTTTGATCTATCTGCAAAACTTTTAGGAAGTTTTTATTCTTACTCTTCTTCCCTCTCTCACCCAATTTGCTCTATCCTTTTATTACTCCTCCCTCTGCCTTTTTCTCTTTCTGGGCCTCTTTCTCCCCCTCAGCTTTTCCCGCCCTTCCTTTCTCTCTACCGCCCTCTCCTTACTCCTCCGCTCCATCTATCTCTTTGTATATCTTCATCTAACTCGATCTGTTTCTCAGTTTCTTTTCTTTCTTTCCTTTCCTTTTTTTCCTTTCCTCTTCTTTACTTCCCTTTCTTTTCTTTCCTTTCAGAAAAGCTCACTGAACATCTTTGCAAATATTTTGATAAATGTACGTGCTAATTTAAACTTTATTTATGAAGATATTGATCACTTGTAAACAATCCGATCGGCCTATTTATTTCTGTTTAAAAGATAACACTTTTGTTATGATAATACTAATTCGCTATGAGCACAGCTTACACAAATTACGGACAAATTTCAATACGAAAACTCATGAAAAAACACATTTAGGGCTGCCATGAAAAAATATAAAAAATTAATACTCAGTCATTTTGCCTTTACGATCAGCATACAAATTAGCATAAAAAATATATTGGAGAATTAAGTCCCGTTTTTCACAGACATTAGGTTATACATACAAATATACCAAAAAATATAATTTTTGTTTATAATTTGTAACGAAAGAGTATTTTTCAATAGATGTATGCACACAAAAAGTTATTCGTAAATATGCCATCATTCGTAGATACTACTTTATTGCTTGAGTCTAAGGAAAAATTTAAACAAAATAAATTGTTAACATGAAACCACTAAAACATTCTGCGCATGAGCGTTTGTTTGCAAAATATCTTTTTGCAAATGATCAAATAAACAATAGCTCCATCCGGTGTTGCTACTCTGCTTTTTCAGCGACAAATAAAGCCGAATAAAGACAATAGAGGATAATAGTACGTGTGAAGTGGCGCCAATAATTATTCAACTAAATGGTGGCCGCTGACAGGGGTCCCCGGAATTCAAACTGTGGCTGTGTGAGTAAAACTAAAAACATGTTATTGGTAGTGGTTTAGTCGTTGATGAAAAATCAATGAGGTGGTACGCATGCACGCATTTTTGTTAACACACAAAATGTAATGAAAAAGCGGATGAACTAGCTAAAAAGGGCGCATCCCTTGAAGCTTGCTCCGTAGACGTCCCAATTAGACTGGGCGAAATTAAGCGAAGGCGAGAGTTGCTTCTATTATTAAAAAGAGAGGACTGTACACTCATGACGGGTATTCTGACTGGACACTGCCTGCTGGCGTCACATGCCTTTAAATTAGGCAGTGCGGGCTGGAGGAGGAAATGATCGAGCACGTTCTGTGCTCTTGCCCTGCGCTTGCCAGGCTAAGACTTCAGCTATTAAGAGTGATACAGCTGTCAGATCTAGAAGCGGGAAGTGGCTTAAATCCTAGGAAGCTTCTAGTATTTGCCAAGAGGATGGAGTTATTTTATAACTTAGGTCCTTGTTTTTGATACGGTTTTTCAGTTTGGTCGTTAAAACAAACTTCTGGTACACTATGGACTTTTAAGTCTACGTGAGGTCCTCATGGACCGGCCAGCTCAACCTAACCTAACTACCAATAAGATTTTAGTTTTACTCAAACAGCCACATTTGAATTTCGGGGACCCCTGATGTATTTTCATTTTATATCAGCTTGACATATTCGTGTATGTATGTACATATTTATGCGTATTGCCAAGTTAATGGGACATAAATGGTTAAGATGCATACATCTATTGAAAAATACTCTTTCGATACAAATTATAAACAAAAATTATATTTTATAATAATTTGGGAAAAATTTAAACAACGTGACATCAGGACGGACAAGGCGACAGCTGTTTCGATTATACCTTGTAAATCTCTTCTTCTCTTCGTATGCAATTATGTGTTAAAGATATGCTTGGTACGGCGGTTTTCAAAGAAACTTTGGTTTTTGTTGCTGTTTTCGTTCTATTTATAGAACTACAACGAATTAACCAATTTTGTCTATTTGTATGATTTAATAATCGGGGATTGCCCATATTGCTTTTTCAAATGTATGAAAACATTATTTGAAGCAATTTTTTAATTTTATAATTTATTTAATAATTTGGGAAAAATTTAAACAACGTGACATCAGGACGGATAAGGCGACAGCTGTTTCGATTATACCTTGTAAATCTCTTCAAAGCCTTTTCTCCCGGGAGTGGGAGTCGAACTCGCTTCAAATAAATGTTTTCATACATTTGAAAAAGCAATATGGGCAATCCCCGATTATTAAATCATACAAACAGACAAAATTGGTTAATTCGTTGTAGTTCTATAAATAGAACGAAAACAGCAACAAAAACCAAAGTTTCTTTGAAAACCGGCGTACCAAGCATATCTTTAACACATAATTGCATACGAAGTATGCAATGTGTAAAAGATTAAAATATGCAAAAAGAAGGCAATTGGGAAGAACTTTACAACAGGCATGACGTAGCTGAATGCGTTTACAACCATTTCAACTATCGTAGGAGTGCGAGTTCGACTCCCACTCCCGGGAGAAAAGGCTTTGAAGAGATTTACAAGGTATAATCGAAACAGCTGTCGCCTTGTCCGTCCTGATGTCACGTTGTTTAAATTTTTCCCAAATTATTAAATAAATTATAAAATTAAAAAATTGCTTCAAATAAATGTTTTCATACATTTGAAAAAGCAATATGGGCAATCCCCGATTATTAAATCATACAAACAGACAAAATTGGTTAATTCGTTGTAGTTCTATAAATAGAACGAAAACAGCAACAAAAACCAAAGTTTCTTTGAAAACCGCCGTACCAAGCATATCTTTAACACATAATTGCATACGAAGTATGCAATGTGTAAAAGATTAAAATATGCAAAAAGAAGGCAATTGGGAAGAACTTTACAACAGGCATGACGTAGCTGAATGCGTTTACAACCATTTCAACTATCGTAGGAGTGCGAGTTCGACTCCCACTCCCGGGAGAAAAGGCTTTGAAGAGATTTACAAGGTATAATCGAAACAGCTGTCGCCTTGTCCGTCCTGATGTCACGTTGTTTAAATTTTTCCCAAATTATTAAATAAATTATAAAATTAAAAAATTGCTTCAAATAAATGTTTTCATACATTTGAAAAAGCAATATGGGCAATACCCGATTATTAAATCATAAAAATTATATTCTTTGGTATATTTGTATGTATATGCTTATCTCTAAGCACTAAGGAGACTTAATTCTCCAATATATTGTTCATGCTAATTTGTATGCTGATCAAATGACTGAGTATTAATTTTTTATATTTTTTCATGGCAACCCTAAATGTGTTTTTTCATAAATTTTCTTATCGAAATTTGTTCGTAATTTGTGTAAGCTATGCTCATAGCACATTGGCATTCGTGGTGTGCAGACGTGTTTTTGACTTGCTCGCTTTGTTTTTCGTTTTTGTTTTTGATTTGTATTTTGTTTTCAGGTTTTTGGTCTCACCTTAATTATGGATGACTTTTGCGGAAAAATGATAAGGGTTTTCGTCGTACTGACAATACAAATGTGCCGTGTAGCGACTTTTGTAAAAAGCGCGTTCTGTGAGGGCGCCATCACTGAATATGACGTCAAACTGATAAAAACAAATTATCATATATGCTACATGTGTGCGAAGTGTGTAAATGCGCCAGTTAAGATTGCTAAGGCATTTGACGCCATCCTTGCTTCGCAAAAACTGGGGCTGGAAGCCATAAGGACTGCTTTTGAGGTAAAATTCAGGGATTTGTTTACCCAAATAAATGGTATAAAAAACTTAATTTTTTGTAACCAAACACCTGTTAACATAAAGGAAAACAATAGCAACAAAAACATAGCGAAGGAAAAAGCAAATTCAAATAAACGTAGTGCTAAAAATAAAAACAATAAGAATAAGCGATATAGTATTGGTGTATTGGCTGCCGAAATTGATCCGCTCAAAGCTACAGTGCCGCCAAAAAACACGATCCTAAGCCTCCATATGTGCTGGATCTATGCACTCTCTCGCCGTTGCCTTCTGACTCACATTCGCAGTGCACGGTTCCCCACTCAACTCTCTTCAACATGGTCTAAAGCTACATATAGCTGATAATGCATCGGCTAAATTAACACTTACACCCCTCTCTGTGCCTATCACACCTTCTTTTTCATCAATTGCTTTGTCACCGTCCGCTGTCTCCAGTGATGCCAGACTGTCTATTGTTGAAATTTCTGGCGCCGTTAATTCTAACAATTTCACCGCCGCTGATATTGCACATACTGTCGCCCCAAATGCAAGCACCTCTTATGCTGTAAATGCTGTAAATACCAATGATAAGCCCCATATCGCTAATATTGTGTCTGGTGATAATATTATGTTAATACTGGAGTGCAACCTGAGCCCCCCAGAGAGGTGACTGCTGTGCCGCTCGTAGATCGATCTTTGTATCACGGCTTCACGCATCGTTGACGGAAGATGACATAATTAACTATATTTTATCTAAGCTTATTTTAGACCTATGAAATTAAGTGTTTACAAATTTAATTTTAAGTATGAAAGTGACATCTCGTCTTTTAAAATATCAGTGCCTGATGCATATTTTGATAAAATTCTTGAACAGTCTTTTTGGCCGATACATTCGTTGGTTCATTTGTTCACGAAAAAGGCAAATGTGAGAAATTCAAAAATTTTTCCGGACTCGGCCAGAATATCACAGACGTAAATCGGTTTGTCTGATATATCTATTCATTTTCAGAATGTTCATAGCTTACGATCCAAATTGAGTTCTTTATTTCTATACAGTTTTTCGTTCACAGCGCAAGTTACAGTCTTTGCTGAGACCTGGCTTAAAGAAGACAATTATAATTCAGAGATTTTCTCGAATAATTATGTCGTGTATAGGCGCGATCGCGTGTCTAAAGCGGGTGGTGTCCTTATAGCCGTGAATTCTATCCTACCATCGGAGTTACTGTTGTTGGACAACGGCTTTGACATTGAATTTATAGCAGTAAAGATCTCTTTACATGGTTTCAATCTATTTATTTGCTGCTGCTATATACCGCCACGTTCGGATATGCACGTTTATACTCAACACAGCTCATCTATATGTAGTGTTCACTCAGTTGCGAGATAGAGACCGCCTGGTGGTGCTTGGTGACTTCAATTTGCCTACAGTAAATTGGATTAGTAACAGCGAATTAAACTTTTTGACGTTCACTACTCAGCACGATTTTTGTAAAAGCCTGCTTGATTCACATTTACTACAATTAAACAATATACTAAATTGCAAAAATAAAATGCTGGATTTATTATGTGCGGATGACCCTGTGGGTATTGCCCTCAAACGAATTCCTCCTTCATCACTTCCAGAGGATCATCTACCTACATCCTACACTTGAGATAATGCTTGATTATGCTCAGGCTGTGTTGTTTGATGCAGCAAAAGGAAAATCTAGTTTTCGATCAAGATGTTTTTATAAGGCAAATTTTAATAAGCTGAATTATCTTATTTCTATCCATGAATGGTCGGATCTTTACGCTTGTAATGATATCGATTCAGCAACTTATATTTTTTACAGTTCTCTCGATGGCTTCTCGATTGATGTGTGCCTCTTCGCCATGACAGTACGAAAATGGGAAAACCGCCGTGGTTCTCAAGACATGTTGTGAGACTATATAATATTAAATCTAGACTATACAAACGATTTAAAATATCAGGATCATGTTCCGATTTTTCTAGATATTTAGTTGCTAGATCAAACTTTCATCGTCTTAATCAACAGTGCAATAAATATTACTTTAACCGGTGTAAGCTTAAATTTTTTAGCACCCCGAAACAGTTTTTTGTCAATTCGAAGAGAAAAACTTCAGGATTTCCACCTGCTTTTGCCTATGGATGTAAGGATGCAAGCTCTGATGTTGATGTCGCCAACTTATTTGCAGAATTTTTAAGTGGACCTATTCATCTGAACTTTTTCAATCAGATCTCTATCCGTACACCTTAGACAGTATATTCTAGATCCTGTCATAGTTATAGATATTGTTCTCAAAAGTCTTCTTGAGTTGAAACCGAACTTTTCTACGAGTCCAGATGGTGTTCCTAGTTGTGTGCTAAAGTTCTGCGCTGTCAATTTATCCAAGCCGATCCTTAAATTATTTACACTATCTCTAGAATCTTCTCTATTCCCTTCAATTTGGAAGCAATCAATTATTATTCCCTTACATAAGAAAGATAGTAGGTCCAAGATTGAGAACTACAGGGGCATAGCTAAACTTTCGGCTATGCCAAAAATGTTTGAAAAAATCATCACCTGCCAAATTCAATATATATACCCAGCCAACATAGTTTTGTGCGTAGAAGATCAACAACAACCAACTTGTTTGAGTTCACTTCTCTAGATATGGATGGATTCTTATCCAATAAGCAAACCGATGTTATTTATACCGACTTCAGCAAAGCATTTGACGCTGTTAAACATGAGCTTTTAACTTATAAACTTGTCTTACTGGGCTTTCCGAAGGATTTATTACTTTGGCTTCGCAGTTATCTTGTAAATAGAACTAAGCGAGTTATGTTCTGAGTTGATAGAAGTAACTTCTGGTGTGCCTCAGGGTAGCCATTTGGGTCCATTTCTTTTTACACTCTTCATAAATGACTTACCTAAGGTTATTTCTTATTCCCGAGCTCTAATGTATGCAGACGATGTAAAGCTATGCTAAACATACTTGCTTGTGACTCTTCTCGTTTGGATCTACTTCAGGCCGATATAGACTCATTTAAATTATGGTGTACAGTAAATCTGCCAGTTTTGAACAGCTGCAAATGTAAACTAATGACATTTCATAGAGTCTACCCAGTTTTAAAGTCCTATATGCTAGATGGTGCTCCCTTGGAGCTATATCTGTAGTATGTGACCTAGGTGTTCTATTTGATGCGAAACTGAACTTTAACATGCATAACTCATCTATCATAAACAAAACATCGGGTGTACTTGGATTTATTAAAAGACGGGCTAAAGAATTTGACGATCCTTATCTAATCAAAACCCTTTACACATCATTGGTACACCCAATACTAGAGTATTGTTCCTGTATTTGGTCTCCGGGATATAAAAATCATACAGATCGAATTGAATCGGTACAGAAGCAGTTTCTAATCTTCGCATTACGTGGTCTTAACTGGGAATCAAATTCTCATCTGCCGTCTTATAGAAATAGACTTCTTCTTATTAGTTTACCAAATTTACAGAATAGAAGAACATTCCTCGGGGTAATGTTCCTTCATAAACTGATTATCGGAGAGATAGACTCTACTGACCTTGTGAGCAGACTAAATTTTTCTGTTCGTGCGAGAACTTCGAGACACTATGTTCTCTTTTATTTACCCATTCTTTGGCGAAATTTTGCAAATTTAGCCCTCTTCGCAATTGGTGCTCGCGCTATTATGAATTGTACAAGTGTATTAATTGTGAGTATTTGGTTGCTGCTATCCGTAAGGAAACACTCTCACGTCTGGCATGACATTTTTCAAATATTTTTAATAAGATGTCAATTTTTATTTCAATATTAATCTTGATTTAGATATTGATTAAAATTAAGATTTAACTTAATTAATTTTATTGTTTATAATTTTGTTTTATTTAAAATTTGGTTTTTACACATGTTTTTTTCTTATTATTTGTACTTTATCTTGTATCCAGTAGTCGACCGCTTTGTTGTTATTTATTTATTTATTTATAATTTTTTTTTAAGTTAAATTTGTTTATCAAAGCTTCATATGAGATGGATTCAAGTGAATAACACCAAAGAGAATTTTCTTGCAAAGTTTTTTGAAAATAATTTTTTTGCGTTTATTGCTTGTTTTTATTATGTCGTAATGGGAGCGTGGTCTTATACTGATTCCAAAAAAGTTTAGTATATATCCCGAAAAATTATATTACCATGAAAACTTGCTTTGAACGAAATTTATTCTCTTTTTGCCGAACTAATTGGTCGCCTATAGATTACACACTATTAAATCATCAACTAATTTATTTATAAAAATTTTTAAAATATTTTTATTTGCCTTCAAATATTATAATTTACTAAATTTTGATGAGCTCAAGGCAGTTTAAAAAATTGAAACACAGTTTAAATGTTTGTGTTTCTATTTTATTTTTATTTGGTCGATATTTCGATCTCATTCTGGGATCATTTTCAGGAACTGTGAACAAAAATATTTCGATCTCATTCTGAGATCATTTTCAGGAACTGTGAACAAAAACAACAATTAGTTGTTTACATGTTAACTAATTATTGTTTTTGTTAACAGTTCCTGAAGATGATCTCAGAATGAGATCGAAATATCGACCAAATAAAAATATAATTAGAATAAAAATTTTATTTTATATTTAGTTAAATTTTTAGATATTAATATTCACATTGAAAATTTATAAACACTGACAAGAAAATTTTCTTTTCGAAATAATATTCAAAATAAAGTAATTCAAAAATAATTTACAAAAATATAGTATATTTAAATAAAGTAGGTAACCCAATATTTACTCCCCTTCCAGTGAAACGAATAAATAGTTATTTTTAATTTTAATGTTAATTTAATGTTAATTTCCACTAAAACACACTGTGCATGAGCGTTTGTTTGCAAAATATCTTTTCGCAAATGCGCAAATATACAATAGTCTCATGCGATGTTGCTACTCTGCTAATTAAGCGACAACTAAAGCCGAATAAAGGCGAAAGAGAATAATAATACGGGTGAAATGGCGCCAATAATTATTCAACTAAATGGTGACCGCTGAAATACATACATACATCCATACATACTTATAAACCTACGCCCGAAACTAAATAACGCAGCGAATGCTATATATGTACGTATCATGCCTCACATCATGCCTCACTCAAAAGCAATTTGCGCACACAGTTTACAGCGAACAGCCACACGCACTTAATTTTTTGGTAAAAATGTTACTTTTGTTTAAACAATTTTACTGAAATAAGAAAGAAATCAAGTATTCTTTTCTAAGCAAAAGGAAGGTAAATATTTCAAAGTTTTATTGCAAGGAAGAAATATTACAATCGATGCATCCTGTGTAAAAATAAGGCTTATGATTTTTTAGCTTTTATGGATTTTTTTTTTAAATTTTTCTCTCCGTAAGAACGATCCTCGTACCTCAAGGGATATTCTAAAACAAGAATTAGCGAGATCGGTCCAATCGTTCTAGAGATTAGCGCTTATTTCACAATTCAGCGACTTATTTTTATATTATAGATTAGCAGACCCCCACAGACGTTGTTCTTCCCTAACTTTGGTCTATCTGCATATCTCTTAAGAATTTTTTAACTCTTACCTCCCCCCCACCAAGTTCTAGTCCCAATCCCAATTCCATTCACAGTCACAATCACAGTTACAGTTCTAGTTCCAGTCCCAATTCCACTCCCAGTCGGTCCCTGGTCCATTTCCTGAAAAAAAATATCGTAAATACTAATCTAGGCAAAGGTCTACCAATGTACCAAATTTTAGACAAATCAAACGTTTAAAATTTGTTTGAATAGATCGGTCCTGGTGCACTTCCCGAAAAAAAAGAATCGTAGTTCCTAATCTATGCAAAGGGCTACCTACATAGGTATATACCAAATTTCAAGCAAATCGAACTATGAACAGAACTTGTTCGAATATATCGGTCCCTGGCCCGAAGTGTCTTGCATACGAATCTAGGCAAAGGCTACCTCTATACGAAATTTCAGGCAAATTGAATGAATCCCCGCTCCACTTTCCGGAAAAAAGTTTTGTTAATACTAATCTAGGCAGAGATCTACCTATATACTAAATTTCAGGTAAATCGAACTGTGAATAGAAATCGTTCGAATGTATCGGTCTCTGGTCCACTTCTTGGAAAGAATTTTTCTCTCCGTAAGAATCATCCTCGTACTTCAAGGAATATTTAAAAAAAGAAACAAATCGGCCCAAACGATCTCGAGTTTTGAGCTTAGCAGCGACTCATTTTTATATTATGGACTAACAGACCTGGCAGACTTTGTTCCACGCTAACTTTGATCTATCTGCATAACTTTTATGAAGTTTTTATTCTTACTTTTCTTCCCCCTCTCTCCCCATTTTCTCTATCCTTTTATCACTACGCTCTCTGCCTTTCTCTCTTTCTGGGCCTCTTTCTCCCGCTCCGCTTTTTCCACCATTCTTTTCTCTATACCTCCCTCTCCTTACTCCTCCGTTCCATCTATCTCTATCTGTATATCTTCATATAACTCGATCTGTTTCTCAGTTTCTTTTCTTTCTTTCCTTTCTTTTCTTTTCCTTTCCTCTTCTTTACCTCCCTTTCTTTTCTTTCCTTTCAGAAAAGCTCACTGAACACCATTGCAACTATTTTGATAAATGTATGCGATAATATAAACTTAATTTACGAAAAATATTGATCACTTGTAATCATTTCGTTCGGGCTATTTATTTCTGTTTAAAAATTAACACTTTTGTTATGATAAAATTAATTCGCTATGAGTACAGCTTTCACAAATTACGACCAAATTTCAATAAGAAAATTCATGAAAAAACACATGTAGGGCTGCCATGAAAAGTTATAAAAAAATTAGTACTCAGTCATTTTGTTTTTACGATCAGCATACCAATAGCATAAACAAGTAAAGGTTTCTAAATTCGGGTGTAACTGAACATTATATACTCAGCCTGAGCTTCAATTGTGCATTTCATTTCAGATAAATTACTTTTCTACATAGCACTTGGCACCACCCGTTTAAAAAAAAAATGTCTCCCCATTCCTCTTTGTAATGCGTGATGGTACAATTAGTTAATTTCGCTGACTCTTTATTTTTAATTGTCTACAAAGTAGAAAACGTGTTACAATTTTTAGTTGCTGATATATAGTGATGAACTTATCTTAGGGGTGATCGATAACAAACTTAATCAACATCTTGGCTTATCACTCTAAGGGCCTCAACACAGTGCTACGACTACCTAAGGGGGTTAACATAGTAAGTTCTTTCATTACACGCTTATTGAAGTCGGGGGTGGTTTTCCTACTCTCCCGCTTCTGGTTGTAACATGCTCATTTGTTTGTGATTTTGCTTCTGAACCTGATGCGTTATCTACTACGATTATGGGCACAACCGTTTCTACAACCTAAGGTTCATCCACATTACAATTCTCTGTCGTGTTATCAACTTCCTTATTTGCCCCCATCAGACTGCCCCTCACTGACCTTTGCGGCGAACTGAATACTTCGTTTTTGTTACTATAATCCATTATTTCCTCTGCTAACAGTTCACTTGCATTTAAATCCTTATTTTGAGCTTTAGCTATGAAACGACGATTACGCCTGATTAAAATTGTCTTTTACAAGGTATGAGCGTTCATTACATTTCGCAACTACTTTTCCGTTATGCCATTCGTTACTATTTTTCTTGAAAATTATGATATCTCCTGGATTTATTATAGGTAATGCCTTAGCGTTTAGATCATAATAATACTTTTGCGTTTCTCTTTGTTTAGCTATCTTATTTGGAACTTCAATTTCGCTTAAGCTGTTTCTCATCAGCAGTGATCTCGAAATCGGTAGTTTAGTTTTCACTAGTCGACCATAGAACACATCGGAGGGAGTTATCTGCATGCCCGTTAAGGGTGTTATATTATATTCTAATAGTCGGTATTCAAAATTGTCTACAATATTTCATATAAAACATCTTTTCAGAATATTTTTCGCTGTAGTGATAAAATTCCCCATTTTAATACATAGCGACACATCTGGCAACGCCATTGCTGACAATGCAAGATGTGTCATTGTGAATGGTGCACTCTGTAAGAAAGAGTAAGAAACATGTTCAATCATATTCTAATAAGTAGTCAGCTACTGTAATACAATGGGTAAGAGTATGCAAAGTAGTTATGTAAAATGAAATATGAAAATGACTACTGGCAATAGCGCCATCGGCATGTTTATATGTCACCGCAATTCATTATAATTTTGTGCACTTAAGACTCAGGACGTTTGAGCGTCCATTTAAATTTAATAAAAAGCATTAATTCGTAGTAGTAATCGGTTGTGGTGTTTTTATTATAAAAATGATATCGTGGCGAGAAAGACCGCCACGCTAAGACCCCGAACATAATTTATATTAAGGGCAAACCAGCCACGCTGTGGAGGCGGCGCCCTCCACGCGGCCACCTGTATGTAGATCGACGTGCCGGCATTGAAGTACCCATCGAAAGAGTTCACATCGCAATTGACACTTCTTTTTCTGCTAGTTCGTTGCTTTGTGGGTATCTGGGAATCGAGAACCTGAATTGAATATTGAACTCATTGGCGAATCTTTGAAATTCGGTTGAAAGGGCGAGTTGTCACACTTGTTTATGGTTGGGTAACCGAGTAAGTCAAAAATATTGCATATTATGTTTATTATGTTGTTTGAAGTTTTGTACGACTTTTCACTGGTACTAAATAATTTGAATATGCATCGAAAAGTGCAATATAGTCGTAACCTGCATATTCAAATAAATCTACGCCTACAATATGGAATGGGTATTTTGGCAGTTCTTCTTGCACTAGTGGTTGGTTTTGGTTTTCCCGTTTGAACTTTTCACATGTCTTAAAAGACGTAACTAAATCTTTGATCGCCGCAGTCATACCTGGCCAGTAGTACAACATTCTGGCTCGGGCAAGAGTTTTTTCGATTCCAAGATGGGGGGAGTGCAAATATGCTGCTATTTTGTTTCTTAATTCTTGAGGTACGACTAATCTATGATTCAGAAGCAGTAATCCGTTTTCAAAATGCAACTCGGACTTGAATTTGTAAAAATGCTGACATAGCTCATCTATTTGATGGAACTTTGGCCATCCATTTTTTACGTATCCACATAGCCGTGAAAATTCTGTGACTGCGTGTATGACTCCCGATAAACCGTCCACTTCCGTTATCTCTTGAAGTTGTGCCCTTGATAGACAATCTGCTACAAGTATTTCTTTACCTGGCTTTTAGTCGACTTTCATTTGAGGATATTTTAAGAGAAACATAAACATGCGGTGTAGTGCACTGTGACGTCATCTCTGGAACGTTTAACTAATGCTTCTAACGGCCTGTGGTCACTTTCGAGCGTAAAATCGTGCCCATATAAAAAGAAATGAAATCTTTGGCACACAAAATCTATTGCAAAGAGCTCTTTTTCTATTTGTGCCCACTTCTGTTCACTCTTACTCAAGGTTCGTGACGCAAACGCTATGGGCTTACCCTTTTGAAGGATGGCACAGCCTAGTCCATCCTTTGATGCATCCTTTTGAACAACAATTGGAAGGTTTGGATCGAAAATTCCTAACACTGGCTCAGACGTTACGATTCTAAGCAAGTTATTAAATTCTATCTCATGGTCTCTAGTCCAGCTGAATTCCACGTCATTTCGCGTCAAATTTCGGAATTGAGCGGTATTGCGCGACAAGTTTGAAATATATCTTGCCAGGTACTTGAGAAAACCTAAGAATGTCAGCACATTTGATTTACTTGTTAGCTTTTTCATATTCGAGGCCGCGGTCCGATATTTCTTATCCCCTCTAATGCTCCCGGATGATAAAATATGGCCCATGAACTTTACTTCTCTCTGTCGATATTGCATTTTTTCAGGGTTGAATGTAATATTGTTCTTTTGAGCCTGTAAATAACTACACTCATTATGTTATCATGTTCCTGTTCACTTTCTGCGCAAATAACTATATCGTCGAAGTAAGCGATGACACCCTGTATATCTCCGAAAATCTCAACAATTTTCCTCTGAGCACAATTAAGACCAAATGGCACCCGGTTGAATTTATATCTACCAAACGGCGTCATAAACGTTGTAAGGTCTGAGCTAGGTTTATCTAGCTCCATGTGCCAAAATCCACTGCTTAGATCGAGCACGGAAAAAATAGATTTCTTAACTAATCCCGCAGTCAAGTCATCTATTGTATTAAAAATTTTTCTCTTTTTATGCATTCATTAAGCGGCTTTGGATCTAAACAGATTCTGAGTTTGCCATTAGGCTTTTCAATTATTTATAGGTTATTTACCCAATCTGTTGGATAGTTAACCGGCGATATAATTCCTTCCTGTGTCATCGTGTTTAATTCCGCTTTTAGTCTGTCCGTTAACGATTTCGGTATCCGTTTCCTATAATGCAACACTGGCTTTGAATTTTCTTTTAATGTAATTGAAAACGTTCCGGGGAATTTACCAAGCCCGTGAAAAATTTCCTTATGATGTTCCATGAACAGTTCCTTTGGACTCGTGTACGAAACGCTTCCTATATTCAGGCGCTTAATTAACCCTAAATATGTACATGCTTCCAACCCCAATATCGTCTCGCACTTATTCTCAACTACTACAAACTCAACATATTGTGCTGTCCCTGTACTCGAATCCGATAGCTTTAATCGTATGATTCCAAAAGGTTTAATTTTGTTATTATTATATTCGAATAAACTAAGATCATTTCCGTGATAATTCAAATTTTTATTTAACTTTTTAATACACTTATGAGGTATGCAATTAATTTCAGCTCCCGTATCCAATATAAATTTGACATTGTTATGTCCTACCAAGTATTCTTTAGTCTACCGCGTTTGTTTACTCCCGATTGAATTAATTCTAAAAGTTTTAGGTCCGCATGAGCTACTTTTATTATAATTTTTAGAACAAATACCCAAACCTTGAATATCACTCCAAGGAATATCCTATACGCCCTTTCTTCCACAGTCATTCTCCGGCTTGTGCTGGACTTGTTTTTTGTTTTTCCGAAACATGCGTCTGAAGTGACCCTTTTTTCCGCAATTATGGCACACACCTCCTTTGCCTTACATTCTTCCACGTGGCCAACCTTCCATGGCCCACCACAGTTGAAGCAAAACCTGCTATTTGGCTGTATTTGCATCTGTGTTTGTCCGGTCTTGGGTTTAATCGCATTTACAGACGCTTGCTTTGGCGTATCTAGAATATTTTTATTTGCATTCGCTGCCTCGAAGGTTTTGCTTCCCAAGGCAGTCGGTTCTATGTACCGGAGAGACTCGGGATTTTTCCCGACCAAGGACTGTCATTTCAGTTTAACTCCATTTAATTTGTTGCGTCCCTCCCACAAATTGTCATCCTCCCAGCAGCTCCTTGCAGCAGGGCTGCTCCATATTCTCTTGCTCCTGGAAGGTATCAAATACAGTCCGGGTCCGTCTTCTGACCCCGGTCCTGAGATATGGTTTTGCTGCATCTGCCGGAAAAGAATCTTTTTAGGACGGTCATACTCTGTTCAGTGTGTCTCGTGTAAGGGATGGTAGCATCGGACAGGTTGTTCTGGGCTTGATCCCAAAACCCGACGTCCACGTAACTTCTATAAATCTTTTGTGGCTCCTTGCTGTTCACGCCCAAGGGCGTCCCGTAGTCTACGCCTAAGCGCTCCCCCACTACCTTCCAGCAGCCCCGTTGCTCAGCAAGCCACAACAAGTACCCGCTGCTGCTCGCGCCCCATGGCGCCAACAACTCAAACAGCTGCTACCACTCATAACTACTAAATTCGTAGTAGAGTCGGTAGCAAGGCTGAACATCAGCCCCTGCCCCGTCTTCTCCCCCTTCTTTTTCGGCAGCAATCGTGTAGGTCAGGGAAACAGACTTTTAGTCCCTACCTCCGTTTGCACCGTTTGCCAGCACAGAATATATATGTTTGCGACATCCACCCAATGCAGCTGCCTTGGGTGGTGCCACTTTGCTAGATGTTCTGGTCTCCGCGACGGCAACCCCCCGAAGGGTTTCATCGCGCCATGTTGCCAGGTCGCAAACCCAAATCATCCGGGTACCCCAATGCTTGCCCAAGGATGCCCAGTCCCAGGGCCACAACAGCAACTGCGTCCTGGCCTTCCTCAACCCAGGCGTAGTCACCCGTCATTTACCCCCAAAGTGGCGACGTCTCACCCTATGCACTTCAGAATTCTGCAGTTAAACTGTAATGGACTAACTGGGAAGATTACGGAGATAGTCGATTTCATGAAGCGGCACAACATCCGCATTCCTGCGATTCAAGAGACTAAACCCACAGCAAGATCTGCATTGCAGACCTGCTCTGGGTATAATGTCCACAGAAAAGATCGCGAGAGCGGAAATGGAGGCGGCCTTGCGTTTATCATACACCACTCTCCGCAATATTATATATTTGATCCTGGCATCGACCGCAGGGACAATGTCTTAGAACGTCAAGGCCTATCTGTCCGGTAAGGCGATGCAAACCTAGAAATCATCAACATCTACATCCCTCCTGCCACCTGTTGCCCCAGTGATCCAGGCGACCCCCAAATAAGGGATATAAACCAACGCATCAGATTGCTTTTGGATGAACACAAGCGGGCGAAATGGGAGGAGCAGCTAAGAGGTTGTAACCTGTCTACCGGTGTGGGTAAACTTTGGTCCACCGTAAAGTCCCTATCGAATCCGACTAAGCACAAAGACAAAGTTTCCATCGCCTTTGGCGAAAAAGTGCTGTCGGATGCGAAAAAATGCGCGAGCGCTTTCTGCCGACAATATATAATGCATTCTACGGTCGACAAAGATAGACGGAGGGCAATTAGACACGCACATAAACACATATTCAGCTCGTCACCAATCACCATCACCGCTAAACAGGTTGAGGACGCCATTGGTCGCGCTAAACCATCCAAAGCAATGGGGCAAGACGGCATAGCCATGCTGATGCTTAAAAGCCTAGGGAAAGAGGGTTTCAAATATTTAGCGCATGTCTTCAACCTGTATCTTTCCACCTTTGTCATACCCGAGAAATGGAAAATGGCCAAGGTGGTCCCGCTACTAAAGCCTGGGAAACCAGCTAACATAGGTGAGTCGTATCGTCCGATATCTCTCCTATCGCCAGTGGCAAAGACGCTTGAAGCCATTTTGCTCCCTTATTTCCAAGCAAATTTACAGCTATCCTCTCATCAGCATGGCTTCAGAAAACTCCATAGCACAACCACCGCGCTAAATGCCATTAGCACCGAGATAAATTGCGGTTTAAATCAATACCACCACCGTAGAACAGTACTCGTAGCGCTAGACCTATCAAAAGCTTTTGATACGGTCAACCATGGCTCGTTACTGCAAGACCTGGAAGGGTCTACCCTTCACCTATGTCTTAAAAGGTGGACCGCAAATTATCTGGGTGGTTGGCAGGCATCGGTGCAATTTAGAAACGAAACATCAAAACCAAGGAGAACTAAACAAGGGGTGCCACAGGGTGGTATCCTATCCCCACTTTTGTTTAATTTCTACATATCTAAGCTACCTTTACCACCGGAAGGAGTCACAATCGTTTCCTACGCCGATGACTGCACAATAATGGCCGCAGGCCCAGGCCCACAGATCGATGAGCTATGCAACAGAATAAACGGCTACCTCCCTGATCTCTCCAGTTTTTTCGCCTTGCGAAAGCTGGCATTATCACCAAATCTTCCGCGACCTTATTTACAACATGGACGTCCCAAATGTCGACCATTTTGAACATCCACGTCGATGGCACTACGCTACCGACTGTCCTAACCCCCAAAATCTTGGGTGTGATGTTTGATCAGTATCTAAATTTTGGTGAGCACGCAGCCGCAATTGTTCCGAGAATTCAGAGCCGTAACAAAATCCTCAAATCCCTCGCTGGCAGTACCTGGGGAAAAGATAAAGAACCGCTCATGACTACATACAAAGCAATTAGCCAGCCGATTTCGTGCTACGCGTCACCCATATGGTCGCCAAGCCTAAAAATTACCCACAGGAAGAAGCTACAGGCCTGCTAAAATACTGCTCTCAGATTTGCCACGGGCTGTCTTCTTATGTCCCCAGAGCACATAATGGGGCGAGAATACTCCCCATCAGGGAGAGAAATGAGATGCTGACCAAACAGTTCCTGTTGAATACCCAGAAACCTGAGCATCCCAACAGACATCTGATTGATGAACCAGCACCGCCCAGGGGCTTAAGGAGTCACCTCCGTAAGCATTTTGAGGAAATACGGCACCTGAGAACCCAGCCGTATGAAGCGAAAAAACAAAAGCAGTTCCTTGGTGAACTCCACAAACAGGCGTCGGACCTTTATGCCGGAAATTGGCCGGTGAATCCAGTACTCAAAGAAAAGTATCCAAAACTCGCGGAACGCATACTCCCCAGGGAAATGCGTGTCACTCTTGTTCAACTTTGTTCTGGATACTGTAACAGGTTAAACTCTTACCTATCCAGAATCAACCCCGATACACAAAATGTATGCCCCGCTTGCAATGTGTCCCCACATGATACCAACCATCTCTTTAATTGTAATGTGGAACCAACGCCTCTAACACCCCTTTCCTTATGGTCCCCCTGTTGAAACAGCAAGTTTCCTTGGACTCCCGTTAGAGGATATTGATGACAATTTGTGATCGGCCGGGGCTGTTAGGTGGGGCGAAGCACTGCTACAACAACAAAAACAACAAGGTTTGCACATATCGATTACATTTACGAGTTGATCGTCTCGACCGTCAAGCAACTTGAGTTGTAACTTTTTGTCGTACACCCCAACAATTATTTTGTCACGAAGCATTTGTCCGTCGTACGATTTTCCACATTCACACTGGAATTCGCACCGGTTTACTTTTGTTCGTAACTGTGTTTCAAACTCCGCTAATGATTGATGTTCTTTTTGCATTATACAGTTGAACTTGTACGTCTCCATTGGTATATTTTTTTGGGGTAGACAGCGTAGGTCGAATTTCTGCAAAACCTCGTCGAGTGACCGTTGTATAACGGCATCCCCGCACTTGGTTGTGCCTAGCCACGAGTCTTGCGTTCCGTTATTTGGAAAAAGTGCGTCATATATGTTGGCACCAGCCGTACCAATCAACCAAATAAAGTTTGCAATACCAGAAAGTTGCGCTTCCAGTCCTGCCAATAGTGAGCTTAATGAATGCATAAAAATAGAACATTTTTAATACCTACAATCGATGACTTAACTGCGGGATTAGTTAAGAAATCTATTTTTTCCGTGCTCGATCTAAGCAATGGATTTTGGCACATGGAGCTAGATAAACCTAGCTCAGACCTTCGTATATAGGTAGCCCTTTGCCTAGATTCGTATGCAAGACACTTCGGGCCAGGGACCGATATATTCGAACAAGTTCTGTTCATAGTTCGATTTGCTTGAAATTTGGTATATACCTATGTAGGTAGCCCTTTGCATAGATTAGGAATTACGATTCTTTTTTTTCGGGAAGTGGACCAGGGACCGATCTATTCAAACAAATTTTAAACGTTTGATTTGCCTAAAATTTGGTATATTGGTAGACCTTTGCCTAGGTTAGTATTTACGAAATTTTTTTCTAGGAAATGGACCAGGGACCGACTGGGAGTGGGATTGGGAGTGGAACTAGAACTGTAACTGTAACTGGGATTGTGACTGGGACTGGAATTGGGACTGGGACTAGAACTAGGTGGGAGTGAGGTAAGAGTTAAAAACTTCTTAAGAGATATATAGATAGACCAAAGTTAGGGAAGAACAACGTCTGTGGGGTCTGCTAATCTATAATATAAAAATAAGTCGCTGAATTGTGAAATAAGCGCTAATCTGGAGAACGATTGGACCGATTTCGGTAATTCTTGTTTTAGAATATTCCTTGAGGTACGAGGATTGTTCTTACGGAGAGAAAAATTCTAAAAATTGCCTAAAAAGTCTAAAAAATCATAAGCCTTTTCTCTACACAGCTATAAATTCATAACGGATGGATCGATTGGAATATTTCTTCTTTGCAATAAAACTTTGAAATATTTACCTTCGTTTTGCTTAGAAAAGAGTACTTGATTTCTTTCTTATTTCAGTAAAATTGGTTAAACAAAAGTAACATTTTTACCAAAAAAATGAAGTGCGTGTAGCTGTTCGCTGTAAATTGTGCGCGCAAATTGCTTTTGAGTGAGGCATGACGTGAGGCATGATACGTACATATATAGCATTCGCTGCGATATTTAAATTTGGGTGTAGATTTATAGGTATATATGGATGTATGTATGTATTTCAGCGGTCACCATTTAGTTGAATAATTATTGGCGACATTTCACCGGTATTATTATTCTTTTTCGTCTTTATTCAGCTTTAGTTGTCGCTGAACAAGCAGAGTCGCAACATCGCATGAGGCTATTGTTTATTTGTGCACTTGCGAAAAGATATTTTGCAAACAAACGCTCATGCACAAAGTGTTTTAATGGAAATTAACATTAAAATTAAAAACAACTATTTATTCGCTTCACTGGAAGGGGAGTAAATATTGGGTTATCTACTTTATTTAAATATACTATATTTTTGTAAATTATTTTTGAATTACTTTATTTTGAATATTATTTCGAAAAGAAAATTTTCTTGTCACTGTTTATAAATTTTCAATGTGAATATTAATATTTAAAAATTTAATTATATATAAAAGAAAACTTGTATTTCTAATTTTATTTTTATTTGGTCTGGTCGATATTTCGCTCTCATTCTTAGACCATCTTCAGGAACTGTGAACAAAAACAATAATAAGTTAACATGTAAACAACTAACTAATTGTTGTTTTTGTTCACAGTTGCTGAAGATGACCACAAAATGAGATCGAAATATCTACCAAATAAAAATAAAATTAGAAACACAAACATTTAAACTGTGTTTCAATTTTTTAAACTGCCTTGAGCTCATCAAAATTTAGTAAATTATAATATTTGAAGGCAAATAAAAATATTTTAAAAGTTTTTATAAATAAATTAGTTGATGATTTAATAGTGTGTAATCTATAGGCGACCAATTAGTTCGGCAAAAGAGAACAAATTTCGTTCAAAGCAAGTTTTCATGTCAATATAGTTTTTCGGAATATATACTAAACTTTTTTGGAATAAATATAAGACCACGCTCCCATTAAGACATAATAAAAACAAGCAACAAACGGAAAAAAATTATTTTTAAAAAATTCTCTTTCGTGTAATTCACTTGAATCCATCTCATATGAATCTTTGATAAAAAAATTTAACTTTACTGCAGCATTAATCATACAATCCCTCGTCTCTAGTTACTTCCTCTCCGAAACAGTACACATGTGGTCTAAAATGGCTTTATTCTTTTGCTTTGGCCACATTCTGCAACCCACACCTCATACAACTCCCTCTTTGTTATCGTCGTTATATCAAACCGGGACCTATGGGGGTGAATCATTTGAGTTATATGCAATAATATTGAATTATTGTATAAGTTCAATAAATATTTTTGTTCAGCGTGGTTAAAACTTTTGGCAAGCTTTTATTTTCATGGTTTTATATAAGTTAACACAACAAACGTTGCAATAACAAAATTATTGCATCACAGCAATATCAAGTGACAATGCGAACATTTAAGCTGGTTGTTTCCGATGGGCAAACGACACCACACGCGCTACCAAAATATGGTGACGATGCTACAACAAACCCGGCAAATATTCCCAGCACATGCAGGTGCAACGTGACCTGACAAGCATACAAATGTAGAATTAGCCGTAAAGTAGAATTAAGAATAATTGTAAAATCAGTTCTAATTTGAAAGTGAAGGAAAAAAGTCAGACTTCGTGTCCACAAAAAATTTATTTTTTTTAAGGATTTAATGTAGTAAAATCCTAACTGGCGCCCGAGCGGTAATAATCGGGTGAAAACGTGCAATAAATCGTTGTGGCAAAGACACCTCAAGCAGCTGCAAGCCAAAGTGCGTTTAATCGGAAATCAGTTAAAGTGCTTAATCGACCGATAAATAACAAGCGCCAACCCGGAACGATCGCGCCAACCCGATAAAGGACCAAGTGCAGGAAAAGAGGCCCCCAGTAGCGAAAGCAAAAAGGAAATACACAGATATTAGCCGCCTGCCCAGGAGACGAGGATGTTCCTGATTATAGCGTAAGGAAATTAGAATTTTAAGGAAAACCTGTGAATCAAGTGAAAATTTTTAAAGAAAAGTGAAAATAAGAAAAGAAAATTTATTTAAAGGAAATTTAATAGTATAAAAATATTTAAAACAAGTAATTTTATAGGAAAATCTATGAATTAAGCGGACAATTTTTTAAAGAAAAGTGAAAATAAGAAAAGAAAATTTATTTAGAGAAAATTTAATACTATAAAAATATTTAAAACAAGTAATTTTATAGGAAAATTTATGAGTTAAGTGGACAATTTTTTAAAGAAAAGTGAAAGTAAGAAAAGAAAATTAATTTAAAGGAAATTTAATAGGAAAACATTTTAAGTGAGATAATTTTTAAAGAAAAGTGAATTTAAAAAAGAAACTAATTTAGAGAAAATTTAAGAGTATAAGAACATTCAAAATAGAAAGAAACTAACAGTAGGACATAGAATAGGATTTAACAATCAGATTCTAAACTACAATACTAGGTTGTACAAAAAAAAAGAAAAAAAATCTGCGATTCACCACCCATAATATAAAAATTTAGGAAAAGCTAAGAAATAAAGTATAGCAACAAATAGCTATTAAAAAAAGTATAAACGCTCGTAAGTGTGCTGAACCCCCAAGCTAATCAAGCTCCCCAACCCGCCCAACCCTTACCTCAAACATCAAGTAGCCAAATCAACTCCACTACCGAATTAGAAGCCCTAATTACTTCAGTTGTCACTAGCATACTTAGGAACGAAGGACGACAACATTTCCAAGCCCTACTCAACCCCAACGCCGACTTAACCAACGCTACTGACGAAACCATTAGACCAGAGCTCCAAGGACAACTCTCAGATCTTGACAAAGTCCCGGACATAGTACGCAGTATCCGAGATTTCAACGGAAATCCAGGCGAATACAGCTACTGGAAGAAAAGTAAGAATATCCCTCCTGGATATACAGTAAGAATGTCGCTGTAAGTGGACGTGTTTTTGTGGCGCTGCGGTAAATCGTTATATATTAAGTAATTTCCTAGTGTTTTGGATAACATAACTTAAAACAACAGCTTTTCGTTGACCTGCTGAGAATATTCTAAATTTACCAGCATTATTTTCGTAATTTTTGTCGGCTTTTATTTTCATCTTCAACAAACTTTAATAAGTATGTCAAAAAAAAAAAAGCTCTCCGCAATGCCCCTCCGCAATTGCTCACCACAGGGCAAAAGCGAACTAAACTAATGAGCAGTCCATCAACAACGAGTTTGTTTGAGAGGCTGGAAATAATGGAAAATAAGATAGAAACATTTATGGAGAACATAATCGCGAAAATAACTGAAAGTGAAGAGCGCGTTATGAAAAGAATAGATGAAGTTGCTGAGGAGCTATCTAAACTAAAAACGAAAGTCATGAATATAGATGAGAGGGTTACGACGTTGGAGGGATGCTGTGGCGAAAACGGTGATCGAAGTAAAAACATAAACAATCTTTGCAAAAGTGTCGATGATCTAGTGACGTTGTTGTGTATGGAATACCGCAACTTACTGATGAGAACCTACCTGCATTGTTCTCTCAACTATTCAAAGCAATTAAATTGGCCCCACTCACTATCCGCTCATGTTTTAGAACAGGGCTATTCAAAACTGAAATTGCACCTGTATTAGTGAGAGCGCAATCGTAGCGATGATCGTGCGGTTGAATTAATTTTTCATTTAGTCGCTTACCAGCAAGCAACGAGCTAACAACAAGCATATGTATCGCGCATAATTTTTCATACATATTTTGATACCGATCAGCCGATACCCACCACCGATGTTGCTACGCCAAGTGCCAAGCGACGACTAACTCAATTAACGACGACAGAGCGAATCATATGCGTGTGAATTGAGAGGGCACAATTGTGCTATGAAATGAATAGCCCTGTTTTAGAATACGCAGCAAAAACAATACCAATAGCAGAAACCCTGCTCCCATAATAATACTCAGTTGAGCAGAGCTCACAGAGTATATTAACTTTGATTGGATAATTATACTTAGTTGAGCAGAACTCACAGAGTATATTAACTTTTATTGGATAACGGTTGGTTGTACAGGTATATAGGAATCGAGATAGATATAGACTTCCATATATCAAAATCATCAGGATCGAAAAAAAATTTGATTTGGCCATGTCTGTCCGTCCGTCCGTCCGCCCGTTAACACGATAACTTGAGTAAATTTTGAGGTATCTTGATGAAATTTGGTATGTAGGTTCCTGAGCACTCATCTCAGATCGCTGTTTAAAATGAACAATATCGGACTATAACCACGCCCACTTTTTCGATATCGAAAATTTCGAAAACCCGAAAAAGTGCGATAATTCATTACCAAAGACGAATAAAGCGATGAAACTTGGTAGGTGAGTTCAACTTATGACGCAGAATAGAAAATTAGTAAAATTTTGGACAATGGGCGTGGCACCGCCCACTTTTGAAAGTAGGTAATTTAAAATTTTTGCAAGCTGTAATTTGGCAGTCGTTGAAGATATCATGATGAAATTTGGCAGGAACGTTACTCCTATTACTATATGTATTCTTAATAAAATTAGCAAAATCGGAGAACGACCACGCCCACTTTTAAAAAAAAATTTTTTTAAGTCAAATTTTAACAAAAAATTTAATATCTTTACAGTATATAAGTAAATTATGTCAACATTCAACTCCAGTAATGATATGGTGCAACAAAATGCAAAAATAAAAGAAAATTTCAAAATGGGCGTGGCTCCGCCCTTTTTCACTGAATTTGTCTAGGATACTTTTAACGCCATAAGTCGAACAAAAATTTACCAATCCTTGTGAAATTTGGTAGGGGCTTAGATTCTGGGACGATAACTTATTTCTGTGAAAAAGGACGAATTCGGTAGAAGGCAAGGCCAAGTTTTTATACACAGTCCACCGTCTGTCCTTCCGCTCGGCCGTTAACACGATAACTTGAGCAAAAATCGATATATCTTTACTAAACTCAGTTCACGTACTTATCTGAACTCACTTTGAATTGGTATAAAAAATGGTCGAAATCGGACTATGACCATGCACACTTTTTCGGTATCGAAAATTACGAAAAACGAAAAAAATACCATAATTCTATACCAAATACGAAAAAAGGGATGAAAAATGGTATTTGGATTAGTTTATTGACGCAAAATATAACTTTAGAAAAAAACTTTGTAAAATGGGTGTGACACCTACCATATTAAGTAGAATGAAATGAAAAAGTTTTGCAGGGCGAAATAAAAACCCTTGAAATCTTGGCAGGAATACTGTTCGTGGTATTATATATATAAATAAATTAGCGGTATCCAACAGATGATGTTCTGGGTCGCCCTGGCCCACATTTTGGTCGATATCTGGAAAACGCCTTCACATATACAACTACCACCACTCCCTTTTAAAAGCCTCATTAATACCTTTAATTTGGTACCCATTTCGTACAAACACATTCTAGAGTCACCCCTGGTTCACCTTTATAGCTATATCTCGAGAATGCGTCCACCCATAAAGCTAAGGTTCACTCCCTTTTAAAATACTCATTAATACCTTTCGTTTGATACCCATATTGTACAAACGCATTCTAGAGTCACCCTGGTCCACCTTTATGCCGATATCTCGAAAAGGCAACCACCTATACAACTACCAACACTCCCTTTTAAAACCTCATTAATACCTTTAATTTGATACCGTTATCGTACAAACACATTCTAGAGTCACCCCTGGTCCACCTTTATGGCGTTATCTCGAAAAGGCGTCCACCTATAGAACTAAGCCACACGCCCTTTTGAAATATTCATTAACACCTTTCGTTTGATACACATATTGTACAAACGCATTCTAGAGTCACCCCTGGTCCACCTTTATGGCGATATCTCTAAAAGGTTTTCCCCTATAGAACTAAGGCCCACTCCCTTTTAAAATTCTCATTAACACCTTTCATTTGATACCCATATCGCACAAACAAATTCTAGAGTCACCTTTGGTCCACCTTTATGCCCATATCTCGAAAAGGCGACCACCTATACAACTACCACCACTCCTTTTTAAAACCCTCATTCATACCTTTAATTTGATACCAATATCGTACAAACACATTCTAGAGTCACCCCTGGTCCACCTTTATGGCGATATCTCGAAAAGGCGTCCACCTATAGAACTAAGCCCCACGCCCTTTTAAAATACTCATTAACACCTTTCATTTGATACCCATATCGTACAAACATATTCTAGAGTCACCCCTTGTCCACCTTTATAGCTATATCTCGGGAATGCGGCCACCCATAAAGCTAAGGCCCACTCCCTTTTAAAATACTCATTATTACCTTTCGTTTGATACCCATATTGTACAAACGCATTCTAGAGTCACCCTGGTCCACCTTTATGACGATATCTCGAAAAGGCAACCACCTATACAACTACCACCACTCCCTTTTAAATCCTCACTAATACCTTTAATTTGATACCGATATCGTACAAACACATTCTAGAGTCACCCCTGGTCCACCTTTATGGCGTTATCTCGAAAAGGCGTCCACCTATAGAACTAAGCCACACGCCCTTTTGAAATACTCATTAACAACTTTCGTTTGATACACATATTGTACAAACGCATTCTGGAGTCACCCCTGGTCCACCTTTATGGCGATATCTCGAAAAGGTGTTCCCCTATAGAACTAAGGCCCAGTCCCTTTTAAAATACTCATTAACACCTTTCGTTTGATACCCATATTGTACAAACGCATTCTAGAGTCACCCCTGGTCCACCTTTATGCCGATATCTCGAAATGGCGACCACCTATACAACTAAACAAACAAATTCTAGAGTCACCCCTGGTCCACCTTAATGCCCATATCTAGAAAAGGCGACCACCTATACAACTACCACCACTCCTTTTTAAAACCCTCATTCATACCTTTAATTTGATACCCATATCGTACAAACACATTCTAGAGTCACCCCTGGTCCACCTTTATGGCGATATCTCGAAAAGGCGTCCACCTATAGAACTAAGGCCCACTCCCTTTTAAAATACTCATTAACACCTTTCGTTTGATACCCATATTGTACAAACGCATTCTAGAGTCACCCCTGGTCCACCTTTATGCCGATATCTCGAAAAGGCGACCACCTATACAACTACCACCACTCCCTTTTAAAACCCTCATTAATACCTTTAATTTGATACCCATATCGTACAAACACATTCTGGAGTCACCCCTGGTCCACCTTTATGGCGATATCTCGAAAAGGCGTCCACCTATAGAACTAAGCCCCACGCCCATTTAAAATACTCATTAACACCTTTCGTTTGATACCCATATTGTACAAACGCATTCTAGAATCACCCCTGGTCCACCTTTATGCCGATATCTCGAAAAGGCGACCGCCTATACAACTACCACCACGTTATTTTCCCTTATGTTGGCACCATAGCTCTCAACTGAGTATGTAATATTCGGTTACACCCGAACTTAACCTTCCTTACTTGTTTTTAAACTAAATTCGCCACACGACCGCTCTCTTTTATTCAAGGCGAACGCTAGTTTATTTCAAACAAATAATAAATCATTGACTCTGCGTGACATTGGGATCGATGCTGATGGAAAATTGTATGTGCACGAATGTCTTACCAAAAAGAATCGAGAATTAATGCAGTATGGTACCCGACTGAAGAGACAAAAACACTTGGTGACTGCATTTACAATTCGTGGGCATATTTATGTACGAAAGCATCGCACCAGTGGAGCAGTAAAGGTTTTGAATCGCGAAAACATCCATAGCATTGCAGCCGCTGCATGAGCCATAAATATGTCATCATATGTATTTTGTTATGATTAAGAAAATATTATTAATGTTCAATGCTTATTCTCTTAAGAAATACTTTGATCGCCTATCTTTGTGCCCTGTTCCCATTGTACATTCTTCCTTTCTTTCCCATCCTATATTTGTAACTACAAAGGTGCGGAGAACGCTCAAAATACGATCTCTCAAACAACTTATCGCTCAATTAAAATTGAGTGCTTGACATTTCTTGCGAGTGAGAAATCGAATTTGCCTACGAATGAATAAACAATCTCTCACAAGATACAACAATTTTCACAAACTAATACGAGCGACAAAACTTCTTTTCAAGCGTGGGGATTCGATTTTTCGGTATCGATCGTTATTTGCGAGCGTCCACTGCAAAACTCAAATATTTTCTCGTTTCAAAAAGATCGATCGCGCGATCGATCGCGATCGTTCGTTTGAAAATCAATATGATGTTGTAAAATAAACAATCTTTTAAATAATGGTGATGCAATATATTTGAGTTTTCCCTTGATAAGTTGAATGAAAAGAATATCTTTTTTATAAGTAATATGTGAAAAATTGAATTAATTAATTTTTAGATAAATTGTATATAAATAAAAATTTTTTTTTTTAAATGTTCTCATACATTAAGCCATAAAGGGTTATCCCCTCTTAACACAAAGAAAAGTTAATATTTTTGTAATAAGCATTTAACAAAACTGAACAATTTACTTGAATTTATTTCTAATTTATATGTATTGCGATCGTCTAGGGAAGGTCCCAAGTACATACAAAATTATCAGTAATGAGAAATTATACAAATGCATATACATATGTACATTGGGATGAGTGTTGTTATAATGAAAAAGTTTTTCAAGGCATCTAAAAATATAGCCGTATAAAATTTCAAATTTTTATTTTATTCATACGGACCTTATTTTTTTCTATACAAATATAAAAAGTGTGGGTTAGTCCCGGGCAAAGCAATATCAAAAACAGTTTTCTCAATTATACCTACATAGTTAGTTAGGGTAGTTTCGCAAACAATCTGAGGGTATTTCTGCTATGAAAAACTTAGACCCTGGGCCAATCGCATGAAAAAGTAAAATTTGGTGGTGAATACGAACGTCAGAATTTTCCCTAGCCAACGAGCCAATGAGGCTAGGTAAAATATTGATAATCTCTAGGTAAAATTTGACAATTACTTTTGTGTGGTCGTGCATATATTTTGTTTCAGAAACATACGAAAAGAAGAAATGCATGTCTTTGTGGATTAGCACATCTAAATCGAAAATTTTTCACCAAAATGGAAAATTTTTACACCTCATTTTTCCATTGAGTAAAATGTTATCGATTGGCACACAGCCTTATCAGTGAAAATTCATCTGCTATGCAGATCCCGTTCGAAGTCCCGCCAATTTATAGGTAAAATTGAAAAGAAGCACGACGCAAATTGGAAGAGAAGTTCAATATAAATCTCCTCGGAGGTAAATCGAGCCAGGTATTTATTTTTTTAGCTATTCGGATGTCCTGAACTATTTTTCACTATATGAAAAGTGAAATAAAATTTGTTTGGCACACCCTAATATACATAATCTTCTCTCAACGGAAACTTGACTTGACGGAACAGGTAAAATGACGTCAGCCAGCTTATAAAAATCCTTTTCTTTTGTGGACAGATTTTTCCAATAATCAAGTATATCAGCCGCAAAAGGCTTCCTTTCGCCGTATGCTAAATTATCGAGCTTTTGGCGGATACTATCATTGCTTTCAGTTGTCAATGTACACCTGGTCATGATGTTAAACTCCTCTTCTAAAATACTGTAAGGATCATTAAGCAAACCTAGTGCAGTATCTTCTGAATCATTTCTTTCGTTAGGCGAATTGCATTCTCCATTCAAGGAATTAAGGCTTGCGTTTGTTTGTAATATATGCACCTGATGAAATGACAATTTTTCAAACAAAAGCAAATAGTTAGGTTTTTTACACATACCACTGCACTTTTCTTCTGCTCATCAGTCATATACGGTGAATCTAAGAAGTTAATTCTTGGATCGAGGTATATACCAGCAAGGAATGCGTCGTTGTTCATCAATATTCCTTTGGAGTTTCACAATTTTTCTTCAAATTTTCCTTGCATATGCTTGAAGGAATCATGAGCTGCAAGTTGAATTGTATGCGCAGCACATCTAACTATGGCCAGCACTGAATTTAAGCGATCGTGTACTGATTCGCAGTCGTCATCCTCGTTTTCTGAAGGAACCTCCAACTCAACATTTTGCAAGTTTGACATTTCCTGCTGGAGTAGTTGGGAGGCTTTTATCATGTTTCTCCCGTTGTCTGATGTAGTTGAATAAATTTATGTCAGTTCAATTTGATATTCCCGTAGGCATTTTAATATTTACTCTTTTAAGAAATTTGCCGTATGCCTCTTTTTCTGTTGTATCATACCAATAGTGTTTATCACAATTGTAAAATCTTTGATGTATTGAATATTTATACCCAATATACTTTTTCCCGTTCTTGTGGCAATATAAATCTTTAAACATAACATTTTCTTGGAAAAGTTTAGTTTCAAAATATTTTTTATGTTATCTGCGATAAGGTTCACGTGTTCAACGATATTTTTTGAATTCAAATTTAAGTTAAACTTTTTTTCATAGGGTGCAATAATTTGCTTAAAATATAGTTCGTCGTCGAAAATTCGAAAGGGTATGTTTTTTTACAGTTACCAGACCAACACAACATTTTATAAGCTCGGTTTTATTTAATTTTACACGATTTGAGTCCTTACTTGCACTTGTGGATGGTTCCACTTCACCAAAGCTATGTTTATGTATGGTCTCGTAGTGTCTTTTAATGTTTCCTAATATATGCCCTTTAAGCTCTTTTTCGCATAAAAGGCATTTTGACAAATTGGTATCTTTATTAAAGGCCACAAGTTTTGCCTTGTCAATATTCGACGTTTTCCCCATTTTTTTTTTTTTTTATAAATATAATACTAATAAGATTAAAAGCAATCTACCACGTATATATAACTTTTTTTTTCGACTGATTAAACGCAACTTTTTGCATTCGCACCGTAGGAAGAACAATCGCGATTGCTCAAAAATTCGATCTCTCACGATAAATGCCAAGTTCAACGAACGTTCGTTAAAATATTTTTCGTAGTTGAGAGATCGCAGGCAATAATTTTGTGTATACACATCGAAAACGAACGAGCGTACAAAGCGATCGATCGCGGCGGAAAGGCTGCTGTGAAAAGTTGTTTATCTAGTCTCTCAAAAACGAAAAAGGTATACATATATTGTTTTGCAATCGTTCGTCCTTATAAGTATTTATCGCGAGAAATCGCGAACGTAAAATGTGATAATACGAGAAAATCATGTTTTTGAGCAATCGCGATCGTATTTTTGCGCACCCTGGTAACTACACGTTTGCAAGCATCTGTTGTATTTTGTTGGTCTGATTAACATCAGTGAGAGCACTAACCAAGATAATCTAAAGCTTGCGCTTCAATTAACATGTGAGTACAACAGAGGTTTTAATATCTGTCACTTTAACTCTCGTAGCTTAACAGTCGCTAAGCTCGAATATCTAAATTATATTTTTCATGATGTTAATATGGATGTGATATGCGTAACAGAATCTTGGTTCAAGGTTGGTATGAAAGACTTAATGTATACGTTGTGTCATTACTCATTGATAAGGAATGATCGATCCACTGGCAACAGAGGTGGCGGCATAGCCATCTATTTTAAACCTTACTTGCAATGTAAAGTTATACATGCATCAGTTGTTTGCATCTACAACCCCCATAACAGCAATGACCTTACCATAGTTTTCAATGAAACATCCGAATGGTCAATGCACTATGTACATGTCCTAATCTGTGGTGATTTTAATGTAGATATATTATCTGATAGTAATAGATCCAGGAACTTGCTATGTAAATTTAACTCTGTTGGTATTACCATTGTTAACAAATACGCTACACGTTTCGCGCCTCAATGCAGACCAAGTATGCTGGATCTCTTTGGTGCAAGTGACACTAGAAATATAATGCATATTGACCAATTTCCTTTAGCTGGAATTTCTGACCATGAGTTAATTTTGTTATCTTACGATGTTGAGTTCAGCAAAACTAAAAATGCTGTGAAACTTATGTATAGGGATTTAAAAAAAATAAATATGAATTCTCTCCAGTATGAAAGTTTCGCAATGGACTGGAATTACTGCTATCTTCTTCCGCATATTGATGATAAGTTATCTTATTTCGTAATGCTGGTAAATTATTTATATGAAAAGTATGTTCCTATTTCCACTAGCAATGCAATTGACAATAAAAAGCCTTGGTTAAATAATAGAATCTTACAGGTTATCAATAGCCATAATAATGCTTATAAATATTGGAAGCGTAACCCTACTACTGAGCGGTGGAGAGCATACAAAAAATTAAGAAACAAATTAACAACTGATTTGCGTCAAGCCAAAATAAATTATCTCAAAACCAAATTTAATGATAACGTTCCTTCAAAATTATGTGGAAAAAATTTAAAATCGTTAGGAGTTCGTCCGAAGGCTGATAAAGCTTGCGTTATTGATGCAAATTTAATGAACTCGTATTTCATAGGAATAAATAGACGGCATAACCATGTTTCAAAATTTGTTGTGAATCAAAGCTTAGAATACAACCACTCTAATAAATTAGCATTTGTTTCAGGCACTGAAGATGAGATCGCCAAGTGTGTATACAACATCAAGTCGAATGCTGTGGGTGTGGATGGACTTAGTCTACGCTTTTTAAAATTAATATTGCCCTCTCTTACACATCTCATAAACTTTGCAATAACCTCATCTACGTTTCCAAACCAATGGAAAGTAGCAAACATTGTCCCTATAGCCAAGAGCAAAAACTATGACTGCCCTCAAAATTATAGGCCTATAAGTATTTTACCAGCTTTATCGAAAGTGTTTGAAAGGTTTATTGCTAATCAAATAACATCTCACCTGAGCAGGAATAGACTGCTGGCTGACAATCAATCTGACTTTAGAGCTGGTCACAGCTGTTCCACAGCCATGCTCAAAGTAATGGATGATATTCGCCCCAGTCTCGATGGCAAATTACTTACATTTTTAATTCTTTTAGATTTTTCTAAAGCTTTCGATACTGTCAATCGCGATATATTACTTTTGAAGCTGAAACATTATTTCGGTTTTGACTCAACTTCAATTAATAACACTGGACCACGAATTTCAACTTTTTCTCTTTACCAGAAACGCCGTTATGAAACTCGTATGTAAAACCACCTCCTAAATTCAAAAATCGAGTTCATTTTTGATTCTATGGTACTGTTTTTGAGATATTTGCAATTTACCGTTATTCGAAAAAACCAAAAAGATGGCTCCGTTTAATTACGTATATCTCACGAAGGTGTTAAGCAATTGCAAAACGGAACACAGAATCGGAAAGACGATAAAATTTGCTATAAATGCACCATACATTATTTTTTGCTCAACCAGATAGTTTTCGAGATATTAGCTTATCATTTCATATCTTTGTTTTTTTTTATGAAAAAATATGAAAAAATTACTTTTTGCGAGGGCAGCATTCCAAAACCACAACTTTTGTCCAAATATTTTTTATTTACGTAAAGCTCTGTTTAATTAGAAAAAAGATAAGCTATCATCGAAGAAAATCGATGCAAAACTACGTAAGTTATAAGCGATCAAAAAAAAACACCCAGGTATAAAGAAGAGTGAAATATCTAGCTATGCTCTGTTTCTATTTAGTTAAAAGTTCAATTTATGAATGAAATTACCAATATTTTTAACTTTTTTTTTTAAATTTATTTATGTTTGTACTATATTCTAACAATCTTTATATTAATTTTATTTTACTATGTAGTCGAAATAATTATGTGTTCGACTTTGACGCTTATTCAGTTTAGGATCGGTTTCTCTTATGAGAAACCAGCAGTAATCACCCATCATTGCGACGTCCCAGAATCCTTGATATCGATTTTTAATTAATTTCATTTGCTGATGAAACCTTTCGCCATGTTCGTCACTTTCGTCGCCAAGATTTGCGGGAAAAAAGCTCAAATGTGAGTGCAGAAAGTGAATTTTTAACGACATATTTACGCTTGGAAAGAAAATATTAGTTAGGTAAACAAGTTATAGAATTTTGGGAAATTAATTTTAATAGGCCTTTAATATTTACCCATTTTCGCATAATTATTGATTAAGTCATTCACTATCTGCTCGTAGTTAGGGTTTTTTTGTCTACCGAGAAAAGAAGCAACGACCTTTTCAAAGGATTCCCACGCTGCTGCCTCAACTAATGAGAGCAGTCCTTTGAATTGATTATTGTTGATCAACTTTTTTATTTGTGGTCCAACAAAAATACCATCCTTTATCTTGGCTTGAGAAATATCTGGAAAAACTGTTTTCAAATAGTCGAATGCTTCGCCGTCTTTGTCCAAAGCCTTAACAAAGTTTTTAATGAGACCGAGCTTGATGTGTAAGGGTGGAAGTATTATTTTCTCTTTCTTGACAAGAGGGGTGTATTTGATGTTATCCACACCAACGGTAAACTCAACTCTTTCCGGCCAATCCTTTCTGACGTAGTGGTCCTTACGAGCTCGGCTATCCCACTTGCAGAGGAAGCAGCAGTGCTTGGTGCAGCCACTTTGTAGACCGCATAGCATTGCAACGACTTTGAGATCAGAACATATTTTCCAATCGTGCTCTTCGTATTTGATAAATTTGAGTAGTTTTTGCATTTCCTCGTAGGTTTCCTTTGTATTTACTGCATGTGCGATCGGGATAGAAGGCTTTTTGTTACCAATATGCAATAATACAGCCTTCAAACTCAGTTTATTGCTGTCTATGAACAATCGCCACTCTTTTGAATCATATGTTTGACCAAACTCTTTGAATAAACCAGGAATGTCGTTGCAGTAGCATATACTGTCTTTCTTGGTATAGTGTTTGGAAAATGGTTCGTGACGAGTTCTACAATATATCAGCTTAACATCGGATGACACAAATTTAAATTGTTGCATACGAGAAGTGTGGATCTCGGCCTTTTCCTTGGATAGTTCCAAATCTCTTATCCAGTCATTAAGTTGTGCTTGTGACGGAACGTTTCTCTCGTTTCCTATGCGAAATTCAGTACAACTTGATTCCCCGCACTCAGATATTACTGTTGACAATGGAACTGGATCCGCAACTGCCGTTGAATGTAGTACTGGTAATGTCACTGTAGGTACGCTGGCATAGGTTACTCTTCTTGATCTTCCAACGCCAAGTACTTTTGTTTGACAAATATAACACTCTACTGAATGGCAAGTAGGTTCTCTCCATATCACTCGTGTATCAAATTGTATTTGTTTCCTGATTCTGACTGAATCAGTTCGGTGTCCATGGTTTTCCGCATTTTTAGGCTCAATGCCAAAATACTTGGAGTATAAAGTTTTCATATGATCTGAGAACACTCGTCGTCGCCTTATGATAGTATATTGGCCACACATGAAACAGAACATATCTGGATCGTTATTACACTCAAATTCTCGCGTCCTTATACTCATTTTATTTTTTTTTTTAATAAATCACGGTTTTGTAATTTGACTTATGAACTGAACTGTCTCCGGCGAGCCTTGCAGATGTTATGAAGTTTAAAGGCGCATTAACTCATATTTATACTCGGAACAAGAATAAAATTGAAAAAATTAAATCTTACCTAGACAGAAAGGTACCTTTTTATACGAATTCGGGAAAAGAAAATACTACCTGCTTTAGATGTAGGCTTTAAAAATTTTCTGTGTCTAATAATTTTGAAAATCTACCTGCATACTTACCCATAAGTGACGGAAATACATGTTTATAACTACATGCCTACAGCAGGTTTCGAACCCAACCACTCTTCCTTTCGATGCAACCACTCTACCTACTATAAAACAATTCGAGTACTAAAAGTACTATTTGATTTATTTAAAGAAAAAGTATTATCACTGCTATGGTGTTATTCGTTTATCCGGATAATATCTCATTTGCACTTTATACCTTTTATATATGTATGTATACATACATTGAAGTTGCGCAACCTGGGTATTTTTATTTGATCGCTTATAACTTACATAGTTTTACATCGATTTTCTTCAGTCATAGCTTATCTTTTTTCTAATTAAACGGAGCTTTATGTAAAGACAAAATATCTGAAAAAAAAGTTGTGGTTTTGGAATGCTGCCCTCGCAAAAGTAATTTTTTTCATATTTTTTCATAAAAAAAAACAAAAATCTGAAATGATGAGCTAATATCTCGAAAACTATATGGTTGAGCAAAAAACAATGTATGGTGCATTTATAGCAAATTTTATCGTCTTTATGATTCTGAAAACTTATTTGCAATTGCTTGACCCGTTCGTGAGATATACGTAATTAAATGGAGCCATCTTTTTGGTTTTTTCGAATAACGGTAAATTGCAAATATCTCAAAAACGGTACCATAGAATCAAAAATGAACTCGATTTTCGAAATCAGGGGGTGGTTTTACATACGAATTTCATAACGGCGTCTCTAGTAAATTTTGGCCGTCGACCAGTGTAATTGAAAGTTACCTCTCGAGCAGGCAACAACAAGTTCAGTGTGGCGAAATAATTTCTGAACGTAGTAAAATTTCGTAAGGGGTACATCAAGGATCAATCTTGGGTCCTATACTTTTTACAGCTTTTATCAACGACATCGTTAATTGCTGTCAAAATTCGTCAATACATTTATATGCTGACGATACTCAGATTTATTTTTCACGCCCAATAGGACTTGGGGAAGATCTTGTCTTTAGGCTAAACGAAAATCTTGACAAAATATCAGTTTGGGCAGAAACAAATGGCATTTGCCTGAATGCGGAAAAAACACAGGTCCTGCCAATATCGTACGATTCAGTTGATCTAACTTCGCTATCACCCATAGTTTTCGATGGAAATATATTACAGTATCAATCCATCGTTACTAGTCTCGGCATTAAAATCAACACCCGCTAAACATGTACACATCACATTTCCTATAGTATATCAAAAATATACAATACTTTAAGAAATCTGTGGCATACCTGTTTTTGTCTACCTCATAACATAAAACTTAAATTAGTTAAGGCTCTGATTGTGCCTCAAATAAGCTATTTTGAAAATGTGTATGGAGGTTTAGACTGCGAATCTTAAAATAAACTAAGTTTGACTATTAACAACGTGGCAAGATTCATCTATTGTAAAAGAAAGTTTGACCACATTTCACCATACTCAAAAAATATACTTGGATTTAGCATAGAAGTTTATTTAAATGTCCGAAATGTTTTGTGTTTATATAAAATAATTTAATTTCAACAACCCAGATATCTTTATGAGAAACTAAAATTTGTACAATCTTCGCGAACTCACAACATCGTAGTCCCCAGGCATAACACAGTAGCGGCTTCTAGATTATTCTTTGTTAGTGCTGTGAAATTGTGGAATTCTCTAACTATTCCAATAAAATGCATATGGATGCTTCAAAACGGCAGTAACAGATCTCTTCAAACACTAACCCTCTCCTCCTCCTGGGGTAGGTATACCACGCCTATGTCGTATTGTCTAGAACTAATGTTAGCTTAAGCTTAAATTTAAGAAGAAAAATTGTAATTAACTTCGTGAATATGTGCAATGAAAAGACTCCAAGTCTTAATGTACTTTGAGATAAATAAATAATAATAATTATTATAAAAATTGTCGATAGGGTCTTAAAAATTTACGATTCATTAAGAGGAACCCCTAAATATTTTGGCATTATATCCGTTATTAGAAATAAAATTGTCGGCAGTGCAGACATTGCCTTAGAATCATACAGTACGCCCCTTGACTGGAAAGCAATTTCTAGATGTTTATCACTACACTATGCGGATAAGAGAGATATTACCACTCTCGAATGCCAACTCACATCCTTGGTGCAAGGAAATTGTACGAACCAAGAATTCTATCAAAACGTTTGTACTCGCCTGTCCTTAATATTAAACAAATTAATAAGTCTGGAGATGAGCCAGGAGTCACTCTGGCTCCTTACACAGACTTATAGGCACAAAGCCCTTAACACATTTATTTGACGTTTAAAAGGCGATCTTCCCCGACTCCTTGGGATGAAAGAGCCCGAAGATCTCGCACAAGCCCTATACTTATGTCTCAAACTCGAAAACCAAGTTGCCCGTAGCAGCTATTCCTTTACAAAACCAAGTACGACTCGAAAAGCCAATCCCATTAACACACCTCCACTGCAACCAAGGAATCCGCAGTACAAACCTCAACCATTCTATCCGTAACTCGCGTATATCCCAGGACCGCACATGCAACCTCGACACCAACAGTTGCCCAGTATTACCAACAAGTCACCCAACCAAACCATCAACTTCAACAACCTTGGCAAAACTATCGCCAAACCCATCCACTTTACTAAGCTTTCAAAAGCGCGCCTAAAAATCATATCCACACCATTAGGAATAAACTACATACAGAGTGTATGTGCCTACATGGTAATCAAAAGGAATATAAACAAAAAGGCAACTCTTAGAGACCAATTGTACAGCGAACAACGGGACATTCATATGGCTTAGCAGCTAAAGGCTTGCACTGATATGAATGTTGGAGATTCGAGTTCAACCCTCAGCTCCCGAAAAGCTAGCTGATGAAGAAGTAAAAAACCAGAAACATGTCCTAGTAACCATCGCCGTTTGTAAACTTACAATTTTTCTCTAATATCAATTACAAAAACCATTGTATAAAGCAATATGAGCAAAGCTCGCTAATTAAATACATATGATCATGTTGATATAATAGTAACAGCGGAAGTATTAAAAACAATGTTACCATGGCTGGCAGTGCGGTACAGGTTCCCTTATGATGGAAGAATAAGGTCTGATGATCCGCTGGGTACGCTTGCATAGGCTCAGCTCGCCGGATGGGGTGGGGTTCGCAAATCATCAACGATGTCGCCCTAGACCGCAGAAATAATAAGAAAAATATTCGTACCCGTGCGCTGTTGTTCTCGCTTCCCCTCTTGTATGTCCTCCTCCACAGCATGCCACTGCCGTCGTCGCAGTTCGCCTCCATAAACACAAGGCCGGCCCTTCTGCTTCCTTGCCCACCCTGCCAATGTCAACCAAGGCCCAAATCGGTTGACCCAACACTTACCTTTGTGCCTGTGTCCGTCTGTCTAACCCTGTACGATCACCCCATTACTCCCATTCATCACACTGTTGTTAGTTTTAGTAATTCATTTAATGTGTTATTTCATGCCTAGACCTACTACAATGTTAAAGATACACTATCATGAGGGCTCGTGCACTTGTCTATACTTATCTTACTCGACTATACTGTGGCGTTCAACTCAACCACTGTCTAAAGCTATATTCTAGATTTCAATTCAATTCGAACGGTGTGCGTCCCACCCTAACGTTTGCGCGCGAATGTACACGCAAAATATCAATATAAATATATATTTAAGTAAAGTACGTAATTATAATATGATCATTAAATCACCGTTCATTTATAATAGATTCAATGGCAGGTCGTATTCATATGAGAGCATCAACGATACTAATCTCGCCAAGGTCATTGTAAGCATTTAGCTCAATACAATCTATATACTATGAATCCATATACATCTACGTTTGGTATAACAAAAAAACTCCGCATAATTTTATATATAAAAATATTCATACGCTCATATGCATGTCGCTGCAAATGTTTACTTCCTAAACAATTTCTCATGACTGTATTTTTAAACACATATCCCTACATATCGCATCAATAAACATGAGTAGTCTACAATTGACAACAATATTACGATGGTATAAAATTGTATTCCTGATTTAACTCAAAGCATTTCAAGACAGAATCGCTTTACCGCGGCCAATCTTAAACCAACTCGAATCCAATAACCATGTATAACTACCCGCTATGCGATGACTCTGTCTTGCAAGCTTTGAGCTACATCCCGATACATAACATGAGGGTCGTTTTGGCAATGAGCAACTCAACTCTATAAGTGTATCGGTGTCTATGTGCACCGAACCCGCTTATAACAAACATATTTCATTAACTTTGAGTTACGCTCTTGGCACGCGACGGAATGGTTCGAATTACTTGTGGCTACTCAATTTTCACCATCCTCAACTAAACTGACCACTATATCAGCTCCTTACCTAAGGCGCCCCGGATAAAAACCTGAATTCGTGCACAGCATCAGCCGTGCTAACCAATTATCTCAACTACATATGATTCACCACTCTGCCGTTGCCTCACGCTGACAACAATCGTACATTTGAGCGTAAATTGTCGCCGGTGCCATCTTATACCTAACAAGAACAGTGTTTACACACTCAATCTCTACTATAATCCTACACCTAGAACTGTGTCTATATACTTAAACGTTGTATTCAGCGCCTCTCCACCGCCATCAGAATTTTGTATGGACACTCAAGCGTGCAGGCATTCCGTGCTATACGAATCTGGTTGTGTGCTCTTTTCCATATCAGGAATGAGTGACTGCGCACCCCTATGCTCTATTATTAAAATATTGTATTCTGCTTATATGTAGTTATCTTCGCATAATACAACAATGTATGGATAATTTACGCTTACTCAAAACCTGTTCTGTTGCATTTTCACAGTGTCGTTCTTAACGTTGAATATATTTTGACATTTGAGCCGATATGTTGCTCCTCTCCTGCTCACGTTCGTTGATTGTCTGCCCTTTTATGTATGAGTAGGCTTCGACCGCCCAACATGCGAATTCTATGTAGCTATGGGTACTTACAATCTTTAACTTGTTACAGACGCCCTTCCGTGCCGAGCCACTGATTATGGAGTGCCGCGCTGTCGTGCCTCAACGTTACGCACACACTTGTCAGTTTTAATTGCTTTCCGGCCGCTAGTGTTGAAGCGTTTTCGTGAGCGCCGCGTCTGAAGAAAATGCTTCGATGCGGTTGTGGATTTGGAGCGCGCGCTCATTGATGAGTAGTGGTTTGATCTTCGCGCATATGTTGGCGCGTGTTTACAGCTGCAATTAACCTTGGGAGCCCTTTCGCGACGAGATAACTTGTCCTACTGGGAAATCACACGCTTTAAAACTATTTCTCGCAATGAAACCTACTATTGTTGAATGTTCTTACCTGGTTGTCGTCTGATAAACTTTTTGTTATTCCTTCTTGTTGTAGTGAAGATGCCGGAAACAGGAAGAACGTGAAATCGGCTGCGTTGGCCACCTACACTAATTTGACGTTAAGCAAGGTTGCCTGATTTGTCAACCCTGCACGGTTGCATTCACTCTTATAAATTTCGTTGGCTCGCTTTGCTAAACCCCAGGCCACATCTTCCGTAACAACAAATACTGTAAAAATCCGAACAAATGTTATTAAGCTTTAAAAAGCGCGCCTAAAAATCGTATCCACACCATTAGGAATAAACTACATACAGAGTGTATGTGCCTACATGGTGATCAAAAGGAATATAAACAAAAAAAATAACTCTTAGAGACCAATTGTACAGCGAACAACGGAACATTCATATGGCGTAGCAGCTAAAAAGGCTTGCACTGATATGAATGTTGGAGATTCGAGTTCAACGCTAAGCTCCCGAAAAGCTAGCTGATGAAGAAGTGAAATTCAGAAACATGTCCTAGTAACCATTGCCGTTTGTAAACTTACAATTTTCTCTAATATCAATTACAAAAACCATTGTATAAAGCAATATGAGCAAAGCTCGCTAATTAAATACATATGATAATGTTGATATAATAGTAACAGCGGAAGTATTAAAAACAAATACTGTAAAAATCTGAACAAATGTTACTAAGCTTTCAAAAGCGCGCCTAAAAATCATATCCACACCATTAGGAATAAACTACATACAGAGTGTATGTGCCTACATGGTGATCAAAAGGAATATAAACAAAAAGGCAACTCTTAGAGACCAATTGTACAGCGAACAACGGAACATTCATATGGCGTTGCAGCTAAAAAGGCTTGCACTGATATGAATGTTGGAGATTCGAGTTCAACGCTCAGCTCCCGAAAAGCTAGCTGATGAAGAAGTGAAATTCAGAAACATGTCCTAGTAACCATCGCCGTTTGTAAACTTACAATTTTTCTCTGATATCAATTACAAAAACCATTGTATAAAGCAATATGAGCAAAGCTCGCTAATTAAATACATATGATCATGTTGATATAATAGTAACAGCGGAAGTATTAAAAACAAATACTGTAAAAATCCGAACAAATGTTACTAAGCTTTCACAAGCGCGCCTAACAATCATATCCACACCATTAGGAATAAACTACATACAGAGTGTATGTGCCTACATGGTGAACAAAAAGGCAACTCTTAGAGACCAATTGTACAGCGAACAAAGGAACATTCATATGGCGTAGCAGCTAAAAAGGCTTGCACTGATATGAATGTTGGAGATTCGAGTTCAACGGTCAGCTCCCGAAAAGCTAGCTGATGAAGATGTGAAATTCAGAAACATGTCCTAGTAACCATCGCCGTTTGTAAACTTACACATTTTCTCTAATATCAATTACAAAAACATTTTATAAAGCAATATGAGCAAAGCTCGCTAACTAAATACATATGATCATATTGATATAATAGTAGCAGCGGAAGTATTAAAAACCAATACTGTAAAAATCCGAACAAATGTTACTAAGCTTTCAAAAGCGCGCCTAAAAATCATATCTACACCATTAGGAGTAAACTACATACAGAGTGCATGTGCCTACATGGTGATCAAAAGGAATATAAACAAAAAGGCAACTCTTAGAGACCAATTGTACAGCGAACAACGGGACACCCATATGCCTTAGCAGCTAAAGGCTTGCACTGATATGAATGTTGGAGATTCGAGTTTAACGCTCAGCTCCCGAAAAGCTAGCTGATGAAGAAGTGAAATTCAGAAACATGTCCTAGTAACCATCGCCGTTTGTAAACTTACAATTTTTCTCTAATATCAATTACAACAAGTAAGGAAGGCTAAGTTCGGGTGTAACCGAACATTACATACTCAGTTGAAAGCTATGGAGACAAAATAAGGAAAATAACCATGTAGGAAAATGAACCTAGGAATGTGGTTGTATGACATGTGTATCAAATGGAAGGTATTAAAGAGTATTTTAAGAGAGAGTAGGTCATAGTTCTATGGATGGACGCCATTTAGGGATATCGCCATAAAGGTGGACCAGGGCTGACTCTAGAATTTGTTTGTACGATATTGGTATCAAATGAAAGGTGTTACTGAGCATTTTGAGAGGGAGTGGGCCTTAGGTCTATCGGTGGACGCCTTTTCGAGATATCGCCATTAAGGTGGACCAGGGGTGACTCTAGAATGTGTTTGTACGATATGGGTATCAAATGAAAGGTGGTAATGAGTATTTTAAAAGGGAATGGGCTTTAGTTCTATAGGTGAACGCCTTTTCGAGAAATCGCCATAAAGGTGGACCAGGGGTGACTCTAGAATATGTTTGTACGATATGAGTATCAAATGAAAGCTGTTAATGAGTATTTTGACAAGGAGTGATCCTTAGTTCCATAGGTGGACGCCTTTTCGAGATATCGCCATAAAGGTGGACAAGGGTGACTCTAGAATGTTTGTACGATATGGGTATCAAACGAAAGTTGTTACTGAGCATTTTAAGAGGGAGTGGGCATGAGGTCTATAGGTGGACGCCTTTTCGAGATATCGTCATTAGGGTGGGCCAGGGGTGACTCTAGAATGTGTTTGTACGATATGGGTATCAAACGAAAGGTGTTACTGAGAATTTTAAGAGGAGTGGGCATGAGGTCTATAGGTGGACGCCTTTTCGAGATATCGTCATTAGGGTGGGCCAGGGGTGACTCTAGAATGTGTTTGTACGATATGGTTATCAAACGAAAGGTGTTACTGAGCATTTTAAGAGGAGTGGGCATGAGGTCTATAGGTGGACGCCTTTTCGAAATGTCGCCATTAGGGTGGGCCAGGGGTGACTCTAGAATGTTTTGTACGATATGGGTATCAAACGAAAGGTGTTACTGAGCATTTTAAGAGGGAGTGGGCATTAGGTCTATAGGTGGACGCCTTTTCGAGATATCGCCATTAGGGTGGCCAGGGGTGACTCTTGAATGTGTTTGTACGATATTGGTATCAAATGAAAGGTGGTAATGAGTATTTTAAAAGGGAGTAATCCCTTATTTCTATAGGTGGACGCCTTTTCGAGATATCGCCATAAAGGTGGACCAAGGGTGACTCTAGAATGTTTGTACGATATGGGTATCAAACGAAAGGTGTTACTGAGCAATTTTAAGAGGGAGGTGGGCATTAGGTCTATAGGTGGACGCCTTTTCGAGATATCGCCATTAGGGTGGGCCAGGGTGACTCTAGAATGTGTTTGTACGATATTGGTATCAAATGAAAGGTGGTAATGAGTATTTTAAAAGGGAGTAATCCTTAGATCTATAGGTGGACGCCTTTTCGAGATATCGGCCATAAAGGTGGACCAAGGGAGACTCTAGAATGTTTGTACGATATTGGGTATCAAACGAAAGGTGTTACTGAGCATTTTAAGAGGGAGTGGACATTAGGTCTATAGGTGGACGCCTTTTCGAGATATCGCCATTAGGGTGGGCCCAGGGGTGACTCTAGAATGTTTCTACGATAAGGGTATCAAACGAAAGATGTTACTGAGCATTTTAAGAGGGAGTGGCATTAGGTATATAGGTGGACGCCTTTTCGAGATATCCCCATTAGCGTGGGCCAGGGGTGACTCCAGAATGATACGATATGTATATCAAATTAAAGGTATTAATGAGGGTTTTAAAAGCGAGTGGCCCTTAGATGTATATGTGAAGGCGTTCTCGCGATATCGACCAAATTGTGGACCAGGTGATCCAGAAAATCATCTGTCGGGTACTGCTAATTTATATATATATATGCAATACCACTAACAGTATTCCTGCCAAGATTCCAAGGGCTGTTGATTTCGCCTTGTAGAAACTTTTTCATTTTTCTTCTACTTAATATGGTAGGTGTCACACCCATTTTACAAAGTTTTTTCCAAAGTTATATTTTGCGTCAATAAACCAATCCAGTTACCATGTTTCATCCCTTTTTTCGTATTTGGTGTAGAATTATGGCATTTTTTTCATTTTTCTTAATTTTCGATATCGATAAAGTGGGTGTGGTTATGGTCGGATTTCGGACATTTTTTATACCAAGATAAAGTGAGTTCAGATAAGTACGTGGGCTAAGTTTAGTAAAGATATATCAGTTTTTGCTCAAGTTATTGTGTTAACGCCGAGTGGAAGGGCAGACGGTGGTCTGTGTATAAAAACTGGGCGTGGCTTTCCCGGTTTTTGCCCATTTTCACAGAGAACAGTTACCGTCATAGAATCTATGCCCCTACCAAATTTGAGAAGGATTAGTAAATTTTTGTTTGACTTATGGCATTAAAAGTATTCTAAACAAACTAAATGAAAATGGGCGGAGCCACGCCCATTTTGAAATTTTCTTTTATTTTTGTATTTCGTTGCATCATATCATTACTGGAGTTGAATTTTGACTTAATTTACTTATATACAGTAAAGATATTAAATTTTTTGTTAAAATTTGAATTTAAAAAAATTTTTTTTTAAAGTGGGCGTGTTCTTCATCCAATTTTGCTAATTTTTTATTTAGCACATATATAGTAATAGTAGTAACGTTCCTGCCAAATTTCATCATGATATCGTCAACGACTGCCAAATTACAGCTTGCAAAACTTTTTAATTACCTTCATGTAAAAGTGGGCGGTGCCACTCCCATTGTCCAAAATCTTACTAATTTTCTATTCTGCGTCATAACGTCAACCCATCTACCAAGTTTCATCGCTTTATCCGCCTTTGGCAATGAATTATCGCATTTTTTTCGGTTTTTCGAAATTTTCGATATCGAAAAAGTGGGCGTGGGTTATAGTTCGATATCGTTTCATTTTAAATAGCGATGAGTGCCCAGGAATCTACATACCAAATTTCATCAAGATACCTCAAAATTTACTCAAGTTATCGTGTTAAGGGGCAGACGGACGGACGGACGGACGGACGGACGGACATGGCTCAATCAAATTTTTTTTCGATATTGATATATGGAAGTCTATATCTATCTCGATTCCTTTATACCTTTACAACCAACCGTTATCCAATCAAAGTTAATATACTCTGTGAGCTCTGCTCAACTGAGTATAAAAACCATTGTATAAAGCAATATGAGCAAAGCTCGCTAATTAAATACATATGATCATATTGATATAATAGTAACAGCGGAAGTATTAAAAACAAATACTGTAAAAATCCGAACAAATGTTACTAAGCTTTCAAAAGCGCGCCTAAAAATCATATCCACACCATTAGGAGTAAACTACATGTGCCTACATGGTGATCAAAAGGAATATAAACAAAAAGGCAACTCTTAGAGAACAATAGTACAGCGAACAACGGGACATTCATATGGCTTAGCAGATAAAGGCTTGCACTGATATGAATGTTGGAGATTCGAGTTCAACGCTTAGCTCCCGAAAAGCTAGCTGATGAAGAAGTGAAATTCAGAAACATGTCCTAGTAACCATCGCCGTTTGTAAACTTAAAATTTTTCTCTAATATCAATTACAAAAACCATTGTGTAAAGCAATATGAGCAAAGCTCGCTAATTAAATACATATGATCATATTGATATAATAGTAACAGCGGAAGTATTAAAAACAAATACTGTAAAAATCCGAACATTTGTTACTAAGCTTTCAAAAGCGCGCCTAAAAATCATATCCACACCATTAGGAATAAACTACATACAGAGTATATATGCCTACATGGTGATCAAAAGGAATATAAACAAAAAGGCAACTCTTAGAGACCAATTGTACAGCGAACAACGGGACATTCATATGGCTTAGCAGCTAAAGGCTTGCACTGATATGAATGTTGGAGATTCGAGTTCAACGCTCAGCTCCCGAAAAGCTAGCTGATGAAGAAATGAAATTCAGAAACATGTCCTAGTAGCCGTCGCCATTTGTAAACTTAAAATTTTTTATTTTGCCAGAATTAAAATCCTTTGATGGGATCATCGGCAACGATAGTCTCAAAGATCTCCATGCAACCATTAACGTTCGTGATGATATAATCAAGTTCGGTAATGGTAAAGAAGTTAAAATTAAAAAATACTTTCCCCTGCCGTAAACAAAGTCGAAGTTAGGACCGAACATATGCCACCCTCTCAAAAATTTTATATGCAACAACTTGTAAAAAAATATGATCAATTATTTACTGAGCCAAACGAAAAGCTAACCTACACCACTACCGTAGTAGGCGAAATAAGGACATCTTCCGACACGCCCGTATACACTAGATATTAACCATACCCTGTTGGAATGAGAGAATTTGTCACCAACGAAATTCAAAGCTTACTTAATGATAGCATAATAAGGCCATCAAGGGCATACAACTCACTTGTATGGGTAGTCCCAAAAAACCTTGATGCCTCCGGAAAAAAAAAGTATAGACTCGTAATCGACTACAGGAAATTGAACAACGTAACTGGGTCCGATAGGTATCCAATACCCGAGATTAACAAAAAAATTGCGCAACTAGGAAATAATAAATAATTTTTCGTACTGGACTTAAAAAGCGGATTCCAGCAGATACCCTTAAAGGAATCTGACATCGAAAAAACAGCCTTTTCCGTCAACAATGGCAAGTACGGGTTTACACGACTCCCTTTTGGGCTGAAAGACGCGCCGTTCATATTTCAAAGCGCCTTAGATGACATTCTAAGGAATTACATAGGTAAAAACTGTTATTTCTATATCGACGACATAATAGTTTTCGGCGACAATGAAGAAAACCATCTCCAAAATATCGAACAAATATTTCGCACTATACAAGAAGCGAATATGAAGGTACAATTAGATAAATGTGAATTCTTTCGAAAAGAAGTAGAATTCTTAAGATTCATTATCTCACCTGACGGCATCAGAATCAACCCTTCAAAGGTCGAAGCAATTCAAAAATTCCCATGTCCGAAAACTTTGAAATATTTAAGATCTTTCCTTGGACTATCCAGCTACTACCGCCGCTTTATCAGGGATTACGCTAAGTTAGCGAAACCCCTGACCGCGCTCTTAAGAGGGGAGGAGGGACGCATTTCGAAGAATGCATCCAGTAAAAAACAAATAACTCTAGACAGCACAGCATTAGACGCCTTCAACAAATTAAAATATTCACTTGTGTCAAAGGAAGTAGTTTTAGCATATCCTGACTTTACCCAGGACTTTCATCTCACCACTGAGGCCTCCAATTACGCGATCGGCGCCGTTCTCGAACAATCAGGCAAACCAATAGCCTAAATATCTAGTTCCTTACCAAAAGCCGAATAAGCATACGCTGCAAACGAAAAAGAGATGCTAGCGATAATTTGGGCAGTCAATAGCTTCAGAAATTATTTATACGGTTCACCTAAAGTGGTAATCTTTACGGACCACCAACCCTTGACTTTCGCTTTGAGCAACAAAAACTACAATGGCAAGATGAAGAGGTGGAAGTGCATCCTGGAAGAGTATAACTATGAACTACAATATAAACCAGGAAGAACCAATGTGGTTGCCGATGCACTCTCTAGTCCTCCTAGAACAGAAAACAATAGGCTTTCAACTGCCACTTATCACAGCAGCGATAGTTCCTCACACGACCTAATACCCAGTTTAGAAACACCCGTTAACGTATTCAAAACCAAATCCTATTAAAATCAGGCCCGATATCAACATTGTGAGGACCAAATACAACACCATTAATTTGGCCCACACAAAGCGACCCCAAATCATATTCGATACAGCACTAACACAACAGCCAGTCACAAAAGGCTATAGCAACAGACCAACGAACAAGTTCAATACAGCATACATCATATTCGATACAACACTAACACAACAGCCAGTCACAAAAGGCTATAGCAACAGACCAACCAACAAGTTCAATACAGCATTGACACAACAGCCAGTCACAAAAGGCTACAGCAGCAGACCAACCAACAAGTATCTGCAACAAAGTGGTGAATGTGTCGGTTATACCACCAAACACCGCTTGAGACTTCGGCAGCAACGGCACTACCACAGTAACGCGCACCCGCGAACAGGCAGCGTCCGCCCGCCTGCGCCGACAATAACAGCGCCACAAACAGCGCTACGCAAGCATATACGTTGGCCGCAGCAACACTACGCAAACATACAACGCTAGCCGCAACAGCATCATAGCTAATATATACGCTGGCCATACCACTACGCCAATCTACTACGCTGGCCGCAACAGCACCATAGCTAATACACTACGTTGGCTTCAGTACTGCTGACCACGACAGCGCCCCGATAATATACTGCGTTGACACGCAAACATACTACGTCAACTGTACCAGAGTTACCCTCGTGCCGAAGCACGGAGCTGTGGTCGTGACCAGAGCTACTTGTGGAGCGTCCCTTGAAGTTGTCGGTTCTACCATGCGGACAGGTCGCTTTACAGGAGTGAGTCGTGGCCTCAAGTGGTGAATTTGTCGGTTATACCACCAAACACCGTGGGCAACGGCACCACCACAGTGACGCGCCCCGCGAGCAGGTGACATTCGCCAGCCAAACTATCACGCTGGTCACAATCGCAAACATACTACATTGGCCATAGCATTACGCCAATCCACTACCCCGGCCACAATCGCACACACACTACGTCGGCCACAGCATTACGCCAGCCGCTACGCTGACCCCGACCGCACCACGCTAACATATTATGTGGACCACATCACTCCGCAAGCATACGACGTTGGCCACAGCATTGCGCCAACCCACTACGCTGACCGCAAGCGCCAACATACGACGCGGGCCACAACAGCGCTGCGCAAGCACATTACGTTGGTCACCGCACCACGCTGGCCACAACAGCACTACGCACACATACTACGGTGACCACAGCAGAGTCACGCAAATACACGACGTCAACCACACTAGGGTTGCGTACATACACGCCAACGCAAGGCGTCACCGAAACACGTTTTACACGCACTCAGGCAACGACCAGCCGAGCGTCCTAATGGGACATTCCTAACGGGACACGCACGCCGACGCAGGGCGTCACAAAATACATTTACACACACACAAGCAATGACCATCGAGGCGTCACAAAGGGACACGAGTACCGTTAGCCCATTACGCAGTATAGAGCAAGCATACAGTGAAACGAAAACAACAAATATTTCTTCTTTTGATTACGTAAAATTTTTCATTTTAATTATAGTGTACATACATATATAGAATTAGAGAAAGTGAATTTATATGAAAACGATTTGCATGGTGTCCCAAATTTACAAATCTATTGTAAGCGAACCTTGGACACGGCGAGTATAGCCCTAGCACTTATTGTAGAAGCGCCGGGCGGAAAAAGCTTCGTTACAATTGGCGCCCGAGCAGACCCTGCAAATCGTTACCACGTCAGAAGGAAAATTCCTGACGAGAAACCTAACCACAAAATGGTTGACCAGATCGATACCACGTGGTTAGACACAATTTCAAAGGAGCAGCTGATATCCATCACACAGGAATTGGGTATTGAGCAGACAGGTACCACCCGAGAAATCCGAAAGCGCATAGCAGCACTGGCCTCAAAGGCAAATACGGACTCGGAAATCCACGAAAAATTTGTATTCCTACAAGCCACCTACAAGGAAACTACGCACATGAGCGAGGTAAATGAGGTTAAGACACCGACTCCGTCGAACGGAGGAGGCACACCGAAGGTCGCCGTTACAACAGTAGAACAAACTCAATTCGCGTTTCCTCCCAGGAATACAGTACCCACACAACAGTACTTACCATCGGGAATAGCGGTATCACCCAAGGGTACATCTCAGGCACCTCCCAGGAGTACAGTACCCACACAACAGCACGTAGCATCAGAAATTACGGCATCATCAACCGGCACATCTCAACCCACGCAACCGTACTTACCAGCGGGAATGACGGCACCAGCCATGAACTATACATGCCAGGTAACTCAAGCACCGACCGTGGGGTTCGCGCCCATCATCGACCAGGTAAGAAAGTGGTCCGTAAAGTATGAAGGTGGATGGGACCCGTTAGCGTTCATCGAACAGTTAGAGGAGTTAGCCGAAGTATACGCGCTAAACGTGGACCTCCTGCCAAAACCATGCCCGAACTACTAGGGGGCGCCGCGCTACAATGGTACCGCAATAACAATGCGCACTGGGGAAAGTGGACAAGCTTCAAAAAGGATTTTTTACGTTTCTTCCTACCAGTCAGGTACTTCGAGCGGCTCGACGACGTCATACGCCAACGAAGGCAGCGCAACAAGGAGAGGTATAAGGACTACGTACTAGGAATCCAGAGCTTGATGAGACACGCAGGGTACACCAGCGAACAGCGGCTGGAACGAATCTTCCCTAACAGCCACCCCGATTACCAACTTTACATCCGTCGGAGGGACTTCAATAATCTCGCAGAGCTCCTGACACTTGCCGAAGAATATGAGAATATACGCGAGGACTATCGAAGATCATCAGGCGGACATCACCGCGAAGTTACGCGACACATCGCCAGTGACACAACCCGGGTGTCACCATCAAAACCTGCAACACAACCCCCACCACCACCGAACCTAACGAACCGCACGCCTCCAGGCAATCAGAGATACGACCCCAACGGCGTATGCAGGAGATGCGGCGAACGAGGACATGACACCAATAGGTGCCGAAACCCACAGAAAATTTTTTGCTGGGAATGTGGCCGCAACGATATACGAACCATCGAACGCTGCCGCCGAAGTCAGGGAAACGACAGAAGGGCTCCACGGAGAAGAAGGCGCCGTGAACGCAAGGGACCTAGCACCGGAACGACAGTAACGATACCCAAGGAACCCAGCGCTGAAACGGCAGTAACAATGCACCAAGAGCATGCTCGCCTCTACGCCGTAGCCAAGCTCGGCGCGGAATCAGCCGAGGCGGTCATCGACACAGGGGCATCAAGAAGTTTCGTTTCGAGCAGCTTAGCAGAACGTGTGGTGAACTCGGGAAGCGGAGAAATGGTGAGAGTGGCCATCAAAATAACGATGGCAAACGGGACTAGCACTACCATCTTCGACGCCATAAGGACTGAGGTACGCCTCGGAGAAGCGTCACTCCACACAGTTTTACATGTCATGCACGGAGGGATGATGGGCGACATCATACTGGGCCTAGATACGCTAGGAAGCATGGGAGCCACCATATCATGTGGAGAAGGCCACCTCGTGCTAACCAGACCTTTGCCTAGCACACACCGAATCCTGGAGCCGCGCCAGAAACTATTCAGAAAACAACAACAGCAAGAACGAATATCGCCAGGTACGACAGCCCTGGGACTATTCCAAGTTCAATATCATCAAGAAAGGATATCGCCAGGTACGACAGCCCTGGGACTATTCAAAGTACACCATCAGCCAGAACGGATATCGCCAGGTACGACAGCCCTCATGCTAACCAGACCCCTTGCCTAGCACACACCGAATCCTGGAGCCGCGCCAGAAACTATTCAGAAAACAACAACAGCAAGAACGAATATCGCCAGTTACGACAACCCTGGGACTATTCCAAGTTCAATATCATCAAGAAAGGATATCGCCAGGTACGACAGCCCTGGGACTATTCAAAGTACACCATCAGCCAGAACGGATAACTCCAGGTACGACAGCCCTGGGACTATTCAAAATTCAACATCCTCAAGAACGGATATCGCCAGGTACGACACCCCGGGGACTAATCAGAGTATAACACGAGCGAGAAAGGGTAACGCCGGGTACGACACCCCTGGAGCCCCATCTGGAACCATTCAGAGTGTAACAGCACCGAGCAGTAGTAACTTCAAGCAGGACGGCATTATACAAAACAACGACGACGACATACAAGAAGAAGCGGAACGAGTGCGCGGTTTTCTAGCAAAGGAACTCCGAAAATTCGGGAGCATGAGTGGGGTGACGACAATAGCCGAGCACAGGATTATCCTGACGGACGACCGCCCCATTAAGCAACGTTACTTCCCACGCAACCCAGCTATGCAGACCATCATCAACAACGAAATTGACGAATTACTTCAGAAAGGATGCAACGAGCCATCCTGTAGCCCACACAGCGCACCAATCGTACTGGCCAAGAGGAAAAACGGGAAGTGGAGGTTAAGCGTGGAATATCGGCAGCTCAACGCCCGATCCGTACCCGACGCATACCCCTTACCCAGAATACAACACATCCTGGACAAACTACGACGAGCGAAGTACATCAGCAGCTTAGACTTGAAGAACGGATACTGGCAAATACCACTGGAGCCAAGAGCCGGCCCTAAACAGCTTTCACAGTCCCGGGACGCGGATTATTCCAGTGGCGCGTTATGCCTTTCGGCCTACACTCTGCACCCGCGACGTTTCAAAGAGCACCAGATCAGGTTATTGGGCCTGAAATGGAACCCCACGCCTTCGCATACCTCGATGACATAATCGTCATAGGATCCACTGTGGGGGAGCACAATCGCAATCTGAGACAAGTAATGCTACGACTGCAGCGCGCCAACCTCAGAATAAATCAGGAGAAATGCAAATTCTTCAAGAAGGAAATCCAATACCTAGGACACCTTGTAAGCGACAAGGGAATTCACACGGACCCCGAGAAAGTCACAGCCATCGAAGACTTGAAGCCACCAACGAACGTGAAAGAGGTACGCCAATATCTCGGTATAGCATCCTGGAACCGACGTTTCGTACCCGACTTCGCCACGATCAGCCAACCACTCAAAACCCTGCTGAAAAAGGTAAAACACTGGAAGTGGGGGGGCCGAGCAACAGGAGGCCATCCAGGTCTTAAAGCAAAAGCTCATGGAAGCTCCGATACTCGCCTGCCCGGACTTCACCAAGACCTTCACCTTACAAACGGACGCCAGCAATTTCGGGCTGGGTGCCGTATTGACACAGGACCAGGAAGGCGGAGAACGCGTGATCGCCTACGCCAGCAGGAAACTCAACAAGGCGGAAACCAACTACTCGCCCACCGAGAAGGAGTGCCTCGCTATAGTCTGGGGAATACGCAAGATGAGACCATACTTGGAAGGATACCGATTCAAGGTAATCACGGACCATATGTCTCTAAAGTGGTTAAACTCCATTGAAAGCCCTTCAGGCCGTATAGCACGATGGGCCTTGGAGCTTCAACAACACACTTTCGACATCGAATACAGGAAAGGGAAGCTGAACCTGGTAGCGGACGCACTATCACGGCAGCCACTGGAGACCATACGCCTAGCAACAACAACAGAGCCACAATGCAAGTGGTGGCACAAGCGCGTCGGCGAAGTACGCACTAACCCCGAGAAATTTTCTGACTACATGATACAAGATGGGCAACTGTACCGCCATACTCCCTGCCGGTCACACGATGAGGAAACGGTCCCTTGGAAATTTTGTGTACCAACACCACTGCGACAACGAGTGTTAGAAGAAAACCACAACATCCCAAGCGCTGGACACATGGGCATCCGCCGGACGGTAGCACGGATTGCCAACCAGCATTACTGGCCCGGCATGTTTCGGGACATCAGTCGATATGTACGGCAGTGCGAGTCTTGCCAGAAATACAAGGAGGCACAGCAAAAACCAGCAGGAAAGATGCTCAAACAGGTGGCCCAAGAACCATTCGCCCCGGTATGCGTCGATTTCGTCGGACCACTCCCACGATCCACACACGGGAACACGATGTTATTAGTATTTTTCGACCGCTTCAGCAAATGGGTGGAATTGGCCCCCATGAGGCGTGCGACAGCAGAGGGCCTTCGCCGCGCGTTCAGAGAACGCATCCTAGCAAGATTTGGTGCTCCCCAGATACTGATATCGGACAACGGCGTTCAGTTCACCAGCACAATGTGGCAGCGTTACCTCAAGGAAATGGGGATACGACAACAATTCACGGCGCCCTACACACCGCAAGAAAACCCGACGGAACGGGCGAACAGAATGGTAAAGAGGATCATAGCGCAACTTACCAAATCACAACACAACAAATGGGACGACTTTCTCCCAGAGATCGAGCTGGCCATCAACACCAGTGTAACCGCGTCCACAGGGTACAGTCCAGCCTTCCTGGTACAAGGACGGGAACCGCGATTACCAGGGGCATTGTTTAACGAGGTCAACCTGGGGACGGACACAGCCACCACCACGGCAGAAGAAAAATCCGACAGAATGCAAGAGGCATTCAAAATAGTGAGGCAGAACACGGAACGAGCAGCGGCAGACCAAGCACGGCATTACAATCTACGGCGGAGAAAATGGACCCCCGTAGTCGGCGAACTAGTGCTCGCAAAAGAACACCATCTCTCCAAGGCCGGGGAAAATTTCGCGGCAAAGTTGGCCCCCAAATATGACGGGGCCTACCAAATCCTAGGATATGTTTCCCCAGTGATATTCAAAATACGAAACCCCAACGCCAACGGAGGAAAGAAAAAAACTGTCAACATCGCGGAACTAAAAGCATATCATACAGCAGAGATCATCGCGTGAAACCAAACAAATTCAGGGAGAACAATTTTTTATATTATTAATTAATATCAAGGACAATTAAGCGCCGGTCATTCCAACGCAAACCACCGAGGTGACAACATCGTTTTCTTTTGCTACCAAATTTTTTCACAAACCAATAATCTACAATGCAGAGCTATAACCCTAGACTAACCAACAGCGTCAAGCGTATGCGCCAGCGCTACGAGGAGGAGGAAGCAAAACACCCGAGGGCCGTATTGCTGGAAGGAGTTACAGGCGCCGACGTCAGCCACATGCGTGCAACTATACGCGCAAACAGGTACGCTGACGTCGAACACATCATTACACCATTAAACACTACTGGGGCCGACGTCAGCCACACGCGTGCAACTATACGCGCAAACAGGTACCCTGACGTCGTACACGGCATTACACCATTAAATACTACAGGCGGCGACGTCAACAACACGCGTGGAACTACAAGCGCAAACAGGTACGCTGACGTCGCACGCATCATTAAACTACCACACATCACGGGCATCAATGACAACACCACGAACACCGAGCCAGTCACGGCCAAGGCCCACAATAAGACCGGAGCCTCGCCGATAACATTCACACTCGGTAGGATAGAAGTGAAGGCAGGGCAGTTGCCGGCAGCCATCGAGTTCCCCTCCAATGAGGACACAGCTCCACCGGAAAAGCCACAGTCGCCGAAAATTATCGAGCTCTCCTCGGATGAGGACACAGCCCCACCGCCGAGAGACACGCCTAAAATAATATTCCCGGCAGGACCAGGCGGCATACCCCTCTATACGACTGACCGCTACACTCTCAGAGAATCGAGATGGTTGACCGAAACCGTCATTGACGCTTGGGCAAAGGGACTGGAAGAGCAACATGAGCAACAAAATACGACTCTCAGCCCGTTCGTGATCTGGCAGCTGACCCAGAAGAGTAACACGGAGGAAGACTACCAACGCATACGCCGATGGGTCCGGAACGTCGACCTGTTTGGTAAGAGTGCGGTCCTAGCACCCCACAACACAGCTAACCACTGGTACCTGCTCGGTCTGGCAAACGCAGCAGTCACCCACCACGTCACCGACACGGAATGCTGGCAGGAACGATATATATGGGTAGCAGACTCAATGCACAAGGCCAGAGTCCCCACGCAACCCAGGTTTGGGCAGATTTCCTCCGGTCGGAATATATACAGCGGTACGGACACGACGGTTTTAAAGCGCAGGAACTAATACTCGAGGTGCCCCAACAACGACTGTGGCGTCTACGTAGCCGAGAATATGGAGAGGGTTTTACGATACACAGGGAGTGGAGAAGGAATGCCCGGACTGTATAAACAGCAGTTCACGGAGGAAATGGCGAGCAAGAAGCCCACAGAAATGCTGGCACGGTTCCTACGAGACGGCCGAAAGCCCAAGGAAACCATACAAAACACTACCACCACATACCACTCTCACGCAGCTCCACAACTAAGCACCGAGGACAACATCCACCCCATAATACCGGACACCAAAACGAAGCCACACACGACAACAGAAGACCACCAAGTAATAACCATCGAGGCTAAAGATGCAGATGGACCAATGCTGGACCGATTCCCGGAGATAGCAGGGGAGGTACGGGACAAACACCGACGCATCGCCGAAGGCAGAAACTACTCCCGAACACGATTCGTGACAGAGAAATACCGGGTCACCATAATGAAAAGCAAGGCGCGCATACGACTACTGAATACCGGGGGCTCACTCTCCGAAGTGGGGGGGGGGGGGGGGGAGGTTGAGGACCAAATATAACACCATTAATTTGGCCCACACAAAGCGACCCCACATCATATTCGATACAGCACTAACACAACAGCTAGTCACAAAAGGCTATAGCAACAGACCAACCGACAAGTTCAATACAGCATACATCATATTCGATACAACACTAACACAACAGGCAGTCACAAAAGGCTATAGCAACAGACCAACCAACAAGTTCAATACAGCATTGACACAACAGCCAGTCACAAAAGGCTACAGCAGCAGACCAACCAACAAGTCTCTGCAACACAACGGGCAAGCTCAACACTTTAATGCCAACACAACAAACTAACAAATCTCAGCAACGCAACGAGCGTTCGCAACATCGAACAGCAGCCATGGCAACGCAACCATTTGAGCCAGCAATACCAAACAAAGCAATAAAATGAGCAACACAGCAGGACAGAAGTTAGTTAGCACGGAGCTGTGGCCGTGACCAGAGCTACTTGTGGAGCTTCCCTTGAAGTTGTCGGTTCTACCATGCCGACAGGTCGTTTCACAGGAGTAAGTCGTGGCCTCAAGTGGTGAATGTGTCGGTTATACCACCAAACACCGCTTGAGACTTCGCCAGCAACGGCACTACCACAGTAACGCGCACCCGCGAACAGGCAGCGTCCGCCCGCCTGCGCCGACAATAACAGCGCCACAAACAGCGCTACGCAAGCATATACGTTGGCCGCAGCAACACTACGCAAACATACAACGCTAGCCGCAACAGCATCATAGCTAATATATACGCTGGCCATACCACTACGCCAATCTATTACGCTGGCCGCAACAGCACCATAGCAAATACACTACGTTGGCTTCAATACTCCGCCAATCTACTACGCTGACCACGACAGCGCCCCGATAATATACTGCGTTGACACAGCAAAGTTACGCAAACCTACTAAGTCAACTGTACCAGAGTTACCCTCGTGCCGAAGCACGGAGCTGTGGTCGTGACCAGAGCTACTTGTGGAGCGTCCCTTGAAGTTGTCGTTTCTACCATGCGGACAGGTCGCTTCACAGGAGTGAGTCGTGGCCTCAAGTGGTGAATGTGTCGGTTATACCACCAAACACCGCTTGAGACCTCGTGGGCAACGGCACCACCACAGTGACGCGCCCCGCGAGCAGGTGACATTCGCCAGCCAAACTATCACGCTGGTCACAATCGCAAACATACTACATTGGCCATAGCATTACGCCAATCCACTACCCCGGCCACAATCGCACACACACTACGTCGGCCACAGCATTACGCCAGCCGCTACGCTGACCCCGACCGCACCACGCTAACATATTACGTGGACCACATCACTCCGCAAGCATACGACGTTGGCCACAGCATTGCGCCAACCCACTACGCTGACCGCAAGCGCCAACATACGACGCGGGCCACAACAGCGCTACGCAAGCACATTACGTTGGTCACCTCACCACGCTGGCCACAACAGCACTACGCACACATACTACGGTGACCACAGCAGAGTCAGGCAAATACACGACGTCAACCACACTAGGGTTGCGTACATACACGCCAACGCAAGGCGTCACCGAAACACGTTTTACACGCACTCAGGCAACGACCAGCCGGGCGTCCTAACGGGACGTTCCTAACGGGACACGCACGCCGACGCAGGGCGTCACAAAACACATTTACACACACACAAGCAACGACCATGACCATCGAGGCGTCATAACGGGACACAAGTACCGTTGGCCCACCACGCGGTATAGAGCAAGCATACAGTGAAACGAAAACAACAAATATTTCTTCTTTTGGTTACGTAAAGTTTTTCATTTTAATTATAGTGTACATACATATATAGAATTAGAGAAATAAAGTGAATTTATATGAAAACGATTTGCACGGTGTCCCAAATTTACAAATCTATTGTAAGCGAACCTTGGACACGGCGATATAGCCCTAGCACTTATTGAAGAAGCGCCGGGACGGAAAAAGCCTCGTTACAACATATCAATTCAAAATAGTTTTCCCGACTTATCATAGACACATTGTAGATGAACCAAACTACGATACTACCCGACCCATTAATATCCTTAAAAGATATTTGAATACATCCGTTATAAACTGTCTAAAAACAGAAGAATCAGTAATGGGGAAAATCCATGAAATCTACCCCATCCATTTTAGATCTTACAAAATAAGGTTCACCCAAAAACAAGTACAGGACATCATAAGTGAACAGGAGCAAGAGGAAATGATCATAAAGACTCATCGAAGAGCACACCGAAACCATTTTGAAAATAAAACCCAAATTTTAGAAAACTACTTTTTCCCAGCCATGTCCAGAAAAATAAAAAATAAAATTAAGAATTGTTTGGTATGCAGCGAGAATAAATACGATCGCCATCCCAATAACCCCGAATTGAAAAAGGCGCCATTACCACAGTACCCAGGACACATCCTTCACATCGATATATACGCAACAGAAAAAAACCTAGTACTAACGGCAATCGATAAGTTCTCAAAATATGTTCAGACGAAAATTATAAAATCCAGAGCAATAGAACACGTAAAAGAGCCCTTGCGTGGACTTTTATTCTAATTTAGGGTCCCAGAACTCATAGTCATAGACAATGAGACAAGCCTCAATTCCGCATCCATTGCCTTTATGCTCGAGGACACCCTCGGCATCCGAATATACAAAACTCCTCCATATAAAAGTTCGGTTAACGGACAAATAGAACGCTTTCATTCCACACTTACAGAATTAATAAGTTGCCTAAAAGCTGAACGAAATTTCTCATCATTCCCCGAACTTTTGGACAGAGCAGCTTACGAGTACCACTATACAGTACATTCCACAACAGGACGAAGACCAATTGAAGTATTTTTCGAACGAAACGTTAGTACAGACCCAAGCCAATTTGAACAAGCTAGGAGAGAAATTACAGAAAAACTCAGGGAAAAACAGAATAAAGACCTTACCCAACACAACAAGAAACGCACACCCACAAAGACATACATGCCAGGAGATATTGTATTCGTAAAAATCGACAAACGATTAGGATCCAAGATATCCCCAAAATACAGAAAAGAAATAGTAAAAGAAGATAAAAGCACAACAATTATAACTGAATCAGGAAAGGCGGTGCATAAAAGTAATATTAAAAGTTAATAATTCCTACATTTACAGACTCCATCTCCTCCTACCGATTAACGGAGACGTAGAAATTTTGGACTATACGCACTCCTATTTAGTGACCATAAACAATGGACTCGCCAAAATTCAGGACGGTACCTTTATACTTATTCACGTATTTGACCTTAATAAGTACGAAGCACTTTTGACGGACATTCACACTCACATATCAGAGCGACTACCTAAGGACAGTTTTCTTTATCCAATCCTTAAACATGAAACAAACCAAACCCTCGAAATCCTTGAATCCCTTAAACCAATAAAGAAACTACGTAAAGAAAGAGCTATTAATATCCTAGGCATTGCGTGGAAATATCTGGCTGGATCAACGGCCCACGATGACCTAGAAATCATTAACAACAACCTGATGAACCTAAACGAAAATAACAATAAACAAACGATAATAAATGAACCCTTTAGTAAAAGGTTAAGCAATATTACCACAATGACAAATTCAATGTTAAATGCAATAAGTAAGGATAATAGTATAATCGATGAAATTGTAGTAGATTTGCAAAGTAAAATAAGGTTAATAAAAGATGAATTAATAAATATAAAATACGCCATACAATGGGCTAAAGGAAATATTTTTAATACTGTAATACTTAACAAACAGGAAGTAAAAGTAGCATTAGAAAAATTAAAGCCAGAAGAAATGCCATTTAACAACGCAGAAGAAGCGTTAGAATTTTCAAAAATAAATGTTTTATGTAAAGAAATGATAATTATCTATATGGTAAAAATTCCACTTACAAGTAATGAAACTTTTAGGAAAGTAATATTAAGGCCAGTAAAAAAACAAAATAATATTGCAATAAATATTCAATAAGATGAAATTTTTAAATGTAAAAATAAAACATACGGCATTCGTAAGCCATGCGAAATATACAATGAAATATCAATATGTAATAGAAATAATTTAGTAGACTTAAGTGAAGATCAATGTATACCTAGATTAATAAATAGTTTGAATTGGAGTTGCTCTACGATGTCAGCTCTGCACATATCTGCGGTAGAAGTAGTACAACCAGGCATTATCCTGCTAAACAACTTCAATGGTCAGATAGAAGTTAACGAGGCACCACAAGAAATTTATGGGACACACCTTATCCAATTTTATAATTCAACAGTAAAAATAAATAATCATTTTAATTATCATCCGTACACGTAAATCAATTAGTATTGAATACATTGAAAAAAGCCAAGCAGCTCAAACTGAAATTCCTACAGGGGTTCTACCAAGCCAGACAAATAGAATCCCGACCTACTTCAAGTTCAATGATCTTCCGTTCTTCTAATAACCGAGGACGTTCATTCTTGAGTGGGGAATAGTTAACACAACAAACGTTGCAATAACAAAATTATTGCATCACAGCAATATCAAGTGACAATGCGAACATTTAACCTGATTGTCTCCCATGGGCAAACGACACCACGCGCTACCAAAATATGATGACGCTGCTACAACAAACCCGGCAAATATTCCCAGCACATGCAGGTGCAACGTGACCTGACAAGCATACAAATGTAGAATTAGCCGTAAAGTAGAATTAAGAATAATTGTAAAATCAGTTCTAATTTGAAAGCGATCGAATAAAGTCGGACTTCGCGTCCACAAAAAATATATTTTTTTAAGGATTTAATGTAGTAAAATCCTAACTTATATTTTCAGCACAAAAATGACACATATTAAAAAACTTATAATTTAGTAAAAAAAAATACTCAACCAAAAAAACACTTGCAAATTAATTTACTTACATGTAGATTTTTAACAACAAACAAATATTTTAGGTTTTTTTCACCTAAAGTTTTATTTAATTTTAAACCACGCGTTATTTCACTTCTGTAAACTGCATCACTTACAGTTTGACAGCAGATTATGCAATGAAGAACAATAATTATTAGAAACTAGCAGACCCCACTGACGTTGTTCTTCCCTAACCTTGGCCTATCTGCATATCTCTTAAGAAGTTTTTAACTCTTACCTCACCACCACCCAGTTCTAGTCCCAGTCCCAATCCCAATCCCAGTTACAGTTCTAATTCCAGTCCCAATCCCACTTCCTGGTCCATTTCCTGGGGAAAAAAAATCGTAAATAGCAATCGTAATACAAATGAACAGAACTTGTTCGAATATATCGGTTCCTGGCCCGAAGAGTCTTGCATACGAATCTAGGAAAAGGGGTACCTATATACGAAATTTCAGGCAAATCAAACGAATCCCCGCTCCACTTTCCGGAAAAAAGTTTCGTTAATACTAATCTAGGCAAAGGTCTACATATATACTAAATTTCAGGCAAATCGAGCCGTGAATAGAAATCGTTCGAATGGATCGGTCTTTGGCCCACTTCTTGAAAAGAATTTTTCTCTCCGTAAGAATCATCCTCGTACTGCAAGGAATACTTTAAACGAAGAAATAAATCGGTCCAACAGTTCTCGAGTAATGCGCTTAGCAGCGACTAATTTTTAGATTATGGACTAACAGACCCGGCAGACTTTGTTCTACCATGACTTTGATCTGCATAACTTTTAGGAAGTTTTTATTCTTACTCTTCTTCCCCCTCTCACCCCATTTGCTCTATCCTTTTATCACTCTCCCCTCTGCATTTCTCTCTTTCTGGGCCTCTTTCTCCCCCTCAGCTTTTCCCATCCTTCTTTTCTCTCTACCTCCCTCTCCTTACTCCACCGCTCCATCTATCTCTATCTGTATATCTTCATCTAAATAAAAAAATAAATATAAGGCGCGATAACCTCCGAAGAGATCTAAGGCCGAGCTTCTCTTCCAATTTGCGTCGTGCTCCTCTTGATTTTCCCTACAAATTGGCCGGACGGGACCTACATGATTTTATGCCGACTCCGAACGGTATCTGCAAGTTAGATGAGTTTCCACTGAGAGCTTTTCATGGCAGAAATACACCCGGAGCGCTTGCCAAACACTGTCGAGGGGCGACCCCGCTTAGACAAATTTTCTTCTAATTGAAGAACCTTATTTCTAAAATTTTTGATGTTGCTTTGTCCGGTGATGGAACCCAGGGCATCCGGTGTGGTAGGCGGAGCTGGCTACCATTACACCACGGTGGCCGCCATATCTTCATCTAACTCGATCATTTTCTCAGTTTCTTTTCTTTCTTTCCTTTCTTTCCCTTTCCTCTTCTTTACTTCCCTTTCTTTTCTTTCCTTTCAGAAAAGCTCGCTGAACACCTTTGCAACTATTTTACGCTATAATTTAAACTTCATTTACGAAAATATTGATCACTTGTAAACAATTCGTTCGGACTATTTATTTCTGTTTAAAAAATAACACTTTGGTTTTGATAAAATAAATTCGATATTTATTTATGTATTTATTTACTATATTAAAGTCAACACAGACATAAAGCGGTCGACTACTGGATACAAGATAAGGTACAAATAATAAGAAAAACACATAAGTGTAAGAACAAAATTTAAAATAAAATCAAAATTAAAAACAATAAAATTAATTAAGTTAAATTTTAATTTTAATCAATATCTAAATCAAAATTAATATTGAAATAAAAAGTGACATCTTATTAAAAATATTTGAAAAATATCATGCCAGACGTGAGAGTATTTCCTTAGGGATAGCAGCAACCGAATAATCATAATTAATACAGTTGTACAGTTCATTATAGCGCGAGCACCAATTGCGAAGGAGGCTAAATTTCGCCGAAGAATGGGTCAATAAAAGAGAACATAGTGTCTCGAAGTTCTCGCAGGAACAGAAAAATTTAGTCTGCTCACAAGGTCAGTGGAGTCTATCTCTCCGATAATCAGTTTATGAAGGAACATTACCCCGAGGAATGTTCTTCTATTCTGTAAATTTGGTAAACTAATAAGAAGAAGTATATTTCTATAAGACGGCAGATGAGAATTTGATTCCCAGTTAAGACCACGTAATGCGAAGATTAGAAACTGCTTCCGTACCGATTCAATTCGATCTGTATGATTTTTATATCCCGGAGACCAAATACAGGAACAATACTCTAGTATTGGGTGTACCAATGATGTGTAAAGGGTTTTGATTAGATAAGGATCGTCATATTCTTTAGCCCGACTTTTAATAAATCCAAGTACACCCGATGTTTTGTTTATGATAGATGAGTTATGCATGTTAAAGTTCAGTTTCGCATCAAATAGAACACCTAGGTCACATACTACAGATATAGCTCCAAGGGAGCACCATCTAGCATATAGGACTTTAAAACTGGGTAGACTCTATGAAATGTCATTAGTTTACATTTGCAGCTGTTCAAAACTGGTAGATTTACTGTACACCATAATTTAAATGAGTCTATATCGGCCTGAACAAGCAAGTATGTTTAGCATAGCTTTACATCGTCTGCATACATTAGAGCTCGGGAATAAGAAATAACCTTAGGTAAGTCATTTATGAAGAGTGTAAAAAGTAATGGACCCAAATGGCTACCCTGAGGCACACCAGGAGTTACTTCTATCAACTCAGAGAGACTGTTTTTGAACATAACTCGGTGAGTTCTATTTACAAGATAGCTGCGAAGCCAAAGTAATAAATCCTTCGGAAAACCCAGTAAGTCAAGTTTATAAGTTAAAAGCTAATGGTTAACAAAGTCAAATGCTTTGCTGATGTCGGTATAAATAGCATCGGTTTACTTATTGGATAAGAATGCATCCATAACTAGAGAAGTGAACTCAAACAAGTAGGTTGTGGCTGATCTTCTACGCACATGAACCATATTTACATATTTCGTTACTGAAAGATATCAGTTCAGTGTTGAAGCCTATGGACTCGATAATTGTCTTGGGTGATTTTAATCTTCCACACGTATCATGGACCACATCCGACCATGGTATTGTGCCGGTTTCTTCAAAATTCTCCAGCATCGACTTTTTAGCTGAAATAACTGAACTTTGCCTAAGACAGATAAATATAGTTCCAAACATGTACGGGAGGGTACTTGATCTGGTATTTGTTGATGATACATCAAAATCCATTCTTAGGAGGGGTGAACCTCTTAATGTACCTGAAGATCCTTACCATCCTTCGCTGGAAATAGTTTACGAATTGGAAGAGAGTTATCGGAGTTGCACTACCATAGAAAACGACTCTAGTTTTAGATTCGAATTCGCGAAGGCTAATTTTAATAAACTTAACCAAATTTTATCTACAATAGTTTGGCCCAAATACGGTGAAGATATTGACAAAAACGTTTCTGACTTCAACGCCGTCATTCACGCTATTCTGGAAAGACATGTACCTAAGCGTAAACATGTTTTCACTGAACTAGTCCAAATATGGTACACCAAAGAACTGAAATCTTTAAAAAACAAAAAATCGCGTTCCTTCAAGCTGTACAAGAAGACGGGGTCACACTCCGAGTACTTGAAGTACTCTATATTGCGTCATAAATATTTTGAATTAAATAAAAAGTGTTACAATACCTATCTCTGTGCCATGAAAAAGGAAATAACTTGCAATCCGAAAGCTTTCTATAATTTCGTGAACTCTACACGTAGGGTTAAAGGCTTTCCTTCTGGTATGAAATACCGTGATGATTTCTCTAGCGACGATCAAGTTATTGCTAATTTATTTGCACACTTTTTCAAATCTAACTATTCCGCTGAATTAATTTCTTTGTCTAGTGAATACCCGTATCAACTTGACTCACTTAACGCAATTAATATTCCATCAATATCTCCAGAAGCGGTTCTTACATATTTAACTTCTTTGAAGGAATCTTATAAATACGGTCCTGATCTAATTCCCACATGTTTTCTCAAAAGATGTGCAGAACACATTTATCTGCCCCTAACTGATTTATTCAACATGTCCCTAAAACATGGAGTTTTTCCTTCTGCTTGGAAGGAATCTTTTCTAATACCCTCCACAAAAACGGCAGTAGGTCATGTGTAGAAAATTATCGAGGAATTGCAAAATTGTCTGCCATCCCAAAGGTGTTTGAAGCCATTGTTACTAATCAGCTAACATTTTTCATTTCTGCATTGATTGCAGGCTCTCAACATGGATTCTGTAGAGGCAAATCTACCATTACCAACCTACGTGAATTCACAACGCATGTTTCTAATGGATTTAGAGAAAATCTTCACACCGATGTTATTTACACTGATTTCAGTAAAGCATTTGACAAATTTTCCCATTCATTGCTTATCCACAAGCTGGATCGACTTGGTTTCCAACCAGGTCTCACTCAGTGGATATCTTTTTATCTCTGCGGTAGAACGCAACAAGTAATTTTTAAAAATACTCTTTCAGAGGTCATTAATGTTCCTTCTGGCGTCCCACAGGGCAGTCATCTCGGTCCAATTCTGTTCTTGCTATTTATTAATGATATCTGTATCATAATAAAATATTCCAAAATTTTAATGTGTGCTGATGATGTAAAACTTTTTAGGTCTTATGAGTCTATTGAAGAACGTCCATTGCTTCAAGCGGATTTAAACTGCTTAGTTGCTTGGTGCAACGCGAATTCAATGCCGCTGAACATCAATAAATGTAAGTTTATGTGCCTCTTCCGGAGATCTTTACCAGCAGCCTCTTACGTAATTGATCATTTTTGTCTTGCATCAGTAAATTATTTTGTTGACTTGGGAGTCACGATGGATGGTAAACTTAGTTTCAACCTTCATATTATGACTACTGCCAATAAGGCTAGAGGTGTTCTATCATTCGTGAAGAGATGGCCTAAAGAATTTAGTGACCCTTATGTAACCAAAGCCCCTTTTACCACATTAGTTAGACCGATACTAGAATATGGATCAGTAGTCTGGAATCCACGATATCAAGTTCATGCAGATAGGCTTGAGTCAATATAGAAGAAATTTTTACTTTTTTCTTTAAGGAATTTTCATTGGGACTCTGCATATAATCTTCCACCTTATACTAGTCGGTTAAGGCTTATCAATCTTCCAATTCTCGCTAGCCGTAGAGAAGTGCTAGGCGTATTATTTATGGCTAAACTACTGAATGGACTAATTTCTAGCCCCTTTCTTGTGAACGAAGTAAACTTCAATGTCCCATCACGAGCGTCAAGACATTACAAACCTCTTCTTTTGAGGCAATGTAGAACTAATTTCGAATTAAATGAACCTTTCCGGTGTTTGTGTTATGATTTTAACTCTCACTCGAATTCATTTGATATAACGGATTCACTTTTTACTATAAGGAAAACTGTCCTATCCTATCTTAACTCGTAACAAAATAAAAATAAAAAAATTAAAATTTTTATATGCTAAATCGTTAACTTATTTAACAATTTACTATATGTATAATTTTCTACTGTTATGTATATAATACTCAGCTGATGATTTTTATTCTGTAGCTGAGCAGTTTTAGATCTCGACGCTTAACAAACCTCCGCCTATCAACAACTCGGCAAAAACAAAAACAAATCCGTGCGTTATGCGGATGCGTCCCTCGTGTCGGTTGGGCGGGCTTTGGAGGGTATTAATCCGTTGGGGTTATTATTATTATTATTATTATTATTAAAACCATGTTGGCTGGGTATATATATTGAATTTGGCTGGTGATGATCTTTTCAAACATTTTTGGTATAGCCAAAAGTTTAGCTATGCCCCTGTAGTTCTCAATCTTGGACCTACTACCTTTCTTATGTAAGGGAATAATAATTGAGCGCTTCCAAATTGAAGGGAATAGAGAAGATTCTAGAGATAGTGTAAATAATTTAAGGATCGGCTTGGATAAATTGACAGCGCCGAACTTTAGCACACAACTAGGAACACCACCTGGACCCAGAGAAAAGTTCGGTTTCAACTCAAGAAGAAGGAGATGGAAATCATGAAGTTTTTCTCTTCGAATTGGCAAAACTATAAAACTGTTTCGGGTTACTAAAAAATTTAAGCTTACACCGGTTTAAGTCATATTTATAGCACTGTTGATTAAGACGTTGAAAGTTTGATCTAGCAACTAAATATTTAGAAAAATCGTAGCATGATCCTGATATTTTAAAACGTTCGTATAGTCTAAATTTAATATTATATAGTCTCACAAGATGTCTGGAGAACCACGGCGTTTTCCCGTTTCCGCACTGCTATGGCGAAGAGGCACACAGCAATCGAAGAAGCCATCGAGAGAACTGTAAAAAATATATGTTGCTGACTCGATATCATTACAAGCGTAAAGATCCGACCATTCATGGGTAGAAATAAGATAATTCAGCTTATTAAAATGTGCCTTATAAAAACATCTTGATCGAAAACTAGATTTTCCTTTTTCTGCATCAAACAAAACAGGCTGAGCATAATCAAGCATTATCTCAAGTGTTCGGATGAAGGTAGCGGATCCTCTGGAAGTGATAAAGGAGAAATTCGTTTGAGGGAAATACCCACAGGGTCATCCGCAAATAATAAATCCAGCATTTTATTTTTGCAATTTAGTATATTGTTTAATTGTAGTAAATGTGAATCAAGCAGGCTTTTACCAAAATCGTGCTGAGTATGAACGTCAAACAGTTTAATTTACTGTAGGCAAATCGAAGTCACCAAGCACCATCAGGCGGTCCCTATCTCGCAACTGAGTGAACACTACATATGGGTGAGCTATGTTGAGTACAAACGTGCATATTCGAACGTGGCGGTATATAGCAGCAGCAAATAAATATATTGAAAGCATGTAAAGAGATCTTTACTGCTATAAATTGTCTATAAATTGACTATAAATTTCAAAGCCGTTGTCGAACAATAGTAACTCCGATGATAGGATAGAATCCACGGCTATAAGGACACCACCCGCTCTAGACACGCGATTGCGCCTATACACGACATAATTATTCGAGAAAATCTCTGAATTATAATTGTCTTCTTTAAGCCAGGTCTCAGCAAAAGCTGTAACTTGCGCTGTGAACGAAAAACTGTTTAGAAATAAAGAACTCAATTTGGATCGTAAGCCATGAACATTCTGATAATGAATAGATATATTAGACAAACCGATTTACGTCTGTGATATTCTTGCCGAGTCCGGTAAGTTTTTTGAATTTCTCACATTTGCCTTTTACGTGAACAAATGAACCACCGAATGTATCGGCCAAAAAGACTGTTCAAGAATTTTATCAAAATATGCATCAGGCACTGATATTTTAAAAGACGAGATATCACTTTCATACTTAAAATTAAATTTGTAAACACTTAATTTCATAGGTCTAAAATTAAGCTTAGATACAATATAGTTAATTATGTCATCTTCCGTCAACGATGCGTCAAGCCATGATACAAAGATCGATCTACGAGCGGCACAGCAGTCACCTCTCTGGGGGGCTCAGGTTGCACTCCAGTATTAACATAATTAATATTATCAGCAGACACAATATTAGCGTTATGAGGCTTATCATTGGTATTTACAGCATTTACAGCATAAGAGGTGCTTGCATTTGGGGCGACAATATGTGCAATATCGGCGGCGGTGAAATTGTTAGAATTAACGGCGCCAGAATTTTCAACAACAGACAGTCTGGCATCACTGGAGATAGCGGACGGTGACAAAGTAATTGACGAAAGAGGAGGTGTTATAGGCACTGAGAGGAGTGTAGGTGTTAATTTGGCCTATGCTTTATCAGTTATATGTAACTGTAGACCATGTTGAGGAGAGTTGAGTGGGGAGCTGTGCACTGCGAATGTGAGCCAGAAGGCAACGGCGAGAGAGTGCTTAGATCCAGCACATATGGAGGCTTAGGGTCGTAGTTGTTTTTTGGCGGAAAAGTACACGAACTCACTGCAGCTATGAGCGCATCAATTTCCGCAGCCAACACACCACTACTATCTCGCTAATTATACTCAGTTAAGCAGAGTTCACAGAGTATATTAACTTTGATTGCATAACGGTTGGTTGTACAGGTATAAAGGAATCGAGATAGATATAGACTTCCATATATCAAAATCATCACTATCGAAAAAAAATTCGATTGAGCCATGTCCGTCCGTCCGTCCGTCCGTCTGTCCGATAACACGATAACTTGAGTAAATTTTGAGGTATCTTGATGAAATTTGGTATGTAGGTTCCTGGGCACTCATCTCAGATCGCTATTTAAAATAAACGATATCGGACAATAACCACGCCCACTTTTTCGATATCGAAAATTTCGAAAAATCGAAAAAGTGCGATAACTCATTACCAAATACGCATTAAGCGATGAAACTTGGTGGGTGAGTTGAGCTTATGACGCAGAATAGAAAACTAGTAAAATTTTGGACAATGGGCGTGGCACCGCCCACTTTTAAATGAAGGTAATTTAGAAGTTTTGCAAGCTGTAATTTGGTAGTCGTTGAAGATATCATGATGAAATTTGGCAGGAACGTTACTCTTATTACTTTTTGTCTGCTTAATAAAAATTAGCAAAATCGGAAAACGACCACGCCCACTTTTTAAAAAAATTTTTTTTTAAATTCAAATTTTAAAAGAAAAGTTAATATCTTTACAGCATATAAGTAAATTATGCCAACATTCAACTCCAGTAATGATATGGTGCAACAAAATACAAAAATAAAAGAAAATTTCAAAATGGGCGTGGTTCCGCCCTTTTTCATTTAATTTGTCTAGGATGCTTTTAATGCCATAAGTCGAACAAAAATTAACCAATCCTTGTGAAATTTGGTAGAGGCTTAGCTTCTAGGACGATAACTGTTTTCTGTGAAAAAGGGCGACATCGGTTGAAGTCACGCCCAGTTTTTATACATAGTCGACCGTCTGTCCTTCCGCTCGGCCTTTAACACAATAACTTGAGCAAAAATTGATATATCTTTACTTAACTCAGTTCAGGTACTTATCTGAACTCACTTTGTATTGGTGTAAAAAATGGCCGAAATCCGACTATGACCACGCCCACTTTTTCGATATCGAAAATTACGAAAAATGAAAAAAATGCAGGGCGCAATCAAAAGCCCTTGGAATTTTGGAAGGAATACTGTACGTGGTATTACATATATAAATAAATTAGCGGTACCCGACAGATGATGGTCTGGATCACCCTGGTCCACATTTTGGTAGATATCTCGAAAACACCTTCACATATACAACTAAGGGCCACCCCCTTTTAAAACCCTCATTAATACCTTTAATTTGATACCCATATCGTACAAACACATTCTAGAGTCACCCCTGGTCCACGTTTATGGCGATATCTCGAAAAGGCGTCCACATATGGAACTAAGGCCCACTCCTTTTTAAAATACTCATTAACACCTTTCATTTGATACCCATATCGTACAAATAAATTCTAGAGTCACCCCTGGTCCACCTTTATGTCGATATCTCGAAAAGGCGTCCACCTATAGAACTAAGGCCCACGCCTTTTTAAAATACTCAGTATATATCTGCAGTCTATCGCTCAGGTCCACGGTAGCGGCCACCGTGGTGTGATGGTAGCGTGCTCCGCCTATCACACCGTATGCCCAGGGTTCAACTCCCGGGCAAAGCAACATCAAAATTTTAGAAATAAGATTTTTCAATTAGAAGAAAATTTTTCTAAGCGGGGTCGCCCCTCGGCAGTGTCTGGCAAGCGCTCCGATTGTATTTCTGCCATGAAAAGCTCTCAGTGAAAACTCATCTGCCTTGCAGATGCCGTTCGGAGTCGGCATAAAACATGTAGGTCCCGTCCGGCCAATTTGTAGGGAAAAATCAAGAGGAGCACGACGCAAATTGGAAGAGAAGCTCGGCCTTAGATCTCTTCGGAGGTTATCGCGCCTTACATTTATTTTATTTATTTATATGGGTAGATAAATCCCTGAATTTTACCTCAAAAGCAGTCATTATGGTTTGCCGGTTGTTATTACTAGACTAGTTCGTTGCAATTTGGATTTGGATTCACCTATGAGTTACGCTATAATATTCACTTGGACTGCTTACGATTTCGAGGGCGGCATCCTTGGCCGAATAGATACTCCCTAATGTTTTAAGAGGTTTCTCTTATAGTACTTGGCAGCATAAATAAACTAATGCAAGGAGCGCTAACCTCCGAAGAGATTTTAGGCCAATTTTCGTCGTGCTCCTTTTAATTTTACTTTCAAACTGGCAGGACGGATCCTACTTGTTTTATTTCGACTCCGAAAGGTATCTGCTTTGCCCGAGGCATGAAACCAAGATCTTCGGTGTGGTAGGTGGAGCACGCTACCTCCACACTCCCTCGGCAGCAAAGCGCAACAAAAAAAATCAGTTATAAAGAATTCGGTGTTACACCTAGAGCTTATAGGAAAGTGACGTCGACGAAGTCGCAGTCGTATAGCTTCTGTGCTGGCATGTGGTGTGAGGGCCAGGAGGCATGGTAGTGACTGGTTCTGGACATGATTACTACTGTTCGCACATCGGAAATTATAGCTCTTAAAACAACCGAAAGAACTAGAGGGTCCCTTTGCCGCGATTAACGATATGCCAGCGTTGGTGTTAATCGTTAAAACTGTGAGCATTGAGTACTAAAAGGCCATTAATAGCAACCGTAAATGCCAGAGCTATGTGCGTGACCAGAAAGGAGCCACAAATAATTTTAAGGAATCTTATCTACAACGAATATTATAACAGTTATACCAGAACATCTCCTTCGGTGAAACTACGCTTTGTACGAGACATACAGACAAAAGGTGTCCATTTTAAGTACTTAACTTTTTGTCGGCAGACGCAGCAGTACCAGTCCCTTAGACCACGGTTAGGTTCGAAGCCTCTCTGGAGTAAGTGCAGAACAGTCCCTCCGCAAGGAGCTGCCCCTGAAAATTTTTGAACGATCCGTGAGACTTTGGCGCAAAAACCACGGATCTTTCCGAAATCGCCAAAACGTTGATTTCCTTAAATACATACAAACAAAATCTTTCCTAAAAATTATTTTTCAAATAGAAAAATCAAGCTTTTTAAAGTAAGAACACCGGCGCACAGTGTGATATATCATCAACCTAGCTGATATAAAGTCACGATTGGAATAAATAATTAATATTTCTAGCTCTACTCACCAACTAACGCTATTACATAAAAATAAATATATTATTTGTAAACATTTATTATTATTTCACCACTTTTTAAGTTTTCATTGAGCTAAATAAATATAAATTAAGAAAAGTTATATCGAAGTTAAAAAAATTCATTAGAGGAAACGTATTATCATGAAGAAAAGCATATTTTTGTATGTAGTAATAAGTAGTTGCAAAAAAATTAAATAAATGTAATCAAAATCATAAAAATCTAAGTCGATAACGTTAAGTTAATCGCTGAAACTTGAGTCGAAATCCTCATCTTGGTCTTAGATGTCGGAGCGTTGATCTAAATTTGCTTCTGGGTTTGACAATAGTTTAAGTACTTCTTTGTCGAATGTCTCATTTGCCTTAAATTCATTCGAGTTCTTTTCTGAAATACAGTATATTAGGGAATCGACGACAAAAAACAAATATTGAATAAATCTTCCATTGTATATTTACGAGACATCTTTGTTATAATGTTTTGCCCGTAGCTCTTAAAATCTTTATTTCTATTCTCCAGTGCTTCCTCTGAGAGCTTTCCTGTTGGAAGCAATGTTTTATTAATAATATCTGCCCCATGAATAAAAATTTTGTGAATGCTCGATGGCATGTAATACCAGGTACAAATCTACAAAAGTTTTTGTGGTCAAAATGACATACTTTCGAAATGCTTCGGACTCAATGGCGAATCCATATGACATTGTTTGAAGTATGAAAGCAAATCGCTTAATTAGATTTTCGTCAACTCCCGTTATTTCGGCAGCATTTGAAGGGCATTGGAAAAACGTCTGGCTGTGTTGCCATCAGTGGTCGTCCCAAAGCCTTGTTTTGGAAGATCTACTAATAACCCCATGTCTTCTTTAAATTTTTTTTTATCTCTTCAACAATCTTTTTTCCCTTCCTTCAAGAGTTTTGTTCACCAACGCTTGCAGGTGGACTTCCACTGACAGATCAATTATAAGAATGGATTATTTTGGAGGATAGCATGCAATTTTTTCTTTTCTAAGGAATTCATATGCTGGGTAAATGTCAGCATAACTTTAATACGCCCGAGATTGTATTTCTAAATACGTCTTAACTGTAAACTTTCGATTCATGTATAGAGCTACTACCTCTTCTGGAATATATTTAACTCTCACTGAGGCTGGACGAGTAAGGGTATGTTATATTTTAGTTGCGTCTGCATTTTTGGTGATGGCTTCTACCATTAATGCTGCATCCCGCTGACCTGATAACCTCCAGCTACAAGCAGTTGCAAAATTCAACTCTTCTTTTGAATAGTTTCTTATAAAATGTGATAACTTTTTCCTTTCGGACTGATGACTTGTCTCCGAAAAGGATACCAGTGTGCATCCCTTCATCTTTAAAATATGTCTGCAACTTTTCCACTCACACATTTTTATTGGAGTCAACTTTGAGCTGTCATTTTTTTCTTTTGCGTTATTTTGCTTATACCGAATATCGAAAAGTTCGTCCTTTGAAATTGCCATATTTCCTGAAAACAAACGATTACATGAAAACTTGCATTTTCCTGCAGCTAAAGTTGTACTATTTTAATTATACGAATAGCAGCAAAAAAGTTTAGATGAAAATTAAAGCGGATAAACGCGGATAACGAGATTGCTGGTCTTATGAATTCAAAGCATTTCAAAAATTTTAGTTAATTTAACATTATCCCACTATAACATGAAAAACTAATTCCTGTTCAATTAAAATCAAAAAATGTATATTTACTAAAATTATCATACCTCAGAAAATAAAAACAATATAATCTTTTAGCAATTGAAGTATAACTCACAGCAGGCCAGCAATTTAAACTTTCACATTCAATGGCAAAAATTCGAGTTAAAACTTTTTCTCAATTGATATGCTTCCAAATAAAGCTCCGTTATTCAATTCAATCTAGTAAAAATTTCCAAGTTTTTTATTTTTTCTCTTAATTACGCATTTATAAATAGAATTTCAAAAGATTTTTTGAAATTCAATGATATACTTTTTTTAATTAATATTTTCTATAACATGAAAATAATACACTGTGCGGCGTAAGTCGGCGAGCCGCCCATGCCGCTGCCACAGATATATAATAGTGCCTACGCCACCGCCGCCGATATAGTTATCGGCGTAAACCTCTAATACAAATAGACCAGACGAAACGAAAAATTTCTCGTAAAACAAAAATCTAGTCTTATTGAATTTTGATATCCAAGTTTTAACATATCCACTGTAAAAATGTTTATAAGGAACAAATATATAAAGGTGAAGAACAATAATTAGGCTTTCGATATAATCTTTACCCAAATCGGGCAAGCGATTGGCGTGTCTTGTTGGACGGCCATAGCGCCAATAAGTAAGTAAGTCGGGCACCTTTATATATTTTGTTGATCATAAAAATATTTACAGGGGTTGTGTTAAAATTTTAATATCAAAGTTCTAAAAGATTATGTTTGTATTTAAAGTCATTTTTTCGTTTCTTTTGGTCCATTTATATAAACGAAGTACTTAAAAATTCTTCCTTTTATATGTATTCGACTGTGTGCGCATCGATAAGCAAGGAGACAACACAGCAAGAAACGCGACATTATTGTTGTGTGTGTATGTTTCTGTGGGATTTTAAATCCCCGTAATTCTTTTCCTGCAAAGCTTTAAACAATTTTTTTTGTACACAATCGGTTTTGCCCGGTCACCTTTTGGGTACTTCACTTTATAATAATAATAGATAGATAATATAGTTCAATGAATAAGATTTTACAATTATTAAATATCTTTATATAAATTTTCAGTTCGATGGCGTCTATGTCCTTCACTCATCCTTCTATTACCTCAATACCTGGCGCGCCGGTATCGCAACAACGGGATCTAACACCACCATCGCTGTATCAATGCCACATGTCGCTACGCGCTCCCTTACCACCACCTTCTCATCATCATTCTATGATCCCTTGCTTTAATATTCCGACTACAGTTGGATCAAATGAGAGGAGTAGTATATTGAGCAATAAACCAGAGACAAAAGTTTCCGATGCCACTGAACATCAAATGCATAGCAGTTACGTTACTAGCTTACGCAATCAGAGTCACTCAGTTTCTGTGCAAACATCCTCATTAACATTACCGCTTCTTCCACAACAGTCCAACAAAAATCTGCTTACGTTTACCTCAAATGTCGCAAACTCAACAACATTAACCGAGCACAATTCACAACATAGTCCACCATCACATCATTTACTTAATTCGAATACTGGCAGTGGTCCCGGTAATATAGAGCCCAATGCCGTTGATTGTTTCTCCCAATTAAGATATGACAATGCAGTCTCAACTGCATCTGATATATCACTGGTGTGCAATAACAACAGCAATTCTGCAACAATGCCTTCTGGCCCAGACGCAAACCTAAAACACGAAGCAGGTAAGCAGCAGCATTTTTTCGCATCATGTTTTTATTCACCATGGGTTTGAGCTGCTGTTTTCATAACACCATTAAATGTTTCAGCCACAGTTAAACATTTTTACTAAATATGTCATTTAAACTTAGTTAAATAATATCTTCAAGAATAAAAACCATTGTTGCACACAGTGCACGAAAATAAATTTTATTGTACGTTACTATTTCGTTCCGTTTATTACTTCAATAGCTCGCATTTTCAATTATAAAGAACATTTGTTTAATATTTCAGCACAAAACATAAAACTAAGTGAATCGTGTAAGTCTACACGTAAATAAAATAAGAAAGGAAGGCTAAGTTCGGGTGTAACCGAACATTACATACTCAGTTGAGAGCTATGGAGACATAATAAGGGAAAATCACCATGTAGGAAAATGAACCCAGAGAAACCCTGGAATGTGTTTGTATGACATGTGTATCAAATGGAAGGTATTAAAGAGTATTTTAAGAGGGAGTGGGTAATAGTTCTATAGGTGAACGCCATTTAGGGATATCGCCATAAAGGTAGACCAGGGCTGACCCTAGAATTTGTTTTTTACGAGTATTTTAAAAGGGAGTGGGCCTTAGTTCTTTTGTTGGACGCCTTTTCGAGATATCGCCATAAAGGTGGAACAGGGGTCACCCTAGAATTTGTTTGTACGATATGGGTATCAAATGAAAGGTGTTAATGGGTATTTTAAAAGGGCGTGGGTATCAAAAGAAAGGTGTTGTGTATGTGTTATGGGTATCAAATTAAAGGTATTAATGAGGGTTTTAAAAGGGAGAGGTGGTATTTGTATTTGTTAAGGCGTTTTCGAGATATCGACCAAAATGTGGACCAGGGTGACCCAGAACATCATCTGTCGGGTACCGCTAATTATTTATATATGTAATACCACGAACGGTATTCCTGCCAAGATTCAAAGCCATTGATTTCGCCCTGCAGAACTTTTTCATTTACTTCTACTTAATATGGTAGGTTTCCCACCCATTTTACAAATTTTTTTCTAAAGTTATATTTTGCGTCAATAAACTAATCCAATTACCATGTTTCATCCCTTTTTTCGTATTTGGTATAGAATCATGGCATTTTTTTAATTTTTCGTAACTTTCGATATCGAAAAAGTGGGCGTGGCCATTGTCGGATTTCGTCCATTTTTTAGACCAATACAAAGTGAGTTCAGATAAGTACGAGAACTGAGCTTAGTAGATATATCGATTTTTGCTCAAGTTATCGTATTAACGGCCGAGCGGAAGGACAGACGGACGACTGTGTAAAAAAACTGGGCGTGGCTTCAACCGATTTCGCCCTTATTCACAGAAAACAGTTACCGTCCTAGAATTTAAGCCCCTACCAAATTTCACAAGGATTGGTAAATTTTTGTTCGACTTATGGCATTAAAAGTATCCTAGACAAATTAAATGAAAAAGGGCGGAGCCACGCCCATTTTGACGACTGTGTAAAAAAACTGGGTGTGGCTTCAACCGATTTCGCCCTTTTTCACAGAAATAAGTTATCGTCCCAGAATCTAAGCCCCTACCAAATTTCACAAGGATTGGTAAATTTTTGTTCGACATATGGCATTAAAAGTATCCTAGACAAATTAAATGAAAAAGGGCGGAGCCACGCACATTTTGAAATTTTCTTTTATTTTTGTATTTTATTGCACAATATCATTACAGGAGTCGAATGTTGACATAATTTACTTATATACTGTAAAGATATTGAATTTTTTGTTAAAATTTGACTTTAAAAAACAATTTTTTTTAAAGTGGGCGTGGTCGTTCTCCATTTTTTCTAATTTTTATTAAGCAAACATATAGTAATAGGAGTAACGTTCCTGCCAAATTTAATCATGATATCTTCAACGACTGCCAAATTACAGCTTGCAAAACTTTTAAATTACCTTCTTTTAAAAGTGGGCGGTGCCATGCCCATTGTCAAAAATTTTACCTATTTTCTATTCTGCGTCATAAGGTCAACACGTGATTAAGGGCAAGAACAATACTACCCTATCATTCCAATGGAAAATCACTCTTGTCAACAAGTGCGGCTTTTGCCTTAGTTGGTAAACGAAAAGTAAAACCCTCCCTCTACGAATGAAAATCGCGCACTATAAGTTTCCTATCGTATGTATATATTGCTCGGAATCATCATCATGTGTATATATGACTCGGAATTTATTATTTTCAAGGTATTGTATCCTTGGCGTTTAAATCTTATACCATTTTCACACAGAAACTTAATCGAATGAAAATTCTATTTAATGAAATAATTTAGTTACCCTTTTCATACAGGGCATTTTGCTCCATTAAGCGAACATCTGTCAGCAGCCCCAAAAAAATATTTCGTTTTTACAAAAAATAGTTAAAATTAAAATTAGCCGTCTCCTTCTTAACTATGAGTACAATCAAAATAAAATGCATGCGCAACTACCCATAAATGTTGCACCTAACCTAATATGTGCCTATTTTCGAAAAAGCCATAATATCTTTTGCAGCAAATGCAGCGAAAATTAAATTTTGATTTTTTCGTCTTTTTCTATTTTTCGTAAATTATTGAAACCAATTTAATTTTTGATTATCATTTTTGTTACATTTCAAATAAAATTCGAAGCACCAAGCAAAACCGACTGGATTTTTCACTCGATTAGGCATTCAATAAAGCAATAATGAGATAATTAAGAATTTGCATTTTGTACGGAAGATTGAGTTCAATTAGGGCTTTAATGTAGAAAACTTGGATAATTATTTCATTAAGCCTCTGTGTGAATCTGGCATTAGTTTAGGTTGAATTTTCATAAACTAAATGGAAACGTTTCCAATTTGTAAAATACTATACAAAATGGCATGTCGCTCTATGAACAAATGAAAAGTATTTTGTACAGTTTGAAAGTAACCAATACTCATAGCTAACTAACAGTTTTTATAGTTTCCCGATTGCTGTTATATGTTAACTGTTTCAATAAATTGAAATTGTTCAACAAAAAATTGGGTTTAACTGATATGCAGCTTCACATTACAACTCGTATGGAGCTTACAATACATCAATGTAATGGATCTAAAGATCGGGGTGTATAACTAGTCACTAATGTGTGGCCTTAACCCTCCCTCGCTACAGAGTTTTATCTCCACTATCTTTATGTTTTTTTTTTACAATTACGAATATTGTAAAAATCAGTAGGTTTTTGCATTACCCTGGTACATATTGTCGCAACTACATGTCTGACAATAACAACTTAATTGTATTTCTTTATTATTTATTTGGTAGCCTTAGAGATAAAAAAGCAAATATGGTTTGGGGATAAATGTAACCAGAATGTGTACTGGGGCAATAAGATTGAAGCTTTCATAAAAAAAAAAAAAATATATCAGTGAAAGTGGGACATATTATTCCACTAGCAGCGAAAGGGTTACAACCCATGTTTTCCCCTGGCTGCTTTAGAGGCGTACAGTGCAGTTAGTTTGTTCCAGTTAAATTTTCTGTATAAAATAAAACCAAGATATACAATTTCCGTTGAAGCTAAAGAGGGAATAACACCTCCCCCAGCGGTAGGTTTGCCTGTCGTAAGAAGTTACTAAAATACCAAATTGATTCAAGGGATTGTGTAGCGCAACCCTCTCAAGGGGTTGGCAGCGCAATACATAGCTTCTCCAACCCAATTGTCAACCTCACCTACCCGTGGGGAATCTTGTTTCATTAACAGGCGAATCTCTAGCGACCCCAAGTTTCTCATGGAACTAGGGGGTGGGGAGGACGGGATGGCCTAGAAGGTTTAATATGGCCATATATATCGTTCCCGAGATCGCCGAGCTAGTACTTTAATGGTGCTTTGTTACCGGAACGTACCTAATCTATACCCGACAAAGGACCATCAAGATCGATAACACTCCCCAAAGCCTTCGGGGAGTGTCTTTGCCGTTAATACAAATGTTAATACAACAACAAAACACAAATTCAACTTCTACTCCTAGCTTATTCCCTAGCTTTATAAGAGGTGATTGAGGTAAAAAAACCCTCGGTCAACCTCTGCGGGCGAATGGAGTCAAAACGTCCAGACGAATATATCCTAGGCACAAATGAAGTAAAATACTTCAGGTGTGCTCTTGGTCGGTAGTAATAAAACCTACCGACTCGTATGCCTGCCTCCTAATCTCTCTCAATTTCAATGCAACGTCGTCGCCCTTATATACTAATTTTGCACGCAGCAAACGGTTATTTTATAATAACAATTTCCATTTAATAATATTAACAATATATTACAACCGTTATTTCGGTGAATATTTTTTCCATAAATTTCCATGCACCACAATACTCATCGCTGAATACAATGTATTTGCATTTGCCCGCAAGCCGTGTTTTTCAGCCTTCGCTTTACCTATTGCATTTGACTATAGTTTGTTTGTACGTATGTTCGTTGTCACTTATTTCTAAAGCGACAGTTACCCACGAACGTTCGTAGAAAAAACGTGTCAGCTGACATGACCTATCTTATGAGTGTGAAATGTAAACGAAAACTCGCCGACGTGCAACGCCCGTAATTACGTAGCCCGTAACGCAGAAATCAAAACAATTTTGATTTTTTCCGTAAGAACGTGTCAGCTGATCGCTCTCTCATTAGACAGAGTTGCCTAGTAAACTTTTGTACGCTAATTTTTGACCGTTTGCAGTTTTATGCAAAAACACCTAATTAAAGTTTGAAAAATTGTGAAAATAATTCGAAATAATTATGTAAAAGTGCAGATTACAAATATGTAATCTATCTATATTTATTTAATATTAATTCCAGATTTTTACAACATCAAAAATTAAATTGCAAAAAGTTGATGTTTCCATAAGCATGCATGACCAACAGTGCTTATCTGTAAACAATGCACACACAAATATGTTATATACATGTACACAGACGCACACATTGATTCCTACGGGCTTGAGGGTTCGGTCAAACGTGTTTCGTACGACAAACGTCCGTACGTACGCACACGGTGGGTAATTGCCGCTTAATGCTGCGTTGGCCGTGCTCGATGCTTTCAAACTCTGGTTTACGGTGTGCGTTGGTATGTTGTATGCTAGCGCGTTAATATGTATGCCAAATTTCCAATCAGTAGCGGCGCTTTTTTTTGGCGACTTGCTGCTGATCTCCAATTATTATGTTGTTTTTGTAGTTGGGTGCATTGGATTGCGCGTGCACAAAGGGTTGGTTGACCGATGTATTTTTATGTTTTGTGCGTGTCCGCTACTTCTCCAAATGTTCCGTGTACATTAGGGTGACCCTATTTTAAAATTTGTGTGGGTGGAAATGTAAATATTTTGCTTGCGTGTAAAAGTGCGCAAGTCTAATTTTTAATTCAATTCAGCAATTATTTATTCAATATACGGCAGAATATATATATTTTGGAGTATAATTCATAAGGATGTATGTTCATTTCGGGTACTTCATAGAAATGTATAAATAATAAATTCAAATATTGCATTACAAAATTTATGTTTAATAAAAATGTATATGTATGTATGTTTTGTGTGGGTACAAAACTTTCGGTTCCAATTTGAACGAATATTTTTAAAAATACAAAACTTATAACTTTGGTAACTGAATAATGAAAAACTTATATAAACAAACTCACAAAATTCAAAGTGGTGTAAAAGTTAAGTTGAATTAAAATAAAGTTAAAAACATAAATAATACAAGCACCTTGTATTACGTTTTACAAATTAAAAGTAACTTTCTTTTTAGGTTTTGTGATAGCAGGGGCGGATCCAGGACGATTTGGGAGGGGGACGGGGGGCGATTTATGTCAACTTTTTAAGTAAGATAAAGTGACCTTAAAATTTTTCATACAAACACACATACATATCTACACTCATCTACAAAAGTCATCATCACTCAGATTTTTTCAGTTTTTACTAAGTTTTGCTTCGACCTTCATTATTTTCGATTTTTTTATAAAAATATGTATTATTATATAACACCAACAATCCAAATATACACTTAAGACTTTTTAGAAAATTCGGTAAAATTCCGCATATTTTCATGCAAATTGTTAGCTTTCTGAGAGATAAATTCTAAAAATTCTTACCGAAAAGCTGAAAATTTGCATGAAAATTCGCGGTATTTTCTTGAATTTTCTAAAAAGTTTTAAGTTTCTATTTGGATTTTTTTTGTTATATAACAATATATGTTTTTATAAAAATAGTGACAATAATTTATTTCGAGCCAAATTTAGTGACTGTATATATTTTAATAATAAGCCATTATAAATTGTTGTTTCTTATGTAAGCTAACACCAATATTCTGGCTTGCATTGACTGATAATTGTAATAAAAATGTCAACCCTTTCTGTAAGTTTTAATATTTGAATTACCCAATTCAATTTTTATTAGTCCTTTTAAATTGATTTACAGCTCATAGCTGTTAAAAATTTCAATTACAAGCTGCTTTGCTAAGAGCTTGACTTTAATGGATCAGTTCAATGTATAATTTTGGTGCGGTCTTGCTACACAAAGTTTGTGGCACGCTTCTGTGTGGAAGTGTAGCATAAAAGTAAAATCCCTATTGACCGCTTTTTGAAAATTCTCAACGACAACATTGTTCACAGCAGATTCGAAGAACGGTACTTCTGACATAGCGGCTACGGTTACCACTTCGATCCATTTATACAAAACTGGTGCTTTTTGTTTAGGTTTGGTCTGATTGCCACTTTTCCTCCAGTCTGGTTCTTTGTACGGAAGCGAGGGTAAAAGTGATAAGAAAATAGATTTGTTTGCGCCACTAAAATATATAATTAAACCAAGACCGATTAACAAAATTATAGATTTTCTCCAATATATCACATTGCAATGCATATTCAGGCGGCTTTTTGGCCGAAGTGTCAGCCGATATCAAAACTATGAAATAAAAGATTTATTTTAATGTGTGTGTTTTTTTTTCATAGTAGGGCAATAGGATCACTTAACACACGTTCTCGGATTTTGTAGCACAAAGAACTAATTATAACAGCATTTTAAGACGGAGCCAGACATTGCTAAATTGACAAATAAACGATTGAATAAGCAGGCCTGAGCCGTGATAAAAAAATAATAAAAACAAATATATACTTGGCGCGATTTATCTCAGAAAATATTTAGGCTGACTTCTCTTCCAGTTTGCATTTTGCCCCTTTTTAGTTTTTCCTACAAATATACGGGACGGGGCTTTAATTTTTTATGCCCACTTCGAACGGCACCTGGAAGGCAGATGAATTTTCACTGAGAAGGTTTTTAGTGGCAGAAACTTTTCGGAGTGTTTGTCAAACCACTCTCGAGAGCGACCCAGCTTAGAAATTCTTTTTTTTGTAATTGAATGAACACTTTTCTTAAATTTTGATGTTGCTTTTGCGCGGGTATTGAACCCAGCACCCTCGGTGTGGTAGGCGGAGTACGCTACCATTACACCACGGCGCTGCCAGAGTCTTGAACCAGTAAAAGCAATAAGTTAAGCTTAAATTCCGGTTAAATAATTATAAGATGAAAATAACAAGTGTTCACTTTATTTTGAGAAAACCCTCATTTTTTATTTATCTTGATGGGAAAGTTTATGTTTCATGAAAAATTTACGCTTATTGTGAACCCTAAACAACCTGTTGGAAAGGATATCTTATTATTCCGTTTTTTGAAACATTATAAATGTGTCAATTAGGTTAATTCACGACTATTTGTATTAGTTATCTTAGCTGAAAAATACTAAACATTTATCCACATTTAAGCAACTCTCCACATTATTCATAAAGTACGAGCCCTCGACTTTCAAAGAATTTCTGCTGCATTAACCGAATTTCGGACCGGAGGAAGATAGGTTTCATCAACTACTAAGAGCTGCCTAAAGAACTATAGCTTGACTTAATTTTACATATTTTTTTATCTTTATGTAGAATTATGTATAGTATAAGTCAGAGCGTGCCACAATTCCCAAAATAATGGAGATTTCCTGGCGTGAATGTGTTACTGCTGCCAAATAGTAACACAATAACGCGATGTAGGGATTGAAATTCGCGAAGGCCTATACAAATAATTTTTTTGTGACATTTTAACAAAGTGGTCCTTCTTTTGCTTTTTCAAAAGGAATTTTTGTCCAGAAAAAAGATGTGGTGTGGCAACCGTGTTCATGAAATAGTGACCAAGGCTGTCAAATTTCGGCGAAAAGTACGCAATTCTTTCTTCAGATACCAGAATGGTAAATTTTTTCTGCTGATTTTACCCACAGCGAAGCAAATGGAAATTGGAAATGAATATATAGCTAAACTATTCATTTCATAAAATATTTCAACCGAAATATTTTAAATTGCAGATCTTGGGAGAGGGGCGATTAAGACGACCTTAAGATTATACATAAATAAAAGCTAAAAATTTTAAAATTTTATATGTAATTAAAACAAATTTTTATAATTTTCATAAGTTCCAGATCAGAGCGGGGGGGCGGGCGATTACCCCGCCACCCTCCTGGATCCGGCACTGCCCGTACTGGAAGAGCAATTGAACAAATGTGAACAAAGTCGGTAAAAGGGTTATATCCGTCCAACAAAGCGCGCCAATCGCTTCTTCGCTCCGTCAACTGGCGCCAATTCATTACACCAAGGGAGTTTAAATCGTTTTCCACCAAGTGTTTCCCGCAGAGTGGGGGCCGCCCTCTTTCTCTGCATTCATATGCGGGTTCCGATAAAAATATTTTCTTGGCCGGCGCGTCATCTTTCATTCGCATAATATGGCCTAGCCAGCGTAACCGATGCGTTTTAATTTGCTGGACTATTTTTATGTCTGCGTAAAGCTCGTAATTAAATCTTCTTCGGTACTCGCCATCGCCAACGCGTAGAGGTTTGTAAATCTTTCGAATAACTTTTCTCTTGAACACTCTCAGAGCCGCTTCCTCTGATGTTGTCATGGACCATGCTTCTGCACCATATATCAGGACGGGCACGATTAGTGACTGGTAGAGCATGATTTTCGTTTGCGGAGAGAGGACTTTAGTTTTCAATTGTCTACCTAGTTCAAAGTAGCATTTATTCGCAAGTGTGATTCTTCGCTAGATTTCAGTATTAATGTTGTTGCTTGTGTTAATGCTGGTTGCCAAATAAACGAGGCTTTTACTATTTCGAAATAATGGCTGACAATATTAGTGTGGTTTACAAGGCGCAAATACGCTTAATCTTTGCTCGATGACAGCAGGTAACTGCATTTGTTCTCAATCACCATCAAACACATCAATTTGTTAATTTCTTGTATTTAGTTTGGCAATGCTCGTATGTTTTAAATGAAACTCAACGGCGACATCTGCCTATCACAACTAATTTTTACAAAAATATCTCAACCTCTGTTTCTCCAGTTTCCCAATGATCCACAGCATTCCCGTGAGAACTGAGAGATATATGGAGCTAGAAAACTCACTGGATGATGGCTAATATGTGTGGTATGAGAAAGTTTAATCAAAAAGAGAAATATATGCTGTTAACAATTAAATGAGTGTTTTTTTTTTTTAATTAATGGAGAACCATAATACAGTTAAAACAAACATGGAAGAAGGACAATAAAGGTAGGCTTAGTTCGGATGTAAATGCATATCATATACTTAGCTAGAGATCTATCGCACAGTTCTTGTAGCTCAGTTTTTTTTGCCCTAGGTATTATCGAAAGAGGGGTGTTTATTTAAAGATTTTGAGGCATTTATAAGTATTCCTCTTTGTACAGGAAATAAGTGTAAAGGGTTTCTGCGTCCATTTAAAAATGTTTAAGTTAATCAATCGCAACCCCACGCTTTATACTCTGAATTAAATTATTCTGTTAATAACTTAAATTTTATTATAATTTTGTTTTGAGGTGATTAACTATAAACGATTGTTTGACCTTCTACTACTGTTATATAAACTCTTTTTAATTGAAAATTTTTTTTTATTATTTAGTTCGGTTTGCTATTAAAGCGTGTTTTTTTAGTTTTTTTAAACTATTATTTATTTTTAATTTTTTAGTTCAAGTAATTTTAAAAGTTTTAGTCGAGAGTGATGAAACTTCGAAACGCCAGCGGTCCATGGATGAATCCAACCCCACGGCACCGAAAAGGGCCAAGACGCAGGGAGGTTGGACGCTGTCTTTCGCCGAAATTGCCAAGGGTCGGCAGATCATTGGCATTATAGACGAGAGCAGCGAAGATGGCAGGATCCCGAAACAACAGTGGAAGTGGATCGAGGCCGCGCTCGCTACGGTGGTCGTTAAGGTTAAAAAGAAAACCCTGGTCCACCGCCATATTACACCGATGCAGGGTAGTTCCAGGGCAATGTCAAGCTAATTGCCTGTGACGACGCCAGGTCAGTCAACCTATATAGGACCGCCGTCACGCTGATAGCGGTGATATATCCGGGCGCGCGCCTCAAGGTAGTGGAGGGGCGTGATATCCCCTCACGACCAAGGCCTAGAGCCCGGGTTCCAGTGACGCCAACGGACCCAGCTGACAGGAGTACCACCCGCCACACGTTTGGAAGTCAACCCGGATAAAACCGAGCTTGTTCTCTTCACGAGGAGGTACAAAGTACCAAATCTTACATCGCCAAGAATTGGGGGTACGTTCTTAGCGTTTAGCGATCAAGTCCAGTATTTGGGAGTCATTCTGGATAGGAAGCTATTATGGAGTGACCATATAGTGGAGCAATCCAAGAAGGCAGCAGCAGAGCTGTTCACCTGCAAGAGGGCAATTGGCACCTCCTGGGGATTCTCCCCTAAGGTGACCTACTGTACTTACACAGCAATTGTGCGCCCGATTCTTCTTTATGGTGCCTTGGTCTGTTGGCCTGCACTAGCTAAAAGTTCCTATCTTAAAATGCTTCAAAAGGTGCAACGGAGTTCGGAGCTCTGCAATACCGGGGCTCTCAGCTCCACTCCAGATGCCGTTACATACATACATGGATACATAGATACATAGATAGATACAGGCCAAGCTAATAAAAGCGTGTTAAAAAGGGCTCCAGTATACTCTTTCGTAGATGTGCCATGCATTTATTTCTATCATTAATAAAGGAATGCGTTTTTCGAATTATGTGCAAGGTTTCAAATTTATGGCCATTTGGGGTGGTCACATGTTCAATTGACCTTATGTCCGTTAACCTTATGTAACCCCACAATCACATTATTGCATTGTCATCGAGCCTTGATAGGTGTGCAAAGTTTCAATCAAAATTATGGCCATTGAAAGTGGTAATAGGGCGACTGACCTTATGGCCGTTGACCTTATGTCACCCCACCATCACATTAATGCATTGTAAGCGAGCTTTGATACGTGTGCAAAGTTTTAATCAAACTTATGGCCATTTAAAGTGTAGATAAGGCCAATTGACCTTATGGCCGTTGACCTTATGTCACCACACCTTCACATTAATGCATTTTCGTCGAGCTTTGATACGTGTGCAAAGTTTCAATCAAACTTGTGGCCATTCAAAGTGGTAATAAGACCAATTGACCTTATGTCCGTTGACCTAATGTCACCATACCATCACAATAATGCATTCTCATCGAGCCTTGATACGTGTGCAAAGTTTCAATCAAACTTATGGGTATTCAAAGTGGTAATAAGGCCAACTGACCTTATAGCCGTTGACCTTATGTCACCACACCATCACATCAATGCATTGTCATCAGTCCTTGATACGTATGCAAAGTTTCAAATTAATCAGACTTCTAGAAACCGGTGAAAATTAAGCTCAAAGATTCTGTTACATAGATACAGGCCAAGCTAATAAAAGCGTGTTAAAAAAGGGCTCCAGTATGCTCTTTCGTAGATGTGTCATGCATCCACTTCTACCATTAATGAAGGAATGCGTTTTTCGCATTATGTGCAAGGTTTCAAATCTATCGCCATTTGGGGTGGTCATAAGTTCAATTGACCTTATTTCCGTTTACCTTATGTCACCCCACCATAACATTATTGCATTGTCATCGAGCCTTGATACGCGTGCAAAGTTTCAATCAAAGTTATGGTCATTCAAAGTGGTAATAAGGCCAATTGACCTTATGGCCGTTGACCTTAAATCACCACACCATCACATTAATGCATTGTCATCGACCCTTGATACATGTGCAAAGTTTTAATCAAACTTATGGCCATTCAGAGTGGCAATAAGGCCATTTGACCTTATGGCCGTTGACCTTATGTAACCACACCATCACATTAATGCATTGTCATCGAGGCCTGATACGTGCGCAAAGTTTCAATCAAACTTGTGGCCATTCAAAGTTGTAATAAGGCCAATTGACCTTATGGCCGTTGACCTTAAGTCACCACACCATCACAATAATGTATAGTCAGCGAGCCCTGATACATGCGCAAAGTATCAATCAAACTTCTGGCCATTCAAAGTGGTAATAAGGCCAATTGACCTTATGGGCGTCGACCTTATGTCACCGCACCATCACATCAATGCATTGTCATCGGTCCTTGATACGTATGCAAAGACTCAAATTAATCAGACTTCTAGAAACCGGCGGCCACCGTGGTGTGATGGTAGCGTGCTCCGCCTATCACACCGTATGCCCTGGGTTCAACTCCCGGGCAAAGAAACATCAACATTTTAGAAATAAGATTTTTCAATTAGAAGAAAATGTTTCTAAGCGGGGTCGCCCCTCGGCAGTGTCTGGCAAGCGCTCCGATTGTATTTCTGCCATGAAAAGCTCTCAGTGAAAACTCATCTGCCTTGCAGATGCCGTTCGGAGTCGGCATAAAACATGTAGGTCCCGTCCGGCCAATTTGTAGGGAAAAATCAAGAGGAGCACGACGCAAATTGGAAGAGAAGCTCGGCCTTAGATCTCTTCGGAGGTTATCGCGCCTTACATTTTTTTTTTATTCTAGAAACCGGTGAAAATTAAGCTCAAAGATTCCGTTACATAGATACAGGCCAAGCTAATAAAAACGTGTTAAAAAAGGGCTCCAGTATGCTCTTTCGTAGATGTGCCATGCATCCACTTCTAAAATTAATAAAAGAATGCGTTTTTCGCATTATTTGCAAGGTTTTAAATCTATGGCCATTTGGGGTGGTCATATCCGTTAACCTTATGTCACCCCACCATCACATTATTGCATTGTCATCGAGCCTTGATACGTGTGCAAGAATCAATTGAACTTATGGCCTTTCAAAGTGGTAATAAGGACAATTGACCTTATGGCCGTTGACCTTATGTCACCACACCATCACATTAATGCATTGTCATTGACCCTTGATTCGTGTTCAAAGTTTCAATCAAACTTATGGCCATTCAAAGTGGTAATAAGGCCAATTGACCTTATGGCCGTTGACCTTATGTCACCACACCATCACATTAATGCATTATCATCGAGCCTTGATACGTGTGCAAAGTTTTAATCAAACTGATGGCCATTCAAAGTGGTAATAGGGCTTTTCCTTCGCAAATTTTTTACTTTATGCCGATGACCTCAAAATATTCGCCAAAGTCCAAGATGCCTCTGATGAAGCAAAGCTTCAATGCGGTATCAACGCTGTTCATTCACGGTGTCTTCGTTTTCGTCTCCCTTTAAACATAAAGAAATGTTTTAAAATGACATTTGCTAAAATTTTGCATTTTCGAAGTACGTCCTACCACATTTCTAATACTGTCCTTCAGAATGTTGTCGAAGTAAAGGACCTAGGAGTTTTTTTTGACCCGAAACTGTTTTTAACAAAAATGTTGATTTCATCATTGCGAAAGCCTACTCTGTTCTAGGCTTTATTCGTCGGAACTGCACCAAGTTCTCAGACCCTTATACTCTTAAAATGTTGTATATAACTCTTGTTCGCTCAAACCTTGAATATGCAGTTTTTGTCTGGAGGCCGTATAACCAGATATCAATAAAAAGAATAGAACGTATTCAAACGGTGTTCATTAATTTTGCTTTACGGCCCCTCAAATTTGATACTCCCATTCCACCCTATGCATCCCGTATTATGCTACTTGACCCACAATCTCTCGAAACCCGTAGGTCAATCTTATCTTTGACTTTCATGTTTAATGTTATTCATGGTACGATAGATTGTCCTTATCTTCTGGAAAGGATTACTTTTAACATTCCAAGGCGAAATCTTCGCGTCACCTATCCTTTTTACTGGAAAAAAGTCAAAACTAAATTTGCCAGTAATGCTCCTCTTGCAAGATCTATGCGCGAATTTAATATTCTATCTCAGAGTATTTCCCTTGATTTTTCCTTGGGAAAACAAGCTTTTTTGAATATTTTACTCTCTTATTTTAAGCAGGTATGTTTCATTTTGTAACCTACACCATGGTTATTAGTCTGTAAGAAATGTTCTTTCATAGACAGTATTGAATAAATATAAATATAAATATAAATTGGCCTCATGGCCGTTGACCTTATGTCACCACGCCATCACAACAATGCATTGTCATCGGTCCTTGATACGTATCCAAAGTTTCAGAAATTGGGTACGTTCTTAGCGTTTAGCGATCAAGTCAAGTATTTGGGAGTAATTCTGGATAGGAAGCTATTATGGAGTGACCATATAGTGGAGCGATCTAAGAAGGCAGCAGAGCTGTTCACCTGCAAGAGGGCAATCCTGGGGATTCTCCCCTAAGTTGACCTACTGTATTTTCACAGCCATTGTGCGCCTGATTCTTCTTTATGGTGCCTTGGTCTGATGGCCTGCACTAGCTAACAGTACGTATCTTAAAATGCTTCAAAATGTGCAACGGAGTTCGGAGCTCTGCATTACCGGGGCTCTCAGCTCCACTCCAGATTCCGTTACATACATACATGGATACATAGATACATAGATAGATACAGGCCAAGCTAATAAAAGCGTGTTAAAAAGGGCTCCAGTATGCTCTTTCGTAGATGTGCCATGCATCCACTTCTATCATTAATAAAGGAATGCGTTTTTCGCATTATGTGCAAGGTTTCAAATCTATGGCCATTTGGGGTGGTCACAAATTCAATTGACCTTATGTCCGTTAACCTTCTGTGACCCCACCATCACATTATTGCATTGTCATCGAGCCTTGATACGTGTGCAAAGTTTCAATCAAACTTATGGCTATTCAAAGTGGTAATAAGGCCAATTGACCTTATGGCCGTTGACCTTATGTCACCACACCATCACATTAATGCATTGCTATCGAGGCCTGATACGTGTGCAAAGTTTTAATCAAACTTATGGGCATTCAAAGTGGTAATAAGGCCAATTGGCCCTATGTCCGTTGACTTTATGTCACCACACCATCACATTAATGCATTGCTATCGAGACCTGATACGTGTGCAATGTTTCAATCAAACTTATGGCCATTCAAAGTTGTAATAAGGCCAATTGACCTTATGGCCGCTGACCTTATGTCACCGCATCATCACAATAATGCATAGTCATCGAGCCCTGATACGTGTGCAAAGTTTCAATTAAACTTCTGTCCATTCAAAGTGGTAATAAGGCCAATAGACCTTATGGCCTTCGACTTTATGTCACCACAACATCACATCAATGCATTGTCATCGGTCCTTGATACGTATGCAAAGTTTCAAATTAATCAGACTTCTAGAAACCGGTGAAAGTTAAGCTCAAAGATTCCGTTACATAGATACAGGCCAAGCTAATAAAAGCGTGTTAAAAAGGGCTCCAGTATGCTCTTTCGTAGATGTGCCATGCATGCACTTCTATCATTAATAAAGGAATGCGTTTGTCGCATTATGTGCAAGTTTTCAAATCTATGGCCATTTGGGGTGGTCATAAGTTCAATTGACCTTATTTCCGTTTACCTTATGTCACCCCACCCTCACATTATTGCATTGTCATCGAGCCTTGATACGTGTGCAAAGTTTCAATCAAACTTATGGCCATTCAAAGTGGTAATAAAGCCAGTTGACCTTATGGCCGTTGAACTTATGTCACCACACCATCACATTAATGCATTGTCATCGACTCTTGATACGTGTGCAAAGTTTCAATCAAACTTATGGCCATTCAAAATGGTAATAAGGCCAATTCACCTTATGGCCGTTGACCTTATGTCACCACACCATCACAATAATGCATTGTCATCAAGCCTTGATATGTGTGCAAAGTTTCAATCAAACTTATGGCCATTCAAAGTGGTAATAAGGTCAATTGACCTTATGGCCGTTGACCTTATGTCACCATACCATCATATTAATGCATTGTCATCGGTCCTTGATACGTATGCAAAGTTTCAAATTAATCAGACTTCTAGAAACCGGTGAAAATTAAGTTCAAAGATTCCGTTACATACAGGCCAAGCTAATAAAAGCGTGTTAATAACTCCGTCCTCTTGGCAAATACTAGAAGCCTTCTAGACCTATGTCACTTGTTGCTTCTAGATCTATCAGCTTTATTACTCCTAATAGCTGGAGCCTTAGCCTGGCAAACGCAGGGCGCGAGCACAAAACCTGCTCGGTCGTTTCCTTCTCTGCTGTTACTGACCAGGTCTAATTTAAAGGCATGTGGCGTCAGAAGGCAGAGTCCAGTCAGAATACCCGTCATGGGTCTACAGTCCTCTCTTTTCAATGATAGACGCCAATTTGTTAATCTAAGGTTGTAAGACCTACACATAATCTTCAACACTTTACATCCCCTTGTTGTTGTAGCAGTATTTCGGTGTAGAGGTCCGACGCCTGTTTGTGGATATCAATGAGGACCTGCTTGCGCCTTTTAGCTTCATACGGCTGTGTTCTCAGGTGCCGTATTTCCTCATAATGCTTACGGAGATGATTTCTTAAGCCCCTGGGGGTGTAGCCTTATCAATCAGATGTCTTTTGAGATGCCCAGATTTCTGGGTATTCTGGGGATACAAAAAGACAGACCGTAGCGGTTCTGAGTGCGGTATTTTGGCAGGCCTGTATTTTTTTCCAGTGAATAGCCTCTAGGCTTGGCAACCATACCGGGGACGCGTAGCATGCAATCGGCTGGCCAATTACTTTGTAAGTGGTAATGAGCGTTTCTTTATCTTTACCCCAAGTACTGCCGACAAGAGATTTGATGATTTTATTAGGGCTTTAGATTTTTGGTGCAATTGCGGCTGCATGCTTTCCAAAATGTAGATCCTGATCGAACGTCACACCCAAGATTTTGGGGTGTAAGACAGTCGGTAGCGTGGTGCGATCGACTTGGATGTTCAATATGGTCGACATTTAGCGAATCCATGTTGTAAATAAAGTCGCTAATGATTTAGTCGATTAGAATTCAGGTTTCGAGATGCGAAGAAGCTGGAGAGATCAGGGAGATAGCTGTTTATTTTGTTATAAAGCTCTGTGGGCCTGGGCCTGTGGCCATTATTGTGCAGTCATCGGCGTAGGAAACGATAGTGACTCCTTCTGGTGTTGAATGTAGCTTTGATATGTAGAAGTTTAAGAAATGGATAGGACACCAACCTGGAGCACCACTGGTTTAATTCTTCTTGGTTTGGATGTTACTTACATACTTAGTTGGTGCTTAACCGTTTAAAAGTTATGGCCGTTCAACCTCTGCTCCCATAGGTGGGTTCGAATAGACACACTCTCTTGGCGGGAGCGTCACCTCTCATTCGCATAACATGGCCTAGCCAGCAAAGCCGCTGCGTTTTAATTTGCTGGAATATGTTAATGTCTGCGTAGAGCTTGTACACCTTATCGTTAAATCTTCTTCGGAACTCGCCATCGCCAACGCGTAGAGGTCCATGAATCTTCCGTCGTAATTTTATCTCGAACACTCCCAGAGCCGCTTCATCTGATGTTGTCATGGTCCATGCTTCTGCACCATACAGCAGGGCGGGTGGTTTGGATGATACGTTGCTGAATTGACCCGATGCTTGCCGGCCAGACAGATAATTTTCGGTCCACCTTTTGAGACTTGAGGAAGGGGAGACCCTTCCAGGTCTTGTAGTAACGTGCCGTGGTTGACCGTATCAAAAGATTTTGACAAGTCTAACGCAACGAGTACTATTCTATGGTGGGATTTTGATTTAATCCGCAATTTATCTGAGAACTAATGGTATTTAGCGCGGTGCTAGTGCTAACCTCATTTAAAGCCCCTCGCTTGGACTCACGCTTTTCCCTCTTTGTCGATAATGTACGACTCTCGCCTTTCTTAATCTCGCCCAATCTATTTGGGACGTCTACGGAGTAATCTTCAAGGGGTTCGTCTTTTTTTAGGTAGTTCAACCGCTTTTCCATTTCCATCTATTCCCAGATGCCCTGGGACTCAATACAGATGTATGCATTTCCCGTCTCGATTCTTTCCAGGGATTATTTACACTCTATCACACTTTAAGATGCTGTGCTGTGCGAGATTATTGGCTTAATTTCTGCTTGACTGTCAATATACAAATTAACACCGCTGCAGTTTAAGCTATTCTCTTCCAGTGCTTCCATTGCTTTGGCTACGGCTAATACTTTTGATTGGAAAACGCTACAGTGATCTGGCATCTTGTAGAATATGTTTATTTCCGGATCAGAACTGTATACCGCAGACACTACTCCTTCCACTACTTTGGAACTATATGTGTACCATTGTATCCCTCGTCCGCCATTTATTATACCTTTCATGAACATAAAATGGTATATTAACTTTGGTCCGATGTTTGTAACGTTGAGAAATATAAAAGATAGACTCACCATTAAGTATGGCGAATTGATCAGGGCGACGAACTGAGTTGATATAGCCATGTCCGTCTGTCCGTCCGTCTATCTGTTTGAACGCAAACTATTCCCTCAAATTTTGAGATATCTCAATAAAATTTGGCACAAGGATGTATTTTTGAATTATATTAGACATTTGTCGGATCCGGTAGGATCGGACCACTATAAAATATATCTCCCATACCACCGATCGTTAAGACAAGACGATTTTGGTCATTCCTGCCGCAATTTAGAAAGTATAAACGTGCAACTCGGTGATATATATTGAAATATATCATAGAAGATATCCTGAAAAAATCACTTTGATCGGAGCTATATATAGTTATATCCCATAAAACCGATCGTTCAGATAGAAAGATTTTTGGCCATTTCTTCCTTAATTTAGAAAGTGTAAACGTGAAACTCGGTGATATATATTTTAATATATCATAGAAGATTTTTTGAAAAAACCACTTTGATCGGAGCTATATATAGTATATATCCAATAAAACCGATCGTTCAGATAGAAATATTTTTGGCAATTTCTCCCTTAATTTCCAATATAAAAACGTTAACTTTGGTGATATTTATTCTAATATATCATAGAAGATATCATGAAAAAATCATTTCGATCGGAGCTATATATAATATAAATCCCATACAACCGATCGTTCAGATTAAACGATTTTTAGCCATTTCTCCCTTAATTTCCAATATAAAAACGTTAAACTTGGTGATATTTATTCTCATATATCATAGAAGATTTTCTTAAAAATTACTTTGATCGGAGCTATATGTATATAGTAAATAGTATAAACTATAGTATATACTATATACCTATCCCATATAGCCGATCGTTCAGATAGAAAGATTTTTGGCCATTTTTCCCTTAGTTTCCAATATCAAAACGTGAAACTTGGTGATATATATTCTAATATACCATAGAGGATTTTCTGTAAAAATCATTTCGATCAGAGATATATATAATATATATCCCATACAACCGATCGTTCAGATAAGGGGGCTTTTGCCATTTTCTATTTTATATTTATCTTAAAAATCGCTTAGGTATGTACATCTGTTCACTATGTATTTCTTACCTTATACACCCGATTATTTGGAGATTACGAACGGGATAAGATTAATGTTCAGTCCCATTCATGAAAGGTATGAAGTCTTCGGCACAGCCGAAGACAGTCCTGTCCTTACTTGTTTTTTATTTATTTTTGGATTAAAGTCGACACAGACACAATGCGTTCGACTATTAAGATATATATTAACATAAAATTAATGTTACAGTTAAAAATAATTAAATACATATGTATATATGAAAGAATGTACAAAATGTTAGGCCAGACGTGAGAGTATTGAATTATGCAATGCGGAAAACGAACATTCAAAGCTGATGCAGTTATACAAGTTGTTGTAGTGCGAACACCAGTTACGTAGTGGATTATATTTGGTAAAATTTTGCCGGCAAAATGGTAAATGAAAAGGCACGACGTTCTACCAGGAACATCAAAATTGAATCGACTAACAAGATCGGAGGAGTTAATCTCGCCTGGTAACGAACGAAAAACACAATACTAATTAGCGCGTGTGCTAATTTCCAGCAACCGATTTCACTAAGTCAGTTTAAAATAAAACTCTTAGGCCCGGTTTCACCAACTCGACTTAACTTAGTTAAGTCATATTTTTTAATTTTTCTGTTTCACCACCAATGCTTAGCTAAGTCACAGATAAGCCTACCTGGCTTATTCTCGACTTTCAACAGTATTGATGTAGTACAAATTATGAGTAGAATTAAATGACAGTTTTGATACTTATTTCATTATGCAAATATAGAAACCCCGCTATTGTTGACATCTGCAATTTCCCTGAAGTGGCTTATTTGTATTCTCGATGGAAAATTTGTAAAAAGTTTAATGAATATTCGAGATTCTGGTGAAAGTGATTGCGATTTTGAAGCTCTGCAGGTAATCGTGCTTCGACGAAAAAGAAAAATTAAAGAGCGTCCTGACTTTTTTCATTATTATGACGATGTTGACTTTCGCGAACGATGCTGCTTGGTTTGTTTAATAAAAGACAAAATTAATCTTGGAGCACGGTAAGTTAACATCATATTTTATAAATTTTGCCCTAAATTACTTCTTCGTTTACAGCAACAACGCAATGCAGCCACATCAAATGTTTTTCATCGCACTCCGGTTCTATGCTTCAGGATCTTTTCAGCAAATTGTGGCAGACTTTCCGGAGTTTTAAAAGCAAGTGCCTCACGTGCAATTACGCTAGTTTCCTACCATCTAGCATCCTTGCGACCAGATTTTGTGAAATTTCCTCAAACGGAACAGGAGCGCTTGAAAAAATAGGCTGCTTTTAAAGAAAAGGCAAATTTTCCGCGTGTAGTTGGGGCAATGGAGTGCACCCATGTTAAAATCAATTCCCCAGGTGAATATGTGTGAATAGTAATTGGAAAACAAAATCTATATTAATTTATAAACGCTTCCCAAGGTAGCCGGTTCTGTCCGGCTTCATTTCAGTGTAATCTTATTTAATTTGTTGCGTCCCTCCCACAAATTGTCATCCTCCCAGCAGATCCTTGCAGCGGGGTAAAAGTCTAGTTGAGGGGTCGACTGCTAATACGCTACCAAAAATATCGAGAGAGGTGTCAAAAGACGCGTATTAATCTCGAAAATAATAATCCGAAGGCGGAAAATAAAAATTTTGTCTCAGCTCTGAGATATTTGCAGTTGAAATGGGCGATTTTCATGTGATTGTTGTAATGTTGTGTACCCACAAAAAAAATTGTGAACATATGTAGGTGTTTTGCGCGGATATAGTTTTGGTCTCAAAACCGGTGTTGGACCCACCCAGGGTAATTTTTTATAAGCGTGGCCGAAAGCCGCCAACGCAGAGGTGTTCTGCGCAAAAATACGATGGATCCCACCCCGGCTTCGGAGGGACCCGCTGGTAATTTTTCGGTTTTTCATTAATATCTTTTGAACGAGTTAAAATTTTTTTTTACTTTCCGCCTTCGAATTAATAATACTGATGTCAAGACGCGTCGTTTGACACCTCTTTAGATATTTTGTAGAGTTCACTGAGGACCTGCTTGTGTTTTTTTGCTTCATACGGCTGAGTTCTCAGGTGCCGTATTTCCTCATAATGCTTTCGGAGATGACTCCTTAAGCCCCTAGGCGGTGTGGGTCAGAAATCAGATGTATGATGGGATGCCCAGGTTTCTGGTTATTCAACAGGAACTGTTTGGTTAGCAACTCATTTCTCTCCCTGATGGGGAGTACTCTCGCCTCATTATGTAGATGGTGTTCTGGGGACATAAGAAGACAGCCCGTGGCGATTCCGAGAGCAGTATTTTGGCAGGCCTGTGGCTTCTTCCAGTTGGTAATTTTTAGGCTTGGCGACCATATAGGGGACGCGTAGCAGGCAATCGGCTGGCCAATTGCTATGTATGTGGTAATGAGCGCTTCTTTGTCTTTTCCCCAAGTACTGCCAGCAAGGGATTTAAGGATTTTATTACGGCTCTGGATTTGTAGATCCTGATCTGTGGCTTCCCCGCTTTAATTCTTCTTGGTTTCGATGTTTCATTTCTAAATTGCACCGATGACTGCCGACCACCCAGATAATTTGCATTTAGCGCGGTGGTGGTCGTGCTATGGAGTTTTCTGAAGCCATACTGATGAAGTAGGGGAGCAAAATGGCTTCAGGCGTCTTGGCTATTGGCGATAGGAGAGATATAGGGCGATATGACTCCTATTTAAGCTGGTTTCCCAGGCTTTAGTAGCGGGACCACCTTCGCCATTTTCCATTTTTCGGGTATGACAAAGGTGGAAAGAGACAGGTTGAAGACATGTGCTAAATATTTGAAATCCTCTTTCCCTAGGCTTTTAGGCATCGGCATGGCTATGCCGTCTGGACCCACTGCTTTGGATGGTTGGCATCTTGGCATCCTCAACCTCTTTGGCGGTGATGGTCATTGGTAACGCGCTGAATTTATGTTTATGTGCGTGTCTGTTGGCCCTCCGTCTATCTTTGTCGACCGAAGAATGCATTATATATTGTCGGCAGAAAGCGCTCGCGCATTTTTTGGCATCCGACAGTACTTTATGGCCAAGGTCGATGGAAACTTTGTCATTGTGCCTAGACGGATTCGATAGGGACTTTACAGTGGACCAAAGTTTACCTACACAACCGCTTAGGTGCTCCTCCCATTTCGCCCGCTTGTGTTCATCCACAAGCAATCTGATGCGTTGGTTTATATCCCTTATTTGGGGGTCGCTGGGATCGAGCTGTCTTATAAGGTCACGTTCTCTCGCTAAATTTGCGGCTTCCGCCGGAAAGTGGGGCGAATTTCGGGAACTCTACCGGCGGGAATGAAGCGAGCCGAGGCGGATTCAATGACCTTGTGGAAAGCACGCTCCCCTTGGCGAGCATCAGTCGGGATTGGGAGGGCAGCAAAGCGGTTGTCTGTAAAGGATTTATATTCATCTCACTTTCCTTTTTTAAAGTTAATGAAAATACGTTTTTCAGTATTTTTTTTTCACATTGTCGGTATATAAATCCAGTCTCATCCCAAAAATCTATTGCATTGTTAAAGTGCTACTTTGTGCCAAGGACGCAAGTTAAAAGTAAAATTCTACGAAGAACAAAAATCAAACGGCTTCCAAGTATTCTATAGAAAGGTTATCGAAAAGGGTTTAATGATGTGCTTTAGGCTGATTCGAACATAGTTCACCGAAGCCCAAACCTTCGGCCTACGTGATGTTAAGAGAATGGATGAAAACGATCTGATCAAGAAAGTGTTTCCATCAGCATCCGTAATTTATGAAGAGGAAGGGGAGATCTCCAGTAAGTTGGGAGAAGGAGGTTGGGTAAGACTTGATGTCCCAATTATAGTCAGTTTTTGTGAAGCAGGCAGTTATTAATGATCAATAATATGTTCTTTAAACCGTTATAAATAACTATTTTAAATATTTTGAATTCCAATTTCAGTGATGAACGATCCTCTTGAGCACGCAACCGGTATTGAAAGGTGTGAAGTTTTAGCCAAAGCTGCTGGCAACGATAATTCCTTCGACATAAAAGTGTTCAAACGTTGCGCAGGCAACAAAGAAAACCCCAATCTGATACCATCCGCATTTGATGCACGTATTGTTGGTTGCATCCTTGAGTGAAGAATAAATAGCACAAGCGAACAAAAACTATTTTTTTAACATACTAAACAATTATTTTATATTATTTCCAGGCGAAGAAGATCAAACTTATGTGCAATGGATGTGGCTGCAAAAATGTTAATTAAAACGCTGCGAATGCGGCCATTGGTTCAAATTGGTTGAGAAAGCTCCTGTCTAAACTTATTACTTTTAAATAAATGCAAATACCAATAAATAAATTCCCAAAACCAACAAATGAAAACATGGTGAGATATTTAGTAAGTATAAAACGAATATAATTGCTTACAAGTAAGCAACAAATGGAATAGAAAACGGACATTTGTCGAGAGCTGCTTTCAGTTTAGTGCGGGGAGGTAACGCTATGGGCATTTTTGGACATAGAGGGCTTTCGACAAAACGACAACATGGTGAAGCTGAGGGAGCAGATTCCACTCATCCAACTTCCCACAGATGACACGAGGAAGATAATTAAGTTTGAGAAGCGCTTCAAAATAGAGCTGGGAACAAGTGTACGTGGGACACCTCCAGGATTGAAGCGCTTCACCAGGAACGCGCTATAATATGGTACACCGATAGCTCGAAGACACTGGAGGGCATAGGAGCGGGGATATTTCGCCCCCGAACCAAAATATCGTACCAGTTGGCGCCATAAGCCGGTGTGCGGCATGGGTACCTGGACACAGAGGAGTAGATTGTAACGAGCGAGCGGACGACCTTGCCAGGTTGGCAGCGGCCGGAAAGCCAATAGGACTCGAGCCCATCATGCCAATAGAGTCACATACAATAAGGGAAGAGTTTAGACAAAAAGAGGTGTGCCTAAGAGAACAACACTGGCGCGAAAGTCCAGGACTTCGGCAGGCAAAGGCACTAATAGGAGGGTAAAACTCCCAAAAAGTAGCCTTAAGATTTTAACAGGTATACTCACAGGCCACTGCAGGCGAAAGAGCCATATGAATAAATTGGCTATATCGTCTAGTTGTTGTTGTTGTTGTTGTTGTAGCGATAAGGTTGCTCCCCGAAGGCTTTGGGGAGTGTTATTGATGTGATGGTCCTTTGCCGGATACAAATCCGGTACGCTCCGGTAACACAGCACTATTAAGGTGCTAGCCCGACCATCTCGGGAACGATTTACGTGGCCACATTAAACCTTCAGGCCATCCCTCCCTCCCCACCCCCAAGTTCTATGAAGAGCTTGGGGTCGCCAGAGCCTCGTATGTTAGTGAAACAGGATTCGCCGTGGATAGGTGAGGTTGACAATTGGGTTTGGAGAAGCTACATATTACGCTGGCAACCTGAAGGGTTGCGCTACACAGCCCTCGAATCAGGTATTTTAGTCGCCTCTTACGACAGGCATACCTACCGCGGGTATATTCCGACCCCCTAACCCGCTGGGGAGATGTCGTCTAGTAGCCTCTGTTGGTTCTGTGATCGCGAAGATGAGACTGCAGAACACATCCTGAAGGAATGCGATGCAGTCGCGAGACGAAGACTTGGGGTGCTAGCATCATCGAAAGTAGGAAATAGTAACATACACTCTCTGAAGCCTAGAAGCATTCTGGTTTTCTCAGAGAACTCGGCTTGGATGAGGTGTTGTTAAGAGAATGAGGGCACAATAGACCAATAGGTCGCAGTGCTTGACCTCACAACATCTATCTATCTATATATCTAAGTGGAATGCGGAGACTGTTATCTTGTCTATGAATGCAACCAGGCTAGAGAGCATCCCATGTCTACACAAGATCTTGTGGTGGTAATCGAAAACATCAGAGGCGATTTGAGCTGGTGTCTTCGGGCCCGAAGCCACAATATGAGCTGAACGAACTACGAACCCACAATGTAATACTGCGGTCGTGGGTTTTAGGCCACAGAGGGGTGAGTGGATGGTAAAAGCGGGCAAATGTTCTAGAGAGAGGGAGCTACTGTACGGCCTGTTGGGCCCAAGCGGCAGCTGCCAGTTCGCTAAAAAAAAATAATAAAAATAAGGTGGTATATATTGCTGGTAGACAGATATATAAGAACACTGGCGCACTCTGAACAATCTAAGTTACTGCAGGAGGATATAATCTTAATCGCTAGAGGAGCAATCATACGCCTTTCAAAAAATAAAATTAGAATTTTAACAGGTTTCTTAAAAGACATTGCAGACTCAACAGCCACATGCATAAATTGGGTAAATAATAGTGATACCTGCGGGTTCTGTGATCGATAAGCGGATACGGCTAAACATATCCTCCTGGAAAGCGATGCAATCTCAAGAGGGATAAGTCTTTAAGTTGGGGCGGGGTCGCCCCTCGTGGAAATAAAAACTAAGCGGAACCGAGGTTTTGTACAGTTATCATTTAAAAACTATTTAATATTCATATTTACACAGTTAATAGCATATCCACAATACATAGTTTAGGGTAATTCATTTAAAAGTGGATTCTGCAGCGGCCGAATCCAGACTGCTTTACAATAGGGTTTCCTTTTTAACAAGAATAAAAGAAACTGCCTTACGAAGATCTATGCAGTGCTACTAGAATTACAATCCTTAATGGATTTTATGGCATCAGTGCTTATCCAAATGCGAGAACTTCTTGCGCAATTTCTCACGACGTTCTTTCTTCACGCTACGCCAAGGTTTCTCTGTAGGTGACGCACTCACCAAGCTACCATCGCTGGCCAGACGAATATGTGGAAAGTTAGTGCGTCCTTTCACATAAGCTTTGCTTTTGTTTGAATCAAAGAACTGTTTATCAATCTCCTTCGAAGCGAGTTTTGAATCGATCTAGAGATTGGAGAAGGGAGATAATATAACAGAATCCAAATTTTACTAAAGTTTTTACAATGCAAATTTGTGGCGAAGAAATCATATTCATTTTATTCGGATTTACTTCCTTTACATAACGCTCTAAGTCGACGCTGCGAAAGAGCAGTGGATTACGTGCGTCCACATTCTGCACAACAACATCTGGACGTTCGACAACACGCCACAACTGACGCCAATATTCTAAATTCTTTTCATAAGGTGTAAATAAGATGTCGTTGTCTTCTTGCAGCAGCGCTAAAGTGCGACGCCATTCTGAGAAGCTTTCATTTTCAGCTCTTTGCAATTCCTCTGCGGTTGTTTGTGCTGTCCATTTAGGACGGCGTGGCACTGTTAGCATATTATTATTTTCCCTATGTTTTTGTTGCATTTGCTTCATTTGTGATTTCGAGAGTACACCAACGCCCGTTTTTGGATTGATGAATGTGATATTCAGTTTCTCAGCTTGAAATTCAGTGCCCGCCAGCTCAGTAGCGCGTAAAAAGTCATGAAATTAAGATTCCTCAGTAACAGATGCCAAATTTAACCGTCCCCAATCGTAGCCATCTTGGATTTCGGTAGTATGGAGCTGTATCAACCCCAATAAATAAAAATAACCAATAAATTTTAGCTTAAACATTGTTTATCCAAATGCAGCTTTTTGTTTACCATAGTGTCGTTATCCACTTTACGGCGGAATTGATGCCCGAAGCGATTTTTTATCAATGCTCGTCCCAGATTGCCGGACTTGGTTTTGCTTTTCTTGCTCATGCTGCTTTTTTAATACCCTAAATTTGCAATAAATACAATAAATTCTAAAATGCACAAGTATTCCAGCACGTGCGCAAATTGAGCAGATATTTTTTTTTCCTAGATGTGCCTAAGCAGCTAACACATGCCGCAATGTAAATACCCGTCGCACAAAAGTTTCCTTTAATATTTTCCTTTTTTTAAATTCAGTTTTAGGCGAAAGTTGACAATTTATATAATGCGTTTTGAACATTATGCACAATTTATTATTTTTATTATAATTTTATCAAAAGTTGCCAATACGCAGCTGACAGCCGTAACTGACAATACTTCAATTGTATTGGGTTGCGTGAAACTAAAGAGTAGCAAAAAATACTACTATGTATAAAACAGCTGATAGGGTTGTTTTATGTCAATTTCGTTAAGTAACTAAGTTGGTGAAACCGAAAAAAACTAAGCCGCAAATCTGAACTAACTTAAGTCAAAACTAAGTTTTAGCCTAAGGCCCGGTTTCACCAACTCGACTTAACTTAGTTAAGTCATATTTTTTAATTTTTCTGTTTCACCACCAATGCTTAGTTAAGTCACAGATAAGCCTACCTGCCAGCTGGCTTATTCTCGACTTTCAACAGTGTTGCTGTAGTACAAATTTTGAGTCGAATTAAATGGCAGTTTTGATACTTATTTCATTATGCAAATATAGCAACCCCGCTATTGTTGACATCTGCAATTTCTCTGAATTATTTTATTTTATTTGTATTCTCGGTGGAAAAATTGTAAAAAATTTAATGGATCTTCGAGACTCTGGTGAAAGTGATTGCGACTTTGAAGCTCTGCAGGTAATCGTGCTTCGACGAAAAAGAAAAATTAAAGAGCGTCCTGACTTTTTTCTTTATTATGACGATGTTGAATTTCGCGAACGATTTCGTATGTGCAAAGATGCTGCTTGGTTTGTTTTTTCTTTAATAAAAGACAAAATTTATCTTGGAGCACGTTAAGTTTACATCATATTTTATAAATGTTGCCCTAAATTACTTCTTCGTTTACAGCAACAACGCAATGCAGCCACATCAAATGTTTTTCATCGCACTCCGGTTCTATGCTTCAGGATCTTTTCAGCAAATTGTGGCAGACCTTTCCGGAGTTTTAAAAGCAAGTGCCTCACGTGCAATTACGCTAGTTTCCTACCATCTAGCATCCTTGCCACCAGATTTTGTGAAATTTCCTCAAACGGAAAAGGAGCGCTTGGAAATAGAGGCTGCTTTTAAAGAAAAGGCAAATTTTCCGCGTGTAGTTGGGGCAATGGAGTGCACCCATGTTAAAATCAATTCCACAGGTGAATATGTGTTAATATTAATTGGAAAAGAATATCTATATTAATTTATAAACGCTTCCTAAGGCAGCCGGTTCTGTCCGGCTTCATTTCAGTGTAATCCCATTTAATTTGTTGCGTCCCTCCCACAAATTGTTATCCTCCCAGCAGATCCTTGCAGCGGGGTAAAAGTCTAGTTGAGGGGTCGACTGCTAATACGCTACTAAAAATATCGAGAGGGGTGTCAAAAGACGCGTATTAATCTCGAAAATAATAATCCGAAGGCGGAAAATAAAAATTTTATCTCAGTTCTGAGATATTTGCAGTTGAAATAGGCGATTTTCATGTGATTGTTGTAATGTTGTGAACATAAGTGTTTTGCGCGGATATAGTTTTGGTCTCCAAACCGGTGTTGGACCTACCCAGGGTAATTTTTTATAAGCGCGGCCGAAAGCCGCAAAAATATGATGGATCCTACCCCGGCTTCGGAGGGGCCCGCTGGTAATTTTTCGGTTTTTCATTAATATCTTTTGAACGAGTTAAAATTTTTATTTTCCGCCTGCGAAGTAATAATACTGATGCCAAGACGCGTCGTTTGACACCTCTTTAGATATTTTGTGGAGTTCACTGAGGACCTGCTTGTGTTTTTTTGCTTCATACGGCTGAGTTATCAGGTGCGGTATTTCCTCATAATGCTTACGGAGATGACTCCTTAAGCCCCTAGGCGGTGTGGGTGAGCAATCAGAATTATGATGGGATGCCCAGGTTTCTGGTTATTCAACAGGAACTGTTTGGTTAGCATCTCATTTCTCTCCCTGATTGGGAGTATTCTCGCCTCATTATATAGAGCAGTATTTTGGCAGGCCTGTAGCTTCTTCCAGTGGGTAATTTTTAGGCTTGGCGACCATATAGAAGACGCGTAGCATGCAATCGGCTGGCCAATTGCTATGTATGTGGTAATGAGCGTTTCTTTGTCTTTTCCCCGAGTACTGCCAGCAAGGGCAGGATTTAACGATTTTATTACGGCTCTGGATTTGTAGATCCTGATCTGTGGCTCCCCCTGTTTAATTCTTCTTAGTTTCGATGTTTCATAATTGCACCGATGCCTGCCGACCACCCAGATAATTTGCATTTAGCGCTGTGGTGGTCGTGCTATGGAGTTTTCTGAAGCCATACTGATGACAGGCTAGCTGCAAATTTGCTTTGAAGCAGGGGAGCAAAATGGCTTCAGGCGTCTTGGCTACTGGCGATAGGAGAGGTATAGGGCGATAAGACTCCTATTTTAGCTGGTTTCCCAGGCTTTTGTAGCGGGACCACCTTCGCCATTTTCAATTTTTCGGATATGACAAAGGTGGAAAGAGACAGGTTGAAGACATGTGCTAAATATTTGAAATCCTCTTTCCCTAGGGTTTTAGGCATTGGCATGGCTATGCCGTCTGGGCCCACTGCTTTGGATGGTTGGCATCTTGGCATCCTCAACCTCCTTGGCGGTGATGGTCATTGGTGACGCGCTGAATTTATGTTTATGTGCGTGTCTTTTGGCCCTCCGTTTATCTTTGTCGACCGTAGAATGCATTATATATTGTCGGCAGAAAGCGCTCGCGCATTTTTTGGCATCCGACAGTACTTTATCGCCAAGGTCGATGGAAACTTTGTCATTGTGCCTAGACGGATTCGATACAGACTTTACAGTGGACCAAAGTTTATCTACACCGGCAGAGAGGTTACAACCGCTTAGGTGCTCCTCCCATTTCGCCCGCTTGTGTTCATCCACAAGCAATCTGATGCGTTGGTTTATATCCCTTATTTGGGGGTCGCCGGGATCGAGCTGTCTTATAAGGTCACGTTCTCTCGCTAAATTTGCGGCCTCCACCGGAAAGTGGGGCGAATTTCGGGAACTCTACCGGCGGGAATGAAGCGAGCCGGGGCGGATGCAATGACCTTGCGGAAAGCACGCTCCCCTTGGCGAGCATCAGTCGAGATTGGGAGGGCAGCAAAGCGGTTGTCTGTAAAGGATTTGTATTCGTCCCACTTTCCTTTTTTAAAGTTAATGAAAATACGTTTTTCAGTATTTTTTTTTTCACATTGTCGGTATATAAATCCAGTCTCATCCCAAAAATCTATTGCATTGATACTTTGTGCCAAGGACGCAAGTTAAAAGTAAAATTCTACGAAGAACAAAAATCAAACGGCTTCCAAGTATTCTATAGAAAGGTTATCGAAAAGGGTTTAATGATGTGCTTTAGGCTGATTCGAACATAGTTCACCGAAGCCCAAACCTTCGGCCTACGTGATGTTAAGAGAATGGTTGAAAACGATCTGATCAAGAAAGTGTTTCGATCAGCATCCGTAGTTTATGAAGAGGAAGGGGAGATCTCCAGTAAGTTGGGAGAAGGAGGTTGGGTAAGACTTGATATCCCAATTGTAGTCAGTTTTTGTGAAGCAGGCAGTTATTAATGATCAATAATATGTTCTTTAAACCGTTATAAATAAATAATTTAAATATTTTGAATTCCAATTTCAGTGATGAACGATCCTCTGGAGCACGCAACCGGTATTGAAAGGTGTGAAGTTTTAGCCAAAGCTGCTGGCAACGATAATTCCTTCGACATAAAAGTGTTCAAACGTGGCGCAGGCACCAAAGAAAACCCCAATTTGATATCATCCGCATTTGATGCACGTATTGTTGGTTGCATCTGTGAGTGAAGAATAAATAGCACAAGCGAACAAAAACTATTTTTTTAACATACTAAACAATTATTTTATATTATTTCCAGGTGAAGAAGATCAAACTTATGTGCAATGGATGTGGCTGCAAAAAGGTACATTAAAACGCTGCGAATGCGGTCATTGGTTCAAATTGGTTGAGAAAGCTGCTGTCTAAACTTATTACTTTTAAATAAATGCAAATATCTTTTTATTAAGAAAAAGGTAACCCAATAAATTCCCAAAACCAACAAATGAAAACATGGTGAGATATTTAGTAAATATAAAATGAATATAATTGCTTACAAGTAAGCAACAAATGGAATAGAAAACGTACATTTGTCGAGAGCTGCTTTCAGTTTAGTGCGGGGAGGTAACGCTATGCGCATTTTTGGACATAGAGGGGCTTTCGACAAAACGACAACATGGAGAAGCTGAGGGAGCAGATTCCACTCATCCAACTTCCCACAGATGACACGAGGAAGATAATTAAGTTTGAGAAGCGCTTCAAAATAGAGCTGGGAACAAGTGTAGGTGGGACACCTCCAGGATTGAAGCGCTTCACCAACAACAAACTATAATATGGTACACCGATGGCTCGAAGACACCGGAGGTCATGGGAGCGGGGATCTTTCGCCCCCGAACCAAAATATCCCTACCAGTTGTCGCCATAAGCTGATGTGCAGCATGGGTACCTGGCCACAGAGGAGTAGATTGTAACGAGCGAGCGGACGACCTTGCCAGGTTGGCAGCGGCCGGAAAGCCAATAGGACCCGAGCCCATCATGCCAATAGAGTCACATACAATAAGGGAAGAGTTTAGACAAAAAGAGGTGTGCCTAAGAGAACAACACTGGCGCGAAAGTCCAGGACTTCGGCAGGCAAAGGCACTAATAGGAGGGTACAACTCCTAAAAAGTAGCCTTAGGATTTTAACAGGTATACTCACAGGCCACTGCAGGCTAAAGAGCCATATGAATAAATTGGGTATATCGGCTAGTTGTTGTTGTTGTTGTTGTAGCGATAAGGTTGCTCCCCGAAGGCTTTGGGGAGCGTTATTGATGTGATGGTCCTTTGCCGGATACAGATCCGGTACGCTCCGGTAACACAGCACCATTAAGGTGCTAGCCCGACCATCTCGGGAACGATTTACGTGGCCACATTAAACCTTAAGGCCATCCCTCCCTCCCCACCCCCAAGTTCTATGAAGAGCTTGGGGTCGCCAGAGCCTCGTATGTTAGTGAAACAGGATTCGCCGCGGATAGGTGAGGTTGACAATTGGGTTTTGAGCAGAGCCCACAGAGTATATTAACTTTGATTGGATAACGGTTGGTTGTACAGGTATAAAGGAATCGAGATAGATATAGACTTCCATATATCAAAATCATCAGTATCGAAAAAAAATTTGATTGAGCCATGTCCGTCCGTCCGTCCGTCTGTCCATTAACACCATAACTTGAGTAAATTTTGAGGTATCTTGATGAAATTTGGTATGTAGGCTCCTGGGCACTCATCTCAGATCGCTATTTAAAATGAAGGATATCGGACTATAACCTCGCCCACCTTTTCGATATCAAAAATTTCGAAAAACCGAAAAAATGCGATAATTCATTGCCAAAGACGGATAAAGCGATGAAACTTGGTAGGTGGATTGACCTGTGACGCAGAATAGAAAATTAGTAAAATTTTGGACAATGGGCGTGGCACCGCCCACTTTTAAAAGAAGGTAATTTAAAAGTTTTGCAAGCTGTAATTTGGCAGTCATTGAAGATATCATGATGAAATTTGGCAGGAACGTTACTACTATTACTATATATGTGCTATATAAAAATTAGAAAAATCGGATGAGGAACACGCCCACTTTTAAATTTGAAAACTTCTACACTAGAATTATTAAGATTAAGTTTAGTGCATAAATAATTTTAAATATCATCAACGGTCAATGAAGGGCGCAACCGAGAAAAAAAAATTCTCTGCGAAGCGGAACGGCAGTCACCTCCCTAGGACCAACAGGCTGCACCACAGAAACTGTCGAATCAGAAATTGAAGTTGAAGTAGATGCAGCTGGCGAACCCTGACTTCGTACGATGTTTACTAATACCTGTATGTTTCCCTTTATTACCCGCATCAACAGACTGTGACCCAACAGCATAATTTGTGTTATTATTTTTTGATGTTGTTGTATTGTTTGTAGTTTTGTTGTGCGTGGAATTGTTATTAACTAAAGCACCATTGTGCCAACCATCCATTAAGGGGCTCCTTGAATCGCAGATAGGGAATCAGGGTCTATTCTTCCTGTAATTGATGACGCTATACTACTATGGCCATATGGTCTGCGCTCAAGCTGTCCGGAGGCACTGAACCTCGTTACAGTTGTTAACGCTATGTTCTTTGCTGCAAGGTCTGCAGGTGGAACGTCGGGGTTATTTTCAGGGCTCCCGTAATGCTAAGCGTTGATGGACTGATACCCCCTCTCATTTTTTGAGGTAGGTTATTTCTTGTATGGCTTTCTACCAAACAAGAACTTCAGTATAGATAGGGTTTACAATCGCTTTAAATACCCAATGAGAAAGAGAGGGCGGTAAACCCCACGTACACCCCCGCATTATTTTACATGCATAAATTGCCGTCGAGGCCTCCTTCATACTCTAGGATGTTTCCCTGGTTTCCTGTATAAAGTTTTAATAATCATAGCGAAAAGAAAATACTTTAATTCAAACTGCACAAAAAAAAAATAATGGACGTTATGACAGCGCACTGTCCTCAAGTAACACAATGATGTATTAATTTTTTTTTTTTGAAGTTGTGAAATATGTTGTGTTTATAATTTTTATATTTTACATCTAGTTTTTTTCATTTTTTGTTTTTTTTGATGGGCAGGACTTGTCAAGCGTCGAAAACGAAAACTGCTAGCCGCTAGCCTACAGAATTGACATAATCAGCGTGAGTGTAATACTTCAACAATAAATAGAAAGCAAATATTGGAAACATACAAATAATACATTAATTATTTAGGTATAAGGTTTTCACATTTCTGTGGGCCGATTTCACCAACTTGAGTTAGGCTAAAGCTTAGTTACAACTTAAGTTAGCCCAGATTTGAGGCAAAGTTTTTTTTTGGTTTCACCAACTTAGCTACTAAACCCATTTGACATACAAAACCCCTATCAGCTGTTTTATATATAGTAGTATTTTTAATTCGACTCAAAATTTGTACTACAGCAACACTGTTGAAAGTCGAGAATAAGCCAGCTGACAACAATGAAATAAAATATATAGCACAGTGTTTTATTAAGAAACAGTCCAAAAAATTGCGTAGTGGCAAACTAAGTAAATCGTAAATAAAGGTAAGCAATTATGTTAATGCTATTTTTATACATGCTTAGTTTTTTCCTAAACTTTTTGACTTCACAACGGAGCCTATATTCAGTAAGTGTGGGTTTATAACTCACATTTACTTTACACCACAATCGTCCTGGCATTCCTTGAACTCTTTGAGCTCCTTTGAGCTGGGTGAGAAACTCGCAATATCTCTCGGTATGCTTGAAGATGTGAGGGGCCCCGCGATTTAGAGGTACTATGACATTTTTTTTTTTTAATTCAGGAGAGTCTTTAGTTGTTCCATGTGCAATTTTTAAGCCGAATTTCAAAAGCAACGAAAATCTGCATTTCGTTTTAATATTATAGTGATGTGTGAAAAATAAATATCTATATATATAAAAAGAAAGGCTAAAATGTGTGTTAGTTGGTCACCGGTGTTTGAAGAGATGCGTCCACATTGACGCCTTTTGAGTTTTTTCTTTGCAAAAATCATAACTTTTGAACCAATGAAGATATTTTAAAACTTTAAAATGCAAATGAAAGCTAATTATTTGGAGTTTTATTGTGTGAAATCTCAGAATGTCGCAGATACAGGGTGCTTCAAAAAAATTCGTTTTTTTAGAAAAATGCAAAAACAAAATGTTTTTAGTAAAAAATAAAAAAAAATAAAATGAGATTTGTCTTATGATGACGTGTTTAAGCATTAAATAATACAAACTAATGATTTTGATAAGATAGGATGGCACTGCCCACTTATGATAAAAAGTTGTATCTAAGTAGTCAGGTAATCAATAACTACCAAAATCGATAAAGGTATTGTTTCTTTTAAATGGCAATACTCTTATAAAACTCAAATGTCCGTTTTTGGTGCCACAATAACAAGGTGCTTTAAAATTCATCGTAAAATTTTACATGTTTTTTTTTTAATTTACAAGCCAAATATGTATTTTATTAATAACTAAAATTTATTGAAAGTGGTTCAATTAAATTTTATTTGAACTAAAGATGCAAAAGCCAACGAATTTTGGAAAAGGGGAGTGGCACTGCCCATTTATGCTGAAAAGTTTGATCTTAGTAACCGCTTTACCAATTTGTACCAAACTCGATAGACGTATTGATTTCTATAAAAATTTAATACTCGTTTGAAGTCGAAATGCCTAAGCTTTAAAATAAATTTGATAAACTTTAGAGAAATGCAATAACGAAAAGTATATATTTATAAATTACTAAATTAATTAATTCTTTTATTTGAAATAAAAAATTAACTTGTACATAGATATCTTATTTTTCAATAAGGTAACAAAATTGATTAGTAACGCCTCGATTCTAGTGTGGTAACAATATTCTTCACCACGGTAACGAAATCATGTGGCAACTTTTACACTATTTTGGTATTCTACCAGCGAAAGTATCCGGATAATTTTTTACCCTCAAAAGTAGGTGGTTACATCGAAATAACCACACAACAGCTGTTGTATAGAAAAAGGCAAAACTGAAAAATAAAGAATTGTAAGCGAAAATAAGTAAAGATAATAGTAAAAAAGCGTTGCCTATTGTTATACATATTTGTTTACATTATGTACTTTCACAGAATAAATTACCTATGTAGAAATTTATCATGCATAATATGCATATACACATCGTCCCGTTTATTAGTTAACCTCGTATCTACAAGCGAGACATTTTCTGTAAAGCGAACACGGTTGCCACACCATGTTTTCATTTGGGACCAAAATTCATCGAAAAAAAGGACCAAATTTTTGATTTATTTTATTAGTATAAAATATAAAATTTTAGGATGTTTCCATATGAAATTTTACTAAACACAGTGAAGACTTTCCTTTAATTCAAGCTGAACAAACACATATATGTGCATGCAACCAAAAATGGTACTATATTTTGACATAGGATAAGTCTATGTCTTTCACCAACCAAACATTCTGAACGTAGTTTTGGTCACAAAGCTCTTGGTTCTAGCATTATGTTGTTGATTGCAATGAAATAAAATGTATAGGGCAGTTGGGTTTTAGTAAGAACCGGTTCAAAATTTGCGTTCTGGTGTTGCCGAATTATGTATGTGGAAAACTCAGTAAATCGTAAATGAAACTAGGCAATTTTGTTTGTGAATTTTTATAGATGCATACTTTTTCCCTTAACGTTTAAACTTCATATCAGAGCCTAGATTCAGTAAGTATGAGTTTTGATCCCAGGCCTCAGGAGTTCTGCTAGCACCTACGGGAATAATTTTATACAAAACATTTCTTCCGAAATCAAATCTCTTCCTTCTGTCTTCGAGTTAAAATATTTCTTGTGCCAAGATACTTAGTTTTCAATTACCTTGCGTGGCTTAACACCACAAAAGTCCTGGAATTCCTTGAACTGTTGTTGTTGTTGTAGTGATAAGGTTGCTCCCCGAAGACTTTGGGGAGTGTTATCGATATGATGGTCCTTTGCCGGATATAGATCCAGTACGCTCCGGTACCATACCACCATTAAGCGCTAGCCCGACCATCTCGGGAACGACTTATGTGGCCACATTAAACCTTCAGAACATTATCCCTCCCTCCCCACCCCCAAGTTCCATGAGGAGCTTGGGTCGCCAGAGCCTCGTCTGTTAGTGAAACAGGATTCGCCACGGATAGGTGAGGTTGACAATTGGGTTTGGAGAAGCTGTATATTGCGCTGGCAACCTGAAGGGTTGCGCTACACAGCTCCTTGAATCTGGTATTTTCGTCGCGTCTTACGACAGGTATACCTACTGCGGGTATATTCTGACCCCCTAACCCGCGGGGGTGCTAGGTGAGAAAGATTTAAATATCAACGTGCCAAACGAGAAGTTATGCATAGAATTTCTTTGTATAAGTTTTGAAAGTGTTAGGCTCACGGCAGAGTCCTCGCTATAAGCTATGCTAGGCGAGAAGCAATTTTTATTTTCATATATTTTAAATAGTGTTGTATAACCGATCGAAATATCTAGCCGTTATTAATATTATTATAAAAAAAGACTTTTTTTGATTAGTCGGTTATTTAATCAACAATTAACGACAATGTGTTTGCCAACACTTTTCTTTTTAATGCCTGGCATAAATTATATATTAGGTGAAATGTTATTGTTCTGGTACATTTTATTGACTAAAGCAATTTTTTATGGTGAGAGTTCCATTGAAGTAAATTCAAAATTATATGGGGGCTAACGAAAGTGTGGCGAATTTTTGTGAAATATTGTGAATTTTTACCTGAGTGAAAAGAAAGAAAAGTACCAATCGTGGCTACTGCCTAAAAGGACCAAAATTGAAGAAAAGGGACCAGCTTACCAAACTTATTTTATCTTAACATACAGCAACTCTGTAGTTTTAGATGCATATTCTCCAAATTTGGGTCCATTAACTGGTTCATGGCAATTTAAAATATTTAAAATTACTCCCAATCTTTTCACGATATCTCTATCAACTCCTGTTATGCGAGCAGTCACTTCATCGTTTTCAAAAAATCTTCTTGAGGAGTTACCATCATTTGTATTTCCATACTTTGGACAGTCAACTCTAAGGCCAACCTCTCTTTAAAGAATGCATCCAGAATTATTTTTTTTCTCTTGTTTTGTTTCTCCTTACATGTTGTATTGTCGTCGAAAACTTCTCCTTGTTGTGGTAGTGTATAAGCCAGCTTCAAAACAAATTACATACATCTTATCCTAGCATGCAAAGGAGATATTCCATACTCATAATTTAGTTCGTCAGTTATTGAATCATAAAGATTTTCAAAGTCCTTTTGGCTCTTCTTACAAATTGGACATTTCATTGTAGATGTCGTATTTGTTATTAAGTTCAAAACTTTTCCATCGACCATTGTTAGAAAAAAATCATGCTTTATTGTAATGACTTTCCCCTCTTCAATTTCAATTACTATTGGTTCTAATTTGGCAATTTGATTCTTTATATAACTCACTGTAGCTTTTATGAGTTCCGAAGACTCCTTCTCGTATTTAAATAATATCAGGCGGCACAATATAGTTGATGACGGACGTGGATTTTTACAATATTCTGAAGCTTCATCTTTTAGTCGTAATGGAACAATAGAAGCCATAAACATATTACTATCTGTAATTGTTTCATCGTCTACATTTATTCTTTGTTTATATGCGCTTTGTCCTGATGATCCATCACAGCCCCACTTAGTTATCAATGCTAGCTCCTTTGGCAGTGATTTCAACTTCTCTTCAGTAAAACTTTGAAGGAGTTGTGTACACGTATGATCCATTAGGTTTTGTAGCTCAATTTCAGCTGATACTTCGGTCATTTTGGGACTTAGAGGAACTGCTTCTTTCTTGGCTTGAGTAATTCTTTTGTATCCAGATAAAATATCGGAATTACGTTCCAATAATGACTTACGCAATATAATATAATTTTCTTCGTTAAACCGATATCTATAAACAGCGCCAAAGCTTCTTCGGGAGTGTATTTTCTAGGTAGCGCATTTGGTGGTGTGGGAATGCTGTTTTTGATCCTCATCAATCGCACTGGACTTGCTACCGCAACTGCTTCTGTTATATGAGACTTCACGCTTTCTTCGTCTTTTTTATATTTAATAGCCAGTGCTACTGAAAGATGAGTCGTGGCCATAGCTTTTGTGGTAACAGACAGCTTCCTTTTCCTTGTGTAGGTAGAACACTCTTTTATGGGTTTTGTTGGTCTCCCTCTAGTTGGATTGGTTGACGTGCTAGACATTTCTTCGTCCAAAAAAGTTTTGTCAGCTAGCCACTTTTCATGCTTACTTGGAAATTTTGAATTGTTACGATAGACGTACTTCCATTTTCTTTCTATCATAATGTATTGTAAACCAATTTTTTCTTCCAGGCCTTCCTTTTCTTTAATGCTTCTTTCACTCGCTAATTCTCTCATAATAGCCTCAACGAAGTCCGGTCTTGACTTTGTAGATTTAAACACCGCAAATAGTTTCGAGTTTTCTAGATACATATTAAAATTGGCTTCGAGTGTATCTGACTAAATATTAATCTGTGAAATATATTTAAAAATACTATTCACTTTATTTAAGTAAACAGAATACTTAATTCCTTAATCTCCAAAAGACGAATGATAATGTGCATTGTATAATGGATAGCTTTATATACCTACTCAAATTATTAAAATGAATTTCAGGTATACAATTCGTAACTAAAAAAATGCATGTTGTTAACAAGTTCCAATAACAAAAACGACCTTACGGCCGTACTGAATTATATATACCTGCTCAGGCGCGTATTTATGCCCAAGGTTGTTTAACTTTATTTGATGTAAAAAGTGAAGTTGCAGAAGAAAAATTTCAAATTTTTCCCAATGTTGAAAATTGGTAAATTTTGAGCAGCTCTACTTGGTAAACTATAATTTTCTGTGAAAAAACAGTTGTATATTCTTGATCCCTGGAAAATTCCCTATGTACTAGATTTAGCGAATGCTTTCATGATTTTTTTGATTTTTGCCATGCTTTAACGGCAGAGGCGCCACTGTGCGTCGGTCGATTCTGTTCAAACTTTCACACAAGTTGCGTAAACCGCACGCGTTGGTTACTACATAGGTTTGGTTGCGATCGACGTACAGGGTTTCAAGATATAGGCCGAAACGTGGACCCGAGTATCCCTCGAATGTGTTTGTAGAATATGGATAACAAATGAAAGCTGTTGATGAGTGCTTTAGTAGAGGGTAATTTTCATACCCCTGGGTGACTAGGATCTCGAGATAGAGCCAAAACGTGGGCAGTGAATACCTGGACAGTGTTCATACAATATGGATATCAAATGAAAGCTGTGGATGAGTGATTTAGTACAGAGTAATATATTATCCAGAGACGGACTGGGACTGGGATTAGGACTAGGACTGGGACTGAGACTCGGAGTGGGACTGGGACTGGGACTGGAATAAAATACATATCACCCTCTGGGACAGGCAATAAGCGATGCAGAAGAATGAGAAGAAATTGAGAGAAGAGAAAAGAGAGAAGGAGATTGAGAAGGAGATAGAATGAGACGAAGATGGAGATAGATAAAGCGAAAAAGATGGAGGGAGGAGTGAATAAAAGGATTAGGAAACAGTGAAGAGGGGGGGAGGGCAGAGTCAGACGGAAAAAGCTTATTAAAATGTATGCAGATAGGCCAAATTTAGGGCAGGACAACGTCTGCCGGGTCTTCTATTAACATATAAGTATTACATTACGTAGTATGAATTGGAATAACTTTTAAAAAATAACACCCTACTTATAATTTTCTGATGTGATTTGTAATATTCTGAACTTGAATTGTAATTTTCTGAACTTGAAATGAATATTCTTAACTTGATTTGTAATTTTCTGATTTTGAATTTTATTTTTCTGAACTTGAAATGAAAATTCTGAACTTGAGTTGTAATTTTCTTAACTTGAATTGTATTTTTCTGAATTTAAATTGGAATTTCTGAATAAACCCGTTTAAAAAATATATCGCACTTGTGTCATGAATAAATCTAGGCATATATGATGAATTTCATATCAAATCCAATATGCGTTGAAGCCGACCCCCTCAGAATTTGATGAAATTTTGCATGGGGTTACATCTTACCCACCCAAACACAACCTCATTTTTATAAATTGCATTTTCGAAAAATTGTGGGCGTGGCAAGGTATTGAAATATCCGAAAATATTAGAAAAATGACGATAATAGGTACTTTTAAAGTGTGATTACTACGGAATGGCTTTACCGATTTCAAAGATCTTCATGCCATTAGAAAGGTATTGAAATAAGCTTTCAAAAAAATACACTGTAAAATTTTTTAGTACACTGAAAAAAAAAATTTTTAAATAAAATTTAAAACTGAAAAAACACTTCAAAGATCAAGCGATTTTGAAAAATAAAATTTTATTTTAGAAAAATTAAAATGGGGTTTTTTTTAATTGTTTTAAGTAAATGCATCTTTTGGTTACTTTTTCATATTTGGATATCACGCGTAAATTAATCAACCAATTTGAAAAATTTTTATACCGTTAGAAAGGTATTAAAATCACCTTTGAAAACATGTATTGTAAAGATTCTATATTACACTGAAAGAAAAAAAATTTTAAAATTTTTTACTAAATTTTTTTTTTCAAACTGGGAAAACACTTCAAAGACCAAGCGATTAAAAAAAAAATTTTTTTAGAAAGGTGGATTTAATATATATAACATATCTGAAAACTAGAAGGGTGTTTTTTTTTCTTTTTTTTTAAATTTATTTAAGTAAATGCATCTCTTGGTTACTTTCTGATATTTTGATATCACGCGTAAACTAATCAACCGATTTCAAAAATTTTTATACCGTTAGGCTAGGTTGGGTGGTAGCTTCCCTGATAGAGGAAGCTCACTTGGACAACATGACGGTCCGTTGTGATACCACATATAATAAACTAAACTAACGGTGACGTAGATATAATTACTTAGAGAATCGTTGGGTAGCAACGGTAAAGTTCCGAATGACTCCGATCTCAACCTTGGATAGCTCCTCGGGAGATCCAAGTGAGTCACGACCGAAATACTTTCGCCTAGTTCTGGCAAAAGCTGGGCAGTCAAGCATAAAGTGATTTGGTGATTCCACCTCATCATCCTCCATACAGCTGCAGCAGGATGGAGTTTCCAATATATTGAGACGTACCGCATTGATACCCATGGGACAGTGCTCTGTCAAAACCCCAATGACCATTTATAGGTGAGCCGTTAGAAAGGTATTAAAATCACCTTTGAAAACATATACGGTAAAGATTCTATATTACACTAAAAAAAAAAATTTTTTTTATTTTTTTTCTACATTTTTTTTTCAAACTGGGAAAACACTTCAAAGACCAAGCGATTTAAAAAAAAAAAATTTTTAGAAAGGTCGATTTAATATAAAAACTAGAATGGTGTTTTTTTTCTTTTAAAAAAATTTATAAGTAAAACCATCTCTTGTTAACTTTTTTTTATTTTGCTATTATTGTGTGACAAAAATGGTACCTAGCTATACTTTGGAAGTTATACAGATACAGATACTATGACTAAGTATTCTAATAGATTCGAGCAAGAATCGTATTATCAAATTTTTCAGACACGCACAATAAATAGACATACACTTGATAAAGTTAATTTTTTATTTTTATTTATTTAGATTTAATATACAACTTTGCGCAGCTCATACTGCTGACTTTCGGAATATTTGCTTACTTACTAGTTTGTTCAGGTAAACTACGCCTGTCCATGCTAGAGCGTTTGACGTCCGAAAACTTTGTTTTATTTTTATACCTTTCATGAAAATGAAATGGTATATTAATTTCGTCACGAAACCGAAAATTGTAAGTCCTTAAAGGAAAATAGATAGACCCACCATTAAGTATACCGAAATAATCAGGTTGAAGAGCTGAGTTGATTTAGCCATGTCCTTCTGTCCGTCTGTCCGTCTGTCTGTTTGTATGCAAACTAGTCCCTCAATTTTTGAGATATCTTGATAAAATTTGGTGAGCAGGTGTATTTGGGTGTCCGATTAGACATTTGTCGGAACCGACCGGATCGGACCACTATAGCATATATCCTCCATACAACCGATTTTTCAGAAAAAGAGGATTTTTGTAATATCTTACCCAATTTAACAGATTGAAGCTTCAAACTTCACCATATACTTTCGTATATTGCACATATTGTTGCCTGAAAAAATTTATGAGATCGGTCGTATATATAGTATATATCCCCCACAACCGATTGTTCAGATAAGGAACTTTTCGTAATTACTGCCCTATTTTAAGAGTTAGAGGCTTCAGATTTCAGCGAATGCTTACGTATATAGCATATATTGTTGTCTGAAAAAATCATAAAGATCGGTGGTATATATAGTATATATATGGTGGTATATATAGTATATATATATAGTATACATGTATATATTTTCGCAAATTTTAGCCCCATTTTAACAGCTAGAAGCTTCAAATTTCACCGAATATTTACTTATATAGCATATATTGTTGTCTGAAAAAATCATAGAGATCGGTTGTATATATAGTATATATCTCATACAACCGATTGTTCAGATAAGAAACTTTCCGCAATTTCTACCCCATTTTAACAGCTATAAGCTTCAAATTTCACCGATTGGTTACGTATATAGCATATATTGTTGTCTGTAAAAATCATAGAGATCGGTTGTATATATAGTATATATCTCATACAACCGATTGTTCAGATAAGAAACTTTTCGCAATTTCTACCCCATTTTAACAGCTATAAGCTTCAAATTTCACTGATTGCTTACGCATATAGCATATATTGTTGTCTGAAAAAATCATAGAGATCGGTTGTATATATAGTATATATCTCATACAACCGATTGTTCAGATAAGAAACTTTTTGCAATTTCTACCCCATTTTAACAGCTAGAAGCTTCAAATTTCATCAACTGCTTACGTGTATAGCATATATTGATGTCTGAAAAAATCATTGAGATCGGTGGTATACATAGTATATATCTCATACAACCGATTGTTCAGATAAGAAACTTTGCGCAATTTCTGCCCCGTTTTAACAGTTAGAAGCTTCAAATTTCACAAAATGCTTTCGTATATAGCATATATTGTTGTCTGAAAAAATCATAGAGATCGGTGGTATATATATTATATACTTCATATAAACTGTCATATTGACCCCTTTTTTACGGCTAGAAGCTTCAAGATTCATCAAATTTCATCAAATAGTTACGTTTACGTCATATATTTTTGAAATACGTGATTCGTAGTCATAGTTTTTACATGCAGACCACAAAAAACGTGAAGCTTTGCATCCTCACACAGATTACCTACCTATTTTTATACCTTTCATGAAAATGAAATGGTATATTAATTTCGTCACGAAACCGAAAATTGTAAGTCCTTAAAGGAAAATAGATAGACCCACCATTAAGTATACCGAAATAATCAGGTTGAAGAGCTGAGTTGATTTAGCCATGTCCGTCTGTCCGTCTGTCCGTCTGTCTGTTTGTATGCAAACTAGTCCCTCAATTTTTGAGATATCTTGATAAAATTTGGTGAGCAGGTGTATTTGGGTGTCCGATTAGACATTTGTTGGAACCGACCGGATCGGACCACTGTAGCATATATCCTCCATACAACCGATTTTTCAGAAAAAGAGGATTTTTGTAATATCTTACCCAATTTAACAGATTGAAGCTTCAAACTTCACCATATACTTTCGTATATTGCACATATTGTTGCCTGAAAAAATTTATGAGATCGGTCGTATATATAGTATATATCCCCCACAACCGATTGTTCAGATAAGGAACTTTTCGTAATTACTGCCCTATTTTAAGAGTTAGAGGCTTCAGATTTCAGCGAATGCTTACGTATATAGCATATATTGTTGTCTGAAAAAATCATAAAGATCGGTGGTATATATAGTATATATATGGTGGTATATATAGTATATATATATAGTATACATATATATATTTTCGCAAATTTTAGCCCCATTTTAACAGCTAGAAGCTTCAAATTTCACCGAATATTTACTTATATAGCATATATTGTTGTCTGAAAAAATCATAGAGATCGGTTGTATATATAGTATATATCTCATACAACCGATTGTTCAGATAAGAAACTTTTCGCAATTTCTACCCCATTTTAACAGCTATAAGCTTCAAATTTCACCGATTGGTTACGTATATAGCATATATTGTTGTCTGAAAAAATCATAGAGATCGGTTGTATATATAGTATATATCTCATACAACCGATTGTTCAGATAAGAAACTTTTCGCAATTTCTACCCCATTTTAACAGCTATAAGCTTCAAATTTCACTGATTGATTACGTATATAGCATATATTGTTGTCTGAAAAAATCATAGAGATCGGTTGTATATATAGTATATATCTCATACAACCGATTGTTCAGATAAGAAACTTTTCGCAATTTCTACCCCATTTTAACAGCTAGAAGCTTCAAATTTCATCAACTGCTTACGTGTATAGCATATATTGATGTCTGAAAAAATCATTGAGATCGGTGGTATACATAGTATATATCTCATACAACCGATTGTTCAGATAAAAAACTTTGCGCAATTTCTGCCCCGTTTTAACAGTTAGAAGCTTCAAATTTCACAAAATGCTTTCGTATATAGCATATATTGTTTTCTGAAAAAATCATAGAGATCGGTGGTATATATATTATATACTTCATATAAACTGTCATATTGACCCCTTTTTTACGGCTAGAAGCTTCAAGATTCATCAAATTTCATCAAATAGTTACGTTTACGTCATATATTTTTGAAATACGTGATTCGTAGCCATAGTTTTTACATGCAGACCACAAAAAACGTGAAGCTTTGCATCCTCACACAGATTACCTACCTATTTTTATACCTTTCATGAAAATGAAATGGTATATTAATTTCGTCACGAAACCGAAAATTGTAAGTCCTTAAAGGAAAATAGATAGACCCACCATTAAGTATACCGAAATAATCAGGTTGAAGAGCTGAGTTGATTTAGCCATGTCCGTCTGTCCGTCTGTCCGTCTGTCCGTCTGTCTGTTTGTATGCAAACTAGTCCCTCAATTTTTGAGATATCTTGATAAAATTTGGTGAGCAGGTGTATTTGGGTGTCCGATTAGACATTTGTCGGAACCGACCGGATCGGACCACTATAGCATATATCCTCCATACAACCGATTTTTCAGAAAAAGAGGATTTTTGTAATATCTTACCCAATTTAACAGATTGAAGCTTCAAACTTCACCATATACTTTCGTATATTGCACATATTGTTGCCTGAAAAAATTTATGAGATCGGTCGTATATATAGTATATATCCCCCACAACCGATTGTTCAGATAAGGAACTTTTCGTAATTACTGCCCTATTTTAAGAGTTAGAGGCTTCAGATTTCAGCGAATGCTTACGTATATAGCATACATTGTTGTCTGAAAAAATCATAAAGATCGGTGGTATATATAGTATATATATGGTGGTATATATAGTATATATATATTTATTTTAGCCCCATTTTAACAGCTAGAAGCTTCAAATTTCACCGAATATTTACTTATATAGCATATATTGTTGTCTGAAAAAATCATAGAGATCGGTTGTATATATAGTATATATCTCATACAACCGATTGTTCAGATAAGAAACTTTTCGCAATTTCTACCCCATTTTAACAGCTATAAGCTTAAAATTTCACCGATTGGTTACGTATATAGCATATATTGTTGTCTGAAAAAATCATAGAGATCGGTTGTATATATAGTGTATATTTCATACAAGCGATTGTTCAGATAAGATATATATATTATATAGTATATTATATAGTATATATATTATATACTTCATATAAACTGTCATATTGACCCCTTTTTTACGGCTAGAAGCTTCAAGATTCTTCAAATTTCATCAAATAGTTACGTTTACGTCATATATTTTTGAAATACGTGATTCGTAGCCATAGTTTTTACATGCAGACCACAAAAAACGTGAAGCTTTGCATCCTCACACAGATTACCTACCTATTTTTATACTCAGTTGAGCAGAGCTCACAGAGTATATTAAGTTTGATTGGATAACGGTTGGTTGTACATATATAAAGGAATCGAGATAGATATAGACTTCCATATATCAAAATAATCAGGATCGAAAAAAAATTTGATTGAGCCATGTCCGTCCGTCCGTCCGTCCGTCCGTTAACACGATAACTTGAGTAAATTTTGAGGTATCTTGATGAAATTTGGTATGTAGGTTCCTGAGCACTCATCTCAGATCGCTATTTAAAATGAACGATATCGGACTATAACCACGCCCACTTTTTCGATATCGAAAATTTCGAAAAACCGAAAAAGTGCGATAACTCATTACAAAAGACAGATAAAGCGACGAAACTTGGTAGACGGGTTGACGTTATGACGCAGAATAAAAAATTAGTAAGATTTTGGACAATGGGCGTGGCACCGCCCACTTTTACAAGAAGGTAATTTAAAAGTTTTGCAAGCTGTAATTTGGCAGTCGTTGAAGATATCATGATGAAATTTGGCAGGAACGTTACTACTATTACTCTATATGTGCTAAATAAAAATTAGCAAAATTGGATGAAGAACACGCCCACTTTTTAAAAAAAAAATTTTTTAAATTCAAATTTTAACAAAAAATTTAATATCTTTACTGTATATAAGTTAATTAAGTCAAAATTAAACTCCAGTAATGATATGATGCAACAAAATACAAAAATAAAAGAAAATTTCAAAATGGGCGTGGCTCCGCCCATTTTCATTTAGTTTGTCTAGAATACTTTTATTGCCATAAGTCGAACAAAAATTTACCAATCCTTCTCAAATTTGGTAGGAGCATAAATTCTATGACGGTAACTGTTCTCTGTGAAAATGGGCGAAATCGGTGGAAGCCACGCCCAGTTTTTATACACAGTCCACCGTCTGTTCTTCCGCTCGGCCAATTACACAATAACTTGAGCAAAATCCGATATATCTTTACTAAACTTAGCCCACGTACTTACCTGAGCTCACTTTTTCTTGGTATAAAAAATGGGCGAAATCTGACCATAACCACGCCCACTTTATCGATATCGAAAATTACGAAAAATGAAAAAAATGCCATAATTCTATACCAAATACGAAAAAAGGGATGAAACATGGTAACTGGATTGGTTTATTGACGCAAAATATAACTTTGGAAAAAACTTTGTAAAATGGGTGTGACACCTACCATATTAAGTAGAAGAAAATGAAAAAGTTCTACAAGGCGAAATCAACAGCCCTTGGAATCTTTTCAGGAATACTGTTAGTGGTATTGCATATATAAATAAATTAGCAGTACCCGACAGATGATTTTCTGGATCACCTGGTCCACATTTTGGTCGATATCGCGAGAACGCCTTCACATATACATCTAAGGGCCACTCGCTTTTAAAACCCTCATTAATACCTTTAATTTGATATCCATATCGTACAAAAACATACCAGAGACACCCCTGTCCCACCCTAATGGCGATATCTCGAAAAGGCGTCCACCTATAGACCTAATGCCCCCTCCCTCTTAAAATGCTCAGTAACACCTTTCGTTTGATACCCATATCGTACAAACATTCTAGAGTCACCCCTGGCCCACCCTAATGGCGATATCTCGAAAAGGCGTCCACCTATAGACCTAGTGTCCACTCCCTCTTAAAATGCTCAGTAACACCTTTCGTTTGATACCCATATCGTACAAACTTTCTAGAGTAACCCCTGGCCCACCCTAATGGCGATATCTCGAAAAGGCGTCCACCTATAGACCTAATGTCCACTCCCTCTTAAAATGCTCAGTAACACCTTTCGTTTGATACCCATATCGTACAAACATTCTAGAGTCACCCCTGGCCCACCTTAATGGCGATATCTCGAAAAGGCGTCCACCTAGAGACCTAATGTCCACTCCCTCTTAAAATGCTCAGTAACACCTTTCGTTTGATACCCATATCGTACAAACATTCTAGAGTCACCCCTGTCCCACCCTAATGGCGATATCTCGAAAAGGCGTCCACCTATAGACCTAACGCCCACTCCCTCTTAAAATGCTCAGTAACACCTTTCCTTTGATACCCATATCGTACAAACATTCTAGAGTCACACCTGGCCCACCCTAATGGCGATATCTCGAAAAGGCGTCCACCTATAGAACTAAGGATTACTCCCTTTTAAAATACTCATTACCACCTTTCATTTGATACCCATATCGTACAAACACATTCTAGAGTCACCATGGCCCACCCTAATGGCGATATCTCGAAAAGGCGTCCACCTATAGACCTAATGCCCACTCCCTCTTAAAATGCTCAGTAACACCTTTCTGATACCCATACCGTACAAACATTCTAGAGTCACCCTTGGTCCAGCTTTATGGCGATATCTCGAAAAGGCGTCCACCTATAAAACTAAGGATTACTCCCTTTTAAAATACTCATTACCACCTTTCATTTGATACCCATATCATACAAACACATTCTAGAGTCACCCTGGCCCATCCTAATGGCGATATCTCGAAAAGGCGTCCACCTATAGACCTAATGCCCACTCCCTCTTAAAATGCTCAGTAACACCTTTCGTTTGATACCCATATCGTACAAATATTCTAGAGTCACCCTTGGTCCACCTTTATGGCGATATCTCGAAAAGGCGTCCACCTATAGAACTAAGGATTACTCCCTTTTAAAATACTCCTTACCACCTTTCATTTGATACCCATATCGTACAAACACATTCTAGAGTCACCCCTGGCCCACCCTAATGGCGATATCTCGAAAAGGCGTCCACCTATAGACCTAATGCCCACTCCCTCTTAAAATGCTCAGTAACACCTTTCGTTTGATACCCATACCGTACAAACATTCTAGAGTCACCCCTGGCCCACCCTAATGGCGATATCTCGAAAAGGCGTCCACCTATAGACCTAATGCCCACTCCCTCTTAAAATGCTCAGTAACACCTTTCATTTGATTCCCATATCGTACAAACACATTCTAGAGACACCCCTGGTCCACCTTTATGGCGATATCTCGAAACGGCGTCCACCTATGGAACTAAGGATCACTCCTTTTCAAAATACTCATTAACAGCTTTCATTTGATACCCATATCGTACAAACACATTATAGAATCACCCCTGGTCCACCTTAATGGGGACATCTCGAAAAGGCGTCCACCGATAGACCTAAGTCCCACTCCCTCTTAAAATGCTCAGTAACACCTTTCATTTGATACCCATATCGTACAAACAAATTCTAGAGTCAGTCCTGGTCTACCTTTATGGCGATATCCCTAAATGGCGTTCATCCATAGAACTATGGCCTACTCTCTCTTAAAATACTCTTTAATACCTTTCATTTGATACACATGTTATACAACCACATTCCAGGGTTACCCCAGATTGATTTTCCTTATTTTGTCTCCATAGCTCTCAACTGAGTATGTTATGTTCGGTTACATCCGAACTTAGCCTTCCTTACTTGTTTATTATATATTTATCTTAAAAATCGTTTAGATATGTTCAAATTTCACCAAATGCTTACGTATATAGTATGTATTGTTGTGTCAAAAACTCATAGAGATCGGTGATATATATAATATATATATGATGGTATATATAGTATATATATATAATATATATATATAGTATATATATATTTTTTTACGATTTCGGCCCCATTTTAACAGCTAGAAGCTTCAAATTCCACCAACTGCTAAGGTGTATAGCATATATTGATGTCTGAAAAAATCATTGAGATCGGTGGTACACATAGTATATATCTCATACAACCGATTGTTCAGATAAGAAACTTTGCGCAATTTCTGCCCCGTTTTAACAGTTAGAAGCTTCAAATTTCACAAAATGCTTATATTGTTGTCTGAAAAAATCATAGAGATCGGTCGTATATATATTATATACTTCATAAAAACTGTCATTTTGACCCCTTTTTTACGGCTAGAATCTTCAAAATTCATCAAATTTCATCAAATAGTTACGTTTTCGTCATATATTTTTGAAATACGTGATTCGTAGTCATATTTTTTACACGCAGACCACAAAAAACCTGAAACTTTGCATCCTCACACGAAGTACCTACCTGTTTTTATACTCAGTTGAGCAGAGCTCACAGAGTATATTAAGTTTGATTGGATAACGGTTGGTTGTACATATATAAAGGAATCGAGATAGATATAGACTTCCATATATCAAAATAATCAGGATCGAAAAAAAATTTGATTGAGCCATGTCCGTCCGTCCGTCCGTCCGTCCGTCCGTCCGTCCGTTAACACGATAACTTGAGTAAATTTTGAGGTATCTTGATGAAATTTGGTATGTAGATTCCTGAGCACTCATCTCAGGGCTATTTAAAATGAACGATATCGGACTATAACCACGCCCACTTTTTCGATATCGAAAATTTCGAAAAACCGAAAAAGTGCGATAACTCATTACAAAAGACAGATAAAGCGACGAAACTTGGTAGATGGGTTGACGTTATGACGCAGAATAAAAAATTAGTAAGATTTTGGACAATGGGCGTGGCACCGCCCACTTTTACAAGAAGGTAATTTAAAAGTTTTGCAAGCTGTAATTTGGCAGTCGTTGAAGATATCATGATGAAATTTGGCAGGAACGTTACTACTATTACTCTATATGTGCTAAATAAAAATTAGCAAAATTGGATGAAGAACACGCCCACTTTTAAAAAAAAAAATTTTTTAAATTCAAATTTTAACAAAAAATTTAATATCTTTACTGTATATAAGTTAATTAAGTCAAAATTAAACTCCAGTAATGATATGATGCAACAAAATACAAAAATAAAAGAAAATTTCAAAATGGGCGTGGCTCCGCCCATTTTCATTTAGTTTGTCTAGAATACTTTTATTGCCATAAGTCGAACAAAAATTTACCAATCCTTCTCAAATTTGGTAGGAGCATAAATTCTATGACGGTAACTGTTCTCTGTGAAAATGGGCGAAATCGGTGGAAGCCACGCCCAGTTTTTATACACAGTCCACCGTCTGTTCTTCCGCTCGGCCAATTACACAATAACTTGAGCAAAATCCGATATATCTTTACTAAACTTAGCCCACGTATTTACCTGAGCTCACTTTTTCTTGGTATAAAAAATGGGCGAAATATGACCATAACCACGCCCACTTCATCGATATCGAAAATTACGAAAAATGAAAAAAATGCCATAATTCTATACCAAATACGAAAAAAGGGATGAAACATGGTAACTGGATTGGTTTATTGACGCAAAATATAACTTTGGAAAAAACTTTGTAAAATGGGTGTGACACCTACCATATTAAGTAGAAGAAAATGAAAAAGTTCTACAAGGCGAAATCAACAGCCCTTGGAATCTTTTCAGGAATACTGTTAGTGGTATTGCATATATACATAAATTAGCAGTACCCGACAGATGATTTTCTGGATCACCTGGTCCACATTTTGGTCGATATCGCGAGAACGCCTTCACATATACATCTAAGGGCCACTCGCTTTTAAAACCCTCATTAATACCTTTAATTTGATATCCATATCGTACAAAAACATACCAGAGTCACCCCTGTCCCACCCTAATGGCGATATCTCGAAAAGGCGTCCACCTATAGACCTAATGCCCCCTCCCTCTTAAAATGCTCAGTAACACCTTTCGTTTGATACCCATATCGTACAAACATTCTAGAGTCACCCCTGGCCCACCCTAATGGGATATCTCGAAAAGGCGTCCACCTATAGACCTAGTGTCCACTCCCTCTTAAAATGCTCAGTAACACCTTTCGTTTGATACCCATATCGTACAAACATTCTAGAGTAACCCCTGGCCCACCCTAATGGCGATATCTCGAAAAGGCGTCCACCTATAGACCTAATGTCCACTCCCTCTTAAAATGCTCAGTAACACCTTTCGTTTGATACCCATATCGTACAAACATTCTAGAGTCACCCCTGGCCCACCTTAATGGCGATATCTCGAAAAGGCGTCCACCTAGAGACCTAATGTCCACTCCCTCTTAAAATGCTCAGTAACACCTTTCGTTCGATACCCATATCGTACAAACATTCTAGAGTCACCCCTGTCCCACCCTAATGGCGATATCTCGAAAAGGCGTCCACCTATAGACCTAATGCCCACTCCCTCTTAAAATGCTCAGTAACACCTTTCCTTTGATACCCATATCGTACAAACATTCTAGAGTCACACCTGGCCCACCCTAATGGCGATATCTCGAAAAGGCGTCCACCTATAGAACTAAGGATTACTCCCTTTTAAAATACTCATTACCACCTTTCATTTGATACCCATATCGTACAAACACATTCTAGAGTCACCCTGGCCCACCCTAATGGCGATATCTCGAAAAGGCGTCCACCTATAGACCTAATGCCCACTCCCTCTTAAAATGCTCAGTAACACCTTTCGTTTGATACCCATACCGTACAAACATTCTAGAGTCACCCTTGGTCCAGCTTTATGGCGATATCTCGAAAAGGCGTCCACCTATAAAACTAAGGATTACTCCCTTTTAAAATACTCATTACCACCTTTCATTTGATACCCATATCGTACAAACACATTCTAGAGTCACCCTGGCCCACCCTAATGGCGATATCTCGAAAAGGCGTCCACCTATAGACCTAATGCCCACTCCCTCTTAAAATGCTCAGTAACACCTTTCGTTTGATACCCATATCGTACAAATATTCTAGAGTCACCCTTGGTCCACCTTTATGGCGATATCTCGAAAAGGCGTCCACCTATAGAACTAAGGATTACTCCCTTTTAAAATACTCCTTACCACCTTTCATTTGATACCCATATCGTACAAACACATTCTAGAGTCACCCCTGGCCCACCCTAATGGCGATATCTCGAAAAGGCGTCCACCTATAGACCTAATGCCCACTCCCTCTTAAAATGCTCAGTAACACCTTTCGTTTGATACCCATACCGTACAAACATTCTAGAGTCACCCCTGGCCCACCCTAATGGCGATATCTCGAAAAGGCGTCCACCTATAGACCTAATGCCCACTCCCTCTTAAAATGCTCAGTAACACCTTTCATTTGATTCCCATATCGTACAAACACATTCTAGAGACACCCCTGGTCCACCTTTATGGCGATATCTCGAAACGGCGTCCACCTATGGAACTAAGGATCACTCCTTTTCAAAATACTCATTAACAGCTTTCATTTGATACCCATATCGTACAAACACATTATAGAATCACCCCTGGTCCACCTTAATGGGGACATCTCGAAAAGGCGTCCACCGATAGACCTAAGTCCCACTCCCTCTTAAAATGCTCAGTAACACCTTTCATTTGATACCCATATCGTACAAACAAATTCTAGAGTCAGTTCTGGTCTACCTTTATGGCGATATCCCTAAATGGCGTTCATCCATAGAACTATGGCCTACTCTCTCTTAAAATACTCTTTAATACCTTTCATTTGATACACATGTTATACAACCACATTCCAGGGTTACCCCAGATTGATTTTCCTTATTTTGTCTCCATAGCTCTCAACTAAGTATGTTATGTTCGGTTACACCCGAACTTAGCCTTCCTTACTTGCTTATTTTATATTTATCTTAAAAATCGTTAAGGTATGTAGATCTGTTCACTATATATTTCTTATCTTATACATCCGATTATTCGGAGATTACAAACGGGATAAGATTATTGTTCAGCCCCATTCATGAAAGGTATGAAGTCTTCGGCACAGCCGAAGACAGTCCCGTTCTTACTTGTTTTGTATATCTTTGCTAATTTTTATCAATTCGTAAGATAAATTATGCCCAAAAATGTCTTTAATTTCCTTAGATGTCATGGTGTTTGGTAATAGAGATAATATTTTTTGCTTATCCAAATTATTTGAGCAGTTTTCGATTTGATATTTCATGTTCTCCAAAATTTGTTCGTAGTAAGCTTTGATCTTCTTTAGGTCTTCTGATAATGTTGACAGTGAACCACCTCCAAGTGAATCCGAAATACTTTGAGAAATTTGCTGTGTTTTTTTTTTTTTGCAGTATGAATCCCTTTCTAAATATTTTCGCTTCATTGGCGATAGATGGCTCCTAAGATGAGGAATAACATGCTTATTTATATTGTCGACGAGTTCGTTGCGTGATTTAGTATAGCTGCTGCATGTTGGAACTTCCTTATATTCTTGATACAATTCACCGCTAGTCAAGATTTCTTGTGCCTCTTCACTTTCCGTTTCAGTAGAACGCTGATTATCAGCAATCTTGATAGCATCCTTACGTTTAAAGCGACAACTTAAGCAAATACGGCAACGATGAATGTCGGAGACTGCTCAGATATCAGTGCTGCTTCGTTTAAGCTAATGTTTCGAAGTTGAGAGGAACATTTTCTTGATAGCTGCACACATCTGTATTTATTAGTTGATTCCATATCAATGCCTAGTTTCGTTCTGGTCTGTGTCTATCCGTTGTGTTGTTTTTTATAGTCCATGGGTGCTGTGGCAGGTAATGTCAATCTATCCGTGGTAGGTAACGTTAATATGCGTGTGAGTGTGCGCGGTATTGATACGTCCGAATTGTTACCTTTTCCAAGGGCTGTTTTTGTAGGTATCTAGACATACCGCTTGTTAGCTAAGCGGTAGGTTGAGGTAGGTAGAAATCGGTGATTTTTGCCGTTTGGTAAATTTTTCGTTTTTGCTTGTTCATTGTTACGTGTTTGGTTGCTGTACCTTCTGGCTTGTGCTGTTTTTTGTAAACTAGTTTTAAGGGTTCAAATATTTCGTCAGAGATAGTGTTGGTTTGTTCGTTTATTATCCTGCCGTCAAATGTTTTTAACTTGTATATCTCCATGTTCTCAAGTACATTGAGCCGCCGACCTTTTCCTTGTACGTGAAGTATTCGAGCCGTTGCTTTGATGTTAGCTGGGGTGCACCCCACTGGAATAAAAATTGTTTACAGTGTACTTTTTCAAAGGTGATTTTAATACCTTTCTAACGGTATAAAAATTTTTGAAATCGGTTGATTAGTTTACGCGTGATATCAAAATATCAGAAAGTAACCAAGAGATGCATTTACTTAAATAAATTAAAAAAAAGAAAAAAAACACCCTTCTAGTTTTCTGATATGTTATATATATTAAATCTACCTTTCTAAAAAAAAATTTTTTTCTTTTAATCGCTTGGTCTTTGAAGTGTTTTCCCAGTTTGAAAAAAAAATTAGAAAAGAATTAAAATTTTTTTTTTCTTTCAGTGTAATATAGAATCTTTACAGTATATGTTTTCAAAGGTGATTTTAATACCTTTCTAACGGTATAAAAATTTTTCAAATTGGTTGATTAATTTACGCGTGATATCCAAATATGAGAAAGTAACCAAGAGATGCATTTACTTAAAAAAATTAAAAAAAAACCCCATTTTAGTTTTTAGATATGTTATATATATTAAATAGACCTTTCTAAAATAAAATTTTATTTTTCAAAATCGCTTGATCTTTGAAGTGTTTTTTCAGTTTAAAATTTTATTTAAAAAAAAATTTTTTTCAGTATATTTTTTGAAAGCTTATTTCAATACCTTTCTAAAGGTATGAAGATCTTTGATATCAGTAAAGCCATTCCGTAGTAATCACACTTTAAAAGTACCTATTATCGTAATTTTTCTAATATTTTCGGATATTTCGATACCTTGCCACGCCCACAATTTTTCGAAAATGGAATTTCTAAAAATGAGGTTGTGTTTGGGTGGGTAAGATGTAACCCCATGCAAAATTTCATCAAATTCTGAGGGGGTCGGGTTCAAAATGTACGTTTTTTTCAGCCTTTGATATGAAATTCATCATATGAAGATACATTAAATACGGCGAATGGTATATGAAATTATATACACATGTGCATATTTTACTACACTCATTCTATAAAATAATGTGGGATCGAATACGGCGACTTGTCTAATTGCCCAGACAATATGTACAAAAAATTTGGATTCATACGTTGGCGTCCAAAAGTGTTCATTTAGCAACGGTCCTTTATGATTTCATCCTTAAGTCTAGCCAAATTTGTGATGTCCAAAATAAATATATCCACCATTTTGGATTACGTTATGGCTATGCACTGATTGTTTTGTACATACAAGTACATTGGTGGATGGAATGGTATGTATATCGTGTGCGCTTATCTAGGCATATGGGTATATACATACTCACCTACAAATTATCGTGTCTATAAATGTATCCGACGAATACCTTACGGGGGAGTGTGTATTGGTTTACGACAAAACAATATGCTCAAACAATATGTATGAGTAATACTACTTAGGTTGATAGCTTCAATTCCAAATGGAGCGATCCTCTAAGTTGTCATTCATCATCATCATCAGTTGTCTAACCAAAGGTTGTTATATCCCAGATACATATATATTAATTCCTTCTGATTACGTCTAGGATATTTCCTATAAAATTTTATGTTTTGCAAAGTGGGCCATATTTTTAGTACTATCAATGGAAATTCCAAACACATTTGTTTGCCTATCATACATCGACATGGTTGGATATTTTCCAAGAATGTAAATATACATTGTAAAAGTCTATAACAGCGGTCGACTGCTAATACTTACTTACTTACTTAATTGGCGCTTAACCGTCTAAACGTCGACTGCTAATACGTATCCTGAAAGACTTGGCTTGACCTCAGTATTAATAACCCGAAGGTGGAAAACAGAAATTTTGAGTCGCTCAAAAGAAATTGATGAAAAACAAAAATGCTTATTTATTTTCTAAAGTTGGTAGATTTATAAGGAGAAGCCTATTTCTATATGGTGGCAAATGCACTCTAGAATCCCAGATAAGATCACGTAGTGCAAATATAATGAATTGCTTCTGTACTGACTCAATACGCTTTATAAAGTTTTGATACCCTGGGCACCAGACACACGAACAATACTCTAAGATTGGTCGTACCAACGATGTGTAGAGGGTCTTAGTCAGATACGGATCATTAAACTCTTTAGTCCATCGCTTCACAAAACCGAGTATACTCGTTGCTTTGCTTACCATTGATTAAATATGCATATTAAAGGTCAGTTTAGGATCAAAAAGAACGCCTAGATCACTTACGACAGATATATGCCCCAAAGGCGTGCTGTTTAATGTATACGATGTCAAACTTGGCTTCACTCGGTGAAATGTCATTAGTTTGCACTTAGAGCAATTCAAAACTATTAAATTTGCAGTACACCAGCATTGAAATGAGTCCAAGTCTGCCTGAAGAAACTCCACACGGGAAGACTCCGAAGGCAAGTATGAGTAACAAAGTTTAACATCATCCGCATACATAAGAGTTCGGGAATGTATGAGAGTTTGTGGTAAGTCATTTATAAACAAGGTAAAAAGTAACGGACCCAAATGACTACCCTGAGGCACACCAGACGTTACATCAAACAACCTAGAAAAACTTGTTGAGTCCGATTCGCGAGATAGCTTTCGAGCCATGCAAGTAAATGCTTCGGAAATCCAAGTAAATCAAGTTTGTAAACTAAAAGCTCATGATTGACAGAGTCAAACGCTTTACTGAAGTCGGTATAGATCACATCCGTTTGCCTATTGTTTAAAAATCCATCCATTACAAAAGAAGTAAACTCTAGCAATTTGATAGTTTTTGATCTACGCGGCACAAAACCATGCTGACAGGGCGATAATATGGAGCTACACATGTGTTGAAGTTGTCATGTAATTATTCGCTCAAATGTTTTGGGAAAAGCAGAAAGCTCAGCTATACCTCTATAGTTCTCGATACAAGACCTACTACTTTTTTGGGCAAAGGTATAGTAAATGATTTTTTACAAATCAATGGAAAAGTGGCAGATTCCACAGATAATTGGAATAATTTATGTATCGGCTCAGATAAGTTAACTGCACAGTATTTGAGTACACAACTAGGAGCACCACCTGGACCCGGAGAAAAAATCGGTTTCAAACCGAGAAGGCTCTGAAGAACAGTATTCTTATCAATTACTGGATTAGGAATGCAATTAAAACTTTCAAAGTTGTAGGAGCGTTAACCGGGTTGATAACGTTTAGATGAGTAGATCGACTTGAAGAATTCTGCAAATAATTCCGCAATATCGTTATCAGAATTAGCATTCTTGCAACCAAAAGAAAAGGTAGCTGGAAAACCAGATGTTTTCCTCTTGGAATTAACAAAACTGTAAAATCTTTTCCGATTGTTGAAAAATTGAAATTTACAACTGCTTAAGTACAACTTATAACATTGTTGGCTTAGACAATGAAAGTTGCAACGAGCAACCGAATATTTAGAAAAATCGGCAGAAGATCCTGATCTCTTGAAACGTTTATAAAGCCTAGATTTAACATTATTGAGTCTTATAAGTTGTCTTGTGAACCAAGGTGGTTTACTTGTTCCAGCACTAACACATCGAAAGAGGAACACAGCTTTCAAAGAAGCCATCAAGAATACCGTAAAATAATGAAGTCGCTGAGTCGACGTCGAATAAAGATCTGACCAGTCATTAATAGCAATCAATTCATTGAGCTTTATGAAGTGCGCCTTATAAAAACATCTTGAGCGGGATCGAGATTTTAGTTTTGTAAAGCACAGCTCCTTAGGAGACTGGACAATATCAATTGCTATTTCAAGCGTAGGATATAGGGAATCTTGTGGAAAAGATAAAGGAAAATACGATTGAGAGCAATACCCACTGATTCATCCACAAATACCAGGTCAAGAATGTTGTTTTTACAATTTAAAACATTGTTGATCTGTAGGAGAGATGTATCTAAAATATTCTTAACGAAATCATGCTGACAGGTGGGAGTCAAATTGTTTGAGTCGCTAAAGCTAATCCAATTTACCGAGGGTAAGTTGAAATCACACGGAACAACTAAGCGATCTTTGTCTCGCAACTGAGAGTACAAGTTTCGAAAGCTAAATTATGGTAATTATAAACATACTTATCCGACCGGGGCGGAATATATGAGCAACAAATATATAAGCTAAAACATCTTAGTGAAATCTTTACTGCTATAAACTCAATATCAAATGCGTTGTCCGACAACAGCAACTCGGATGAAAGGCTTGAGTCCACAGCAATAAGAACACCGTCTGCTCTAGATATACGATCACGCCGGTAAACGACGTAGTTACTTGAAAAAAGCTCAGCATTAAAATGGTCAGGTTTTAACCAGGTCTCGGCGAAAGCAACAACCTGCGCTGTAAAAGCGAAACTGTTAACAAAAAAGGTATTTAATTTAGACCGTAAAGCACGATCATTTTGGTAATGAACGATTATAGAGAGTGAGTCGGTGACTACTTTTTTGCTGTACCCGCGGTGAAGGTCATAGAGTTTTTTGGCACTATATTGGTATTTTTCTTGTACAAATGCACCACAGAATGCTCCGGCCAAAAAGAACTGTCAAGAACACTATCAACATAAAGGTGTGGCACAGTTATTTTAAAAGATGAAATTTCCCTTTCATATTTAAAGTTAAATTTGAAAACTTCTACACTAGAATTATTAATATTAAGTTTAGAGCATATATAATTTGAAATATCGTCGACAGTCAATGAAGCATGCAACCGAGAAACAAAAATTGCTCTGCGAGGCGAAACGGCAGTCACCTCCCTAGGACCAACAGGTTGCACCACGGAAACTGTCGAAGCAGAAATAGATGTTGATGTAGACGCAGAAGTTGACGTAGATGCAGGTGATGAGCCCACTGTCGAAGCAGAAATTGATGTAGATGCAGAAGTTGATGTAGATGCAGAAGTTGACGTAGATGCAGCTGGCGAACCCACTGTGGTCGACTTCTTACGACGTTTGCTAACACCTGTACGTTTGCTTTTATTATATACATCAACATACTGTGACTCAACAGCATACTTTGTGTTATTGGTTTTTGATGTAGTATTGTTTGTGGTTTTGTTGTGCGTGTCATTTTTATTATTATTTTTAACTAAACAAGAAGCATAGGTACTCGCTTCAGCGCTACCAATGCTGTTGACCACCGCTTTAGACATAGGAGCAGAATTTACCTCGTTAATATTTAGTGATGTTCTATGTATGTATGTTAGAAGGTGTTGATGGAGCGCCATGAAGATGAGTGTCAGACAAAGAGCGAAAACGGAAGCTGTTCACAGTCAATGGCTGTTTAACATGAAACTTCGCAAAATCTTCTCTCAAGACTTTCACATCATTTGCTACAGCAGTGTTGTTGTCACAAAGGTATTTAAAATCAGAGCGAAGCTCTGCTTGCCAATCGCTAATTTGAGCACGCAAACGATGGCCTTCGTCGAGTGATAACTTCAGCGCGGTTATGAGCTCTGCATTCTTAGCCTTAAGCAGGATAACTTCACTCACTAAAGATACTAGTGTTTGTTCAATATTAACATTATTAACAACACTTCGCTCATTATCATTGTTTACAGCAGAGCCGGCCAAAAGTTGCACATTATGCAATTTGAGTTCGTATTTTCACACTGACACTAACGATGTGCGATCACGATCGTTTGCTTTCGCTTGTCACTCACTAAAATCAACAGTGAATGCAAAAGGAAAAGTCCATGCTACTTTTTGGGCACATAATAAAAACAATATACTGCAAGGTTAAAGTGACTTTCAATACGTTTTACTTAGTATTATTAAGTTCCTTTGAACATACATATTAGGGCGGGTCGATTTAAAAATCGCTCATTGCTCTGTGAAAATCGTATTCTAGGGATCAAAATAAGAAGCTTTGCCGAAGGAACCATACCTCTAAAACGAATTCGTTTTAGAGGTATGGTTCCTTCGGCAAAGTTTCTTATTTTGATCCCTAGAATATGATTTTCACAGAGCAATGGGCGATTTTTAGCCTCCCCACAAATACCTAATACATATTAATATTGACAATTTAAATATTAATAATTAATAATAATTAATTAACTATTAATAAATATTGACAATTTAATATAAGTAACTTTTTATAAGTTCTACTTAGTTTTTTTAATTTTTATACATTTTTTTTAATGAATAACTTTAGGTTTTGAAAATATATATTTCTATCTTTACATTTACTTTGTTTTATAGTTCTTTCATAATGAAAAAGTGATTTTTTAAAGTAAATTTTGCATTGAAGAAACACCATACCTTCTTTTATAAAAAAGTTTTATCTGGCTAGCTCGACCTCCGCGTTCTTAGTTATATGAATATAAGTAAATATTGTTATGATTAACTTGAAATCAAATAACCAGAGTCCTTTTTAATTTCGAACTTCACAGTCCACATTTTCTTTTAGCACACTGTGTCACTAAATTTTTACACACACTTATGCAATTGTTTTAGTATTTGTGTGGCCGGCTCTGGTTTACAGTATCGACAAGACAATTGAGTCATTGCACAGCGCAGCCAAATCAATTACTGTATTATCAGTTGTATTTATTGTTGATGTACCACTGACAGTGGGGGGTGGCGAGCGAATAGAGCGACGTCGTTCACATGCACAAACCTTGCAATAGAAAGCACTATTGGTTTCACTCAAATAGTCGAGATCAGTAGGTAAAACAACGGTACAATGCAAATGAAAAAGTTCACTGCACTTAGCGCATTGAATTTTAGGTTGACCGCGATCGACCCTATTTCCACAAATACACGGCATTTTGTATTAGGTATTCAACTAAAACAAAAACAATCAAAAATGATTTAATATTTACAAAAATACAAGCGAGCGCTTAGAAACACGTCCGAACAGCGCGAAGGTTGAAATTATTTAAACTTTGATTACAAAACAATCAGTGATTACAAAAAATATCGGATATATTAATTTTGGATATAACACAATTGGCTAGACTTAAGGATGAAACGATAGGGGATCGTTATCTATATATATAAAAATTAATAGTGGTGAGTGTGTGTTCGGCTACTTAAAACTTGAAAACTACTGGACCAACTTTTATAAAATTTTGTAGGTATATTATCTAGGCACCCCAATAGGTTATAGGCTATATTTCATACCGCTGGGTGTCTAGGGTCCTGAGACGAAAACGTGAACCCGGGTACCACTAGAATGTGTTTATACAGTATGGATATTAAATGAAAGCTGTTGATGAGTGCTTTACTGCAGAACAATTTTCAAACCTCTGGATGACTAGGGTCTTGAGATATAGCCAAAAACGGAAAGCTGTTTGATAAGGGCATTCGTAAAGAGTATTTTTTATACCGCTGGGTGACTAGAAGTAACAAGAAGTTTCAAAACATGCTATCAAGCAATATTTCATGCCATTACTTCGCGGGTATGGGATTAACTATGCTATTTTATATGAGAAAAAATTCTTTCCACGTGGTGAATCCCATGCTCGCGTATTATGCACAGTGTTGAATAGCAGCAACTCTCGATTACAGATGTCGCCCGCTCATGCTATAATATTCGTAGGCAAAGAGAGTAGCTATGCTGCCCGCCTGATTTTTTAAGGCTGTATAATTCTGTAATTTATTTTGCCTTTGGAAAAATTACCTATTTGAAAATAAGCTGGCTGAAAAATATTGGCATAACAGCTTAAAGTAAATCAACAATTGAAAACCTCAGCCAAGCTATTTGTAAAAAAAGCTAATTTCTCTATTTGTTTCTTATTTGCTCGATATAGGGTGTGTTCGAGCTGCAACAGTGTTACGTTTTATAACAGCGCATAACGTCCTTCAGCAAAATTTGAGCGCGTTCGTTGAACGAAATGTTGACAATCTATTGATCATCGCTAGGAAATTAGCGACATTCCATCAACTAAGCAGCACTTTAGCAATACTACTATTAGTTGGCTGCTCAAACACACCCATATTAATTGTGCATTAAATCCATATATAAACAAGTAAGGAAGGCTAAGTTCGGGTGTAACCGAACATAACATACTCAGTTGAGAGCTATGGAGACAAAATAAGGAAAATCAATCTGGGGTAACCCTGGAATGTGGTTGTATAACATGTGTATCAAATGAAAGGTATTAAAGAGTATTTTAAGAGAGAGTAGGCCATAGTTCTATGGATGAACGCCATTTAGGGATATCGCCATAAAGGTAGACCAGGACTGACTCTAGAATTTGTTTGTACGATATGGGTATCAAATGAAAGGTGTTACTGAGCATTTTAAGAGGGAGTGGGACTTAGGTCTATCGGTGGACGCCTTTTCGAGATGTCCCCATTAAGGTGGACCAGGGGTGATTCTATAATGTGTTTGTACGATATGGGTATCAAATGAAAGCTGTTAATGAGTATTTTGAAAAGGAGTGATCCTTAGTTCCATAGGTGGACGCCGTTTCGAGATATCGCCATAAAGGTGGACCAGGGGTGTCTCTAGAATGTGTTTGTACGATATGGGAATCAAATGAAAGGTGTTACTGAGCATTTTAAGAGGGAGTGGGCATTAGGTCTATAGGTGGACGCCTTTTCGAGATATCGCCATTAGGGTGGGCCAGGGGTGACTCTAGAATGTTTGTACGGTATGGGTATCAAACGAAAGGTGTTACTGAGCATTTTAAGAGGGAGTGGGCATTATGTCTATAGGTGGGCGCCTTTTCGAGATATCGCCATTAGGGTGGGCCAGGGGTGACTCTAGAATGTGTTTGTACGATATGGGTATCAAATGAAAGGTGGTAAGGAGTATTTTAAAAGGGAGTAATCCTTAGTTCTATAGGTGGACGCCTTTTCGAGATATCGCCATAAAGGTGGACCAAGGGTGACTCTAGAATATTTGTACGATATGGGTATCAAACGAAAGGTGTTACTGAGCATTTTAAGAGGGAGTGGGCATTAGGTCTATAGGTGGACGCCTTTTCGAGATATCGCCATTAGGGTGGGCCAGGGTGACTCTAGAATGTGTTTGTACGATATGGGTATCAAATGAAAGGTGGTAATGAGTATTTTAAAAGGGAGTAATCCTTAGTTTTATAGGTGGACGCCTTTTCGAGATATCGCCATAAAGCTGGATCAAGGGTGACTCTAGAATGTTTGTACGGTATGGGTATCAAACGAAAGGTGTTACTGAGCATTTTAAGAGGGAGTGGGCATTAGGTCTATAGGTGGACGCCTTTTCGAGATATCGCCATTAGGGTGGGCCAGGGTGACTCTAGAATGTGTTTGTACGATATGGGTATCAAATGAAAGGTGGTAATGAGTATTTTAAAAGGGAGTAATCCTTAGTTCTATAGGTGGACGCCTTTTCGAGATATCGCCATTAGGGTGGGCCAGGTGTGACTCTAGAATGTTTGTACGATATGGGTATCAAAGGAAAGGTGTTACTGAGCATTTTAAGAGGGAGTGGGCATTAGGTCTATAGGTGGACGCCTTTTCGAGATATCGCCATTAGGGTGGGACAGGGGTGACTCTAGAATGTTTGTACGATATGGGTATCAAACGAAAGGTGTTACTGAGCATTTTAAGAGGGAGTGGACATTAGGTCTCTAGGTGGATGCCTTTTCGAGATATCGCCATTAAGGTGGGCCAGGGGTGACTCTAGAATGTTTGTACGATATGGGTATCAAACGAAAGGTGTTACTGAGCATTTTAAGAGGGAGTGGACAGTAGGTCTATAGGTGGACGCCTTTTCGTGATATCGCCATTAGGGGGGGCCAGGGTGACTCTAGAATGTGTTTGTACGATATGGGTATCAAATGAAAGGTGGTAATGAGTATTTTAAAAGGGAGTAATCCTTAGTTATATAGGTGGACGCCTTTTCGAAATATCGCCATTAGGGTGGGCCAGGTGTGACTCTAGAATGTTTGTACGATATGGGTATCAAACGAAAGCTGTTACTGAGCATTTTAAGAGGGAGTGGGCATTAGGTCTATAGGTGGACGCCTTTTCGAGATATCGCCATTAGGGTGGGCCAGGGGTTACTCTAGAATGTTTGTACGATATGGGTATCAAACGAAAGGTGTTACTGAGCATTTTAAAAGGGAGTGGACACTAGGTCTATAGGTGGACGCCTTTTCGAGATATCGCCATTAGGGTGGGCCAGGGGTAACTCTAGAATGTTTGTACGATATGGGTATCAAACGAAAGGTGTTACTGAGCATTTTAAGAGGGAGGGGGCATTAGGTCTACGCCTTTTCGAGATATCGCCATTAGGGTGGGACAGGGGTGACTCTGGTATGTTTTTGTACGATATGGATATCAAATTAAAGGTATTAATGAGGGTTTTAAAAGCGAGTGGCCCTTAGATGTATATGTGAAGGCGTTCTCGCGATATCGACCAAAATGTGGACCAGGTGATCCCGAAAATCATCTGTCGGGTACTGCTAATTTATTTATATATGCAATACCACTATCAGTATTCCTGAAAAGATTCCAAGGGCTGTTGATTTCGCCTTGTAGAACTTTTTCATTTTCTTCTACTTAATATGGTAGGTGTCACACCCATTTTACAAAGTTTTTTCCAAAGTTATATTTTGCGTCAATAAACCAATCCAGTTACCATGTTTCATCCCTTTTTTCGTATTTGGTATAGAATTATGGCATTTTTTTCATTTTTCGTAATTTTCGATATCGATAAAGTGGGCGTGGTTAGGGTCAGATTTCGCCCATTTTTTATACCAAGAAAAAGTGAGCTCAGGTAAGTACGTGGGCTAAGTTTAGTAAAGATATATCGGATTTTGCTCAAGTTATTGTGTAATTGGCCGAGCGGAAGAACAGACGGTGGACTGTGTATAAAAACTGGGCGTGGCTTCCACCGATTTCGCCCATTTTCACAGAGAACAGTTACCGTCATAGAATTTATGCTCCTACCAAATTTGAGAAGGATTGGTAAATTTTTGTTCGACTTATGGCAATAAAAGTATTCTAGACAAACTAAATGAAAATGGGCGGAGCCACGCCCATTTTGAAATTTTCTTTTATTTTTGTATTTTGTTGCATCATATCATTACTGGAGTTTAATTTTGACTTAATTTACTTATATACAGTAAAGATATTAAATTTTTTGTTAAAATTTGAATTTAAAAAATTTTTTTTTTAAAAAGTGGGCGTGTTCTTCATCCAATTTTGCTAATTTTTATTTAGCACATATAGAGTAATAGTAGTAACGTTCCTGCCAAATTTCATCATGATATCTTCAACGACTGCCAAATTACAGCTTGCAAAACTTTTAAATTACCTTCTTGTAAAAGTGGGCGGTGCCACGCCCATTGTCCAAAATCTTACTAATTTTTTATTCTGCGTCATAACGTCAACCCATCTACCAAGTTTCGTCGCTTTATCTGTCTTTTGTAATGAGTTATCGCACTTTTTCGGTTTTTCGAAATTTTCGATATCGAAAAAGTGGGCGTGGTTATAGTCCGATATCGTTCATTTTAAATAGCGATCTGAGATGAGTGCTCAGGAACCTACATACCAAATTTCATCAAGATACTTCAAAATTTACTCAAGTTATCGTGTTAACGGACGGACGGACGGACGGACATGGCTCAATCAAATTTTTTTTCGATCCTGATTATTTTGATATATGGAAGTCTATATCTATCTCGATTCCTTTATATATGTACAACCAACCGTTATCCAATCAAACTTAATATACTCTGTGAGCTCTGCTCAACTGAGTATAAAAAGTATAGTGGTGAGTGTATGTTCGGATGCTTAAAACTTGAAAACTACTGGACCGACTTTTATAAAGCTTTTTAGGTATATTATCTAGCTACCAGAGTAGGCTTTAGGGTCTATTTCATACCGCTGGTTGTCTAGGGTCTTGAGACCAAAACGTGGACCCGGGTACCACTAGAATGTGTTCATTCAGTATGGATATCAAATGAAAGCTGTTGATAGTGCTTTACTGCAGAACAATTTTCAAACCTCTGGACGACTACGGTCCCGAGATATAGCACAAAACGTGGACCCGGCTACCACTAGAAAGTGTTTATACAATATGGATATCAAATGAAAGCTGTTGATAAGGGCATTCGTAAAGAGTATTTTTTATACCGCTGGGTGACTAGAAGTAACAAGAAGGTTCAAAACATGCTATTAAGCAATATTTCATGCCATTACTTAGTAGTGAGTACGTAGTACATTTCACTTGCGCTATTGACTAAAACGATTTTTGTGTGTCAGGCACGAGTTTGGCGTTATTGGCGCTACTAGCAATGATGACACTGAGCTGATGACGGTAGCGCTGGTAGTTCAGGTTTTGAATCAGAGAAAGAATTGATGACCCGTGTAAATTATTGTGGCTTTGCTATTATTGGCAGTGACTTTGAACTAAATAAATGCTGCGGACATAACAACTAGCGTCATTTTTGAGTTTTATATTTTAGATTTAATGCACAATTAATATGGGTGTGTTTGAGCAGCCAAATAATAACAGAGGTATTGCTAAAGTGCTGCTTAGTTAATGGAATGTAGCTAATTTCCTAATGATAATCAATAGATTATCAACATTTCGTTCAGTGAACGCGCGAAATTGCCAAATCAGCTCAAATTTTCAAAGATTTTCCTTTGTTGATTTAACTTAAGCTGTTATGCCAATATTTTTCGGCCAGCTTTTTTCCAATAGGTAATTTTTCCAAAAGCAAAACAAATTACAGCAAAGATTACAGAGTTAAACAGCCTTAAAAAATCAGCTATATTGAGGCGGACAGCATAGCAAAAAGTATGGTGAATTCCTCTCGCAGCCGCCCTATAAATTCCACAAAGTTTTACAAGTCTACAATATACCATCTTATAATTTTTAAAATATTTGTCTCTTTGATGAAAACTATCTTAACCTAACTTGTTTGAGTGAACTCGCAATTTTAGCAGCCAAAAATGGTGATGTTAATGAGTTAAATTGGACGATCCAAAACCAAATCCCGGGAGAATTACAATCCCACAAATCAATCGATCGAATTGATAATGAGGAGGATATATTAAATTATCCTACAGAATTTTTACATTCTTTAGATTTGCCTGGAATGCCCCCTATATTAAATTATCCTACAGAATTTTTATATTCTTTAGATTTGCCTGGAATGCCCCCCCATCATTTGCGTCTCAAAGTTGGATCTGTATTTATTATGCTTCGTAATCTTCATGCACCAAAACTGCGTAATGGAACAAGATTGATTGTAACCAAGCTTATGAGCAATTTGATAATGGCAAAGCTTTTAAAAAGACCGTTCAAGGGAGAGGAATGCCTGATTCCGAGAATACCCTTGACTTCAATGATTTGCCGTTTTAGTTTAGGCGCATTCAGTTTCCAGTGAAACTTGCATATGCGATGACCATTAACAAGTCACAAGGACAGTCGTTGCAAGTCTGTGGCAAAAATTAAGAGATGCCATGCTTTTCAGACGGCTAACTATATGTAGCGTGTTCACGAGTTGGGAAACCATCACCACTTTTTATTTACGCTCCAGATCAGAAAACTAAAAATGCTGTGTATCGTGCAGCTTTTGAATTGATAGACATCAATGATACAATATTTAATTTAATTTTATTTTCTGAAACAAATATACTTAGCGTTGTGAATTTAATTCAAATCATAATTTAAAAAAATGTATAACCTAACTTATTAGCAATCACAAATTTCTAACCAAAACTAGAAGTCTCGAAATTAATTCATTAAAACAATATATTTTGGACAAGACGAAGTTTGCCGGGGTCAGCTAGTTATTTTATATAATGAGTGCTGCAAATTATGCACATGTGTATGTACTTAGAATATGTTTAAATCAACGCTCCTATTCTTTTCGGCCTATATGTTGCAAGTATCTGTACGCCTAGATAAGCGCTTATGATTTACTATTGCATCCTAAAATGATCTTGTATGTAGAAATTATCCCGTGCATGCAGCAAAAGAGATTTTTTTTTTTTGTTTTTTTAATTATATTATTTTTAAATATGTATTTCTGTCTACTTATAGATGTTTGGTTGGTTTATTAATGTTAAAGCCCCAAATTACTTCCAATTACGAGAACGACTATTTAATTATAAGTAAAAAACCGCGGCTAATAAAGATCAATATTTTATTAACTATGTGTAACTGTAAATGTGTTGATAATTTTTAATTCGCTATGGTATAAGCGTGCACTTGTTCGCCTGTCCAAATCGCAAAAAGAATGGAAGAGAGAAAATGAATAACAACTACAGGTGTACAAAATAGAACATATCTAGTAAAACGCTAGTATGTATGAAGAGGAAATAGTGCAGGGTGCCAGAGTACTCCCCCGCTAGATGAAACTACCGGAATCGATGTGGTATTCTAACGTGTCTACCACTGCGAGTATGTTTCATCGAAGTATGTTTAGACTGCTCCTCTGTATGTTGCGTGACAGTCGATTCCGTACAATCGGGATTTGCTATGAATGCTGGCTTTAAGCGGTCTATGCTTACATTCGTATGACGTCCTCGTACGAGTAGCTTGAAAAATTTCGAAGATCGCTTGACTACAGTATACGGCCCGTCGTAAGGACATGTTAATGATGGTCGTACAGTATCGTTGCGCACAAAGACGTGAGTTGCTGCTGTATGATGTGCTGTCTGTGTGGGTCGAAGGTTCTGCATTGATAGTCTGAATTGCGATACCGTGTCTTCGTTGACATCTTTTAGCTTCCTAGTTTGGAAGAACTCACCAGGAATGCGCAGTGTGGTACCATAAACGAGTAAAGCGGGACATGCTTTGATGTCAAGCTTGAAGGCGACGCGTAACCCGAGCAAAATCATAGGTAACTGCTGAACCCATTTTGATGGGTCGTTGCATAAACTGGCGGCCTTTAAACTCCTATGCTACCTTTCGATGATACCGTTTGATTGCGGGTGGTACGGAGTCGTTCGGAGATGTGTTGCACCGATTGTGGACATTCGTTTTGCAAAACCTGCAGAGTCAAATTGCCTGCCTTGTTCTGACGTTATGCGTTCTGGAACACCAAACCGGGCTATCCAATGGAATATGAGTGCTTTTGTGACGGATTCGGCGGTCATGTCAGGCATAGGCGCAGCCTCAGGCCATCGCGTGTATCGATCAATGATTGTTAAGCAATATCGTTGCCCCTCACTAGGTGGGAAAGGGCCAACGATGTCTATGTTGATATGAGAAAATCGGTCTTTTGGAGGTTCATATCTCGCAGGCAATGATTTCGTATGGCGATGAACCTTCGCTCTTTGACATGCTTCACAACAGCGTACGAAATTTGCGGTGTCTTTCCTGATACTTGGCCAAACAAATCTTTGAGTCATTAGCTTAACCGTTGCACGGACACCTGGGTGTGACAAACCATGAACTTTTCGTAGCACGATCTCTCGAAACTCTTTTGGGACGTATGGGCGGACGGCTTATGTAGATGTGTCGCATACTAATTGAGCTGTACTGTTGGGTATCGGAAAAATTTTTAGTACTAGTGAGCTGTTATGCATACCTGGTTCATTTAGAAGTGATTGCAACTGAGTGTCAGTTTGTTGCGCGGCTGCAACTTTTGTGTAGTCAATCATATGCTCGATCGATTGTATCCGCGAAAGTAGATCTGCTGTTACATTTCCTTTTCCGGCTACATGACGTATGTCGGTTGAAAATTGCCCAAAAAAAACAAGTTGTCGGAGTCGGCGGGGTGAAGCTTTTTCGGGGTTTTGACGGAATGCATAAACAAGTGGACGATAGTCGGTCATGATGCATCATTTTCGGCCTTCAAGCATATAGCGAAAATGTGACACGCCTTGGTATACCGCAGCCAATTCGCGATCGTACGTGCTGTAGTTGCGTTGCGAAGCAGTGAACTTTGTTGAGTAAAATCCGAGCGGCTGCAGCTCACCATTGACAACTTGATGCAGTGCAGCTCCGACAGCGGTATTTGATGCGTCGACGTATAAATGCCAACTCTGCATCCGATGCGGGGTGTGCCAGAAGCGTTGCGTTTGCTAATTCGTGTTTGCAGCGTTCAAAAGCGGCTTCGGCTTCGGCGTTCCATTGAATAGGTGTGCGGTCGTTTTTCTTATTGCCGATGATGAGACTATGTAGATGTGATTGATACGACATCGCATTTGGTAGGAACTTCCTGTAGAAATTTACCATTGCTAAAAAACTTTTTTATTCTTTGGCGGCGGAAGGATTGGGAAAACTGCGAATAACCGAAACTTTCTCGGGCAATGGATGGATGCCTTAGGCGTCGACCAAGTGTCCCAGAAACGTAAGGTGATTTTTTCCAAACTCACATTTTGAAGGATTTATAGCGAGGTTATGTTCGCGAATACGTGTAAAAACTGCTTTTAAGTCGTGCCGGTGTTTCTCAATGGACGTGGATGCAACGCAAATGTCGTCGATGTAGGGAAATGTAAAATGCAACCCACGCAAGACCTCGTTGATAAGCCTTTGAAAGGTCTGCGCGACATTGCATAGACCGAACGTCATGAAACTAAATTCGTACAAGCCGAATGGTGTCGTAATCGCCGTCTGTGGGATATCATCCTCATGTATAGGCACCTGGTGAAAAGCACGTTGAAGGTCAATTTTGGAAAATATGGTCTTGCCTCGCAAGTTTGTAGTAAAATCGGTTAGATATGGGAGCGGATATCGGTCAGGCAGCGTCTGCGTATTGAGAGCGTGATAGTCCCCGCATGGTCTCCATGTCCCGTCACCTTTTTTACTAGGTGCAACGGGCTGGACCAGTTGTTACTCCACGGACGACAAATTCCTGCCTTATTCAAGTATTCGAACTCCTTTTTCGCAGCCTTGAGCTTATCGGGAGGTAAACGCCTCGGTCGAGCAAATACCGGTTGACCAGTTGTGATTATTCGGTGCGTGATGGTGCTTTTCGTCGATGATCCTTGCGGTGCTAGTTTCGTAATGTTGGAGAACTCGGCTAATAAAGATGCAAATGGGTCGTTTGTATCGAACGTTTTGATTGCGATTTGTTCCGTAATTTTAGGCAACATAAGTGGCGCACGAAGTTGGGTCATGTTGTCAACAATTCTGTTTCGGTGTAAGTCTATTAACAAGTCGTAAAAACGAATAAAGTCTGCACCGATGATTGGAGTCGTTACGTCGGCTATAACAAACGACCATTTGAAATTGCGGCGGAGGCCGAGATCTAAATTAATTCTCTTTTCTCCGATTACCTTTATCGGCGTTCCATTTGCGGCATACAGCTTTGTTGTAGTAGGTCGGTAGGTTTTGGTTGCGATCGGCAGAACAGACACGTCTGGACCAGTATCCACGAGAAAAGATTTTTTTGAATTTCTGTCGTGGACCTGTAAGCGAAGAACTTTGCGCTCGGTGTCCGGGTCTTCGCCACGACTCGGCACGCGCGTTGGCAGTAATTTTGTGGATGAAAAGGTGGTCGGTGCAACTGCTGCACGACTTTTAAGACGGTTCCTGCATTTGCGAGCGCTTCGCCCATATTTTTTGTGATACCAACATTCATCAACCGATGCGCCTGATGCGGAATCTCTTGGAGATAAGTTACCAGTTCGAGGTCGTGCACGTGAGGTACTGCGACCGCGAACGTGAACGAGATGTTAGTTTTTCGAATTTTCTACCCAACTCCACTATGGCCGCGCGTAACTCATTAATTTCGTTGGGTTGGTCCGCACTGACTTTGTTGATATGGTTTGGAGAAATGGCGTCGACAATGGAATCAGCAATTTTTGTAAATTCAGCTGCAGTTCCAGATGAGGCAGCTACTACTGGCTGCTCGAACTCTGGTAAATGCTTCGTCCAAAGGCCTTTTAGGGCTGCCTCCCCCAGAGTGCTACCAGCAACTCTCCTCATTTCGTAGTAGAGTTCTGACGGTTTTTTGTCTCCTAGCGGCAATTCTGACAAGAGGCAATTTAATCGTCGCTGCTCACTGTCGGCAAAATGTTCGATGATCTTCTGCTTTACGTAGACAAACCTGTCGTTTTGTGGTAACGAGGCAATGTCGTCGCTCAACTGTGCTATAACATTTGGATCAAGCGCAGCTAGAATTGTTGCTGTTTTTTCTTATCAGCAGTAATACCCGATGCTGTAAACCAAAAATCCATGGTAGTGAACCATGCTTGGATGTTGGTGTTACACATCGGTGGTACTGGGAGCCTTGCGTAAACAACTGCTACATTTTTTGCTGATGGCGCAGCTGGGTGTGGTGGAGTACCCGTATTCGTCGACTTAACAGCGAAAACCGCGTGGTCGTGGTGTGACAATGAATTGCAATATGTAAACCCGTTTCACGAGGTAGTGTGACCCACCGGATGTTTTTGCCGTTACCCGAAAAATTGTCTGCGGGGTCACCAGTTTTGGTTGGTTTATTAATGTTAAACCCCTAATTGCTTCCAATTACGAGAACGACTATTTAATTATAAGTAAAAAACCGCGGTTAATAAAGATCAATATTTTATTAACTATGTGTAACTGGAAAATGTGTTGATAATTTGTATTTCGCTATGGTATAAGCGCGCACTTGCCAGTCCAAATCGCAAAAAGAATGGAAGAGAGAAAATGAATAACAACTACAGGCGTACAAAATAGAGCATATGTAGTAAAACGCTAGTATGTATGAAGATGAAATAGTGCAGGGTGCCACAGATGTTATCTTCAGCCTACGACTTCATTAGTTTATTAATGGTGTGAAGATGATAGCGTGCGACAACATCGCGAGCTTGCGGTGGCTGGAGGAAGTGGTTCAAATCTCCCAAGGTTTAGGCAGGAAATCGCGGTTTGAGGTGGTGGACAAAGCGCAAATCCCCAAGGTACTAAAAGTTAAAGTATTTATACCATGCGTGATGAAGCCGGAGGATATACTGTGGTATATGAGGATCAGAGATACCGAGACAGGATTGTTAGGTAGTTGCAGTATCTCGGCCTAAGGAGGAAGGTTAGTTCTACATCTTCCAAATAAACCAGCAGGCGGAGGACATATTTTACACGCATGTCCTGTGGCACAGGCAAAATTTATATTCTACTCAGGAAAAGAAGTCCCGAGGATAACAAACCTAACACGCTAGAAGTGGACGAAGTCGAAAAGGACCTCAAAAGGTTTAGAGAAAAAGGACAGGTGGAGGACGCGGACGCCACCACGAAGGTGTTAGAAGTGGACCCAATACTGCTGCGAGTTTTACAGATAAACCCCCAACACGGTTAAGTGGCGTCGAGCGAACTCCTCCTAGCCCTTGAGTGGGGCTTGTTTGACGTGGCGCTGATCCAGAAGCTGTGGCTGTCATAGCGGAACTATCGGAAGGAAGGGTGCGGTCATGGTAAGCAAACAGCTGCATTCATATATGCTGCCTAGTTACACTACTGAGGACCTCGCAGTGGTGGGCGTTGAGTAGAAGATTAAGCAGGCATTTATCCTGGCATCCTGATACATGGCCCATACTGCGGAGGCTCCACCGATGGAGTGCAAGAGGCTACTACATGACGAAGGGCGGTTGTTCAAAGGCGCGGATGCAAATGCGCAACACAATGCATGGGGAGGAGATATGAATGAGAGCGGCGAATTTCTATTTTATTAAATCCTTCAATCGAATTTGCAGATAACGAACAGGGGAAGTGTCCCTACATACATTGGTCCAATATCCAGCAATGTTCTTGATATTACATTGAGCTCTGAACGGGATATATCTAGGTATTGTAGTATATCTTGAAATTCATTCATTCCTGCGTACATATATTTTAACTCGTGCTATGCCATTGCACTCAGTACATTGCCTCGTAATTTGAGGCTTCTTTTATTTTAGTTTGAAGCTAACTAATTGCTCATACATTGCTACACACTTTTGTTTGTCCCCATATTATTGTCTTTATGCTTAGATTGCATTTCCCCAGCGAATTAAGTATATATTATGTAAGTATTAGTGTAAATATGTATTGTATTACATAAGAATTCTGTAGAATAATGTTAAAAAATAAGGATTCTTCAATAAAGTCAATAATTGTTCGATCACTATGAGAACAACACAAAAATTAACTGTGTACATTTACATGTCGATCCTGCCATAATTAGCAATCTGATGTTACAATAAAAGTCTGTTGTGATCCTACCAAAATTGAGATCATCAAAAAAGGGGTTTGTATGAAACAGGGCATAGAAGCAGTCACAAGGATCATGCACAATTTCGAAAGTTAATCAGACATTTATCTGGCAATAAATTGGATTATTTTGAAGCAACACGAGCAGTTATTGCTAGTTGTCAACTACTAGGACACCGTGATGATAACTGGCACGAGTTAAGACGACCTTTGGAAGAGAAATTGACACGCTTACTCTCGAGCAAGTTTTCTACGATATCATTGAATGTCATACGACGAATGAGTTGATGAAAGTGAAAGAAAATTGAAGAACAATCGAAAGATAAGTATGTAATAATTAAGATTCCTGTAGCAACCTAAAATTTTATAAAGAAAAAAAACCTAAATTAAAACAAGTAAGGAAGGTTAAGTTCGGGTGTAACCGAACATTACATACTCAGTTGAGAGCTATGGTGGCAACATAAGGGAAAATAACCATGTAGGAAAATGACCCGAGGGTAACCCTGGAATGTGTTTGTATGCCATGTGTATCAAATGAAAGGTATTAAAGAGTATTTTAAGAGGGAGTGGGCCATAGTTCTATAGGTGGACGCCATTTAGGGATATCGCCATAAAGGTGGATCAGGGTTGACTCTAACATTTGTTTGTACGATATGGGTATCAAATGAAAGGTGTTAAATAAGTATTTTAAAAGGGAGTGATACTTATTTCCATAGGTGGACGCCGTTTCGAGATATTGCCATAAAGGTGGACCAGGGGTGACCCTAGAATTTGTTTGTACGATATGGGTATCAAATGAAAGGGGTTAATGAACACTTTAAAAGGAAGTGGGCCTTAGTTCTATAGGTGGACGCCTTTTCAAGATATCGCCATAAAGGTGGACCAGGGGTGACTCTAGAAGGCCTTTGTACAATATGGGTATCAAACGAAAGGTGTTAATGAGTATTTGAAAAGGGCGTGGGGTTTAGTTCTACAGGTGGACGCGTTTTCGAGATATCGCCATAAAGATGGACCAGAGGTGACTCTAGAATGTGTTTGTAAAATATGGCTATCAAACGAAAGGTGTTAATGAATATTTTAAAAGGGCGTTAGGCTTAGTTCTATAGGTGGACGCCTTTTCGAGATATCGCAATAAAGGTGGACCAGGGGTGACTCTAGAATGCGTTTGTACAATATGGGTATCAAACGAAAGGTGTTAATAAGTATTTCAAAAGGGCGTGGGGCTTAGTTCTATAGGTGGACGCCTTTCCGAGATATCGCCATATGTGGATGCCTTTTCGAGATATCGCCATAAAGGTGGACCAGGGGTGACTCTAGAATGTGTTTGTACGATATGGGTATCAAATTAAAGGTACTAATGAGGGTTTTAAAAGGGAGTGGCGGTAGTTGTATAGGTGGTCACCTATCATAAAATAAAAGATATTAATGAAGGTTTTAAAAGGGAGTGGTGGTAGTTGTATACGTGGACGCCTTTTCGAGATATCGGCATAAAGGTGGACAAGGGGTGACTCTAGAATGTGTTTGTAAAATATGGCTATCAAACGAAAGGTGTTAATGAGTATTTTAAAAGGGCGTGGGGCTTAGTTCTATAGGTGAACGCCTTTTCGAGATATCGCCATAAAGGTGGACCAGGCGTGACTCTAGAATGCGTTTGTACAATATGGGTATCAAACGAAAGGTGTTAATAAGTATTTCAAAAGGGCGTGGGGCTTAGTTCTATAGGTGGACGCCTTTCCGAGATATCGCCATATGTGGACGCCTTTTCGAGATATCGCCATAAAGGTGGACCAGGGGTGACTCTAGAATGTGTTTGTACGATATGGGTATCAAATTAAAGGTACTAATGAGGGTTTTAAAAGGGAGTGGCGGTAGTTGTATAGGTGGTCACCTTTTCGAGATATCGGCATAAAGGTGGACCAGGGGTGACTCTAGAATTTGTTTGTACGATATGGATACCAAATGAAAGGTGTTAATGAGTATTTTAAAAGGGAGTGATCTTTTGTTCCATAGGTGGACGCCGTTTCGAGATATCGCCATAAAGTTGGACCAGGGGTGACCCTAGAATTTGTTTGTACGATATGAGTATCAAATGAAAGGGGTTAATGAGCATTTTAAAAGGGAGTAGGCCTTAGTTCTATAGGTGAACGCCTTTTCGATATATCGCCATAAAGGTGGACCAGGGGTGACTCTAGAATGCGTTTGTACAATATGGGTATCAAACGAAAGGTGTTAATTAGTATTTCAAAAGGGCGTGGGGCTTAGTTCTATAGGTGGACGCCTTTTCGAGATATCGCCATAAAGGTGGACCAGGGGTGACTCTAGAATGTGTTTGTACGATATCGGTATCAAATTAAAGGTATTAATGAGGGTTTTAAAAGGGAGTGGTGGTAGTTGTATAGGTGGTCGCCTTTTCGAGATATCGGCATAAAGGTGGACCAGGGGTGACTCTAAAATGGGTTTGTACAATATGGGTATCAAACGAAAGGTATTAATGAGTATTTTAAAAGGGAGTGGGCCTTAGTTCTATAGGTGGACGCCTTCTCGAGATATAGCCATAAAGGTGGACCTGGGGTGACTCTAGAATATGTTTGTACGATATGGGTGTCAAATGAAAGGTGTTAATAAGTATTTTAAAAGGACGTCGGGCTTAGTTCTATAGGTGCACGCCTTTTCGAGATATCGCCATAAAGGTGGACCAGGGGTGACTCTAGAATGTGTTTGTACGATATGGGTATCACATTAAAGGTATTAATGAGGCTTTTAAAAGGGAGTGGTGGTAGTTGTATATGTGAAGGCGTTTTCCAGATATCGACCAAAATTTGGACCAGGGTGACCCAGAACATCATCTGTTGGATATCGCTAATTTATTTATATATATAATACCACGAACAGTATTCCTGCCAAGATTTCAAGGGTTTTTTATTTCGCCCTGCAAAACTTTTTCATTTCATTCTACTTAATATGGTAGGTGTCACACCCATTTTACAAAGTTTTTTTCTAAAGTTATATTTTGCGTCAATAAACTAATCCAAATACCATGTTTCATCCCTTTTTTCGTGTTTGGTATAGAATTATGGCATTTTTTTCGTTTTCCGTAATTTTCGATATCGAAAAAGTGGGCGTGGTCATAGTCCGATTTCGGCCATTTTTTATACCAATACAAAGTGGGTTCAGATAAGTACGTGAACTAAGTTTAGTAAAGATATATCGATTTTTGCTCAAGTTATCGTGTTAACGGCGGAGCGGAAGGACAGACGGTCGACTGTGTATAAAACTGGGCGTGGCTTCAACCGATTTCGCCCTTTTTCACAGAAATTAGTTACCGTCCCAGAATCTAAGCCCCTACCAAATTTCACAAGGATTGGTAAATTTTTGTTCGACTTATGGCATTAAAAGTATCCTAGACAAGTTAAATGAAAAAGGGCGGAACCACGCCCATTTTGAAATTTTCTTTTATTTTTGCATTTTGTTGCACCATATCATTACTGGGTTTGAATGTTGACATAATTTACTTATAAACTGTAAAGGTATTAAATTTTTTGTTAAAATTTGACTTAAAAAAATTTGTTTAAAAGTGGACGTGGTCATTCTCCGATTTTGCTAATTTTTATTAAGCATACATATAGTAATAGGTGTAACGTTCCTGCCAAATTTCATCATGACATCTTCAACGACTGCCAAATTACAGCTTGCAAAATTTTTAAATTACCTTCTTTTAAAAGTGGGCAGTGCCACGCCCATTGTCCAAAATTTTACTAATTTTCTATTCTGAGTCGTAAATTCAACTCACCTACCAAGTTTCATCGCTTTGTTCGCCTTTGGTAATGAATTATCGCACTTTTTCGGTTTTTCGAAATTTTCGATATCGAAAAAGTGAGCGTGGTTATAGTTCATTTGAAATAGCGATCTGAGATGAGTGCTCAGGAACCTACATACCAAATTTCATCAAGATACCTTAAAATTTACTCAAGTTATCGTGTTAACAGACGGACGGACGGACGGACATGGCTCAATCAAATTTTTTTTCGATCCTGATGATTTTGATATATGGAAGTCTATATCTATCTCAATTCCTTTATACCTGTACAACCAACCATTATCCAATCAAAGTTATTATACTCTGTGAGCTCTGCTCAACTGAGTATAAAAAAAAAACTAAAAATACTTAGCCGTAAGAAATTTGAAATTTTTTTTCCAAATTTAGAAAAATAAATGAAATAAAAGAAAAAACATTTTTTTTTTAAATAAGCAAGAATTCAAATTGTATAAAGATAAATTGAAATCATTTCTATAATACCTCATGGTAAAAAACCTAAATATTACGATAAGAAACCTATTGTTTGGGACGATTTGGACCTAAAAGTTGAAGAGAGAAATATAAAAAAACAATTAATTAGAATTTTTAACAAGTCTTGGAAATCCTTGGGGATATCTGGGAAACCAACTGTGGAAGATGTTCTTCACCCCACAACCTTATGTTTAGAAACTAGTTAAATGATGGAAAAAGTATTTTCAAATAGATATAAATAAATAAATAAAAAAATTTTAATTTTCAAAATGGCATGGTGGAAAACCATATTGAACGGATTTATGATAGGTATTGTAACATACGAAGTAGGAAAAGAAAATTCATAAAATAGATTAGTAATATTCGAAACTAAAATCGAACTAGAAAAGAAAAATATATCTAATATTCCAGATAACTGCCTGATTGCCTTCATATGCGTGTTCATATTGCTGATCGTTCCGATAATAATGATACGAAAAATTACATAGGGAAACAAGTAAGGGTGTCTAAGTTCGGGTGTAACCGAACATTATATACTCAGCGTGAGCTAAAATTGTACAGTTAATTTCAGATAAATTACTTTTCTATATAACACGTGGCACTGCCCATTTAAAAAAATATCTCCCAATTTCATCTTACAATAAAATTTGATAAGTGAAATATCATTGACACAATACTATTTCTCGCTAAGATATAGCTTATTGTTCTAGTTGAAATTTGACATTAATAAAATTGCTTAGCGACCTTTTTGTGTTATATAAATTTGTTTTGCCGGCTCTAGGTCAAATTTTTTATAAAAACACGTAAGTATTTTTTCCTTGTTTACCAATATATTTCGGTTACTCAACGGTACCGTCTTCAGGGCGACTGTTGACGAAAATTTAGACAATAAATCAAAAATCAATTAATTAACAAATGATAATAAATGTCCTTAGCATACTTTTGTTTACACGTCTGCATCGTGTGACGTGGAGTTCTGTACTGTCTGTTTGTTGATAAATGTTTGTACAAGTGAGCGCATTTACTGTGTCCGTTTAGTATTTTATTCTGATGTTAGTTGGTGTGTTTGTAACGTGCAATACTTCAATAGTAAATCTCTTCGTATGCTGTTGTTCCTGTGCAAGAATTTCGGCTGTGCTGAAGTTCGGTTAGTGGCCACTGGATGCACAGTGGGCCATGAGTGCAGTTTTTTGATTTATAACATAATTACACTGTTTATAATCAGACTTGTGTTGGGTAATTCTAGTTTTCAGTTTGGATTTTGTTGTTCCTACGTAAATGCGATTACATGATTCGTCGCTACTACCATCACAAGGAATGCTATACACCACGTTCCTTTTTTCTGCTGTCGGTATTTTCGATTTGGTTTTATTAAATAAGTGTTTCAGAGTGTTTTTAGGTTTATGTGCTATTTTTATTTTATCTTTGTCGTAGCAGTCAGATTTTGTAAGACGCTCTGATAACTTAGGAACAGAAACAGTTATCTGAGTACGTCGCCGTGAACGGTTGTGTTTTTTCCATGCTCTGAGTTTTTGTTCTATTTTTAATTTAATTTTTGAGTTTTTAACTTTTTTATTTAATGCCGCTTAACAATCAATAATTGTGATAGAGACATTGACTCTTGTTTGCCTTTTTTTCTGTGCATATCATATTTTAACATTTGATTTAATATGCCTTGTTTCTGTGGCCACAGAGTTGATCCCGCTCAAACTTCAGTGCAGTGTGAAAATTGCAGAGAAATTTATCATATGAATCAGAGCCGGCCACACAAATACTAAAACAATTGCATAAGTGTGTGTAAAAATTTAGTGTCAACTCCCCACAGTGTGCTAAAAGAAAATGTGGACTGCGAAGTTCGAAATTAAAAAGGACTCTGGTTATTTGATTTCAAGTTAATCATAACAATATTTACTTATATTCATATAACTAAGAACGCGGAGGTCGAGCTAGCCAGATAAAACTTTTTTATAAAAGAAGGTATGGTGTTTCTGCAATGCAAAATTTACTTAAAAAAATTACTTTTTCATTAAGAAAGAACTATAAAACAAAGCAAATGTAAAGATAGAAATATATGTTTTCAAAACCTAAAGTTATTCAATAAAAAAAAATGTGTAAAAATTAATAAAACTATGTAGAACTTATAAAAAGTTACTTATATTAAATTGTCAATATTTATTAATAGTTAATTAATTATTATTAATTATTAATATTTAAATTGTCAATATTAATATGTATTAGGGCGGGTCGATTTGTGGGGAGGCTAAAAATCGCCCATTGCTCTGTGAAAATCATATTCTAGGGATCAAAATAAGGAACTTTGCCGAAGGAACCATACCTCTAAAACGAATTCTGATGCCCCCCCTTTGGGTCGTAAGGGCAAATTTTGAAAAATTCGTTTTAGAGGTATGGTTCCTTCGGCAAAGTTTCTTATTTTGATCCCTAGAATACGATTTTCACAGAGCAATGAGCGATTTTTAAATCGACCCGCCCTAATATGTATGTTTAAAGGAACTTAATAATACTAAGTAAAACGTATTGAAAATCACTTTCCCCTTGCAGCATATTGTTTTTATTATGTGCCCAAAAAGTAGCATGGACTTTTCCTTTTGCATTCACTGTTGATTTTAGTGAGTGACAAGTGAAAGCAAACGGTCGTGATCGCACATCGTTAGTGTCAGTGTGAAAATACGAACTCAAATTGCACAATGTGCAACTTTTGGCCGGCTCTGATATGAATTGTGTTGTTGGTAACATGCCTACCGATTTCAATCATCTTAATAATGCTGATAATATATACATCTGTGGTTTGTGTGCTCCCGCTCAGCAAGATGAGTCGTCGTTACAACAACAACAAGCCGCACAAGTGCAAATGCCAATTCCGCGCTCTGATATTGTTAATAATTTTGCTGAGTTAAAAATTGTCAATACTCAACTTCTTTCTGCTGTGACTGCTTTGCGTGAAGATAATGAGTGCTTACGTCATAAAACCGATTATCTTCAAGCTGAGGTTAGTGACTTGCACTGTAAGCTCAACGAAAAGAATTCTTTATTATCTCAATTGCTCACGCAATTTGAAAGTTTTTGTAGTGTAAACAAAACAAACTCTGCTACATCAATGCAGCCAGCCTCTGCGTGCGCCCCAACGGTTGCTACTGGCTCTGTCGACGTCGCTGCTATTGCTGACGTATTATCAGCTGGTATTTGTACTGCTGCTCAACCACCGTTGTTGTTGTTGTCTAATGATGCTGCTGTTGTTAACAATGTTTCAACTGTGACGCCAAATTCTAATGCCGTTGCTTTGCAATCTTCTTCGTCTACTCGTCTCCTGCAGTTGTTGGTAATCAAAACGAATGGAACACAGTGCAAAATAAAAAAAAAATCAAACGAAGAAATAAAACTCAACATAACAAAGAAAGCGCTTCTAACAATGATAATGCTGATGCAGGTACCACAGGTACTAGTTTATTGCCGGATAGTGCTGAAAGCAACAATAATGCTGGCATTGCTAATGTTAACATTAGACCCAGTCCCAGTAATGATAATGCTGATGCAGGTACCACAGGTACTAGTACAATTCCGAATAATCCTGTAAGCAACAATAATGCTGCCAATGCTAATGATAACGTTAGACCCTCCCCCAATTATGGTAATAAAATTAATTCGCGCTTGCTAGCGCCACCTTTATTTGTTGGGTCGGGCATTAATGGTGACTTAAGTGCTGTTTCTAAAAGGAAGTGGTTGCATATTTCGCCTTTCTCTGCCTCGGTCACATCCGATAAAATAAAACTTCATATTTCTCAACATACTGGCATTGATGTTAACTCCTTGCTTGTTTTCCGTTGGTGAAGATTGGCGTGGAACCCAATTCTCTGCGTTATATTAATTTTAAATTGGGTGTTGAGGAAAGTGTACTACCTAAGCTATTGGTGCCTGACTTATGGCCTTCAAACATTGCCGTGCGTCCTTTTAATTTTCGTTCAAAAAACGACGAGGTCCAACCGATGTCCAATGGCAATCGGTTGGGTCAGATGGTACAAGGAACCGTTTAAACATTTCTATGCAAACCTCGACGCGGGATGTAGCTAATATTCATTCTCACAATGATCTTAAAATTTATTTTCAAAACGTATCAGGCCTAAGATCCAAGTCTGACTTACTATATACGATGAGTTCAAACTTGGATTTTGACATCTTTGTTATTGTCGACACTTGGCTAAATGACACTTTTATGGATGGTGAATTTTTCGATGAAAATTTATTCTGCGTTTTTCGTAAAGATCGCGATGTATTAAAAACTGGTCTGTCTAGAGGAGGAGGCGTTTCAATTGCGATTCGGCGAAAATATCGAGCGACTCTGGTGCCATTGCCGAATGCTGATTCTCTTTTAGATATGCTTTGCGTTTCTGTACATGGAGTTTCTAAACTTTTAATTTGTGTTTCTTATGTACCGCCTACTAGTAGCGATTTACTTTATAAAGAGCATGTTGATAATATTTTAGCCTTAGCATCTAGTCATGAAAATGTTTGCGTTTTTGGCGACTTCAACCTCAGTAATCTAGAATGGTCTACATTTGATAATAGTCGGGGGCTTCTTCCTATGTCTTCAAATGCCTTTGCTGAAACCTATTTGATTGACGGCTTCTCAAGATGTGACCTTAGTCAGATTAACAGTTTTAATAACAGTCTTAATAGAATATTAGGTCTCATATTTTTAAGTGATAATATGAATTTTTGCCTCCAGGAATGTCTAGACCCTATGTCCACTCCTGGCCCCCATCATGTACCGCTTGTTCTTCATTTGGAATTTTATGAGTTTAGTTCTTACGTAGAATATTCACTTTCCAAGTATTGTTTTAAAAATTACGATGTTGATGCTGTTAATGCGGCAATTGAGTCTATTGGGATTCGCTATTTGCTGAGGTTGAAGTTACCGGTTGTTTTAATATTTTTAAGAATAATTTAAATTGCATTTGTTGTGAACATATTCCGAGTGTAAGAAAAAAGGTTTACAAAATTCCTTGGTTCACAAAAGAGTTGAAAAAACTGAAGAATTTGCGAAATAAGTTTTTCAAAAAATTTAAAAAATCTAGGTCTCCTACTTCCAAGGTATTGTAAAATATTTGAAAGAATTTAAGTAATTGAGCAAAGTTTTGAAGCGGAATTATATAAGTAAATTTGAAGACGATATTAAAGTGAATCCGAAGGCTTTTTGGCGTTATGTGAAGTCAAAGAGATCGTGTTCTAGCATTCCCTCTGCTGTATTTTACAAAGATATACACGCGGATTCGGCTTTAGATGCTGCAAATCTTTTTGCAGATTTTTTCAGCACGAATTTCGAGGCTGACCCTGTCTTGAGTAGTGGTGTTTTTTTTAGTGCCTTGGATGCTAGTGGTTTTTCACTAAACTTTGGGGCTCTTGAACTCTCGTTAGATGATATTGAACTTGGGATTCGTCAAATCAAAATGTCGTCACAGACTGATGTCGATGGGTTGTCGTCTCACCTTTTTAAAAACTGCGCAGCTCTCGCCTACCCGATCTGGCTGCTTTTCAATAAATCCCTTGAGCAAGGCGTCTTCATTGATGCATGGAAAATCTACTTTATCACGCCAGTTTTTAAATCTGGCAATAAAAATGATATTTCCAATTATCGCCCTATATCTAAAATTTCCACTGTCTCAAAACTTTTTGAATGCATAGTGAAAAATAAAATTCTTTTCTCAATTCATCGTCTCATCTCTGTTGATCAGCATGGCTTCATGTCTGGGAGATCAACCACTTCTAATTTAGCAGTTTTCTCCGAATACTGCATTGAAGCCTTTAGTAACCGCGCCCAAGTTGACACAGTGTATACTGATTTTTCGAAAGCGTTTGATAAAATTAACCTTCGTATTTTGTTATCAAAGTTACAAAGTTTTGGTTTTCATTCAAATTTTTTAAATTAGATTAAATCGTATCTTTCTAATAGATCATGTGAAGTTGTAGTTGATGGGGTGTCCTCGTATTCTTTTATTGCCTCCTCTGGGGTTCCTCAGGGAAGTATATTGGGTCCGATTCTTTTTGTGATGTTCATCAATGATATTACTACTTGTTTTAAATATTCTAAATTTCTCTTGTATGCTGATGACATGAAGATTTTTAGCAAAATAACGTGTTCCTCTGACTCGACGAAACTTCAGAGTGATCTTGACAATGTTGTAGCTTGTTGTCAGAAAAATATGCTTCCCTTAAATATTAAAAAAAATGCTCCCATGTCTCCTATTCCAAGTCCTGTACTCTTATCCCTACTTCATATTTTATTGGTGGCTCACAACTAGACATTGTTTCTAAAATCACTGATCTTGGGGTGGTCTTTGATTCCAAGTTTACTTTTCATAGCCATCTTAATTATACCATAGCTAAGTCGTACTCTATGCTGGCTTTTGTCAGACGTTTCAGTTCAGATTTCTCCGATCCGTATACTTTAAAGACACTCTTTACTTCACTCGTACGCTCGAAACTAGAATATGCTGCTTTTGTTTGGCGTCCGTATTATTCCTGTCATATTAGTCGATTGGAGAGAGTTCAGAAAATCTTTATTAAGTATGCTCTGCGACCCCTTCATTTTGAACTTCCGGTTCCCGCTTATGATTCTAGATGTTTGCTTATCGGTCTTAAGACACTAAATTGTAGGAGAACATTCTTATCTCTAACTTTCATTTTTAATTTGATATCTGGGGTGGTGGACTGCCCCTTTTTACTTGAGCGTATTTTCTTTGTTATTCCTAATATTTGTTTAAGGAATCATGCCACATTTTATGTGGGGCTGGCGAGGACTAATTATGCTGCCAATGCTCCTGTTGTCAGAGCTCTTAAAGAGTTTAATTTGCTTCCGAAATCTTCAGTTTTGGGTTTCTCCTTTTGTGAAAATAAGTTTAAAATGCTACTTAATGACCAGTTAAGTTAGTTGGTATTTGGCTACATTTGTAATTAGTCTGTAAGAAATGTAACAATTTCAAGATTAAATATATAAATCTAAATAAATATGCTACTGATTTGAAAACCACGGGATTTTTGGAATTTTGATTCCGGGTGGAATTTTTAAATTTCTTCAACAGTATTTTTATGGTACGTTTTGGAAAGTCGCTGTCTTTTAGCATTTCTATTATATCTCTTTCTATATCGTTGTGATAAATTTCGTCGGAAGTCCGCATTATCCTTTGTATACAGCCCATTGCTGTATTCATTATCAACGACTTTGGATGTTTTGAATTAAAGTTGACGATTCGTCCTGTTGAAGTCGGCGTCCCATACCACTTTAATTTTAGTTGATTGCCACATCTATTTACTATAGAGTACAAATAAACTAATTTTCCGTATTGTTCTTATTCTGTTGTGAACGTTATATTTTTGTTAAAAGAGTTTAGGATGTCTGCTGTTTTTTGTACATCATTTTCTCGTACTATCACAAATAAGTCATCGACATAGTTTGTGAGCAATCTTGGCTTACAGCTCAATTTTTCCATCGTATTTTCGAGTAGCTTTTCCATCACAATGTCGGGTATCACTGATGAAGTTTGCGAACCCATCGGTAGTCCCTTCAGATGGGTGTAAATTGTATCGCTGTGTTTAAAGTAGCGACTATCTTGGATGCAAAATGTTAGTATTTCCATGCAAATTTTTTTGGGTATTTTGGTGTATTTTTCTACAGATGGCCATTTTTCTGATATCGCGTCTAGTGCTAATTGAACCGGTATGCTAGGAAATAGTAAAGCCACGTCAAAAGATACGAGTTGCTCGTCGTCACAAATACACGTATTATTTACTCTTTCTTTAAAGTCCAGTGTATTTTTATACTCAGTTGAGCAGAGCTCACAGAGTATATTAACTTTGTTCGCATAACGGTAATCCGCAACGGCATAAACTAATCGAGATACATATAGACTTCTATATATCAAAATGATCTGGGCGAAAAAAGAAATTTATTTAGCCATGTCCGTCCGTCCGTAAACACAATAACTTGAGTAAATTTTGAGGTATCTTGATGAAATTTGGTATGTAGGTTCCTGGGCACTCATCTCAGATCGCCATTTAAAATGAACAAAATCGGACTATAACCACGTCCACTTTTTCGATATCGAATTTTTCGAAAAACACAAAAAGTGCGATAATTCATTACCAAAGACGGATAAAGCGATGAAACCTGGTAGGTGGGTTGACCTTATGACGTAGAAGAGAAAATTAGTAAAATTTTGGACAAAGGGCGTGGCACCGCCCACTTTTGAAAGAAGGTAATGTGAAAGTTTTGCAAGCAGTAATTTGGCAGTCGTTGAAGATATCATGATGAAATTTAGCAAGAGCGTTACTCATATTCATATATGTGTGCTAAATAAAAATTAGCAAAATCCGATAACGAACACGCCCACTTAAAAAAAAAATTTTTAAAGTAAAATTTCAACAAAAAATTTAATATGTTTACAGTATATAAGTAAATTATGTCAAAATTCAACTCCAGTAATGATATGGTGCAAAAAAATACAAAAATTAAAGAAAATTTCAAAATGGGCGTGGCTCCGCCCTTTTTCATTTAATTTGTCTAGAATAATTTTAATGCCATAAGTCGAACAAAAATTAAGCAGTCCTTGTGAAATTTGGTAGGGGATAGATCCTATGACGGTAACTGTTTTCTGTGAAAATGGGCAAAATCGGTTGAAGCCACGTCCAGTTTTTATACACGGTCGGCCGTCTGTCCTTCCGCTCGGCCCTTAACACGATAACTTGAGCAAAAATCTTTACTAAACTTAGCTCACGTACTTATCTGAAGTCACTTTATCTTGGTATAAAAAATGGCCGAAATCCTACTATGACCACGCCCACTTTTCCGATATCGAAAATTACGAAAAATGAGAAAAAATGCCATAATTCTATACCAAATGTGAAAAAAGGGATGAAACATTGTAATAGGATTGGTTTATTGACGTGTATACAAGACTATGCACTCTTCACTTGCACATAAAAAAGGAGGGTGCACGGGGTGTTGGGTTTAATCTGGATGTCATATATTCACGATTAAAAGATAAAACAAAATTATAATAAATTATTGAATTTAATTTAATTAAAAAAGAGAACTGCGCGACGGCGGGCAGGAAAAATTCCGATTTGCGGGCACGATTGATGCGTTTGATAGATTAGTTTTAAGTAAACTGAAAAATTTATCATTTTGAGAGTGAGCGCGGATGGTGGTTGCAGGCAAAGCTGAGCTGCACTGCTGACGCTTGGCCGCACTGGCCAGGTATTGCCAGATGGAGGGGGACGGACTTAGTCCGAAAATTGGATCATGTCTTCAACATGACGCAAAATATAACTTTAAGAAAAACTTTGTAAAATGGGTGTGACTCCTTCCATATTAAGTAGAATAAAATGAAAAAGTTCTGCAGGGCGAAATCAAAACCCCTTGGAATCTTGGCAGGAATACTGTTCGTGGCATTACATATATAAATAAATTAGCGGTACCCGACAGACGATCTTCTGGGTCACCCTGGTCCACATTTTTATCAATATCTCGAAAACGCCTTCACATATACAACTAAGGACACACTCCCTCTTAAAACCCTCATTAATACTTTTAATTTGATACGCATATCGTAAAAACACATTCTAGAGTTACCCCTGGTTCACCTTTATGGCGATATCTTGAAAAGGCCTCGACCTATAGAACTAAGACCCACTCCCATTTAAAATACTCATTAACACGTTTCGTTTGATATCCATATCGTACAAACACATTCTAGAGCCACCCTGGTCCACGTTTATAGCAATATCTCGAAAAGGCGTCCACCTATAGAACTAAGTCCCACTCCCTTTAAAAATAATCATTTACACCTTTCATTTGATACGCATATCGTAGAAAAATTCTAGAGTCACCCCTGGTCCACCTTTATGGCGATATCTCGAAAAGGCGTCCAACTATAGAACTAGGGCCCACTCCCTTTTAAAATACTCACGAACACCTTTCATTTGATTCCCATATCGTACAAACACATTCTAGAGTCACCCTCGGTCCACCTTTATGGCGATATCTCGAAAAGGCGTCGGCCTATAGAACTAAGACCCACTACCTTTTAAAATACTCATTAACGCCTTTCATTTTATTCCCATATCGTACAAGCACATTCTAGAGTCACCCCTGGCCCACGTCCATTTCCAAAAATTTTACTAATTTTCTATTCTACGTCATAAGGTCAACCCACCTACCAAGTTTTATCGCTTTATCCGTCTTTGGTAATGAATTATAGCGCTTTTTCGGTTTTTCGATCATTCGGTGGTTATAGTCCGATCATTTTAAACAGCGATCTGAAATGAGTGCCCAGGAACCTACATACCAAATTTCATCAAGATACCTCAAAATTTACTCAAGTTATCGTGTTTACGGACGGACGGACGGACGGACATGGCTAAATAAATTTTTTTTCGCCCATATCATTTTGACATATAGAAGTCTATATCTAATAAATACTATATCTAATATACTCTGTGAGCTCTGCTCAGCTGAGTATAAAAATACACTGGACTTCAAAGAAAGAGTAAATAATACGTGTATTTGTGACGACGTATCTTTTGCCGTGGTTTTACTATTTCCTAGCATTCCGATTCAGTTAGCACTAGACGGGATATCAGAAAAATGGCCAATTATAGAAAAATACACCAAAATACCCAAACAAATTTGTATGGAAATACTAACATTTTGCATCCAAGTTAGTCGCTACTTTATACACAACGATACAATTTACACCCAACTGAAGGGACTACCGATGGGTTCGCCAACTTCACCAGTGATAGCCGACATTGTGATGGAAATGCTTCTAGAAAATACCATGGAAAAATTGAGCTGTAAGCCAAGATTGCTCACAAAATGATATACAAATAAAATAATTTTAAAAAAATTGTTAAGTTAAACGGTTTTATTGAAAACAATACTTGCACGAAGTAATAATAATACTAAAAGCTACAAAATAATTAGGTAGGTCCTAAAAATCTGAGGCGTAGCATAACCTGATTAAGGTTCAGTTGGTCTTATATATGAATATCAATAGGAATTTGACGCGTCCAACGCTTTTATTTAATTGTCTGATCAACGCCATAGATTGATGAGGAGTGTGATGACTAGTACCTAGGACCTACATAACTATTTTGTAGCTTTTAGTATTATTATTACTTCATGCAAGTATTGTTTTCAATAAACCCGTTTAACTTAAAATTTTTTTTAATTATTATTTTTTTAAATTTTTAGTCTTTATTTAATTGCCTTTTATTTCTCATTCTATTTAGTTCATTAAGTGATTCATTATTACAAGGACTCTTTCCTGACAATTTTTTATAATCTAAGTCCTCAATACATAATACTTCCAAAGACTTTACTCGACTCTGCACCACGTCTGCTTGTCCCTCCTCCAACTCCAAAATATTTTGATGTCACTTCTACCGGACTGTATATAATATTTGTCCCAAATATGAGCCAAATTTGACATCATAGGGCGCTTTCTATTCATGTATGTATAATGTGTTCCAAATATGGACCAAATCGGACCACAAATACGATTGTTTTTATACTCAGCTGAGCAGAGCTCACAGAGTATATTAACTTTGTTCGCATAAACAATCCGTAACGGCATAAAGTAATCGAGATAGATATGAACTTCTATATCAAAAATTATCTGTGTGAAAAAAGAAATTTATTTAGCCATGTCCGTCCGTCCGTCCGCCCGTCCGAACGTAAACACGATAACTTGAGTAACTTTTGAGGTATCTTGATGAAACTTGGTATGTAGGTTCCTTGGTACTCATCTCTGATCACTATTTAAAATGAATGAAACTGACTATAACCACGCCACTGCATAATGAGGCGAGAATATTTCCCATCAGGGAGAGAAATGAGATGCTGACCAAACAGTTCCTGTTGAATACCCAGAAACCTGGGCATCCCAACAGACATCTGATTGATGAACTAGCACCGCCTAGGGGCTTAAGGAGTCATCTCCGTAAGCATTTTGAGGAAATACGGCACCTGAGAACCCAGCCGTATGAAGTGGAAAAACACAAGCAGGTCCTTGTTGAACTCCCTAAACAGGCGTCGGACCTTTATGCCGGGAATTGCCCGGTGAATCCAGTGCTTAACGAAAATTATCCAAAACTCGCGGAAGAGGAAACGCATACTCCCCAGGGAAACGCGTGTCACTCTTGCTCAACTTCGTTCTGGATACTGTAACAGGTTAAACTCTTACCTATCCAGAATCAACCCCGACATACAAAATGTATGCCCCACTTGCAATGTGTCCCCACATGACACCAACCATCTCTTCAATTGTAATGTGGAACCAACGCCTCTAACACCCCTTTCCTTATGGTCCACCCCTGTTGAAATGGCAAGTTTCCTTGGACTCCCGTTAGAGGATATTGATGAAGGTGTTACTGAGCATTTTAAGAGGGAGTGGGCATTAGGTCTATAGGTGGACGCCTTTTCGAGATATCGCCATTAGGGTGGGCCAGGGTGACTCTAGAATGTGTTTGTACGATATGGGTATCAAATGAAAGGTGGTAATGAGTATTTTAAAAGGGAGTAATCCTTAGTTCTATAGGTGGACGCCTTTTCGAGATATCGCCATTAGGGTGGGCCAGGTGTGACTCTAGAATGTTTGTACGATATGGGTATCAAACGAAAGGTGTTACTGAGCATTTTAAGAGGGAGTGGGCATTAGGTCTATAGGTGGACGCCTTTTCGAGATATCGCCATTAGGGTGGGACAGGGGTGACTCTAGAATGTTTGTACGATATGGGTATCAAACGAAAGGTGTTACTGAGCATTTTAAGAGGGAGTGGACATTAGGTCTCTAGGTGGACGCCTTTTCGAGATATCGCCATTAAGGTGGGCCAGGGGTGACTCTAGAATGTTTGTACGATATGGGTATCAAACGAAAGGTGTTACTGAGCATTTTAAGAGGGAGTGGACATTAGGTCTATAGGTGGACGCCTTTTCGTGATATCGCCATTAGGGGGGCCAGGGTGACTCTAGAATGTGTTTGTACGATATGGGTATCAAATGAAAGGTGGTAATGAGTATTTTAAAAGGGAGTAATCCTTAGTTCTATAGGTGGACGCCTTTTCGAAATATCGCCATTAGGGTGGGCCAGGTGTGACTCTAGAATGTTTGTACGATATGGGTATCAAACGAAAGCTGTTACTGAGCATTTTAAGAGGGAGTGGGCATTAGGTCTATAGGTGGACGCCTTTTCGAGATATCGCCATTAGGGTGGGCCAGGGGTTACTCTAGAATGTTTGTACGATATGGGTATCAAACGAAAGGTGTTACTGAGCATTTTAAGAGGGAGTGGACACTAGGTCTATAGGTGGACGCCTTTTCGAGATATCGCCATTAGGGTGGGCCAGGGGTGACTCTAGAATGTTTGTACGATATGGGTATCAAACGAAAGGTGTTACTGAGCATTTTAAGAGGGAGGGGGCATTAGGTCTATAGGTGGACGCCTTTTCGAGATATCGCCATTAGGGTGGGACAGGGGTGACTTTGGTATGTTTTTGTACGATATGGATATCAAATTAAAGGTATTAATGAGGGTTTTAAAAGCGAGTGGCCCTTAGATGTATATGTGAAGGCGTTCTCGCGATATCGACCAAAATGTGGACCAGGTGATCCAGAAAATCATCTGTCGGGTACTGCTAATTTATTTATATATGCAATACCACTAACAGTATTCCTGAAAAGATTCCAAGGGCTGTTGATTTCGCCTTGTAGAACTTTTTCATTTTCTTCTACTTAATATGGTAGGTGTCACACCCATTTTACAAAGTTTTTTCCAAAGTTATATTTTGCGTCAATAAACCAATCCAGTTACCATGTTTCATCCCTTTTTTCGTATTTGGTATAGAATTATGGCATTTTTTTTCATTTTTCGTAATTTTCGATATCGATAAAGTGGGCGTGGTTATGGTCAGATTTCGCCCATTTTTTATACCAAGAAAAAGTGAGCTCAGGTAAGTACGTGGGCTAAGTTTAGTAAAGATATATCGGATTTTGCTCAAGTTATTGTGTAATTGGCAGAGCGGAAGAACAGACGGTGGACTGTGTATAAAAACTGGGCGTGGCTTCCACCGATTTCGCCCATTTTCACAGAGAACAGTTACCGTCATAGAATTTATGCTCCTACCAAATTTGAGAAGGATTGGTAAATTTTTGTTCGACTTATGGCAATAAAAGTATTCTAGACAAACTAAATGAAAATGGGCGGAGCCACGCCCATTTTGAAATTTTCTTTTATTTTTGTATTTTGTTGCATCATATCATTACTGGAGTTTAATTTTGACTTAATTTACTTATATACAGTAAAGATATTAAATTTTTTGTTAAAATTTGAATTTTAAAAAAAATTTTTTTAAAAAGTGGGCGTGTTCTTCATCCAATTTTGCTACTTTTTATTTAGCACATATAGAGTAATAGTAGTAACGTTCCTGCCAAATTTCATCATGATATCTTCAACGACTGCCAAATTACAGCTTGCAAAACTTTTAAATTACCTTCTTATAAAAGTGGGCGGTGCCACGCCCATTGTCCAAAATCTTACTAATTTTTTATTCTGCGTCATAACGTCAACCCATCTACCAAGTTTCGTCGCTTTATCTGTCTTTTGTAATGAGTTATCGCACTTTTTCGGTTTTTCGAAATTTTCGATATCGAAAAAGTGGGCGTGGTTATAGTCCGATATCGTTCATTTTAAATAGCGATCTGAGATGAGTACTCAGGAACCTACATACCAAATTTCATCAAGATACCTCAAAATTTACTCAAGTTATCGTGTTAACGGACGGACGGACGGACGGACGGACGGACGGACGGACGGACGGACATGGCTCAATCAAATTTTTTTTCGATCCTGATTATTTTGATATATGGAAGTCTATATCTATCTCGATTCCTTTATATATGTACAACCAACCGTTATCCAATCAAACTTAATATACTCTGTGAGCTCTGCTCAACTGAGTATAAAAATAGGTAGGTAATCTGTGTGAGGATGCAAAGCTTCACGTTTTTTGTGGTCTGCATGTAAAAACTATGGCTACGAAACACGTATTTCAAAAATATATGACGTAAACGTAACTATTTGATGAAATTTGATGAATCTTGAAGCTTCTAGCCGTAAAAAAGGGGTCAATATGACAGTTTATATGAAGTATATAATATATATACCACCGATCTCTATGATTTTTTCAGACAACAATATATGCTATATACGAAAGCATTTTGTGAAATTTGAAGCTTCAAACTGTTAAAACGGGGCAGAAATTGCGCAAAGTTTCTTATCTGAACAATCGGTTGTATGAGATATATACTATGTATATCACCGATCTCAATGATTTTTTCAGACAACAATATATGCTATATACGTAAGCAATCAGTGAAATTTGAAGCTTATAGCTGTTAAAATGGGGTAGAAATTGCGAAAAGTTTCTTATCTGAACAATCGGTTGTATGAGATATATACTATATATACAACCGATCTCTATGATTTTTTCAGACAACAATATATGCTATATACGTAAGCAATCGGTGAAATTTGAAGCTTATAGCTGTGAAAATGGGGTAGAAATTGCGAAAAGTTTCTTATCTGAACAATCGGTTGTATGAGATATATACTATATATACAACCGATCTCTATGATTTTTTCAGACAACAATATATGCTATATAAGTAAATATTCGGTGAAATTTCAAGCTTCTAGCTGTTAAAATGGGGCTAAAATTTGCGAAAATATATATATATATACTATATATATATACTATATATACCACCATATATATACTATATATACCACCGATCTTTATGATTTTTTCAGACAACAATATATGCTATATACGTAAGCATTCGCTGAAATTTGAAGCCTCTAGCTCTTAAAGTAGGGCAGTAGTTACGAAAAGTTCCTTATCTGAACAATCGGTTGTGGGGGATATATACTATATATACGACCGATCTCATAAATTTTTTCAGGCAACAATATGTTCAATATACGAAAGTATATGGTGAAGTTTGAAGCTTCAATCTGTTAAATTGGGTAAGATATTACAAAAATCCTCTTTTTCTGAAAAATCGGTTGTATGGAGGATATATGCTATAGTGGTCCGATCCGGTCGGTTCCGACAAATGTCTAATCGGACACCCAAATACACCTGCTCACCAAATTTTATCAAGATATCTCAAAAATTGAGGGACTAGTTTGCATACAAACAGACAGACGGACATGGCTAAAACAACTCAGCTCTTCAACCTGATTATTTCGGTATACTTAATGGTGGGTCTATCTATTTTCCTTTAAGGACTTACAATTTTCGGTTTCGTGACGAAATTAATATACCATTTCATTTTCATGAAAGGTATAAAAACAGGTAGGTACTTTGTGTGAGGATGCAAAGTTTCAGGTTTTTGTGGTCTGCGTGTAAAAACTATGACTACGAATCACGTATTTCAAAAATATATGACGAAAACGTAACTATTTCATGAAATTTGATGAATTTTGAAGACTCTAGCCGTAAAAAAGGGGTCAAAATGACAGTTTATATGAAGTATATAATATATATACGACCGATCTCTATGATTTTTTCAGACAACAATATATGCTATATACGAAAGCATTTAGTGAAATTTGAAGCTTCTAACTGTTAAAACGGGGCAGAAATTGCGCAAAGTTTCTTATCTGAACAATCGGTTGTATGAGATATATACTATGTGTACCACCGATCTCAATGATTTTTTCAGACATCAATATATGCTATACACGTAAACAGTCGGTGAAATTTGAAGCTTCTAGCTGTTAAAATGGGGCCGAAATCGTAAAAAAAATATATATATACTATATATACCATCATATATATTATCTATATCACCAACCTCTATGATTTTTTGACACAACAATACATACTATATACGTAAGCAATCGGTGAAATTTGAAGCTTATAACTGTTAAAATGGGGAAGAAATTGCGCAAAGTTTCTTATCTAAACAATCGGTTGTATGGGATATATACTATATATACCACCGGTATCTATGATTTTCTCAGACAACAATATATGCTATACACGTAAGCATTTGGTGAAATTTGAACATATCTAAACGATTTTTAAGATAAATATAAAATAAACAAGTAAGGAAGGCTAAGTTCGGGTGTAACCGAACATAACATACTCAGTTGAGAGCTATGGAGACAAAATAAGGAAAATCAATCTGGGGTAACCCTGGAATGTGGTTGTATAACATGTGTATCAAATGAAAGGTATTAAAGAGTATTTTAAGAGAGAGTAGGCCATAGTTCTATGGATGAACGCCATTTAGGGATATCGCCATAAAGGTAGACCAGGACTGACTCTAGAATTTGTTTGTACGATATGGGTATCAAATGAAAGGTGTTACTGAGCATTTTAAGAGGGAGTGGGACTTAGGTCTATCGGTGGACGCCTTTTCGAGATGTCCCCATTAAGGTGGACCAGGGGTGATTCTATAATGTGTTTGTACGATATGGGTATCAAATGAAAGCTGTTAATGAGTATTTTGAAAAGGAGTGATCCTTAGTTCCATAGGTGGACGCCGTTTCGAGATATCGCCATAAAGGTGGACCAGGGGTGTCTCTAGAATGTTTTTGTACGATATGGGAATCAAATGAAAGGTGTTACTGAGCATTTTAAGAGGGAGTGGGCATTAGGTCTATAGGTGGACGCCTTTTCGAGATATCGCCATTAGGGTGGGCCAGGGGTGACTCTAGAATGTTTGTACGGTATGGGTATCAAACGAAAGGTGTTACTGAGCATTTTAAGAGGGAGTGGGCATTAGGTCTATAGGTGGACGCCTTTTCGAGATATCGCCATTAGGGTGGGCCAGGGGTGACTCTAGAATGTGTTTGTACGATATGGGTATCAAATGAAAGGTGGTAAGGAGTATTTTAAAAGGGAGTAATCCTTAGTTCTATAGGTGGACGCCTTTTCGAGATATCGCCATAAAGGTGGACCAAGGGTGACTCTAGAATATTTGTACGATATGGGTATCAAACGAAAGGTGTTACTGAGCATTTTAAGAGGGAGTGGGCATTAGGTCTATAGGTGGACGCCTTTTCGAGATATCGCCATTAGGGTGGGCCAGGGTGACTCTAGAATGTGTTTGTACGATATGGGTATCAAATGAAAGGTGGTAATGAGTATTTTAAAAGGGAGTAATCCTTAGTTTTATAGGTGGACGCCTTTTCGAGATATCGCCATAAAGCTGGACCAAGGGTGACTCTAGAATGTTTGTACGGTATGGGTATCAAACGAAAGGTGTTACTGAGCATTTTAAGAGGGAGTGGGCATTAGGTCTATAGGTGGACGCCTTTTCGAGATATCGCCATTAGGGTGGGCCAGGGTGACTCTAGAATGTGTTTGTACGATATGGGTATCAAATGAAAGGTGGTAATGAGTATTTTAAAAGGGAGTAATCCTTAGTTCTATAGGTGGACGCCTTTTCGAGATATCGCCATTAGGGTGGGCCAGGTGTGACTCTAGAATGTTTGTACGATATGGGTATCAAACGAAAGGTGTTACTGAGCATTTTAAGAGGGAGTGGGCATTAGGTCTATAGGTGGACGCCTTTTCGAGATATCGCCATTAGGGTGGGACAGGGGTGACTCTAGAATGTTTGTACGATATGGGTATCAAACGAAAGGTGTTACTGAGCATTTTAAGAGGGAGTGGACATTAGGTCTCTAGGTGGACGCCTTTTCGAGATATCGCCATTAAGGTGGGCCAGGGGTGACTCTAGAATGTTTGTACGATATGGGTATCAAACGAAAGGTGTTACTGAGCATTTTAAGAGGGAGTGGACATTAGGTCTATAGGTGGACGCCTTTTCGTGATATCGCCATTAGGGGGGGCCAGGGTGACTCTAGAATGTGTTTGTACGATATGGGTATCAAATGAAAGGTGGTAATGAGTATTTTAAAAGGGAGTAATCCTTAGTTCTATAGGTGGACGCCTTTTCGAAATATCGCCATTAGGGTGGGCCAGGTGTGACTCTAGAATGTTTGTACGATATGGGTATCAAACGAAAGCTGTTACTGAGCATTTTAAGAGGGAGTGGGCATTAGGTCTATAGGTGGACGCCTTTTCGAGATATCGCCATTAGGGTGGGCCAGGGGTTACTCTAGAATGTTTGTACGATATGGGTATCAAACGAAAGGTGTTACTGAGCATTTTAAGAGGGAGTGGACACTAGGTCTATAGGTGGACGCCTTTTCGAGATATCGCCATTAGGGTGGGCCAGGGGTGACTCTAGAATGTTTGTACGATATGGGTATCAAACGAAAGGTGTTACTGAGCATTTTAAGAGGGAGGGGGCATTAGGTCTATAGGTGGACGCCTTTTCGAGATATCGCCATTAGGGTGGGACAGGGGTGACTCTGGTATGTTTTTGTACGATATGGATATCAAATTAAAGGTATTAATGAGGGTTTTAAAAGCGAGTGGCCCTTAGATGTATATGTGAAGGCGTTCTCGCGATATCGACCAAAATGTGGACCAGGTGATCCAGAAAATCATCTGTCGGGTACTGCTAATTTATTTATATATGCAATACCACTAACAGTATTCCTGAAAAGATTCCAAGGGCTGTTGATTTCGCCTTGTAGAACTTTTTCATTTTCTTCTACTTAATATGGTAGGTGTCACACCCATTTTACAAAGTTTTTTCCAAAGTTATATTTTGCGTCAATAAACCAATCCAGTTACCATGTTTCATCCCTTTTTTCGTATTTGGTATAGAATTATGGCATTTTTTTCATTTTTCGTAATTTTCGATATCGATAAAGTGGGCGTGGTTATGGTCAGATTTCGCCCATTTTTTATACCAAGAAAAAGTGAGCTCAGGTAAGTACGTGGGCTAAGTTTAGTAAAGATATATCGGATTTTGCTCAAGTTATTGTGTAATTGGCCGAGCGGAAGAACAGACGGTGGACTGTGTATAAAAACTGGGCGTGGCTTCCACCGATTTCGCCCATTTTCACAGAGAACAGTTACCGTCATAGAATTTATGCTCCTACCAAATTTGAGAAGGATTGGTAAATTTTTGTTCGACTTATGGCAATAAAAGTATTCTAGACAAACTAAATGAAAATGGGCGGAGCCACGCCCATTTTGAAATTTTCTTTTATTTTTGTATTTTGTTGCATCATATCATTACTGGAGTTTAATTTTGACTTAATTTACTTATATACAGTAAAGATATTAAATTTTTTGTTAAAATTTGAATTTAAAAAAATTTTTTTTTAAAAAGTGGGCGTGTTCTTCATCCAATTTTGCTAATTTTTATTTAGCACATATAGAGTAATAGTAGTAACGTTCCTGCCAAATTTCATCATGATATCTTCAACGACTGCCAAATTACAGCTTGCAAAACTTTTAAATTACCTTCTTGTAAAAGTGGGCGGTGCCACGCCCATTGTCCAAAATCTTACTAATTTTTTATTCTGCGTCATAACGTCAACCCATCTACCAAGTTTCGTCGCTTTATCTGTCTTTTGTAATGAGTTATCGCACTTTTTCGGTTTTTCGAAATTTTCGATATCGAAAAAGTGGGCGTGGTTATAGTCCGATATCGTTCATTTTAAATAGCGATCTGAGATGAGTGCTCAGGAACCTACATTCCAAATTTCATCAAGATACCTCAAAATTTACTCAAGTTATCGTGTTAACGGACGGACGGACGGACGGACGGACGGACGGACATGGCTCAATCAAATTTTTTTTCGATCCTGATTATTTTGATATATGGAAGTCTATATCTATCTCGATTCCTTTATATATGTACAACCAACCGTTATCCAATCAAACTTAATATACTCTGTGAGCTCTGCTCAACTGAGTATAAAAATAGGTAGGTAATCTGTGTGAGGATGCAAAGCTTCACGTTTTTTGTGGTCTGCATGTAAAAACTATGGCTACGAATCACGTATTTCAAAAATATATGACGTAAACGTAACTATTTGATGAAATTTGATGAATCTTGAAGCTTCTAGCCGTAAAAAAGGGGTCAATATGACAGTTTATATGAAGTATATAATATATATACCACCGATCTCTATGATTTTTTCAGACAACAATATATGCTATATACGAAAGCATTTTGTGAAATTTGAAGCTTCTAACTGTTAAAACGGGGCAGAAATTGCGCAAAGTTTCTTATCTGAACAATCGGTTGTATGAGATATATACTATGTATATCACCGATCTCAATGATTTTTTCAGACATCAATATATGCTATACACGTAAGCAGTTGGTGAAATTTGAAGCTTCTAGCTGTTAAAATGGGGTAGAAATTGCGAAAAGTTTCTTATCTGAACAATCGGTTTTATGAGATATATACTATATATAGAACCGATCTCTATGATTTTTTCAGACAACAATATATGCTATATACGTAAGCAATCAGTGAAATTTGAAGCTTATAGCTGTTAAAATGGGGTAGAAATTGCGAAAAGTTTCTTATCTGAACAATCGGTTGTATGAGATATATACTATATATACAACCGATCTCTATGATTTTTTCAGACAACAATATATGCTATATACGTAAGCAATCGGTGAAATTTGAAGCTTATAGCTGTTAAAATGGAGTAGAAATTTGGAAAAGTTTCTTATCTGAACAATCGGTTGTATGAGATATATACTATATATACAACCGATCTCTATGGTTTTTTCAGACAACAATATATGCTATATAAGTAAATATTCGGTGAAATTTGAAGCTTCTAGCTGTTAAAATGGGGCTAAAATTTGCGAATATATATATATATATATACTATATATATATACTATATATACCACCATATATATACTATATATACCACCGATCTTTATGATTTTTTCAGACAACAATATATGCTATATACGTAAGCATTCGCTGAAATTTGAAGCCTCTAGCTCTTAAAATAGGGCAGTAATTACGAAAAGTTCCTTATCTGAACAATCGGTTGTGGGGGATATATACTATATATACGACCGATCTCATAAATTTTTTCAGGCAACAATATGTTCAATATACGAAAGTATATGGTGAAGTTTGAAGCTTCAATCTGTTAAATTGGGTAAGATATTACAAAAATCCTCTTTTTCTGAAAAATCGGTTGTATGGAGGATATATGCTATAGTGGTCCGATCCGGTCGGTTCCGACAAATGTCTAATCGGACACCCAAATACACCTGCTCACCAAATTTTATCAAGATATCTCAAAAATTGAGGGACTAGTTTGCATACAAACAGACAGACGGACAGACGGACATGGCTAAAACAACTCAGCTCTTCAACCTGATTATTTCGGTATACTTAATGGTGGGTCTATCTATTTTCCTTTAAGGACTTACAATTTTCGGTTTCGTGACGAAATTAATATACCATTTCATTTTCATGAAAGTTATAAAAACAGGTAGGTACTTTGTGTGAGGATGCAAAGTTTCAGGTTTTTTGTGGTCTGCGTGTAAAAACTATGACTACGAATCACGTATTTCAAAAATATATGACGAAAACGTAACTATTTGATGAAATTTGATGAATTTTGAAGATTCTAGCCGTAAAAAAGGGGTCAAAATGACAGTTTATATGAAGTATATAATATATATACGACCGATCTCTATGATTTTTTCAGACAACAATATATGCTATATAAGTAAGCATTTTGTGAAATTTGAAGCTTCTAACTGTTAAAACGGGGCAGAAATTGCGCAAAGTTTCTTATCTGAACAATCGGTTGTATGATATATATACTATGTGTACCACCGATCTCAATGATTTTTTCAGACATCAATATATGCTATACACGTAAACAGTTGGTGAAATTTGAAGCTTCTAGCTGTTAAAATGGGGCCGAAATCGTAAAAAAAATATATATATACTATATATACCATCATATATATATTATCTATATCACCGATCTCTATGATTTTTTGACACAACAATACATACTATATACGTAAGCAATCGGTGAAATTTGAAGCTTATAACTGTTAAAATGGGGAAGGAATTGCGCAAAGTTTCTTATCTGAACAATCGGTTGTATGGGATATATACTATATATACCACCGGTATCTATGATTTTCTCAGACAATAATATATGCTATACACGAAAGCATTTGGTGAAATTTGAACATATCTAAACGATTTTTAAGATAAATATAAAATAAAAAATAGGTAGGTAATCTGTGTGAGGATGCAAAGCTTCACGTTTTTTGTGGTCTGCATGTAAAAACTATGGCTACGAATCACGTATTTCAAAAATATATGACGTAAACGTAACTATTTTATGAAATTTGATGAATCTTGAAGCTTCTAGCCGTAAAAAAGGGGTCAATATGACAGTTTATATGAAGTATATAATATATATACCACCGATCTCTATGATTTTTTCAGACAACAATATATGCTATATACGAAAGCATTTTGTGAAATTTGAAGCTTCTAACTGTTAAAACGGGGCAGAAATTGCGCAAAGTTTCTTATCTGAACAATCGGTTGTATGAGATATATACTATGTATATCACCGATCTCAATGATTTTTTCAGACATCAATATATGCTATACACGTAAGTAGTTGGTGAAATTTGAAGCTTCTAGCTGTTAAAATGGGGTAGAAATTGCGAAAAGTTTCTTATCTGAACAAACGGTTTTATGAGATATATACTATATATAGAACCGATCTATATGATTTTTTCAGACAACAATATATGCTATATACGTAAGCAATCAGTGAAATTTGAAGCTTATAGCTGTTAAAATGGGGTAGAAATTGCGAAAAGTTTCTTATCTGAACAATCGGTTGTATGAGATATATACTATATATACAACCGATCTCTATGATTTTTTCAGACAACAATATATGCTATATACGTAAGCAATCGGTGCAATTTGAAGCTTATAGCTGTTAAAATGGAGTAAAATTGCGAAAAGTTTCTTATCTGAACAATCGGTTGTATGAGATATATACTATATATACAACCGATCTCTATGATTTTTTCAGAAAACAATATATGCTATATAAGTAAATATTCGGTGAAATTTGAAGCTTCTAGCTGTTAAAATGGGGCTAAAATTTGCGAAAATATATATATATATACTATATATATATACTATATATACCACCATATATATACTATATATACCACCGATCTTTATGATTTTTTCAGACAACAATATATGCTATATACGTAAGCATTCGCTGAAATTTGAAGCCTCTAGCTCTTAAAATAGGGCAGTAATTACGAAAAGTTCCTTATCTGAACAATCGGTTGTGGGGATATATACTATATATACGACCGATTTCATAAATTTTTTCAGGCAACAATATGTTCAATATACGAAAGTATATGGTGAAGTTTGAAGCTTCAATCTGTTAAATTGGGTAAGATATTACAAAAATCCTCTTTTTCTGAAAAATCGGTTGTATGGAGGATATATGCTATAGTGGTCCGATCCGGTCGGTTTCGACAAATGTCTAATCGGACACCCAAATACACCTGCTCACCAAATTTTATCAAGATATCTCAAAAATTGAGGGACTAGTTTGCATACAAACAGACAGACGGACAGACGGACATGGCTAAAACAACTCAGCTCTTCAACCTGATTATTTCGGTATACTTAATATTGGGTCTATCTATTTTCCTTTAAGGACTTACAATTTTCGGTTTCGTGACGAAATTAATATACCATTTCATTTTCATGAAAGGTATAAAAACGGGTAGGTACTTTGTGTGAGGATGCAAAGTTTCAGGTTTTTTGTGGTCTGCGTGTAAAAACTATGACTACGAATCACGTATTTCAAAAATATATGACGAAAACGTAACTATTTGATGAAATTTGATGAATTTTGAAGATTCTAGCCGTAAAAAAGGGGTCAAAATGACAGTTTATATGAAGTATATAATATATATACGACCGATCTCTATGATTTTTTCAGACAACAATATATGCTATATACGTAAGCATTTTGTGAAATTTGAAGCTTCTAACTGTTAAAACGGGGCAGAAATTGCGCAAAGTTTCTTATCTGAACAATCGGTTGAATGAGATATATACTATGTGTACCACCGATCTCAATGGTTTTTTCAGACATCAATATATGCTATACACGTAAGCAGTTGGTGAAATTTGAAGCTTCTAGCTGTTAAAATGGGGCCGAAATCGTAAAAAAAATAAATATATACTATATATATATACTATATATACCATCATATATATATTATATATATCACCGATCTCTATGATTTTTTGACACAACAATACATACTATATACGTAAGCAATCGGTGAAATTTGAAGCTTATAACTGTTAAAATGGGGAAGAAATTGCGCAAAGTTTCTTATCTGAACAATCGGTTGTATGGGATATATACTATATATACCACCGGTATCTATGATTTTCTCAGACAACAATATATGCTATACACGTAAGCATTTGGTGAAATTTGAACATATCTAAACGATTTTTAAGATAAATATAAAATAAACAAGTAAGAACGGGACTGTCTTCGGCTGTGCCGAAGACTTAATACCTTTCATGAATGGGTCTGAACAATAATCTTATCCCGTTCGTAATCTCCGAATAATCTGATGTATAAGATAAGAAATATATAGTGAACAGATCTGCATACCTTAACGATTTTTAAGATAAATATAAAATAAAAAACAGGTAGGTACTTTGTGTGAGGATGCAAAGTTTCTGGTTTTTTGTGGTCTGCGTGTAAAAACTATGACTATGAATCACGTATATCAACAATATATGACGTAAACGTAACTATTTGATGAAATTTGATGAATTTTGAAGCTTCTAGCCGTAAAAAAGGGGCAAAAATGACAGTTTGTATGAAGAGTATAATATATATACCACCGATCTCTATAATTTTTTCAGACAACAATATATGCTATATCCGTAAGCATTTTGTGAAATTTGAAGCTTCTAGCTGTTAAAAAGGGGCAGAAATTGCGCAAAGTTTCTTAACTGAACAATCGGTTGTATGAGATATATACTATATATACCATCGATCTCAATGATTTTTTCAGACAACAATATATGCTATACACGTAAGCATTTGGGGAAATTTTAAGCTTCTAGCTGTTAAAATGGGGAAGAAATTGCGCAAATTTTCTTATCTAAGCAATCGGTTGTATGGGATATATACTATATATACCACCGGTATCTATGATTTTTTCAGACAACAATATATGCTATACACGTAAGCATTTAGTGAAATTTGAACATATCTAAACGATTTTTAAGATAAATATAAAATAAAAAATAGGTAGGTAATCTGTGTGAGGATGCAAAGCTTCACGTTTTTTGTGGTCTGCATGTAAAAACTATGACTATGAATCACGTATTTCAAAAATATATGACGTAAACGTGACTATTTGATGAAATATGATGAATTTTGAAGCTTCTAGCCGTAAAAAAGGGGCAAAAATGACAGTTTGTATGAAGTGTATAATATATATACCACCGATCTCTCTAATTTTTTCAGACAACAATATATGCTATATCCGTAAGCATTTTGTGAAATTTGAAGCTTCTAGCTGTTAAAACGGGGCAGAAATTGCGCAAAGTTTCTTATCTGAACAATCGGTTGTATGAGATATATACTATATATACCATCGATCTCTATGATTTTTTCAGACAACAATATATGCTATATACGTAAGCATTTGGTGAAATTTGAAGCTTCTAGCTGTTAAAATGGGGTAGAAATTGCGAAAAGTTTCTTATCTGAACAATCGATGGTATGAGATATATACTATATATACAACCGATCTCTATGATTTTTTCAGACAACAATATATGCTATATACGTAAGCAATCGGTGAAATTTGAAGCTTATAGCTGTTAAAATGGGGTAGAAATTGCGAAAAGTTTCTTATCTGAACAATCGGTTGTATGAGATATATACTATATATACAACCGATCTCTATGATTTTTTCAGACAACAATATATGCTATATACGTAAGCAATCGGTGAAATTTGAAGCTTATAGCTGTTAAAATGGGGTAGAAATTGCGAAAAGTTTCTTATCTGAACAATCGGTTGTATGAGATATATACTATATATACAACCGATCTCTATGATTTTTTCAGACAACAATATATGTTATATACGTAAGTATTTGGTGAAATTTGAAGCTTTTAGCTGTTAAAATGGGGCTAAAATTTGCCAAAAATATATATATATATACTATATATATATACTATATATACCACCATATATATACTATATATGCCACCGATCTTTATGATTTTTTCAGACAACAATATATGCTATATACCTAAGCATTCGTTGAAATTTGAAGCCTCTAGCTCTTAAAATGGGGCAGTAATTACGAAAAGTTCCTTATCTGAACAATCGGTTGTGGGGGATATATACTATATATACGACCGATCTCATAAATTTTTTCAGGCAACAATATGTGCAATATACGAAAGTATATGGTGAAGTTTGAAGCTTCAATCTGTTAAATTGGGTAAGATATTACAAAAATCCTCTTTTTCTGAAAAATCGGTTGTATGGAGGATATATGCTATAGTGGTCCGATCCGGTCGGTTCCGACAAACGTCTAATCGGACACCCAAATACACCCGCTCACCAAATTTTATCAAGATATCTCAAAAATTGAGGGACTAGTTTGCATACAAACAGACAGACGGACAGACGGACAGACGGACAGACGGACATGGCTAAATCAACTCAGCTCTTCAACCTGATTATTTCGGTATACTTAATGGTGGGTCTATCTATTTTCCTTTAAGGACTTACAATTTTCGGTTTCGTGACGAAATTAATATACCATTTCATTTTCATGAAAGGTATAAAAATAGGTAGGTAATCTGTGTGAGGATGCAAAGCTTCACGTTTTTTGTGGTCTGCATGTAAAAACTATGACTATGAATCACGTATTTCAAAAATATATGACGGAAACGTAACTATTTGATGAAATATGATGAATTTTGAAGCTTCTAGCCGTAAAAAAGGGGCAAAAATTACAGTTTGTATGAAGTGTATAATATATATACCACCGATCTCTATAATTTTTTCAGACAACAATATATGCTATATACGAAAGCATTTTGTGAAATTTGAAGCTTCTAACTGTTAAAACGGGGCAGAAATTGCGCAAAGTTTCTTATCTGAACAATCGGTTGTATGAGATATATACTATATATACCATCGATCTCTATGATTTTTTCAGACAACAATATATGCTATATACGTAAGCATTTGGTGAAATTTGAAGCTTCTAGCTGTTAAAATGGGGTAGAAATTGCGAAAAGTTTCTTATCTGAACAATCGGTTGTATGAGATATATACTATATATACAACCGATCTCTATGATTTTTTCAGACAACAATATATGCTATATACGTAAGTATTTGGTGAAATTTGAAGCTTTTAGCTGTTAAAATGGGGCTCACCAAATTTTATCAAGATATCTCAAAAATTGAGGGACTAGTTTGCATACAAACATACAGACGGACAGACGGACAGACGGACATGGCTAAATCAACTCAGCTCTTCAACCTGATTATTTCGGTATACTTAATGGTGGGTCTATCTATTTTCCTTTAAGGACTTACAATTTTCGGTTTCGTGACGAAATTAATATACCATTTCATTTTCATGAAAGGTATAAAAATAGGTAGGTAATCTGTGTGAGGATGCAAAGCTTCACGTTTTTTGTGGTCTGCATGTAAAAACTATGGCTACGAATCACGTATTTCAAAAATATATGACGTAAACGTAACTATTTGATGAAATTTGATGAATCTTGAAGCTTCTAGCCGTAAAAAAGGGGTCAATATGACAGTTTATATGAAGTATTTAATATATATACCACCGATCTCTATGATTTTTTCAGACAACAATATATGCTATATACGAAAGCATTTTGTGAAATTTGAAGCTTCTAACTGTTAAAACGGGGCAGAAATTGCGCAAAGTTTCTTATCTGAACAATCGGTTGTATGAGATATATACTATGTATATCACCGATCTCAATGATTTTTTCAGACATCAATATATGCTACACACGTAAGCAGTTGGTGAAATTTGAAGCTTCTAGCTGTTAAAATGGGGTAGAAATTGCGAAAAGTTTCTTATCTGAACAATCGGTTGTATGAGATATATACTATATATAGAACCGATCTCTATGATTTTTTCAGACAACAATATATGCTATATACGTAAGCAATTAGTGAAATTTGAAGCTTATAGCTGTTAAAATGGGGTAGAAATTGCGAAAAGTTTCTTATCTGAACAATCGGTTGTATGAGATATATACTATGTGTACCACCGATCTCAATGATTTTTTCAGACATCAATATATGCTATACACGTAAACAGTTGGTGAAATTTGAAGCTTCTAGCTGTTAAAATGGGGCCGAAATCGTAAAAAAAATATATATATACTATATATATATACTATATATACCATCATATATATATTATCTATATCACCGATCTCTATGATTTTTTGACACAACAATACATACTATATACGTAAGCAATCGGTGAAATTTGAAGCTTATAACTGTTAAAATGGGGAAGAAATTGCGCAAAGTTTCTTATCTGAACAATCGGTTGTATGGGATATATACTATATATACCACCGGTATCTATGATTTTCTCAGACAACAATAAATGCTATACACGTAAGCATTTGGTGAAATTTGAACATATCTAAACGATTTTAAGATAAATATAAAATAAAAAATAGGTAGGTAATCTGTGTGAGGATGCAAAGCTTCACGTTTTTTGTGGTCTGCATGTAAAAACTATGGCTACGAATCACGTATTTCAAAAATATATGACGTAAACGTAACTATTTGATGAAATTTGATGAATCTTGAAGCTTCTAGCCGTAAAAAAGGGGTCAATATGACAGTTTATATGAAGTATATAATATATATACCACCGATCTCTATGATTTTTTCAGACAACAATATATGCTATATACGAAAGCATTTTGTGAAATTTGAAGTTTCTAACTGTTAAAACGGGGCAGAAATTGCGCAAAGTTTCTTATCTGAACAATCGGTTGTATGAGATATATACTATGTATACCACCGATCTCAATGATTTTTTCAGACATCAATATATGCTATACACGTAAGCAGTTGGTGAAATTTGAAGCTTCTAGCTGTTAAAATGGGGTAGAAATTGCGAATAGTTTCTTATCTGAACAATTGGTTTTATGAGATATATACTATATATAGAACCGATCTCTATGATTTTTTCAGACAACAATATATGCTATATACGTAAGCAATCAGTGAAATTTGAAGCTTATAGCTGTTAAAATGGGGTAGAAATTGCGAAAAGTTTCTTATCTGAACAATCGGTTGTATGAGATATATACTATATATACAACCGATCTCTATGATTTTTTCAGACAACAATATATGCTATATACGTAAGCAATCGGTGAAATTTGAAGCTTATAGCTGTTAAAATGGAGTAGAAATTGCGAAAAGTTTCTTATCTGAACAATCGGTTGTATGAGATATATACTATATATACAACCGATCTCTATGATTTTTTCAGACAACAATATATGCTATATAAGTAAATATTCGGTGAAATTTGAAGCTTCTAGCTGTTAAAATGGGGCTAAAATTTGCGAAAATATATATATATATACTATATATATATATACTATATATACCACCGATCTTTATGATTTTTTCAGACAACAATATATGCTATATACGTAAGCATTCGCTGAAATTTGAAGCCTCTAGCTCTTAAAATAGGGCATTAATTACGAAAAGTTCCTTATCTGAACAATCGGTTGTGGGGGATATATACTATATATACGACCGATCTCATAAATTTTTTCAGGCAACAATATGTTCAATATACGAAAGTATATGGTGAAGTTTGAAGCTTCAATCTGTTAAATTGAGTAAGATATTACAAAAATCCTCTTTTTCTGAAAAATCGGTTGTATGGAGGATATATGCTATAGTGGTCCGATCCGGTCGGTTCCGACAAATGTCTAATCGGACACCCAAATTCACCTGCTCACCAAATTTTATCAAGATATCTCAAAAATTGAGGACTAGTTTGCATACAAACAGACAGACGGACAGACGGACAGACGGACATGGCTAAAACAACTCAGCTCTTCAACCTGATTATTTCGGTATACTTAATGGTGGGTCTATCTATTTTCCTTTAAGGACTTACAATTTTCGGTTTCGTGACGAAATTAATATACCATTTCATTTTCATGAAAGTTATAAAAATAGGTAGGTACTTCGTGTGAGGATGCAAAGTTTCAGGTTTTTTGTGGTCTGTGTGTAAAAGCTATGACAACGAATCACGTATTTCATCAATATATGACGTAAACGTAACTATTTGATGAAATTTGATGAATTTCGAAGCTTCTAGCCGTAAAAAAGGGGCAAAAAAATACAATTTATATGGGGTATATAATATATATACAACCGATCTCTATGATTTTTTCAGACAACAATATATGCTATATATGTAAGCATTTGGTGAAATTTGAAGCTTCTAGCTGCTAATATGGGGCAGAAACTGCGCAAAGTTTCTTATCTGAACAATCGGTTGTATGATTTTATATGATTTTTTCAGACAACAATATATGCTATATACGTAAGCATTCGTTGAAATTTGACCCTCTAGCTCTTAAAATAGGGCAGTAATTGCGAAAAGTTTCTTATCTGAACAATCGGTCGTGGGGGATATATACTATATATACGACCGATCTCATTAATTTTTTCAGGCAACAATATGTGCAATATACGAAATTATATGGTGAAGTTTGAAGCTTCAATCTGTTAAATTGACTAAGATATGACAAAATCCTCTTTTTCTGAAAAATCGGTTGTATGGAGGATATATGCTATAGTGGTCCGATCCGGCCGGTTCCGAAAAATGTATAATCGGACACCCAAATACACCCGCTCACCAAATTTTATCAAGATATCTCAAAAATTGAGGGACTAGTTTGCATACAAACAGACAGACGGACATGGCTAAATCAACTCAGCTCTTCAACCTGATTATTTCGGTATACTTAATGTTGGGTCTATCTATTTTCCTTTAAGGACTTACAATTTTGGGTTTCGTGACGAAATTAATATACCATTTCATTTTCATGAAAGGTATAAAGATAGGTCGGCAGGTATGAGAGGTGGTGGAGCAGCGATCCTAATCAAAGACAATATAAAATTTACCAAAGTTTTTAACCGTAAAATTGATAACTTAACAGTTTTTGAAACTTGCATTGTTAAAATACATATGCCTCCAAATAATATATTATACATAATAGCAGCATATTATCCCGCAGGGAACAATAATGACGTATTTAAAACAGAACTCAATTCAGTTTTCGAAGCTCTAAATCTTGAAAAATTGTATCATTATTACATACTAGCCGGAGTACTCAACAGTAAGCACGCGGACTGGGGTAATTTCCAAGAAAATTCTAAAGGCAAATCACTAAAAGATTGGCTTACGTCGAATGAGATGAGATACCGCTGCAATCTATATGCCACTGTATCTCCGTCATACTTAAGATCTAATTGGTTTTTAGATATCTGTATTGCAGACCATAAACTAAACATACAAAAAAGCAACGACACAGTCAACTGTCTCAACTGCCTTAACTACGATAGCGATCATAACGCTATAGAAATTATCGCTCGTAGAGACAATAATAGCTTATTCACATTACTGGGCAACTCGCAACAAAAAATTTTGGACTACAAAAAAACAAACTGGAACATTTTTAAAAGCACCCTGACTTCAGAACTTGAAAATAAAACGCGAACACCGGACAATAGGAACTTGAAAAACTTTGAGATCGACCATCACCTAGATAAACTTAACAAAATAATATTAACAGCCATAGAGAAGAATGTACCAAATACAAAATCTAACAGCACATTTACCAACATACCAATTTTAAAATCATTGCTTTTAGAAAAAAGTAAAAGACTTACTTTAATAAAAAATTATAATCGCCTACAATTACATTGCTCTTATAGCACTATAAAACAAGAAAAAGCCAAACTCAAACTAATAAAGAAATTAATTCAAGACAACATCAAAATACACATAAACAAGCAACTTTAACGAAAACTGTCCTTTATCAAGACTAACGACCCTCTTAAAATGTCAAAAATTAAAAAATCTTTTATAAAAAATCAGGGAGAGACTATCAGCCATCTTTGTATTCCATTTGCTTCATCCCCACTCATACAAGAAGCCGGACTAGATTGTACCGTTATTGAAAAAAATACCTCAACCAACAATTACATTATTAACAAGTAAGGACGGGACTGTCTTCGGCTGTGCCGAAGACTTCATACCTTTCATGAATGGGGCTGAACAATAATCTTATGCCGTTCGTAATCTCCGAATAATCGGATGTATAAGATAAGAAATATATAATGAACAGATCTACATACCTAAACAATTTTTAAGATAAATATAAAATAAAAAATAGGTAGGTACTATGTGTGAGGATGCAAAGTTTCAGGTTTTTTGGGGTCTGCGTGTAAAAACTATGACTACAAATTACGTATTTCAACAATATATGACGTAAACGTAACTATTTGATGAAATTTGATGAATCTTGAAGCTTCTAGCCGTAAAAAAGGGGTAAAAAAATACAGTTTATATGGGGTATGTAATATATATACAAACGACCTCTATGATTTTTTCAGACAACAATATATGCTATACACGTAAGCATTTGGTGAAATTTTAAGCTTCTAGCTGTTAAAATGGGGAACAAATTGCGCAAAGTTTCTTATCTCAACAATCGGTTGTATGAGATATATACTATATATACCACCGGTCTCTATGATTTTTTCAGACAACAGTATATGCTATACACGTAAACATTTGGTGAAATTTGAACATATCTAAACAATTTTTAAGATAAATATAAAATAAAAAATAGGTAGGTACTTTGTGTGAGGATGCAAAGCTTCACGTTTTTTGTGGTCTGCATGTAAAAGCTATGACTACGAATCACGTATTTCAAAAATATATGACCTAAACGTAACTATGTCACATAATTTTATTAAGGTGGCAATGCCGTAATGCCTACCATGTTCACACGTACTTATTAATTTCGACAGTCATAAAAGAGAGTGAGAAACGAGTAGTCGCAGAGTAACAACGTTGTCTTTTTAAAATGTTCTTGATAATAAAAACTGTAATTGAAATCCTGACTGAATAAAACATTATATTATTAACTTTGTATTAAAATAATTTCTGACAATTTTCATAAGTGAGATGTGCCTGCGCCTACGCGAAAATAAAAAAAGAAAAGTTCTTGTTAATACGTACGCATGAACGACAATCGGTCGAGCGGTAGATTGTGCATACACTCGTGCATACAAAAATACATTCGTAACGTTGTGTAAAAATTATTTTTAATACATACAATATGCCGAAATTCAGCGAATTAAAAGTGGAGCAATTGCGTCAGAAATTGCGAGAATTAGGTTTATCTGCCGCCGGTAATAAAGCGCAATTGGTAGAAAAGCTGTGTGAACATTTTAATGAAGAGCGTTTTACGAGTGCTATGAATAATACTGCGGTATTTAATGAAAGTAAGGAGTTAGAAAATTCCTTTCAGCATACGCATGATGAAGGTAGGCCACTGAGTAGCTCGTCTCCAGTTACAGTGACGTTGCCTTCAAGTTCGAATACGTGTGTTACCACAACGGCAAATGGTGCAACGTTTATGGCGCCTTTGCAAACGGATATATATAAATATAGTTGGGGAACCAACGATGGCATCTCGCTGCCAACGTATTATGGTGGCGCGGCGCCGGTTTTCCCAGTCACTTTGCCCAACGTTCACGAGCAAGCGAAAATATATATATCATCGGCCGACGCTAATGGTCGAGTAAATGTAAGTACAAACGTATATAGTGTACCAACCGTGGCACATACATACACAAACAACGCTATGCCTGGTGTTCAAAGCCAGCCTACGATTAAAATTTCAGCTGCTAGCGAAAATCACAGACATGTTCATTGGGGTACGCAAACGATAATGTCGCAGCCGACGTTCTCTGCTGACAGCGCAGTCATCGCGGATCGGAAGCGAAACGACGTAGTAAGAAACGAGCTTCAGTAAAGCTACAACGCGAACAGGCAGCAACATGTTGGGATGCCTAACATATTCGGTCGAAACGAAATTTTAAATGGCAACGGTCAACGTTTTTGTTGGGGAAATCAAGCACCGAGTGATTATCCAATACAACAAACAAATGCGAGAAGCAACGAAATAAGAAATAATGGAATGACAACATTAGAAGAACGAATGTTGCCACACGAAGTGTATAGAAATGTAAACAATGAAACGAATACAAATAAATCAGTGATTTTTGGTGATGTTCGCGATATTATTGCAATTTTGCCTACATACGACCCGAGTAAAAAGAATTTAACTTCTGAACAATTTGTAAAGCGTGTCGAACAACTGCGAAATGTGTATAATTGGAACGATAAAATATTGTTGTATGCAGTGCAAACAAAACTTGAGGGTGTAGCAAAAATGTGGATAGATGCCAGGGCAGAAATATTTCTAAATTGGTCACATTTTGCTAATGAATTGTTGAATGAATTTCCATGTTTTGTAAATGCTGCTGATGTTCATATGGAACTAATAAATATGAAGCGAAATTATAGTGAAAGTGCCGAATCTTTTTATTATAGAGTTTTAGCGACGGGTCGGCGTGGTAATATTGACGATGCATCTATAATAAAATACATTTTAAACGGAATAAATGACGTTGATTTAAAGAGAAGTGTATCGGTTAATAACTACAATACGTGTAATGAACTTTTACGGGCGATAATTAATTATTGCAAATATAATACGGTGAAAACATCAAATGCGGTAAAGCGCGTTGAAGAATCAACTCAGGCCAGTGCAAAGAAAGATAATCAAACGAAGAAAATTATTTGTTATAATTGTAATAAGCCCGGACATCTTTCGCGAGATTGTTCAGAGCCGCAAAAACGTGAACGATGTATAAAATGTTTGAAGGTGGGTCATTCCACGAATAATTGCAAGACGACGGTAGCAAAAACAAATTGTAATTCTGTGAATAAAGTTGAGAATGATTTTACTATTAAAGAAATCGAAGTAAATAGTTTGAAAACTAATGCATTCGTAGATACTGGTAGTTGTCGTACGTTGATTAGAAAATCTTTGACGTGTAAATTTGGACAATTGGATAATTGTTGTATAACATTGAAGGGTTTCGGAGGAGCATCATATGAGTGTACTTCGAAACTTAATGTTGCGTTGAATATAGACGGTAATATGTGTAACACGGAAATGTTAGTGGTAGACGATAATATGATTGATTATCCGGTGCTACTGGGTATCAACGTAATACATGGTAACGATAAACATTTCGTGTTCAAAGGCAATCAAATGTGGGTTATTGAAAAACGGAATAACGAAATATTGAAACTTAAAGATGGTGAATTTGGTAACTTGAGCAAGATGTTGCAAAAATATAAACAGTGTTTTAGCAACGAAATGGGTACAGTAGGTAAAACAAATATAGTAAAAATGAATATATTATTAACGTCAGATATACCTGTTAATGTGAAACCCTATCGACTTCCGTTCACGCGCCGGTCTATTGTAAAGAACATTATCGAAGACTTATTGAAATGCGAAATAATCCGTCCGTCGAGTTCTCCGTACGCGTCTCCAATCGTACTCGTGGAAAAAAAGGATAACAACTTCCGAATGTGTGTTAATTATCGCCAATTGAATAAGATTACTGTAAAACAGCCGTACCCGATGCCGATTATTGATGAGCTTTTTGCACATTTGTCGGGTAATAACTTCTTTACTACGTAAGATTTTAAAATGGGTTATCACCAAATTGAAGTGAGTGAGTGTTCGAAGAAATACACTGCATTTGTGACCACCGAAGGTCACTACGAATACAATCGCATGCCGTTTGGGTTAGTGAATGCCCCTGCCGTGTTTCAAGAAACTATGAACAAACTTATTAAATCGTGTGAATCGAAGAACATTATTGCGTATTTGGATGATGTAATTATTCCAAGTCAATCGGTAGAATAGGGTATACGAAAACTAGAAAATTGTTTGTGTGTTGTTAAAGAAAACGGTCTAACTTTACGTTTAGATAAATGCGAATTTTTGAAAGATGAAATTGATTTTCTTGGACATAAGATATCACGTGATGGTATAAAACCGGGTGAAAGAAGAGTGAAAGCGATAAAGGATTTTAAAGTACCCACGACACAAACTGAAATTAGAAGATTCCTCGGGTTAACCGGTTTTTTTAGAAAATTCGTGGAAAACTATTCTTTAATTGGACGACCGTTAACGAAATTAACAACGAAAGCTTGTAGTGAAAAATTTGAATGGGGCGAGTGTCAACAGAGAGCATTTGCCACTTTAATTGACAGAGTCTGTAACTCACCAGTGCTAGTTTTGTACGATTTTAATGCACAACATCAAGTACACACTGATGCAAGCAGTGTAGGTATCGCAGCAGTTTTGTTGCAAGCGAAAGGTGAAGGTGACAAGTGGCAAGCGGTTATGTATTTCAGTCGTCACTGTACACCTGCAGAATCGAGTTATCATAGCTATGAACTCGAAGTATTGGCAGTTGTTGAAGCATTACAGCGGTTCCGTATATACTTACTACGTAAGTCGTTTAAAATTTTCACTGATTGTTCTGCGATTTCGTCTCTAAAAGCTAAAACTCCACCCATACCACGTATTTCGAGATGGTTAGTCCGTCTAATGGAATACGACGCTGAAATAATTCATAGATCTGGGACTAGAATGGCTCACGTTGACGCAATGAGTCGTGCTCCTGCACCATCGAACAAAATTCTACGTATTGATGATGCTGATGATGATTGGTTGTTGACAATGCAACTAAAAGACCAATCCATACGAGATGTAATAGCAGTGTTGACAGGCGACAACGAATCACCTCAATCAAAACAGATTCGAAAGGATTACTGTCTTCAGCGAAATCGCCTATATCGGCGCATAGATGGTAATTTATTGTTTGTTGTTCCTAAGGCAGTACGATGGCGTGTAGCTCGTTATTGTCATGACGATTTTGGTCATTTTGGTATCGAGAAAACCATAAGACGAATTATTCAACATTTTTGGTTTCCAAAAATGAGAAAGTATGTAAAAGACTACGTGGCATCTTGTGTGGAATGCTGCTAATCCAAATCGAAAGGTGGAAAACCAGAAGGTGTGTTATACACCGAACCCATGGAGCCAATTCCATTTCGACTTTTACATATTGATCATTTAGGGCCATTTGTTAAAAGTAAACGAGGCAATACACATATTATTGCGATTAGTGACGCTTTTACAAAATACATAGTGGTGAAACCGGTACGTAGTACTAAAACTTTACCGGTTATACAAGCGTTGAACGAGGTATCTAGCTATTTTGGGTTACCTGCTCGCATAGTCACCGACCGTGGCTCAGCATTTACTTCAAAACAGTTCGTGAAGTATTGCACTGAAAACAATTTAGTACATATTAAAACTGCTGTCCGAACTCCACGCGCTAATGGACAGGTTGAACGTGCCAACCAGCTAATTTTAACATATCTGCGTACTACGTCTTCAAATCCAAAAGAATGGGACGACCATTTGCGTAAATTACAATGGTCAGTAAATTCCCAAACAAATTCTACAACTGGGTATACTCCGAATGAACTTATATTCGATTTTAAATTAAACGATATCACACGAAATCAACTACTTGCTGCAGTTGTCAACGAAGAGAATGAACAAACAACTATACAAGATAAACGTGACATCGCTTGGTCTTCAATTCAAGAACAACGTAATTTGTCGAAAGAGCGTTTTGATAAAAAACATAAAACGCCCACTGGTTATAAGGAACATGATTTAGTTCTAATTCAAAATGAATCTTCCGCAACAGGTGAATCCCGTAAATTAGAACCAAAGTATCGTGGTCCATTTGTGGTGGCTAAAATACTTGGTAAAGATCGTTACTTACTTACCGATATCGACGGTATGCAAATCAGTCAGAAAAAGTTTGCATCCGTTTATTCGGCAGACAAAATGAAACCGTGGTGTTCTATGCCACCCGAACTTGATACATCTATCGACGATAATTCATCTGACGAAGAAGATGGCGAGGTTGCTGACATCGAGGCGATGCCATTATCAGGAGAAGCCGAGCTGTCACATCATTTTATTAAGGTGCCAATGCCGTAATGCCTGCCATGTTGACACGTACTTATTCATTTCGACAGTCATAAAAGAGAGTGAGAAACGAGTAGTCGCAGCGTAACAACGTTGTCTTTTTAAAATGTTCTTGATAATAAAAACTGTAATTGAAATCCTGACTGAATAAAACATTATATTATTAACTTTGTATTAAAATAATTTCTGACAACTATTTGATGAAATTTGATGAATTTTGAAGCTTCTAGCCGTAAAAAAGGGCCAAAAATGATAGTTTATATGAAGTATATAATATATATACCACCGATATCTATGATTTTTTCAGACAACAATATATGCTATACACGTAAGCATTTGGTGAAATTTGAAGCTTCTAGTTGTTAAAATGGGGCCGAAATCGCAAAAAAAATATATATATACCATCATATATATTATATATATCACCGATCTCTATGATTTTTTGACACAACAGTACATAATATATACGTAAGCAATTGGTGAAATTTGAAGCTTATAGCTGTTAAAATGGGGTAGAAATTGCGAAAAGTTTCTTATCTGAACAATCGGTTGAATGAGATATATACTATATATACAACCGATCTCTATGATTTTTTCAGACAACAGTATATGCTATATACGTAAGCATTCGGTGAAATTTGAAGCTTCTAGCTGTTAAAATGGGGCTAAAATTGCGAAAATATATATATATATATACTATATATATATACTATATATACCACCATATATATACTACAGATCTTTATGATTTTTTCAGACAACAATATATGCTATATACGTAAGCATTCGTTGAAATAGGCTTCAAATTTCATAGCTCTTAAAATAGGGCAGTAATTACGAAAAGTTTCTTATCTGAACAATCGGTTGTGGGGGATATATACTATATATACGACCCATCTCATCAATTTTTTCAGGCAACAATATGTGCAATATACGAAAGTATATGGTGAAGTTTGAAGCTTCAATCTGTTAAATTGAGTAAGATATGGCAAAAATCCTCTTTTTCTGAAAAATCGGTTGTATGGAGGAATTATGCTATAGTGGTCCGATCCGGCCGGTTCTGACAAATGTCTAATCGGACACCCAAATACACCCGCTAACCAAATTTTATCAAGATATCTCAAAAATTGAGGGACTAGTTTGCATACAAACAGACAGACGGACAGACGGACATGGCTAAATCAACTCAGCTCTTCAACCTGATTATTTCGGTATACTTAATATTGTGTCTATCTATTTTCCTTTAAGGGCTTACAATTTTGGGTTTCGTGACGAAATTAATATACCATTTCATTTTCATGAAAGGTATAAAAATAGAAAGAAATAGTTGATATAATTGGCGTTCATTTTGAATCAATCCACACTCCAAAACAGAACAAACCTGACAATCTCATTCATTCACAGGTTGAAGATTGCTTCAATGGGTTTTTGAAAACAAAAACTTTATTCGACAGCATCGAAGCGACCAAAACAACATTTACCATCGAAAAGAGGGCAAATAACCTTTCCGAAGAACAAACTGAAAGATTCTTCATTCTTCTAAACGACCTCTCAGATGTATTTGCTAATTTGAAAGACAGTCTCTCATCAGGCTTAGATCAAATACCAAATATCGTCCTAAAAAATTTATCCACAGAGATAATTTTAGAATATTGTACGCTTTTCAACAACATGTTGAACAATGCATACTTCCCATTCCTTTGGAAAATCGCCAAAACTATAGTGATACCTAAAAAAGACAGAGATAAAAACAGTATCAAAAATCTTCGCCCAATCAGCTTGCTCCCAAATATTAGTAAAGTTGTCGAGGTAGCTATAAACATAAACATTAATAGAATTATCGAAAATAATAACCTAATAAGTTTCAAACAATTCGGTTTTAAATATGGGCACTCAACTATTCACGCCATCAGCCTTCTGGTTTCCGAAATAAACTGGAACTGGAATAAAAAATATGTCACAGGAGCTTGCTTCCTCGACATAGAAAATGCTTTGGACCAAGTGTGGGTAAAAGGACTCATAACAAAACTCATTGGATACAAATTCCTTCTTCATCTTGTAATACTAATTTATAATATGCTCTCTAATAGAAAATTCTCGGTATATACAAATGTTATAAAAAGTACACTAGAATTTAATATAATAAATGGACTGCAGCAAGGTACTGTAAATGCCCCATTCTTTTTAATATCTATATACTAGATTTGTTGCATAAAATAGACAACATAATAGCATTTGCCGATGATGTTGTTATTTATCACTCAGACAGTTCAATTACTAACATAAACACAAATCTCCAGAGTAAATACAATACTGTCGAAGAATATACAATAGATTAGCAACTCAAAGTAAGCGCTAAGAAATGTGAAACTTCTGTTCTGTTTCGCCACCCTATCAAAAAATGCAACTCAAACATTAAATAAAATTGTAGAAAGTTCCAAATTATTTCGAACGAATCCAATCTCATAATTAAACAATCCGAGAGAGCCAAATACCTTTGTATATATCTGGATAAATTTTTATACTATAACGATCACATTAACTACCAAATAACGAAAACTACTTAGGCGTTCCATGCTTATAAAAAAATGTTCTCGACAAAATTTTTGGATAAAAGGCTGAAATCCATTATGTATCAAACACTTTTAAGACCTATACTTACGTATGGATGCCAGATTTGGTTTAACATATCCCCATCATACATGGAAAGACTGAGAAAGTTTGAACGTAAAATTTTGAGATCCTGTACTTCCTTGTACAGGTAATTATACCAAATACATTTCGAATGCGAAGGTCCATAGTACAGCAAAAGTACCGAGAATTGACTGCCACATAATAAATTTGACAAGGAGACATATACTACGCTGTCTTAACAATGACAATAACACACTGATAAGGGCACCTGTTCAATGCAATATTGAACTTTACTACTATGAACGTTATATTATCACTTACGTGGATGGCAGGAACAAATTCCATTGGAGGTTATCCGGCAAATACGGGAGCACCCTACCGTTGGGTGGCAATTAGAGTTGTCTGTATTTCAATTCACAGGAGCAAAATGGCACGGCCGCTGAAATGTTATTACCTTCTTTGATTTCCTTGAAATTGATGAAAACTCAGCTGGGTTGGTTTTTCGATTATTATTAGTTTAATAATAACTTTAATTTATAATTTCATTTACAAAGTTTAAATAGTTTGATAAAATTTGTAGGTGTGTATGCAGCGAAAAATGTAGAGATGAGTTTTTTAACGGTTGCGAACGTGAAGTCAACTGCATAGCCAAACGTTGAAAAGCTGTGTTCCATTGGTGCTAACCAATTGGATCCTTGCCCATCCGATTCGTTTTACCAATCAGATCATTTTTACTCCATACTGATAACTGTTATAAATCGATTGGTTTTTTATTTGTTGATGATTTTATAATGCGCTAAACATACTCCCCGCGTTGAACCAAGTGAAGGGGCAAATGCATAGTTGGGAACAAGGCGAAATTAAGTTGTATGTCGTTTTTCTTTAGGTTGAATGTCAGAATCTTCTTCTGTTTGATTCACAGGATTAGGAAGTAAGCATAGTTTATTTATAGGACGATCCAGGGTTGTTATTGCGGTTTTGACGGTAACTACTAGGGTTAACCTATCGCGACCGGGATGTAGTTTTATGACCTTCCCTAATGGCCATTTCGATGGAGGGTATCTTTCGTCGATGAGAAGGACAATTGAACCAACTTCAATGGAGGTTGTGGCCAGTTGCCATTTGTAACGCGATTGTAGTTGCTGCAAGTATTTCTTTTGCCATCTTTCCCAGAATTGTTCAGTTAGCCGCTTTGTTAGTTGCCAATGTGAAAGGCGAGATTGAGGCACCTGAGTTAAACTCGGCTCAGGTAAACTGGCAATGGGTCCACCAACGAAAAATGACCTGGTGTTAGGTAGTTCATATCATCAGGATCATCCGTAATTCTGCACAGGGGTCATGAGTTGAGTACAGCTTGAATTTGTCGTAAGGCTGTTGTAAACTTTTCAAATGAAAATAAATAGCTCTTCATGACGCGTTTCAAGTGATGTTTCATTGACTTTACTCCGGCTTCCCAGTGACCGCCGAAGTTTGGAGCAGATGGTGGATTAAAACGCCAGTGGGTCATCCTTTGATAATAAATGAGATAGGCGAGACACCTCGCTTGATGCTGAACTGAAAAGTTGTTTAAGTTCTTTGTCAGCGCCAATAAAGTTCGTTCCTTGATCACTAGTTAGTGTTTTGCTTACACCGTAGATTCCGGAAAACCGTTTGTAGGCTGCAATGAAAGCTTCAGCTGTATAATCAGTCACTAGCTCAAGATGTATGTATGAGGTAGCCGAACAAATAAAGAGAGCAACATATGCCTTATATGTAATTCGAGTGCGACCGCGACATTCTTTTAAGGTGAATGGACCGGCATAGTCCACCCCGGTATGCTGAAACAAACGAGCGCTATTGACGCTTGACGACGGGAGTTGTCCCATAAGTTGTTGCTGGCGTTCAGCACGATTTCGAGCACATACGATGAAGCGAATAATTGATTATCGTACCGCTGCGCGGCCGCCCAAGATCCAGAACCGTTGTCGGAGTAAGGCGAGCGTGGAACTTGTGCCGCCATGGAGCGTGCGAAGATGGGTGTCTAGAATAATCAGCTTAGCTAAGTTAGACTTTCGTGGTAAAATATTTGGATGTTTCGCGTCATATGGTAACGCGGAGTTTTCGAGGCGTCCCCCAACTCGAAGAAAGCCGTCGGAGTCCACAAATGGATTGAGGTTACGAATGGAACTAGAAGTTTTTGCAACCGTGGTTTTGGTTTTAGCCAGAAGCTTTATTTCTTCCTTGAAAGCAATCTGCTGGACGAATTTTATCCAAAATTTTAAAGAATCCTGCATTTCTGCAACTGATAGCCATTTGTCATCGTTGATCATTAGGAATCGGCGTGCCTTGTTCGCGAATCGAAAACACCATGATGTGACGCGTAGTAATTTGGTTAAGTCCGAATAGTAGTCGAGTAATACTGATTCGTATACATCTGTATTGGTGTGAAATGTAGATTTGTCTCTCCTTTTCCTTGCTTCTGTTTCTGATTGTTGGGATTGAGTGAATTTATTCGTCGGCCAACCGAGCTATCCAACTTAAGCCACTGGGGACCGTGCCACCAGAGTTCGTGTGAATGCAATTGACGAGGCGTCATGCCACGTGATGCACAATCCGCGGGGTTTTCCTTACCCGGAACAAACCTCCACCTTGCCGTGGGTAGCCTTTCTTGAACGAAGCTCACTCGATTTGCTACAAAGTCCTTCCATTTTGAGGGATGATTCGTGAGCCAAGTGAGGGTAACTGATGAATCAGTCCAAAGCCAGACAGAGGCCGATGATAGATTGAACGCATCAATAACGTTATGTGTTAGTCGAGTGAGCAGCACTGCTGCGGTGAGCTCAAGACGAGGAATTGACATTCTGGAAATAGGAGTTAGTTTGGTCTTTGCTTGAACCAAACTCACTGTAATGTTGTCGTCATGTAAAATTTTAAGATAGACGACTGCGCTCATGGCTGCTAGAGATGCGTCCGAAAAGCCATGAATTTCGACTAAAGCAGATTTAGCAAGACCTAGATGCCGAGGAATTGTGAGAATGTGCAAGTCTTGGAGGCTAGACTCAAAATCCTTCCAAGAGTTTTGTAACGAATCAGGGAGTTGTTTATCCCATTCAAGCTTGTGAAGCCAGAGATTTTGCATGAGAATTTTTGCGGTGACGACTATCGGAGAAATAAATCCTAGAGGATCAAATATTTGCGCAATTTAGATAAGACGTTACGTTTTGTAATGGTCTTAATAGGAATAAAGTTGTTATAAAAATGAAAGCTGTCAGACTCGGGATTCCAGCTTAAGCCGAGGGTTCGAATAATTTTTGTTGAATCAAACTTAATGTTGGTTTCAGTAGCCAAGAGGTTGGGCTCCAGTGTGTGAGGATCGTCGGTTGATTGGTACTCCATTTCTGAAGATGAAATTGACCAGCGTTGCAAAGTTGTATAACTTGGTTGACCAATTCAATACACTCCTGTATAGTGTCAGCTCCACCGAATTCGTCGTCTACGTATCGACCGAGTGTTAGCATTGGAGTCGCTAGTGGAAATCGATGTCCTTCGTCAATCACAAGCTGCTTAAATGCTCTTAGGGCTAAGAAGGGTGCACATGCTTGACCATAAGTTACGGTGCGGAGATGGTATTCGATTAACTTCCCATTTGACAACCATAGTATTCTCTATAAATCCCAATCATCCTGGTGAACCAAGACGCGACGATACATTTGTTTAACATCAGCCGAGACTACGTATTTGTAACAACGAAAATAATGTAAAACATCGGTAAGATCAGTTTGGCGTTTTTCTCCGGTGTAAGCCATGTCGTTGAGTGACTTGCCGCTCATTGTTCGAGCTGAACCATTAAAAGCAACTCGCAGTTTAATAGTCGTACTAGATGGCCGGAGCACACCATGATGGGGCAAATAATATATGATTGATTTAGGTACGTAGCCATCAGGGACTTTGGACATGTGACGAGTGGTTTCGTAATCGTTTAAAAATTCGGTATACATTCGGGCGTATTCCGGGTTGGCGTTCAGTCGTCGATTTAAAGAAAATAGGATACGAACTACGTTTGATCGTGAATCCCCTAATGCTGAAACGGATTGTTTCAGAGGTAATCGGACAACGTACTGTCCAGTCTCGGTGCGTGTGTGCGTCCTTTGGAAATGCGTTTCGCACGCCTCCTCTTCTGGAGTCAACTTAGATCTGAGGGTGGTAACCTCCTCCTGTTGCCAAAACCTTCGGATGAGATTATTTATTTCGTCATCATGCGAGCAATAATGAATACGGGCTGAAGGCATTGCTGGATTTTCTGCGATTGAACCAGAAAGAATCCAGCCAAAGACTGTAGCCTGCGCGAGCGGAGTATGTATTGGACCTTTCCGAAGACCATTTTGTAATATTTCGGAGTATACGTCAGCGCCTAAAATCATATAAATTTTCCCAGGAGTGTTAAATGTTGGGTCAGCAAGTTGTAACCCCTTAAGGTGAGCCCATTCTGTGGATTTAGATTCTCTCGACGGTAAAAATGCAGTAAGCATAGGTAAAATGAATGCAGTAACAGTGCACGCGTATCGTTTTGTCTCTAATGAATTTAAGTTGACAGATACTACTCCGCGAGTGGTGGAAACATGGGAAGCGCCTACACCAAGAAGGCTAATTGCGGCCGCTCTACGCTTCAATCGAAGAAGTTGAACCATTGTTTCACTGATAAATGACAGTTCGGAACCTGGATCAATCAATGCGCGCGCGATGTGACGCACGTGCTCAACTTGAATTTCTACGAGTGCAGTTGCTAACAAGACATTGGAGCGTTTACAAGCTCCTGCGGTGGCATGGTTGACGACAGCAGCTTCCTCACTACTGTTTGACTGCAAATCACTCGATTGAACGGTTGATGATTGTAAGTCATCAGAATCTGCTGTCACGTGGTTGACAGTCGATTTGGTAGGTTTTGATGAAATGATGTGTAACAACGTATTGTGGCGTTGTTTACACTTATGGCAGGTTCCTTTTGACGAGCAATCCTTTAACACGTGAGGGCCTAAGCAATTAAAACATAGTTGTTTTGATTTAACAAAATCTCTGCGTTCAGTAGGAGATTTTCGTTCAAAGGTTGGGCATTGAATTAACTTATGATTCTCGGTGCACAAACAACATCGCGATGATGAAGTTGACGAGGTTGTGGCATGACTTTCGCCTTGTTAATATTTTGCGACTTAACGGAGTCATGACGATCGATGGTTTCAAGTGTAGCAGCACGAGCTTCGATAAACTTGGTGAGAGCGGAAAGGTCAGTTGGGGTTGCGGATGCACCTTGGTCAAGCGCCCATGCTTGACGTTTGGTTGAGTCGAGGCACCGAGTCACAAGGTGGACAATCATGATGTCCCAGGAGTCGGCAGGAGCTCCAAGAGCTTTCAGAGCGGACAGGGTTTCGGAGACAGTTGAGAGCAACCCTTGTAACCCCTTTGCAGACGGCTGCGTGAGTTTTTTAATCGTAAATAAGGCTTCAAGTTGAGTTTCAATAAGAACACGTTTGTTCTCATAGCGTGCAACTAATTTATTCCATGCGGGATCGAAGTTATCAGCAGTGATTGCGAAGGTGGCTAGCAGACGCGCTGCTTCCCCGGATAAACTTCGCTTAAGATACTGTAACTTTGTGACATTGTCGAGAATAGTACTCGACCCGACAAGTGAAGTATACATATCGCTGAAAGATCTCCAATCTCTGAAGTTTCCATCGAATGTGGGAAGAACCAATTCAGGTAATCTTGCTCGGGTGGATAAGGCAGGGGCTACTAAGGAAGTTTCGGCGAGGACAGATCCGTCGTGTGGATTTGCTGCGTTGAATTCACAAGCTTTTCTAATAAAAATATCTTTTGTTGATCGTAAACTTCGTACATACTAGCGAACACGTTGTTGGTTATGTAATCGCTATCTTTTATAACCTCAAATTTTAATGCGTATATTGATTCGTGTTCACGTTCATTTCTTTCCCAAGTTTTTTCCAGGTGGTCAAAGCGCGATTGAATTTTAATTTTGGTTAACTCCGCTACAGAGGCCTTTAATATAGGCAAACGATTTTGTTGTAATTGGACTTTGGAGTCGAGGGACCTGACTTCGGCCATGTTGGGGGAACTAATTTTTCAACAGGAACAGTTGCTTGTGTTCGATTAGCCAGATCAAGATATCCGGCTCGAAGGACCAGCTTGTTCAATGCAATATTAAACTTTACTACTATGAATGTTATATTATCACTTACGTGGATGGCAGGAACAAAGTCCGTTTGAGGTTATCCGGCAAATACGGGAGCACCCTACCGTTTGATGGCAATTAGAGTTGTCTGTATTTCAGTTCACAGGAGCAAAATGGTACGGCCGCTGAAATGTTATTACCTTCTTTGATTTCCTTGAAATTGATGAAAACTCAGCTGGGTTGGTTTTTCGATTATTATTAGTTTAATAATTACTTTAAAACTTTAATTGGCACCGATTTAGTTTAGCACCCCCCGAGTTCGGGGTTTAACTTGGTATCAAATGGAAGAGGGAATTCTCCCGATCACAAATATATATATTTTAAAGTGCGAAAACTTATAATTTAAAAGTTATTTGTTGTTAAAGTTTGCAAATTTCTATACAAATTTTATATGTGTATACATATGTGCAAGATATATATACATCAGATGAAAGATATTTTTATAAGTTATTTTTAGATTCTGCACTTGTTCCGTTTTTTAGATGTGGCAGCAAAGATTTGTAATGTCATAAAATATATATACGTATACACATATAAAAGTTGTATAGAAATTTGCAAACTTGAACAACAAATAACTTTTAAATTATAAGTTTGCGCACTTTAAAATGTAAAGTTTTTATTTTGCCGGCTCTAGGTCAAAAGTAATAAAACGATTTGATTTTTTAATTTCCCAATATATTTCGATCACCTTCGGAGATCTTCATCAGGGGGCTACAACAATAATAAAAAATTCAGCTTAGTTTGTAATAACTAACAATAATAAATAAATAAACCATCCTATGTATATAATCATATTCATATTTATATACATACATACATTTATATTTTTATTTTGCTAATCTGCGTCCGTTCGGTTCGCCATGTAGCTTTGAACTAATTTTCCACGATTCTAGCAAGTGTCTGTAGATATGTGAGCAGCCGTCGGTATCTATTTTATAGTTAAGTCTCTTGTTTATTGGTGTGTTTGTTATGTGGAGCATTTCTAAAGTGAAGCGTTTTTTGTAATTTTGCTCTGTTTGAAGTATGCTCACTGCTTCGAAATCTGGTTGATGGCCGCTCTCTGCACAGTGGGCCGCAAGTGCAGTTTTTTGCATGTTAGTAGCTGCTCTGCATTTTATATCAGATCGGTGGCCTGTAATCCTCGTTTTCAATTTATTCTTAGTTGTACCTACATACTCTTTGTTACATTTATCGTTTTCATTTCCAGCGCATGTAATTTTGTATACAATGTTGTTTTTGTCTAATAATGCTACTTTACTTTTCATGTTGTTGTAGAAAATATTCGTCGTATAGGCTGGTTTATATGCAATTTTGATGTTTTCCTTGTCATATATGTCGGAACCTTTTAATCTGTCGGAGAAGCCTGGTATATATAACATCGATTTGTACTTTGTAGTTATTTTTTCTCCGTTTTTGGGTATTTTTATTTCACTGTAAGCTTTTATCATCCTCCGTATAATTCCATGAGGGAAGTCATTAATTTTTAGTATAGTTGCTATTTTTCTTTTGTTTTCAGGGTGGAACACTGCATCACTCGTGTCCAACACCTTCCTAATAAAGTTTTTGGCTGTATTTATAATCATGCTTCTCGGATGTTTGGATTTGTAGCTCATTATCCGTCCTGATGATGTGGGCTTTTGGTACCAATCTACTTTTATTTGGTTACCTCTCTTACATACGAGACAATCCAAGAAGGGTAATCTGTTTTCAGTCTCCAGCTCCATGGAAAATTGTATATCTTTATGATATGTGTTTAGGGTTTTCATTGTTTTCTCTAGTTCGTCCTCCCTTACTATTGCAAACACATCATCTACGTACTTACTAAGTAGTCTCGTGTTTGTCACTTTCTTCAATATTTCTTCCATTATGATGTCGGCTACTATCGGTGATGCCGGAGATCCCATTGGAAGCCCTCTTAACTGCGTATAAATAATTTCTTCATACTTAAAATATCTATTCTCTGTGATACAAAAGGTCAATATTTCCATAAAGAGCTTTTTTGGTATATCTGTGTATTGTTTTATGTCGTCCCACTTTGTCATTATAGTCCCTATAGCTAAATCCGTTGGTACGCTTGGAAACAATGACACTACATCAAACGACACAAGACATTCATCATCACATATACAGGAGTTGTTTATCTTATTTTTGAACTCTATTGCACTTTTAACATTAAATTTTGATTCGGAAGTCAGATTTTTTAAAACGTTGGTCAAGTATTTACACAAATTATAGGACGGAGAATTAATCATTGAACAAATTGGTCTTAAAGGTATATTATCTTTGTGTACTTTTGGCGCACCATATATTCGTGGTGGTAGAGCGGTATGGGTTGTCATTTGTGATCTTTCTCTTTTTGTAATGATACCTAGTTTCTCTAATTTATCTACTAATTGATTGTTTTTCGTTTGTAAACGCAACGTTGGGTCTTGTCGTAATATTCTATATGTTGACAGATCGGATAATATATTATTCATCTTTGCCATGTAGTCACTTTTTTCCATTGCAACAGTCACGTTTCCCTTATCTGCATTTAAAATAACTATATTTTTGTTTTGGTTTAGAAATTTTCGGGTTCGCCCCACTGTATCGTTAATGGCAATATCAGCTGTGTTCGTTTTATGTTTTGTTACTGTTTCTTTTATCAGCAACGATAGTTTTGTTCTCGCAGACTCTTGATCCTCTTTATTTTTCACGCTCTGTATTAGTTCTTCTCCATCCGCTATACATTTGAATAGAGGGAAAGTGTTTTTTGCAACCGGTAGAGCAAACTTTGGACCTTTTGCAAGAAGCGCCTCAACATCAGGTGGAAAATCTGTCTTTGTTTGGTTTACCAACCAATGTTTGTTGTTGCTGTTTTCGAGTGTTTCGTTGTTTCGAGCGCTTCTCAATTTTTCGAGCTTTGCTTGTTGCGTGTTTTTGCAGATGCTGGTACGTGTGAGTGCGAGTTGTTGTTCACTCTCGAAAAAAGCGTTCAGATCATCCTCTTTCATATTTTGGCTTAAAGTGGCCTTAGTATAAGTAAGCTTTTTTGTTTTCACTTTTAAAATATCGTGTTTGAATTTAATTAAAGTATTTAGTATTTTACTGTGAAATAATCTTATGTGTTTGTCCAATATGTGTTTTATATATTTAGGTATGTGATTGTTAATGGTAAATATGTAATTAATAATTAATTATGCACTTTAAAATATATACATTTGTGATCGGGACAACTTCCTCTTTCATTTGATACCAAGTTTTACCCCGAACTCGGGGGGGTCTTATTCTTTATTATTTTCCCCTTTAATTTATAATTTCATTTACAAAGTTTAAATAGTTTGACAAAATTTGTAGGTGTGTATGCAGCGAAAAATGTAGAGATGAGTGTTTTATCGGTTGCGAACGTGAATTTAGCTGCATAGCCAAACGTTGAAAAGCTGTGTTCCATTGGTGCTAACGAATTGGATCCTTGCCCATCCGATTCGTTTTACCAATCAGATCATTTTTACTCCATACTGATAACTGTTATAAATCGATTGGTTGTTTATTTGTTGATGATTTGATAATGCGTTAAACAGCACCCTTCTATGAAAGCGAAGAATACTTTTCCCTTACAGTTAGAAATGGATTTACACCCCCAGAATCATTCCTTTACCTTGACAGGAATTTATTTATACAAAATAAAGATCACATACCGATAATCTATCACATTTTTAGAAGAGCGAATATGAAAATAATCACCTCGAAAACAATTAACACAGAAAACAAACGTTTTAATACATATATCTCTACCAGAGACAAACTAGAAGCATCTTCCATCATAAGACAATGCTGGTGGCTAAATCACATATAACCACAACACCCGCTCATGCCGGACATCGAAATAACTTTCCCTTACTTAATTTTATCTTTTATTAAAAATATTTAATCAGGCATTGTTTTTTAATGTTTTTTTTTTCTTTGCAACATAATCATGGTTCATATATGCTTTAAGTTAAAGCGGTTACACATAAGTGTTATCAACTAATAAAATGTTATATTATGTCATATGTAGCCCGCCAAGTACATGAGAACTCGTCTAGAGTCATTGTATAATTGTATTATTAATTGAAAACTATTGTTTACTTTAGTATATAAGATCATCAACATCGAAATAAATAAACACTTAAAAAAAAAAAGAGTACTCAATGAGGGGGGAAATGGTATCAAAAAGTTTCGTAAATTTTGTTTTTTTTTTTATAAAAGCGGTATTCATGTATAAATTTCCATGCATGGTGAAATGCCAAAATTTTGTGCCTACTGCTATTTTCATGCTCAAGAAAAATTCAAAATTTTTCTTGAATGTTTGTTGATCTGCGTACAGCGCTTAATAATACCAAAATGTAAGCTTTCGATTTCAAAGTATTTTCAAAATTATGTATGTATTCTGTTTTTAAATACTTTCAGGGCCGCGGAGAGGGATGATTCTAAGTTAGATAAACGTTTTTGATACAATTTTATAAGCGCTATCTGTCAAAAATGCTTCAACTAACTTAAAATCACATTTTATTTCGACTTCCGAACGACTTAAGTGGTCGCCATTTCCTTCAAATCACACTCCATACTACTCTAAACAAAACGGAGAAAAAGTAAAACGTGATTGGCTCGTTTCGTGTGCAACAAAAGAAGCGCTTTTTTGTTTTCCATGCCGGCTTTTCTGCAAAATTTCCGAAAATACCCGATCACTTTTGAAAAAATCTTCAGGTTATTCTAAAGAAAAAGATTGAAAGAGGTCACACGACAAAATTCCTGAACATGAAAATATTAAAAATCATAAAACTTGCTATATAGAATGGCGCCAATATGAAATGAGAATTCGAAATGCAAGTTCAGTGGATTTTCTCTTAGCGGAAACCCTTAAAAATGAAGCAGCTCGCTGGAGTATTTTGGAACTGATCAGTAATTATGAGCCCCTATTGCATGAACATTTGGAGAAGGTGAGGGAATCTGAAACAAAAAAGAATCGTCTCCAAGCACATTATTTGTCTCATGGAATACAAAATGAGTTCATAGAAATCTGTGTAAGTCAAGTAATTAGAAAGACAGAAGGCGAGAGAAAGTCCATCAAGTATTACACAGTAATAGTGGATGCGACCCCTGATTCGGAGTATATTGAGCAGACTGTTTTTATATTGCGTTATGTTCTATTAGACAGGGACTCCGGGAAATGGAAAATCCAAGAACGCTTCTTAGAGTTTGTCGATTGTAACGCAAAAACAGGAGAAGCTCTCGCTGAGCTGATTCGCAGCACTCTAAAAAAGCACAATATTCCCCGGGATGTCTGCCGTGGGCAGGGGTATGGTAATGACAGTAATATGAGCGGTCATTACAAAGGAGCGCAGAGTCATATCCTGAGAGATAACTCCCTGGCAATATTTGCACCTTGTGCTTGTCACAGTTTAAATTTATGTGGAGTGCAAGCTGCTGAATGTTGTGCAGAAGTCATCACGTTTTTTCTGTATTACGCAGAAAATGTATAATATCTTTAGCGCAAGCCCTCAGAGATGGGAAAAAGCTAATTGCTCCTTGCACAGCATGTCACAAGCACGATGGTCTGCTCGTGTGGATAGTGGTGAAACCTTTCCCAACTCACATTCCGCAAGAAAGCTATTTATGAAATGAAGCTTTTAAATCTGAGTTCAGAAACAGTAACGGATTTGGAAGATATTGAAGCATATATGGGGAAATTTGAGTGTATCCTCTTAGCCTCCATTTGGGATCAAAGTGTTGACGGTAATCAACCATCGAAATCTGGTACTGCAAGCTAGAAATGTCACACTGGACGTGGAAACAGAAAATATACGTAGCCTGATTGATGAGTTGAAGAAGTTAAGGGATCAATGGTCGATCATACTACAAGAATGTAAGATTCTGGCAGGGAGTATAGGAGCTGTGAATACCTTCGCAGAGAAAAAAAAGAAGATAAGAAAGCGCCAGTTCGATGAATTATCTGGCGAATCACCTGAGTGTGATTCCAAAACTCAATTCAAACAGCAAGTTTTTTGCGTTCTTTTGGACTGCTTGATTGGTAACATGACAAGACGTTTCGAAGCCCTAAATAACATTGCGATTAAATTTAGTATTTTGTGGAAGTATAAGGATCTGACGGAAGAAGATCTCAGAGAAAAAGCAGCGGCATTCTGCACGATTTATGGTATTGATATTTTTTACGGATCTAATAGATGAAATCATTCATCTCAAAGCCATCAACTTAGCAAATTTGGGGATGTGATTCGCTGCCACCATTTCAACTTCTGAAGAAATTTTATTACTTGAAGATGGAAGTATTATTTCCGAACATCTGCATAGCTTAGGAATATTTTGCACACTTCCAGTCAGTGTGGCTGAAGGGGAGCGTTCTTTTAGTCTATTGACTCGCGTGAAAAATTTTTTACGTTCTACTATGAGCCACAATCGCTTGACAAGCCTTGGAACATTGGCGTTGGAGTCCAGCCTTGCTCGCAGAATTAGTTTTGAATCGGTAATTTCCATATTCGCAGACCAAAAAGCACGGAAGGTTTTCCTTGGCTGATTCAAGCTCTTAAAATTTACATATTTAAAAAAAAGTTAATGTAAGCAAATCAAACAATGAAATCTAACATTTTCATTTATGTAAGTGCTCCAGTAAATCTTATTTTATATGAAATAAAACTGACAATGTGAATTGAAAAATTTATGTATGTTATGTTATTTTTTTTACTGAATTGAGTTTATTTTTCACATTATTATTGTCGAGGTTAATACCCGTCTTTTGACACCTCTCTCGATATTTTTGCTAGCGTATTAGCAGTCGACCCCTCAACTAGACTTTGACCGACAATTCAAACACCAATTTTCTTGTAACTAAAAACTCTTTAAGAGCACATTTTTTATTTCTGTGAAATAAATTTCTATTTTTAAAATTGTTGCAAAAACCGTGCAAAAAAATTTTTCTTGAACACATTTTTGCACGCAAGGAAAAGCACATACGCAAAATTTTACTCTCGACGATATTCCGTTGAGAAAACAATGGCCCGCAGTATTGATGCTAGATATTTTCATTTCCACACCTTAGGCTTAAAGATTTCCCATACAAAATTTTATTTTTCAAATACTTTAAGTATTGAACATTTAAATATTCTTTTTCTTTGGATATTTCATTTTTGTTCTGTAAAGTATTTGAAAAATAAAATTTCTTGACCTTTAGGGGGTCCCCTATTCCCCCCCCCCCCCCCCCCCCCCCCCCCCACCAACTCGTAGATCCGCGACTGGGCCGCACCAATGTTGTAAAACACCAAATTTACATTGGAGACGCGAGGCCGATACGTCAAGCTCCTCGTAGTGTTCCACTGGCGAAGCGGGAAGTTGTGAGTCAAATCCAATTTTCGGACTAAGTCCGCCCCCCTCCGTCTGGCAACACCGGCCAGTGCGGCCCAGCGCAAGCAGTGCAGCTCAGCTGTGCCTGCAATACTCACCGCGCTCTCAATAAGAAAAATCAGTTTACCTTAAACTGCCCACACCCACGCATCGTTTCGTGGCCGCAATCGTTCGACCGTTTTTATATATTCCCGGCCGCCCGCCGTCACGCAGTGTTTAATATTTATTTCTTGTATCTAATTTAATTGAATTTCAGTAAATATAATATAAATCCTTTTAATTGTGAATAAAGCATATTTCTAATTTTATTCAAACCCGTGCCCCCTTTTGCTTTGGAAAAAATTGAACAAAATACATGTAAACATACAAAGTGTAACAAAAAAAATCAAAATACCTGCAAATAAAACCTACATAAGTGCTACACGTTAGGGTGGTGAAAACAAATAAATTTTTATTTGACAAAACAAAACACAATTACAATTTTTATTGACAAAAAAACAACAGAAAAAGTTTAATGTTATTGAGTTTACATTAAAAATTAAATAACGGTTTTTACAAAAAATTTGAGAAAAATATACCTATACATTTGAAAAAATAAAAAAAATTCTTGGGTGAAATCCATAATTGGAACAAAACCACACTGGAGGAAAAAAGGGTTTTATGAAGAAAAAAAAAAAACATAATTTTGAGAAAAAGAAAATTTTCGACAAAAAAGGCAAAATAAAAGTTATAAGAAAAAAAAAAAAAGTTTGGTGGAAACAGAAACAATTTTTAAGAAAAAAATACATTTGAAGAAAATAAAATTAAAGTTGGGAAACATAATTGGAAAAAAACACACATCATCATTACATCCATACAACAAGAAGCACATTACAACAAAGGCTAAAGGTCAACACAGCATATCACAAGTCACACATAAAACCAACAAAAAATGTCAGAGTGAGTACACCGTTTACCCAATATATTCCCATATATATTCCCTCCGTCTAAAGTACGGACCCCAAATCTCAATCCCCAAAGTTATATACCCCTTCGATCTAAAGATCCGGACCCTGGGTATATAACCCACGTCAAAAAGCCTAAACGGCAAAATATTTCATTTGCTTACTCACTGTAACCCACAGGTACAGTCCCTTCAAAAAACCCAAATAAATTTTTCAACAAGTAAATTTGAATTCCCGTACCAACGGAAAATCCACTGCCCGGTTCTATATACCCAATAAGTTCGTTGCGCTAAATACCTACTTAATTAAAAAAGTATATACGTAGATATGTAATATATGTATATACCCACTTAGTTCGGTAATCATCCACGAGCTATATATATTTTTCCAGCGTGAAATTCACCGCTGCCCAATTTACCCATATATACATATATTACATATCTATTTTATAAAAGAAAACCCATAGCAATGAACTTTGCCAAATTTTGTCACTTTTCCTAAAGTATATTTTACCGGGGCACCCAAGATTTATTTTGCATACAAATCTACAAGTATATGCACCCATAAAACCCACACGCACTTGTATATCTTTTTGCATAAGCCAAAAACCCACCCTCAACAAAGTCATATGTAACTAAATAATAGAAGGAAGCAACAAAAAAGATCATCGATCACATATTTGCATGCATTTACTTTGTCGATAGATCAAGTGCATTGGCACGGCAAACAAAAGGTTGTTGGTACACCACAGTTTACCGGCAAATATATTTTACCCACTTATATATATACATACATACGTACTATATACCCATATTACTTGTGCTCAGACAAGCTGAGACAAGTACATATAACAAACCAAAAAGCCGGTATACATTAGGCCGGTCTCAAAAAATAAAAAATTAAATACCCAGTGAACACAAATATTATAATATTTATATTATTATATACCCACATTACTTGTACTCAGAAGCGCTGAGACAAGCCCGTATAAAGGACCAAGCGTACATTAGGCTGGTTTCAAAAAAAAAAAAAGATTTTTTTACGAATTTTTTTTTTTCACAGCTTAATAAAAGCTCCCCTCTTTGATATACTACATTAAGTTATAATGCCAAAAACAAAAGAAACCCAAAAATTTACCACTGCAGACCAATGTCTGCAGGAATTTATATATGACGGTAACCAATTAGAGGTTTACTGCTCAAGATGGTCACCCTCCCAAGCTACCGATTTGTCAGAGTGTATGCTTAAGGTCAAACTAGAAGACCTAGATAAAATATGGGCAAAGGTGCTAGCGTCCCATCGAGAAGTAAGTTTCTCAGATAATTACACAGATGTTAGCGGCTCGGTTGAGCAAAAATTCAGTAAATGCATGGAAACCTATCAAACATGCAAATCTGAAATTATGGAAGCCTTACAAACTTTCAACACTGCTAGCACCATTCAACAACAAATACCCGCTCACCCAATAAATGACTCAAACTCAAATGGTTGTTATTTGAAAGTACCAGCATGTGACACCGAAGTCTTCCATGGTGGATACGAAGACTGGCCATCCTTCAGAGATATGTTCACGGCAGTCTATAAAAAACCACCCTAAATTATCACCCGCTCAAAAATTGTACCACCTACGCCTGAAAACGAAAAGTCAGGCAGGGACTTATTGTAAAGCAATACCCACTGAGCGATGATAATTTCGAGCTTGCCTGGGAAGCGCTCAGATCTAGGTACGAGAACAAAAGGATACTCGTCGACAACCAACTGAAGACGCTGTTCAACCTACCCACAATATTCGCAGAAAACGGAGAACAAATACAGAAGATGCAGACAACAATCAACAACTGCATGTCAACCCTTAACACCCAAGGAATCCCGACAACGGACTGGGACCCAATCCTCGTTTACCTCTGCTCATCCAAGCTGCCAAGTGAAAGCCTTTCACTATGGGAACAATCCCTCAGCTCCCGAAAAGAACTCCTACTTTGGGATGATATGAATAAATGTTTGACCAGCAGATACGAGGTAGTAGAGAGAATAAGTTCCTATAGACCAGGCAAGGCGAAACCCCAATTTTCGAGTTTTACACCACGAACGGTGAATCAAAACTCGACCCAACCCAATAATAATAAAACCCATGCATATCACACCGAGTTCAATAAAACGGCTTCGTGTAGATTATGCAACCAATACCACGCAGTCAAATCTTGCGTCAGGTTTAGGAATTTATCGGTATCAGACCGAATCAAATTTGTGAGAGAAAATAGTTATTGCGAAAACTGTTTGTCTACGTCACACCCCAAGAACGAATGTAAAAGTAGTTTCACGTGCGTTTATTGCCAAAAACGTCATCATTCACTACTGCATTTGCAGCCCAAACCCCAACAATCACAACCAAACCCCAGAGCTCAAAATTCCCAAGCCGGCCCCCAAGGAGAACGGACGACGAGCGAGCCTCAACATCGAAAGCCGCCGCAAGAGCCGCCTCCTCCCAACAGTCTCAGGACAAAAACCCGGTTTCTACACACTTTTCCAGTAATCATGGAACCACCCTAATACCAACAGCAGTAGTATCAGTATACTTTGCTGGCGAATTTCATAAAATTCGTGCCCTAATAGACCAAGGTTCACAAAAAACTTTTGTATCATCCCGTATACAAAAGCTTCTTGGTCTACCCACAAAAGAGTCTCTCCACCAGATATCTGGATTGGGTGGAACCGTTGTGAAAAATGCCAATAAAGTCTGCCAAATAACATTCTGTTCGGCAGACTTTACCCAAATGATAGACGCACAAAGCACAGTCAGAGTTTCAAGCATCGATCTCGAAGAACTGTCCCATTTACCGTTAGCCGATCCACAGTTTTCGATACCATCGAAAATCGATGTGGTAATCGGCAGCGATATCACCCCGAAAATCCTCACCGAAGGGCTCCTACGAAATGTGAGTGGAACATTACTTGCCCAAAAACACAATATTCGGATGGATATTAAGCGGCCCTGTAGCTGAAAAGGTATCAACCTTCAGCACTCATGTCACGAAATGCACCGATGACCCCATCAATCAACTTTTGAGACAATTTTGGGAACAGGAAGAAGTTCACCAAACCCAACAAAGATCTGCAGATGATGAATACTGGGAAGCACTCTACAGGAAAACAACCGTTCGCGAAGAAGATGGACGCTACAGAGTTAAACTGCCATTCAAATCGGAATTTCCAGCAAATTTGGCACTCGGTCATTCACGACCCGCAGCACAAAAGCAGCATCGAACGAACCCCTCGAAAAAAACCCGAATTAAGAGACAAATATTTTGAAATCCTTAATGAATATTTAACCATGGATCACATGGAACCCGCCTCCCAACAAGATATAATTAGAGATGGTAAATATCTATCGTTTTATCTACCCCATCATGCTGTCATAAAACCCGACAGCAAAACCACAAAAGTGCGAGTCGTCTTCAACGCATCAAAAAATGTCGCATTCTGGCAACTCGTTGAACGACGTCCTCCATACATGCCCCATACTACAAAATGACTTAATGCTCGTCATACTTAAATGGCGACTTTATAAGTTTGTCTTCAACGGCGATATTGAGAAAATGTATCGCCAAATACTCATCTATGAAGAAGATAAAGATTTTCATCGAATCGTTTTTCGAAAACACCCAACTCTGCCGATAGGAGATTTTCGACTAAAGACAGTTACCTTTGGTGTAAATTGCGCGCCATATTTGGCAATTCGAACCCTACACCAACTCACCCACGACTGTCAAGACGAATATCCGCTCGCTAAAAATATTTTATTGAATGAAACTTATGTTGACGATATTTTGTCCGGCGGTCATAATATACAGTCCACTTTGAACTCCATGACCCAAGTTATCGAAGCCCTAAAATCGGCAGGTTTCCCATTGAGAAAGATGTCGGAAAATCACCCTGAACTTTTAAAACCCGTTCCCGACCCTGATTTGCTAGACGTCGACTTTCTTAAATTCCACGATTCGAGTTCCACAAAAACCCTTGGAATCCAGTGGAACGCGCTAACCGATACCTTCACCTGTACGTACGATCCACTGTCAGCAGAAAACACGACCATGAAAAGGCAGATTTTATCAGCAGTTGCGAAACTGTTTGACCCCGCAGGATCGCTATCGCCAATAATGATTCTTGCAAAAATGTTGCTGCAACAACTCTGGATGGATTGAACGGATTGGGACGAAGGACCTGAAGCCCGGGGCTCTCTAAAAATGGACCTCAATTTATAAAAATTTACCCCACATCAGAAAAATTAAAATCCCTAGGTGGGTACAGTATTCCCCCGATAAACTCATCCAGTGCATAGATTCTCAGATGCTTCCGAAAAAGCATTTTGTGCCTGTGAAAATAGTTTTTCATCCCATTGTGGAGCAGTCTTACTCTCCAAATTAGTGAAACAGCTCCGAAGTGAGCTGAACCTACCCCAACACGAACTCATTCTCTGGTGCGATTCTGCCATCGTACTGGCGTGGTTAGAAAAACCACCCCATACCTGGAAAACGTATGTCGCCAACAGGACCTCCGAAATTCTTATGACCGTTGACAACGCCACTTGGAGGCACGTTTCCAGTAAGGATAACCCAGCGGATTTGGACACTCGAGGCTGCAAGCCTCAGGATTTAGTACAATGTCCATTATGGTGGGAAGGACCTAATTGGCTAATCAATCAATCAACTTCGTGGCCAAAGGATACATCTCACCATCCAACTCCACCCGAACAACGACATGTGGAAGTATTCCACACCCTGCAGGAAGAAAACATAGACATACTCGACCGGTTTTCGTCGTTTTCTCGAGCGCTTAGAGTCGTGTCCTATAATTTGCGGTTTATCAAGAAAGCAAGGAAACTGAAAGTTCCAGCCACGCTCAACCTCACCCACGCCGAAGTGAATGATGCCAAAATCAAAATCATCATTCAAACTCAACGGAATCATTACGGAGACACGATAGAGCTGCTTCAAACGTCAGGACCCTTACCCAAAAAGAACACCCTTCTGGCATTAAACCACATGCTAGATCACTCAGGAATCATGCGAGTTTCTGGAAGATTAGCATATGCCACCTATAGCTTTAATGAGCGGCACCCAATTATCATACCCGAAAACTCTTGATTTTGTTATCTTCTGTTGGACTTCCTCCATTCGAACCTGCTGCACGCCGACAAACAGCTGATGATCCGAATGGTACAGCAACAGTACTACATTCCACGTTTGAAGCAAAAGGTCAAAAAGCTCATCTTCCACTGCAAAACCTGCACCATCTACAAACAGCAGATGAAAATGCAGATAATGGCAGCTTTGCCACTCGAGAGATCAACGTATTCCCTACCCTTTCATATAACAGGAGTCGACTTTGCTGGACCATTTATGGTAAAAACTTCTCCCCTTCGCCGAGCTTCGTATGTCAAAGCTAACGTTTGTGTGTTCGCCTGTTTTTCCACAAAGGCTGTTCATTTTGACGTGTGTTCTGACCTCACCACGAATGCCTTCAACGCAGCCTTTGCCCGATTCACTGGCCGCCGTGGCCTACCCCATCAGATATTTTCTGACAACGGAAAGACGTTCGTCGGCGCACAACGCGCATTTCAAAGGGAACTCACCACATTTCTCAAGGAAGTCGCTACAGACGTCGCAGAAAAATATGCAACTCACGGATTCTCATGGAGATTCATCCCACCATACGCTCCACACATGGGTGGCCTATGGGAAGCGGCCGTGAAAAGTTTCAAGATACACTTTACGAAGGTACCAGGAAACCAGAAGTTCTCCTTCGAACAGCTCACTACCCTCTTTGTACGCATAGAGGCGGTCCTCAACTCCCGACCGCTCTCCTCCATGTCCGAAGATCCAATGGACCCCTAGTCCTAACCCCAGGGCATTTCCTACGTGGCGCGCTACTCTTAGTATTGCCGGAGCCAACTGCAGAGCATCTCACCCTAGTCAATAAATGGCAGAAACCGAAAGTGCTTCACCAACAGTTCAGCACACGATGGAAGAGCGAGTATCTCAAGGAGCTGCATAAGCGGTACAAATGGAAGTGCCCTCAACGCAATATTCAAGTTGGAGATTTAGTCGTGGTAAAGGATGATTTACTACCCCCGAACGGATGCCGTTTGGGACGGGTAATCACTTTACAACCTGGATCGGATAACCATGTTCGAGTTATGGAACTCAAAACCCACAATGGACTAATAACCCGTAATATTGCCAAACTGTGCGTGCTATCAACTGCCTAGTAGTGCCAACCCTACCTCTGGTATCCTCTGTTTCATGCCCCTAGCAATCTGAAAAAGATATATAAGCTACCCTCCCCCATGCCTGCAAATACGAATATTTTTCTATTCTTGTCTTTACAGGACCCGCAGAACAACCGAGGGACCAAAGTGTCGCCTCTGTGGTCAACGGCATGTGTTAACACAGTGCCGGGCTTTTTTAGCGATGCAACCGGAGGAACGATATCAGTGTGCGAAAACCCAGCGGCACTGCCTCAACTGCCTCGCAACTTCACACTCCACCGGGGCGTGCGACTCTCCGAGCAGCTGCCGAAAATGCTCCCTCGGCCACCACACTTTGCTCCATCGGGCTCGACCGAACAAAAATGCTGGACGCCAGGACAACGAGAGCCGACGCCGAGACAGGGCAACCCCACGGGCCCGCGCCCAAACCAGCCAGAGGGCGGTACAGAGCCGATCGGCTGGGCAAAATTACGACGAAGTACGACGATTAGTAGCCGAGGCACGGGCGGCCTTGGACAGGGTTGATGCCGCCCTTAACCCATCAACGCGTCGGACGGGGGGGAAGCATTTTAAAGACATGATCCAATTTTCGGACTAAGTCCGCCCCCCTCCGTTTAGCAACACCGGCCAGTCCGGCCCATCGCAAGCACTGCAGCTCAGCTATGCCTGCAATACTAACCGCGCTCTCAATAAGAAAAATCGGTTTACCTTAAACTGCCAACACCCACGCATCGTTTCGTGACCGCAATCGTTCGATCGTTTTTATATATTACCGGCTGCCCGCCGTCGCGCAGTGTTTAATATTTATTTCTTGTATCTAATTTAATAGAATTTCAGTAAATATAATATAAATCCTTTTAATTGTGAATAAAGCATATTTCTAATTTTATTCAAACCCGTGCCCCCTTTTGCTTTGGAAATCAGTGAAAGTGCAAAATTATACAGTACAAGAAATGAGCAACAGCGGCGTCATCGAACCATCAGCTAGTCCAAGGAGCTCGCCGGTAGTACTTGTAAAGAAGAAGGATGGAAAAATGAGGTTTTGCGTGGACTACCGGCAGTTGAATGACGTTACGAAAAAGGATAGCTACCCATTGCCAAAAATTGACGACACTCTGGACTCGCTCTCTGGTACGAAATGATTTTCCACACTGGACTTGAAAAGCGGCTACTGGCAAGTGGAAGTGAAGGAGGAAGACAAAGAGAAAACAGCCTTCAGCGTCGGAGATGGTCTTTGGCAATTTACAGTAATGCCCTTTGGACTATGTAATGCACCAGCTACTTTCGAGAGACTCATGGATCAGGTATTGAAAGTACTACATTGGAAAACATGCTTGGTGTACCTGGACGACATCATCGTATTGGGCAAGAACTTTGATGAACATTTTAAAAATTTAGAGGAAGTTTTCCAGAGAATATCTGGCGCTGGCCTGAAACTAAGTCCCAAAAAGTGTTCGCTGATTAAAAAGGAAATAAATTATTTGGGTCACAAGGTAACAACAGAAGGCATCTGTACAGCGAATGAAAAGATAGGGGCAGTAAAGGATTGGCCAAGACCACTGAACCTGCATGAATTGAGAAGTTTCCTTGGGCTGTGCGCATATTACCGCCGATTTGTGCCAAACTTTTCTAGCGTAGCCCATAGCCTCCATGAGCTTACAAGAAAAAATAAAGCTTTTGAATGGAAGAAGGAGCAAGAAGTGGCTTCCCAAACATTGAAGGAGCGTTTGTGCACTACCCCACTGTTGGCATATCCGATTCCAGGAGCAACATTTTTTCTAGATACAGATGCGAGTGGATATGCTATAGGAGGCGTTTTATCACAACTGGTCGATGGACAGGAGAAGATAGTTGCATATTACAGCCGTTCGTATGGAAAACCAGAGAGGAACTATTGCGTTACACGGAGAGAGCTGTTGGCATTGGTATAGTGCATTAAACATTTTCACAAATACCTCTACGGCCAGCGATTCCGCGTCAGGACAGATCACGCAGCGTTGAAATGGCTTCTGCAGTTCCGTAATCCGGAAGGACAATTGGCTCGGTGGATCGAGCGACTACAAAGCTATGACTTTTCCATTGAGCATCGAAAAGGTAGTACCCATGAGAATGCCGATGCAATGTCACGAAGACCATGTAGTTTGGAATGCAAGCACTGTTCAAAGGCCGAGGCTAAAGACATTATATATGTCCGGCTAATGACTATAAAGTGCACGGATGAATGGGACAAGGAACAACTAAGAAAGTGTCAGCTAGAAGATACAGATCTGTCACACGTTATGCAAGGGCTCGAACGAAACGAAAGACCAAGCAGAGAGGAGATGTCAGCAGAGAGTCCCATTGCGAAGTCATATTGGGCACAGTGGAACAGTTTAGAATTGATATCCGGTTGCTTGCATCGAGTATGGGAAAGTGAGGATGGTCAATGCAAGAAGAAACTGATAGTTGTTCCCAGAAAGAGGATTCCTGATGTGCTCAGAGAGCTGCATAATGGTCCAAGCGGAGGTCATCTTGGAATCAAGAAGACGCTCGAGAAAATTAAGCAGACATTCTATTGAGTTGGTTGCCGTCAATCGGTCACCGAGTGGATTGCCAACTGGGAGGTTTGCAACAGAGTGAAAGGGCCCAAAACACGAAATCATGGCCAGATGAAGCAGTATATTTCAGGTGCACCATTTGAAAGGATCGCCATGGATGTCGCAGGTCCATTTCCTACTAGCAACCGCGGAAACAAATACGTACTGGTGGTTATGGGTTATTTCAGTAAATGGCCAGAGGTATACCAAATCCCAAACCAAGAAGCGGAAACAGTAGAAGAAGTGGTTACAAACGAATGGGTTGGAAGGTATGGTGTACCAATGGAGATACATTCTGACCAAGGTAGGAATTTTGAATCAGCTGTGTTCCAAGAAATGTGTAAGAAGTTGGGCATTCGAAAAACACGGACAACTGCATTGCATCCTCAGTCCGATGGTATAGTGGAACGTTTCAATAGAACATTGGAGGAGCATTTAAGGAAAGTAGTAGACAAGTACCATAAGGAGGGGGATATACACATATCATTATTCTTGATGGCCTACCGATCGGCAGTACATGAGACAACGGGCCAAACTCCCGCAAAGGTAATATTTGGAAATGACCTTCGACTGCCAGCTGATTTGAAATATGGGATAGATGCCGATTCGGAAAGAAATGTCAAGAAATCCACTGGTGTCTTGGAAGAAGAGCTGAGAGAGATACACGATCTGGTAAGGCAACGAGCCAAGATTATGAGTGACAAGATGAAAGCGTGGTACGAAAAAGCAATTAATTCGGAAGGGTTTCAGGAAGGAGATTTGGTGCTATTATACAACCCACAACGAAAAAAAGGTTTGTCGCAGAAATTGCAGTGTAACTGGGAAGGCCCATACAAAGTTGTAAAACGGATCAACGATGTAGTGTACCGCATACAAACCATTGGCAAACCACGAACCAAAATGAAAATTGTTCATTTGGAAAGGCTGGCAGCGTTTAGATTGAGAGATTTGTCTGATCGGGACGATCAGACTTAGGTGGAGGGCAGTGTTACGAATATTAGCAACACTAAGGGGTACTGACATCTCTAAGCCGATGCTAAGCAGTGACTTGTCTGCACATCAATAATTCAATCATTATGTCTACACATATGTACGTACACGCAGCGGAGAAGCAACGCACAAACACAGGCAGATATCTTATCTCAGATGCTCCCAAAAGTATGCAATTATAATTGTGGAAGTGTCGCTCACAAATACGCGCGCATATGAGAGATATACTGTAGTTATAATTATATAGCAGTAACTAAGTAAATTCTGAAATGGCCTAGAAGTATTCAAACGAGAAATCACAAAGTATAAAAGGCCGCCACAGTAGAGGCGCGGCAATCAGTTTGAATTAAGCATTCCATCTGTCGAACAGTAGCAGTGTTATTTTTGAAAGTACTTTAATAAAGGCCATTTTGCATTATTCAATAGTGGTGTTATTTATTCAACAGTTTAGTGATTCGAACGTTAGCAGAAGATTGCAAATAAGGGAATTGCAGTAAATTCGTTACAATATATATGCTATATATATATACTATATACACCATCGTATATATATTATATATATCACAGATCTCTACGATTTTTCGCACAACAATATATACTATATACGTAAGCAATCGGTGAAATTTTAAGCTTAAAGCTGTTAAAATGGGGTAAAAATTGCGAAAAGTTTCTTATCTGAACAATCGGTTGTATGAGATATATACTATATATACCACCGATCTCAATGATTTTTCCAGACAGCAATATATGCTACATATGCAAGCCTTTGGTGAAATTTGAAGTTTCTAGCTATTAAAATGGGGCTGAAATTGCGAAAATATATATATATGCTATATATATGGGGTATTCCATCCCATTTCGACCAATTTTGAACCCGACCCCTTTAGAACTGAAAGTTTTTCTTCTTTTTCTAGCTTACGAAAAACGTTTTTCAGAAGTTTTTCAAATTTTTTCATCCAACTCAAAAAAAGTTATGAATTAAAAAAAAAAAACACCGGTTTTGTTTTCAAAATGCTATAACTTTCAAAAATTGACCATTTGGGATTTTTTTAAATATGGTTTTAAATGTACTTTTCGGAAAAAATTCAAAAAAATTTTTAAAGTTTTTTTTTTGTAATTTTTCAGTTTTTCGAGATATTTCGAATTTCGCCCTTTTTTTCTCATAAAAAGCTTGAATCAATTCTGCAATCATCCCCACAAAACCCGGAGTGAGCCGAGAATTTTTTTTTTTATTTAATTGAAAAAAAAACTTGAAAATTTTTTTTGTATTTTTTCCGAAAAGTACATTTAAAAACATATTTAAAAAAAAAATGATCCCAAACGGTCAATTTTTGAAAAAGTTTTAGCATTTTGAAAAAAAAAACCGTTATTTTCAAAATATTTAAAACTTATTTTGAGTTGGAAAATGGTGTTTTTTTTTCAAAATGCTATAACTTTTTCAAAAATTGACCGTTTGGGATAATTTTTTTTTAATATGTTTTTAAATGTACTTTTCGGAAAAAATACAAAAAAAAATTTAAAGTTTTTTTTTTCAATTAAATAAAACAAAAAAAATTATCGGCCCACTCCGGGATTAGTGGGGATGATTGCAGAATTGATTGAAGTTTTTTATGAGAAAACAAGTAAGGACGGGACTGTCTTCGGCTGTGCCGAAGACTTCATACCTTTCATGAATGGGGCTGAACAATAATCTTATCCCGTTCGTAATCTCCGAATAATCGGATGTATAAGATAAGAAATATATAGTGAACAGATCTGCATACCTAAACGTTTTTTAAGATAAATATACAATAAAAAATAGGTAGGTACTTTGTGTGAGGATGCAAAGTTTCAGGTTTTTTGTGGTCTGCGTGTAAAAAGTATGACTACGAATCACGTATTTCAACAATATATGACGTAAACGTAATTATTTGATGAAATTTTATGAATTTTGAAGCTTCTAGCCGTAGAAAAGGGGCAAAAAAATACAGTTTATATGGGGCATATAATATATGTACCACCGATCTCTATGATTTTTTCAGACAACAATATATGCTATATGCGTAAGCATTTGGTGAAATTTGAAGCTTCTAGCTGTTAAAATGGGTCAGAATTTGCGCAAAGTTTCTTATCTGAACAACCGGTTGTATGAGATATATACTATATATACCACCGATCTCAATGATTTTTTCAGACAACAATATATGCTATATACGTAAGCATTTGGTGAAAGTTGAAGTTTCTAGCTGCTAAAACGGGGCAGAAATTGCCCAAAGTTTCTTATCTGAACAATCGGTTGTATGAGATATATACTATATATACCACCGATCTCAATGATTTTTTCAGACAACAATATATGCTATATACGTAAGCATTTGGTGAAATTTGAAGCTTCTAGCTGTTAGAACGGGGAAGAAATTGCGCAAAGTTTCTTATCTGAACAATCGGTTGTATGAGATTATATATACCACCGGTCCCTATAATTTTTTTAGACAACAGTATATGCTATACACGTAAACATTTGGTGAAATTTGAACATATCTAAACGATTTTTAAGATAAATATAAAATAAACAAGTAAGGACGGGACTGTCTTCGGCTGTGCCGAAGACTTCACACCTTTCATGAATGGGGCTGAACAATAATCTTATCCCGTTCGTAATCTCCGAACAATCGGATGTATAAGATAAGAAATATATAGTGAACAGATCTACATACTTAAACGATTTTTAAGATAAATATAAAATATACAAGTAAGGAAGGTTAAGTTCGGGTGTAACCGAACATTACATACTCAGTTGAGAGCTATGGTGACAACATAAGGGAAAATAACCATGTAGGAAAATGAACCGAGGAAAACCCTGGAATGTGTTTGTATGACATGCGTATCAAATGAAAGGCATTAAAGGTATTTTATGAGGGAGTGGGCCATAGTTCTACAGGTGGACGCCATTTAGGGATATAGCCATAAAGGTGGATCAGGGTTGACTCTAGAATGCGTTTGTACGATATGGGTATCAAATGAAAGATGTTAATGAGTATTTTAAAAGGGAGTAATCCTTAGTTCCATAGGTGGACGCCGTTTCGAGATATCGCCACAAAGGTGGACCAGGGGTGACCCTAGAATTTGTTTGTACAATATGGGTATCAAAAGAAAGGTGTTAATGAGTATTTTAAAAGGGAGTAATCCTTAGTTCCATAGGTGGACGCCGTTTCGAGATATCGCCATAAAGGTGGCCAGGGGTGACCCTAGAATTTGTTTGTACAATGTGAGCATCAAACGAAAGGTGTTAATGAGTATTTTAAAAGGGAGTGGGCCTGAGTTCTATAGATGGACGTCGTTTCGAAATATCGCCACAAAGGTGGACCAGGGGTGACTCTAGAATGTGTTTGTACGATATGGGTATCAAATTAAAGGTATTAATGAGGGTTTTAAAAGGGAGTGGTGGTTGATGTATAGGTGGTCGCATTTTCGTGATATTGCCATAAAGGTGGACCAGGGGTGACCCTAGAATTTGTTTGTACAATATGTGTATCAAAAGAAAGGTGTTAATGAGTATTTTAAAAGGGAGTAATCCTTAGTTCCATAGGTGGACGCCGTTTCGAGATATCGCCATAAAGGTGGAGCAGGGGTGACCCTAGAATTTGTTTGTACAATATGGGTATCAAAAGAAAGGTGTTAATGAGTTTTTTAAAAGGGAGTAATCCTTAGTTCCATAGGTGGACGCCGTTACGGGATATCGCCATAAAGGTGGGCCAGGGGTGACTCTAGAATTCGTTTGTGCAATATGGGTATCAAACAAAAGGAGTTAATGAGTATTTTAAAAGGGATTGGGCTTTAGTTCTATAGGTGGACGCCTTTTCGAGATATCGCAATAAAGGTGGACCAGAGGTGACTCTAGACTTTGTTTGTGCGATATGGGTATCAAACAAAAGGAGTTAATGAGTATTTTAAAAGGGATTGGGCTTTAGTTCTATAGGTGGACGCCTTTTCGAGATATCGCCATAAAGGTGGACCAGGGGTGACTTTAGAATATGTTTGTACGATATGGGTATCAAATGAAAGGTGTTAATGAGTATTTTAAAAGGGCGTGGGGCTTAGTTCTATAGGTGGACGCCTTTTCGAGATATCGCCATAAAGGTGGACCAGGGGTGACTCTAGAATGAGTTTGTACGATATGGGTATCAAATTAAAGGTATTAATGAGAGTTTTAAAAGGGAGTGGTGGTAGTTGTATATGTGAAGGCGTTTTCCAGATATCGACCAAAATGTGGACCAGGGTGACCCAGAGCATCATCTGCTGGATACCGCTAATTTATTTATATATGTAATACCTGCCAAGATTTTAAGGGTTTTTTATTTCGCCCTGCAGAACTTTTTCATTTTCTTCTACTTAATATGGTAGGTGTCACAACCATTTTATAAAGTTTTTTCTAAAGTTATATTTTGCGTCAATAAAACAATCCAATTACCTTACCATGCTTCATCCCTTTTTTCGTATTTGGTATAGAATTATGGCATTTTTTTCATTTTTCGTAATTTTCGATATCGAAAAAGTGGGCGTGGTCATAGTCGGATTTCGTTCATTTTTCATACCAAGATAAAGTGAGTTCAAGTAAGCACGTGAACTAAGTTCATTAAAGATATGTCGATTTTTGCTGAAGTTATCGTGTTAACGGCCATGCGGAAGGACAGACAGACGACTGTGTATAAAAACTGGGCGTGGCATCAACCGATTCCGCCCCTTTTCACAGAAAACAGTTAACGTCATAAAATCTATGCCCCTACCAAATTTCAAAAGGATTGGTTAATTTTTGTTCGACTTATGGCGTTAAAAGTATCCTAGACAAATTAAATGAAAAACGGCGGAGCCACGCCCATTTTGAAATTTTCTTTTATTTTTGTATTTTGTTGCACCACATCATTACTGGAGTTGAATGTTGACATAATTTACTTATATACTGTAAAGATATTAAATTTTTTGTTAAAATTTTACTTTAAAAAATTTTTTTTTTAAAAGTGGGCGTGGTCCTTCTCCGATTTTGCTAATGTTTATTAAGCGTACATATAGTAATAGGAGTAACGTTCCTGCCAAATTTCATTATGATATCTTCAACAACTGCCAAATTACAGCTTGCAAAATTTTTAAATTACCTTCTTTTAAAAGTGGGCGGTGCCACGCCCATTGTCCAAAATTTTACTAATTTTCTATTTTGTGTCATAAGTTCAACTCATCTACCAAGTTTCGTCGCTTTATCTGTCTTTTGTAATGAATTATCGCACTTTTTCGGTTTTTCGAAATTTTCGATATCGAAAAAGTGGGCGTGGTTATAGTCCGATTTCTTTCATTTTAAATAGCGATCTGAGATGAGTGCTCAGGAACCTACATACCAAATTTCATCTAGATACCTCAAGATTTACTCAAGTTATAGTGTTAACGGACGGAAGGACATGGCTCAATCAATTTTTTTTCGATCCTGATTATTTTGATATATGGAAGTCTATATCTATCTCGATTCCTTTATATATGTACAACCAACCGTTATCCAATCAAACTTAATATACTCTGTGAGCTCTGCTCAACTGAGTATAAATAAAATTAAAGAAAAAAAAAACTTTTTTAAAAATAAGCTTTTATTATTTTGGTTAATAAAATTAACTAAAAAGTAAACAATAAATTGACTCTAAAGAAATATAACACTTCATAAGTTCATTGTAAGCTTAAACGATAATTAGGCTTTTTCGTCTGCGACAAAAAAATTCTATATCGTACATAATTATATATTTTTAACATTAAAACTTTACACCTAAATTATTAAATCTTACAGTTTATATCACAGTCGAAATTCTTCTAATAAAAAACGTGTTAAATTTTGATGGTATAATTAAGAACATTTAGGATCTCATTTTCTTGCTGTCGCAATGTAATTTTTAGTAGGCTAAAATATTGTTCAAATTAGTTACGTAAACTTTACTTAGTTATTTGTAACGTTTCTCATTCTATCCATTTCTTTTAATGCATCAACATTACAGGGTTTATTCGAAGTCAACTTTGAACAGTCAAGTTCTTCGATTCGAATACCTGCTAAAGACCTAACTCGGCTTTTGACAGAGAGCACATATAAAATTGTGTCAAACAGTGTTAAGTAACTTAAAATCATATTTTATTGTGACTTGGCCTATGTGGTGTTCAGTTTACAACTACTCATTGCAGATCTCTGCTCTGTGTGTTAGATCTGTTTTAAAATAATAGCCGTATTTTTTTTTTTACACGTAAACGTCTATACGCTTATAATTTATATGAACTGCTAAGCGCCAAACTTTAAATACACCTCTGAAGTTGCTGCGCATAAAATGTGTACTAATAAATTCCAATACGCATTATACGCAGATGTAACTGAAATATGTGTTTTTGTTTCACCCCCTACACTAATTCTATGTATTCTATGTGTGTCCACAATTCATCGCAACTGATTTGGCTATATGTTATACACAGGCATACAACAGAGGGGCGTGTCTCCGCTTTTCAGTACACGCTGTAGCTGTAACTAGTTGTTTAACCACTGCCGCTAGATGGGTCTCCTAAGCATTATGTAAGCGAGGATAGGCGTTTTTTTCACGCGCAAACGTAAACCTATACGCGTGTATAAAAAAACACGGCTAATATTCCAACTTTCGCTTAGCTAAAATTCCATCGCCAAAAATCTGTAAAACAAAATCAAGTGCGCAGAAAAGTATGCAATACTTACCGATAAGAGCCTAACCGCGTTAGCGTTCGTTGTATCACAGAATTTTTACACTTTGAAAATGACGGCGGTTGTTTGCAAGGTTGCATTCCTTTGAGTGTTCGTTTTCACCATCTGGATTAACAAAGTCATGAGCCTGGGCATTCGCGCAATTTTAGTGATGTAAATTGCATGGCGCCAGCGCCAATGCGGTGCCAGCTCAATGGTAGCTCATTGACGAAATGACTCCAAGCGAATTTTTGACGCTACTTAGTAGTGAGTGCGTAGTACATTTTACTTGCGCTATTGAGTGAAACGACTTTTGTGTGTCAGGCACGAGTTTGGTGTTATTGGCGCTACTGGCAATGATGACACTGAGCTGTTGACGGTAGGGCTGGTAGTTCAGATTTTGAATCAGAGAAAGAATTGATGACCCGTGTAAATTATTATGGCTTTGGCCGTGTAAATTATTATGGTGTATTTGTATATTTTAGATTTAATGCACAATTAATATGTGTGTGTTTGAGCGGCCAAATAATAACAGTAGTATTGCTAAAGTGCTGCTTAGTTGATGGAATGTCGCTAATTTCCTAGCGATGATCAGCAGATTGTCAATATTTCGTTCAACGGACGCGTGAAATTACCACATCTGCTCAAATTTTCCAAGATTTTCCATTCTTGATTTAACTTAAGCTGTTATGCCAATATTTTTCAGCCAGCTTTTTCAAATAGGTAATTTTTCCAAAAGCAAAATAAATTACAGAAAAGATTACAGAGTTAAACAGCCTTAAAAATTTAGCTATGTTTGTTATACACAGAAATACAACAGAGGGTTGTGTCTCCACTTTTCGCAAGCGTTGAGATTCACCACGCGTGACACGCGTGTTTCATCACGTCCAAATATCACAATCCACGGATAGGTACCGGCGAGTTTGTATGGGACTTAGGCTGTTATGCCAAAGTAAATACAAATCTTTACCGATGACTGTGTTATCGATTAATTTATCGAATTCTAACAAAGTAATATTGCATTGTCATCGGAGTTATACATGTGTGCAAAATTTTAGCTCAATCGGACACCGGGAAGTGTATCAAATTTAACTTGCAAGATTCCATTACAGACAACAAAAGTGAAACTAAATAAAAGCTTATAATAAAATAAGTAGGTACTTTGTGTGAGGATGCAAAGTATCAGGTTTTTTGTGGTCTGCGTGTAAAAACTATGACTACGAATCACGTATTTCAACAATATATGACGTAAACGTAACTATTTGATGAAATTTTATGAATTTTGAAGCTTCTAGCCGTAGAAAAGGGGCAAAAAAATACAGTTTATATGGGGCATATAATATATGTACCACCGATCTCTATGATTTTTTCAGACAACAATATATGCTATATACGTAAGCATTTGGTGAAATTTGAAGCTTCTAGCTGTTAAAATGGGTCAGAAATTGCCCAAAGTTTCTTATCTGAACAATCGGTTGTATGAGATATATACTATATATACCACCGATCTCAATGATTTTTTCAGACAACAATATATGCTATATAAGTAAGCATTTGGTGAATGGTGAAGTTTCTAGCTGTTAAAACGGGGCAGAAATTGCCCAAAGTTTCTTATCTGAACAATCGGTTGTATGAGATATATACTATATATACCACCGATCTCAATGATTTTTTCAGACAACAATATATGCTATATACGTAAGCATTTGATGAAATTTGAAGCTTCTAGCTGTTAAAATGGGGAAGAAATTGCGCAAAGTTTCTTATCTGAACAATCGGTTGTATGAGATTATATATACCACAGGTCCCTATGATTATTTCAGACAACAATATATGCTATACACGTAAACATTTGGTGAAATTTGAACATATATAAAGGATTTTTAAGATAAATATAAAATAAAAAAATAGGTAGGTACTTTGTGTGAGGATGCAAAGTTTCAGGTTTTTTGTGGTCTGAGTGTAAAAACTATGACTACGAATCACGTATTTTAAAAATATATGACGTAAACGTAACTATTTGATGAAATTTGATGAATTTTGAAGCTTCTATCCGTAAAATAGGGGCAAAAATAAATGTTTATATGACGTATATAATATATATACCACCGATCTCTATGATTTTTTCAGACAACAATATATGCTATATACGTAAGCAGTTGGTGAAATTTGAAGTTTCTAGCTGTTAAAACGGGGTAGAAATTGCGCAAAGTTTCTTATCTGAACAATCGGTTGTATGAGATATATACTATGTATACCACCGATCTCAATGATTTTTTCAGACATCAATATATGCTATACACGTAAGCATTTGGTGAAATTTGAAGTTTCTAGCTGTTAAAACGGGGTAGAAATTGCGCAAAGTTTCTTATCTGAACAATAGGTTGTATGAGATATATACTATGTATACCACCGATCTCAATGATTTTTTCAGACATCAATATATGCTATACACGTAAGCATTTGGTGAAATTTGAAGCTTCTAGCTGTTAAAATGGAGCCGAAATCGCAAAAAAAAAATACATATACTATATATATATACTATATATACCATCATATATATATTATATATATCACCGATCTATAAGATTTTTTGACACAACAATACTATATACGTAAGCAATAGGTTAAATTTGAAGCTTATAGCTGTTAAAATGGGTTAGAAATTGCGAAAAGTTTCTTATCTTAACAATCGGTTGTATGAGATATATACTATATATACCACCGATCTCAATGATTTTTTCAGACAACAATATATGCTATATACATAAGCACTTGGTGAAATTTGAAGTTTCTAGCTGTTAAAACGGGGTAGAAATTGCGCAAAGTTTCTTATCTGAACAATAGGTTGTATGAGATATATACTATGTATACCACCGATCTCAATATTTTTTCAGACATCAATATATGCTATACACGTAAGCATTTGGTGAAATTTGAAGCTTCTAGCTGTTAAAATGGAGCCGAAATCGCAAAATATATACTATATATATATACTATATATACCATCATATATATATTATATATATCACCGATCTATATGATTTTTTGACACAACAATACTATATACGTAAGCAATCGGTTAAATTTTAAGCTTATAGCTGTTAAAATGGGGTAGAAATTGCGCAAAGTTTCTTATCTGAACAATAGGTTGTATGAGATATATACTATATATACCACCGATCTCAATGATTTTTTCAGACAACAATATATGCTATATACGTAAGCATTTGGTGAAATTTGAAGTTTCTAGCTGTTAAAACGGGGTAGAAATTGCGCAAAGTTTCTTATCTGAACAATAGGTTGTATGAGATATATACTATGTATACCACCGATCTCAATGATTTTTTCAGACATCAATATATGCTATACACGTAAGCATTTGGTGAAATTTGAAGCTTCTAGCTGTTAAAATGGAGCCGAAATCGCAAAAAAAAAATACATATACTATATATATATACTATATATACCATCATATATATATTATATATATCACCGATCTATAAGATTTTTTGACACAACAATACTATATACGTAAGCAATAGGTTAAATTTGAAGCTTATAGCTGTTAAAATGGGTTAGAAATTGCGAAAAGTTTCTTATCTTAACAATCGGTTGTATGAGATATATACTATATATACCACCGATCTCAATGATTTTTTCAGACAACAATATATGCTATATACATAAGCACTTGGTGAAATTTGAAGTTTCTAGCTGTTAAAACGGGGTAGAAATTGCGCAAAGTTTCTTATCTGAACAATAGGTTGTATGAGATATATACTATGTATACCACCGATCTCAATATTTTTTCAGACATCAATATATGCTATACACGTAAGCATTTGGTGAAATTTGAAGCTTCTAGCTGTTAAAATGGAGCCGAAATCGCAAAAAAAAAATATATATACTATATATATATACTATATATACCATCATATATATATTATATATATCACCGATCTATATGATTTTTTGACACAACAATACTATATACGTAAGCAATCGGTTAAATTTGAAGCTTATAGCTGTTAAAATGGGGTAGAAATTGCGAAAAGTTTCTTATCTTAACAATCGGTTGTATGAGATATATACTATATATACCACCGATCTCAATGATTTTTTCAGACAACAATATATGCTATATACGTAAGCATTTGGTGAAATTTGAAGCTTCTAGCTGTTAAAAAGGAGCCGAAATCGCAAAAAAAAATATATATACTATATATATATACTTTATATACCATCATATATATATTATATATATCACCGATCTATATGATTTTTTGACACAACAATACTATATACGTAAGCAATCGGTTAAATTTGAAGCTTATAGCTGTTAAAATGTGGTAGAAATTGCGAAAAGTTTCTTATCTTAACAATCGGTTGTATGAGATATATACTATATATACCACCGATCTCAATGATTTTTTCAGACAACAATATATGCTATATACGTAAGCAATCGGTGAAATTTGAAGCTTCTAGCTGTTAAAATGGGGCTAAAATTGCGAAAATATATATATGCTATATATATATACCGTAAGAAATATTATGAAACGCGATGTGTCGGTTAATGATTTTGAAACAACATTTATTTTTGTATACATTAACTTGATTGATTAACAAATAAATTACGATTGCTAAATCACGTTAACATGTGGACTGTAAAAAATTTACTTGTATTTTCTTCCGGATGTTTTTATTACATTATATATGTACAAGAGAAAAAAAAGGAATGTCACTAAAGACAATACTAGAACAATAAATGAATGATATGTGACAAAGAAACATAAAGAATAACAGCGTTGTATTTAATCTTAGTAGTTGCGTAAACATACTCCCCCGGTTGAAGTTCTTGCTGGGCTTCAACTAGTCGTCAATACTCAACGGGCATATTTTAGATATGGATCTGCGATATTCTCCACTCGAAGTTTTGACATCCACTACCCGTACTAAACCATCACTTCCGGGATATAGCTGAGTTATGCGCCCCAATTGCCAACTGCAAGGCGGTAGGTTTACATCCTTGAGTATTACCACATCATCTAACTTTAAGTTTGCCAGTGCTTTATGCCATTTAGGTCTTCTACGCAGTTGTGTGAGATAGTCATCTGACTATTTTCGCCAAAACTCATTTACGATCGTTTGCATATAACGCCATCGATTCAAGGTGGAAACTGTGCTGCCTTGATCCGGTGCGGACTTTATAGGGCGTATTATTAAGAAGTGTTCAGGAGTTAACGGATCGGTGTCGCCTTCAAACCGTAGACACAGTGGACGTGAGTTCGCGCAGGCCTCGATCTGACACAAAACGATTGAGAGCTCCTCATAGGTAAAGGAACTAGTCCCCATGACTCGTCGAAGGTGAAATTTAACTGTCTTTACCCCAGCTTCCCATAATCCTCCAAAGTTTGGGGCATGAGGCGGTGAGAAGTGCCATTCTATGCCCAAGCTGGCCGATTCATTGACGATTGCTGTTTGGTAATCTTGCGCAAAAATTGATTGGCTCCAACGAAGTTTAGACCGTTATCGCTAAATATACTACGGCACAGACCACGTCGTGCCACAAATCTACGAAGGGTTGCGATGAAAGCCTCCGTTGACAGCTCAGTTACGGCCTCAAGATGAAGGGCCTTTGTCGCCATACAGACAAAAACTGCAATATAGGCCTTATATGTTTTGGCACCACGTCCCCTCCATGCCCTAATAGTTATCGGGCCACAGTAGTCGACGCCGGTGTTAGTGAAGGGCATCCTGGGTTGAACTCGTTGTCGTGGCAATTGCCCCATGAGCTGCTGATATGGAACTCCCTTGTACCGCATACAAACTGTGCATCGATATATACATCGGCGCACGGCTCTTGAACAACCGATAACGTGGTAAGTCAATGAGACTAGGGCAATTGTTTGCCGAACTCCAGAATGAAGATTGTTTTTATGAAGCGACTCAATGAGCAATCTACTGAAATGGTGATTATTGTGCAGAATAGCCGGGTGCGCTTGTTCGTATGGAATATTTGCCGAAGTAAGTCTGCCGTTAATGCGAACTATACGCTTAGCATCTTACCGTAGAATGCTCCCCGCTTGGGAATTGGCTTAGCAGTTTTTAGTTGTTTGATTTCAGTTTCGAACATTGAGTATTGGGCAAGACTTATTAGTGTTAGTCTGGCCTCATCTAACTCGTTTGTAGTGAGAGGACCGTTTACTGCTTCACCTTTGGAACGGAATAGTCGTTTATTTCTGGCTGTAGAGCGGATCAATCGATTATAGTTGGAAAATCTGCTTAAATCTTCATCATAGAAGTTAGGCGTTTGAGAGCTTTTAATTGTGCTTGTATAAACGTTATCTTCGTTGTGAGCGTACTTTGATTCAATAGGAGGAATCGACCAACCTTTCACTGTTGAGTGGTGCAAAAAGTCAGGGCCACGCCACCATGACGACAGCTGTAATAAATCTTTCGGGGTGACTCCTCTCGTCGTGTAGTCCGCAGGATTGACAGTTGTGGGAATGTAGCCCCAACTTGTACCCGATAGTATGCTAACGATTTTTGAAAGCCGATTATCGACAAATACATTTCTCTGGCGAGGATACCCTTTGATCCAATATAAAACCGTTGTAGAGTCAGTCCATCCAAACAATTGCATGCTGGCGTGCTTGATACAGCGGCTGACCTTATCGATGAGCTGCGCGGAAAGGAGTGCTGCGCATAATTCTAACCGTGAAATGCTTAAATCGGGTTTGGAGGGCGCTACCCGAGTTTTACTGGCAATAAGCGAGACATAACTTTTGTTGTCCGAATCTTGTACGCGCAGGTAAACCACTGCACCATAGGCCAATTTGGAGGCGTCCGCAAAGACATGCAGTTGAGCATTTGTATTTTCAAAAAATTGTGTCCATCTACCCACGGACAGCTCGGATATAACCTCTGCACCATTTCGAATTTCGTTATATTCGTCTACCAATGGTTTTGGTATGGGATCGTCCCAGGTGATACCAACAGATCACACCCTTTTCATTAAAATTTTAAGAAATATTGTCATAGGGGATAACCACCCCATCGGGTCAAATATTCGAGCGATTATTGATAGCAACTCTCTTTTCGTACCATTTACGCCGATATCCTTAAGCTCTACTCGAAAACGGAAAACATCGGGTTGTGGTTGCCACCACATGCCCAAAGTTTTTATGGCACCCTTTCCTCCAATTAACTGCTCTTCACTGGTTTCCCGGTCGGAGGTGGGCATATCTTCTATACATTCTTGACAATTTGACGATCATTTACGTAGCTTCATCCCGGCTGATAGAAGTAACTCGTTTAAAGCTTTCGATATACTCTTTGCAGCCTCTATTGTTTGAGCACCCGCCAAATAATCGTCCATATAGAATTGTTCTAACAAATGTGAACCTGCGGAAGGATAAATTTCCATGTTGTTAAGCGCTATTTGTTTCAATGTTCGTGTGGCTAGGAAAGAGGCTGGTGTTGTACCGTACGTAACTGTATTTAGCCTGTACACTGATAAATTTAGCTCTTCAGATTCTCGCCAATAAATCTTTTGGAATTAGGAATCACTATCGTTTACCAAAATTTGCCTATACATTTGCGCTATATCAGCGGTGACGGCCAGACGAAAAGTTCTGAAGCGGACAAGGATTGTAAACATATCATTTTGAATAACTGGACCCAACATCAAGTAATCATTAAGTGCCAATCCCCTTTTAGGTTTAGCTGATGCGTCAAAAACTACGCGGAGTTTCGTGGATGTGCTGGACGGTTTTAGAACGGCATGATGTGGCAAAAAATGGCCTTTATCGTCGTTGCCAATATGCGTAATACGTGTCATATGCCCCTGCGTCTCATAATCGCGAATGAAGGCCGTATATTGGGTCTTGAAGTTGGAATCGTAACGAAAACGACGTTCTATAACATATAGCCTTTGAATAGCAATGTCGCGAGTTTCGCCAAGGGATGATACATTCGATTTAAAAGGCAACCGAACTACGAACCTTCCATCTGCACGCACTGCATGGGTTTGACAGAAATGTTTTTCTATTGAATTCTCAGTGGTTTCATCCAAACCTTCACCATCAGTGAAGCTTTCTTGCTCCCAAAAGCTTCTTAAGAGGTGATCAAGGTCTGAGAAAGACGTATTTAGTACACTTATATCAGTTGGTGGTTCTGTGCATTCAGTGCTACCAGCTATGACCCAACCAAATAGTGTATTCTGAGCGATTAACGCCTGTGATGGATGTTTTATTTGCCCATCGATAAATGCTTGAAAAACAACATCGACACCCAATAAAATATCGATTGCGCCTGGTTGCCCGAAGTATGGGTCAGCCAAATTTAGTTTTTGAAAGAAGTTTACACTGGTTTCAGTCAATCTTACCTGCGGTAAATCATCTGTAAGTGCTGACACAACATATGCAGTTGCTGTAATATTCTCTACTGCTGCGATGCTCAATACAACCTTTCCACGAGTTGTCATGCCTTTTTTGGGTTGACCAATTCCACTTATAGAGATTTTTGCGTTCGTTCGTTGTAGTGTTAAGCGCTGCGTACATGATTCTGTTATCAGCGTCGACTGCGAACCAGAATTTAGAAGTGCACGACATGGATGAAGTACGCCTTGCCTATCACATACCATTACTACGGCGGTAGGTAGCATGCTAATTTTTGGGTATTTTGGTATAGGTAATACTCGGCTGCATTTACAGATAAAACATTCGTTGATACCTTGGTTTCGTGGAGAAGCGTATTGTGTCTGCCCTTGCATAATCTACAATTTGAGTATTTGCACTCTATCAAGTTGTGTTTAGTACGTAGGCAATTTGGACATACGCCATTTGTACGTACGAGCTCATTTCTCGCAGGTATTGACAATTCCTTAAATGAAGGGCATTGGTAAAGTGCATGCTGTTGTTTACACTTGAGACACGATGGAAATGAAACTGCAAGTGACCGACTCCTTGTGTACTTTGACGGCACTGCTTTTTGTGAGTGGCGAATGCAATCTTCGAATTTCTCCTTTTCTACAATCCGCTCATTTAAGAATGTAAGAAACTGTTGAAATTTTGGCTCTTCAATTTTTCTAGTTTCGCGCGACCAAGCCAATTTAGAGTCGTTGTCTAGCTTTTTCAGCAAGTGGTACAATAAAACCTTTGACCATGAAAGCACAGGCTGCTTTAATACTTGTAATGCGTTGTAATTTTCGTTTGTTGTGAAATAAAATTGTTTAAGAGAATCAATATTCTCCGTTTTAATTGGCGATTGCTCAAATATTTTGGGTAGATGAGCATCTACAATAAGAGAAATTTTGTTGTTGCGATCACATAATAGGGTCCACGCTATTTCAAAGTTGTCGTCACTTGGTGAAAGATGTTTGATAATAGACAATGCTTCGCCCTTGAGCCGACCTTGCAAATATTCCATTTTTTCAATGCCGGCTAAGTCCTTGCGAGACTTTATTATTGCAGCGAATAAATCCCTAAAGCGAACCCAATCATCAAACACTCCACTAAATTCAGGAATGGACAGCTCTGGTAACTTGTTCTTCATAATGCCACGATTAGATGTAGATTTCCGCTGTATTGATGAATTTGATATCTTCTCTAATATGGAATTAAGAGAAGTTTGGTTACTGGCGATACTTTCTAGGGCGGCACCTATATTTGTATTGCTAGCTTCATCGTATTGAAAAGGGCTACCAATTATAGAGGCAGCTTCGTCGAGTAGGGTGAACATTTTAGCCTTAACTTTATAGCTAATACTTTCGAATTCATCACGTGCATTTAATTCGTCCTGAAACTTGTCTTCGGCAACGGACTGTTCGATTGATGTCTGAACCATATCAAATTGCTTGATAATGTCGTCTATCTTGGCATAACGTACTTTGATATCGGCATTTGTGAACTCGGGCTTCTGCAAATAATTTTCTATGCGTGTAACTTGAGCTTTAATCGAAGGTCTTTGTCGTATTAATGATTCCATGAATACGGCTCGTTTGGACCAAATGTAAGAAATATTATGAAACGCGATGTGTCGGTTAATGATTTTGAAAGAACATTTATTTTTGTATACATTAACTTGATTGATTAACAAATAAATTACGATTGCTAAATCACGTTAACATGTGGACTGTAAAAAATTTACTTGTTTTTTCTTCCGGATGTTTTTATATTACATTATATATGTACAAAAGAAAAAAAAAGGAATGTCACTAAAGACAATACTAGAACAATAAATGAATGATATGTGACAAAGAAACATAAAGAATAATAAAGAATAGAAGTAGGATTAATGAAGACAAACAAAAAACCGCTGTGGTGGCTGAATGGTTATAGCAGCGGCGCCTAAACGTTGCCGATGAAGGAATTTAGCAGTTCCCGAAATGGATCTATACAACGAGCTTTGGCAGCTGTCTAAAATTTTTTCTTTCTTCTATTCTAATTTAAAAAAATTTTTTCAATTAAGAAAAAATTTATCATAACAATAACAATGATAAAAAATTATTGTTAGGCCTTGAGCTCGATTCGAACCCGCGATCTTAAAATCAGTAGGCCGATATAACAACAAAAATTGTTAATACATCCCAGAGCACGGGGAAAAACAAGAGTCAATAAAATATGACACTATAGCAGCATTGCCAACAAACAAGTCCAATTTTCACAGCTATTCTGCAACAGATGTCGCAGTGGTGTGAATATCAATTGGCACGAACCAGAATAGAAGTAGGATTAATGAAGACAAACAAAAAACCGCTGTGGTGGCTGAATGGTTATAGCAGCGGCGCCTAAACGTTGCCGATGAAGGAATTTAGCAGTTCCCGAAATGGATCTATACAACGAGCTTTGGCAGTTGTCTAAAATTTTTTCTTTCTTCTATTCTAATTTAAAAAAATTTTTTCAATTAAGAAAAAATTTATCATAACAATAATAATGATAAAAAATTATTGTTAGGCCTGGAGCTCGATTCGAACCCGCGATCTTAAAATCAGTAGGCCGATATAACAACAAAAATTGTTAATACATCCCAGAGCACGGGGAAAAACAAGTGTCAATAAAATATGACACTATGGCAGCATTGCCAACAAACAAGTCCAATTTTCACAGCTATTCTGCAACAGACGTCGCAGTGGTGTTAATATCAATTGGCACGAACCAGAATAGAAATAGGATTAATGAAGACAAACAAAAAACCGCTGTGGTGGCTGAATGGTTATAGCAGCGGCGCCTAAACGTTGCCGATGAAGGAATTTAGCAGTTCCCGAAATGGATCTATACAACGAGCTTTGGCAGTTGTCTAAAATTTTTTTTTTCTTTATTCTAATTTAAAAATTTTTTCAATTAAGAAAAAATTTATCATAACAATAATAATGATAAAAAGTTATTGTTAGGCCTTGAGCTCGATTCGAACCCGCGATCTTAAAATCAGTAGGCCGATATAACAACAAAAATTGTTAATACATCCCAGAGCACGGGGAAAAACAAGTGTCAATAAAATATGACACTATGGCAGCTGTTTAAGGGGAGCTGGCAGTACAAAGTTTCCCTTCCTCACTGTTAAGGGGGTGTGGATAATGCACAATTTACCTGCTTTTTTTTCTGCAGTGGGGTGTACTGATGGATGCGGCTGCGGCGGTGATGTTGTGATGTTACGATGATGATGGTTACCTTGATGGTGGTGATTTGATGGATATGGTGGTAGTGATCGTGTGATGGTGGCTGCGACAAATAAGCCGCTTTTACAAATTTTTCGAATGCTGTCTGTGTAGCGGCATTGACCGAGTGCGGTCTTTTACTTGCACAATAAATGTGGCGAACACGTCTCAACCAAAGAGACAAAGCACTGTGAATATAAAGAACACTGGAGTTTTCACGCTAAAAAAACTATTTCTTTAATAATGGAAAGGATATTACAATTTAGTGTCACACACGGGATGGAGAAAATTTTCGAATAAGTAAAAATAAAAAGAAATGTCAAAACAATAATATAAATGTATGTATGTACGTACATAGTCACATCTGTCAACCCATTGTTGGGGTTGCCAGAGAGGTGAAATACGCTCGCGTGTTAGCGTAAAATACAAACATTTCAAATTCTTAAATTTAATAAATATGTACGTAATATATGATATTACGTATTTGTACGTGCAAATAATTCAGAATGCGTACTTATACGTAAAAGGTACATATATCAATAAATTCAATATAAAATTCAGGTAAATTCAGGTTTAGGTTTCCTTAAGCCTAATTTCTATTAAATAGAAGGGTTGGCTGTTGGCGACTACGACAGTCGCTCAAACATCGTCCCCGCCCTAGGCGCGTTCAGCGGCTAGAGCCTCCTGTAGCTCCTTAAGGGTCCGCAATGCATCTCGAACGAGGATTTGGGACACTCTTCCTCTAGCGTTGGCGGTTTGCAGCCCTTGTGCGGTGCATCGAATGGTGCGTCGTGCGATGCTGGGTTCTGCTGAGGGAATGTTGTTTCCCGGGCGAGAACGGGGTTGCCCGGTGGCGGCAGGGGGTGCCGGTACGGCGGATCTGCCAGGCCGGGGTGCCTGGATGGCGCGCTGGGCGCTTGGGGTAGCGTCCCGCCGATGGAGTAGGGAGTGATGTCGCGCTCCACAGATCCGGCATCTGTCGTACGAGCTGCACTCACTGGTGATGTGAGATAATGCCAAGCAATTCAGGCAAAACTCATGGGCTCGTGCAAGCATCCATCTCTGGGGTGGTTTCATTTTTTTGAATATGACGCAGTTCCGAAGAGCGTGCTGACGGTTGCATATGCGGCACCGTCGGTAATCCGTTATTAGTGTCGAGCTGCGTGATTCATTGGCGCGGTTGGGAGCAACGATCTCCGACCGCACTGGTCTTCGTGACGACGACTGATTTGCACGATCCATAGCGATCTGTAATTACAGTTGTAAAAGTATTTTAGTGGAGAGAAATACTGATACAGGGGATTTCAGCTGGCATTATGTTGCAAAATACGACATATTAGTGACGGTGATGTGGTAAGAGTGGACAGAGGTAGTTTGAGAGTAGCTACGAATTCTCCGGGGTTGCCCGAGTGGGTGGGTTTTCAGTCTGAAGGAGGAAACAGAGCTTGACAAGTGGTCGTGTGAGGGTGCCGGTTTGAGTACGAACGTCAACGACACGTATATGGCCGTCAGGACCTGGATGTGTTTTTTCAATACGTCCAAGGCGCCATTCAGTCGGGGGAAGTGAGTCGTCGTGAATGCAGACACACTCACCGACCTTTGGTTCGGGTTGTGGATTTTTCCACTTCTGCCTTTTTTGGATATCCTTTAGGTAGTCTTCCTTCCACCTTTTGCTGAACTGATGATGTAAACTTTTTACCCTGTCCCATCGGTTTATAAGAGATAAATCCGCGTGATCCACTTCAGGGATAGCGAGGAGGGGGCTACCTCGGAGAAAGTGGCCGGGGGTCAGCGCGGTAAACTCTGTGGGATCTTGGGATAAAGGTGAGATAGGACGAGAGTTAATTACGGCTTCAATTCTTACCAAGAGCGTGGTAAATTCTTCAAATGTGAACTTGTGGGCTCCTGCAGTCCTCTTGAAGTGCAGTTTGAAACTCTTCACTGCAGACTCCCACAAGCCGCCCATGTGGGGAGCTCCGGGCGGAATGAATTTCCAATTAATGCCCTGCGGAGTGTATTTTGCGATTACTTCTTGAGAGGCAGTTTTCATGAAGTCAACGAACTCTTTTTCCGTCGCTCTTTTAGCTCCAATAAACGTTTTGCCGTTGTCACTCATCATTGTGGCAGGATATCCACGACGTCCGACGAAGCGAGCGAATGCTGCGAGAAAGGCATTTGTTGTTAGGTCCGAGCACAGCTCAAGGTGGACAGCTTTTGTCACGAAACAGACAAAAACGGCCACGTAGCCTTTCAGTAAGGTGTGAGACCTTAGCAAGGAGGCTTTTATTTGAAAAGGTCCCGCAAAGTCGACACCGGTAGTGGTGAAAGGCGGAGCATATGTGCATCGTTCCGGGGGCAAAGCCGCCATGATTTGCGATCGCATTTGCTGCTTGTGGAGGGTACAAGTTTTGCACTGATGTATGCATCTCTTTATGAGGGGTTTAAGTCGTGGAATATAGAGATCCTGTCTGAGGCATTGCTGCATGAGACGTATTTCGGCATGGAGAAGAAGTTCATGGAGGTACTGTATATAGAGGACAGCGAATCTTGATTTTTCTGGGATAATAACGGGATGTTTTTCATTGTAAGTCAACGTCGAATGAACTAGTCTACCATGAACCCTGAGGAGCCCGTTTTCATCGAGGTATGGGTTGAGGGTTAGTAGAGAGCTTCTTTGATCAATGGGTTTTGCATTTTCCAAGCATGCTCTTTCGCGAGGAAAATATCGGGTTTGTGTTAACGTCACAAGTTTATTTTTCGCTTTGCGGAGATCTTCATGAGACAGAGAGGGAGTGTAAGCGGGTTTAATGCCTCGAATTTGGTCCTTGAGATTACTAATGAACCTGAAGGCATATGCCATGACCCTGAGGGCGCGAGGAAAAGCGGAAAATCGATCCAATACATCGGGGTCATCTTCAGCTGAGTAGAGTGCTTCGACTCGGCGCATTTCAGGCGGGTTGATGCTGCGGGTAGATGGGTTTGGCCAAGCTTCGGGGGGCTGGGTCAGCCACGCAGGGCCATTCCACCACAGCGAAGAATTTGCCAAGTCCTTGGGTTTGCATCCTCTAGTGCCCATGTCTGCTGGATTGTCGCGACTGCCTACATGCTTCCAGGAGGCGCTTCCGACGAGATCCATAATTTCAGCTGTTCGATTGGATACGAAAGTTTTCCAAGCGTGGGGAGGCTTTTCGAGCCATGCTAACACAATTTCCGAGTCAGACCACATGTAAAGATTTGTAAGAGAGAGCTCGAGATGGGATTGTACGACGGCGATTAGTCGGGCAAGGAGTAGAGCTGCACATAGTTCTAGTCTTGGAAGACTGGTAGTGCGAAGAGGGGCAACCTTGCCTTTAGCGACCAGAAGGTGGGACGATGTGGTGGCACCGTGGGTTGTTCGCAGATATATAGTGGCGCAATATGCCTTTTCTGACGCATCGCAGAAACCATGCAGTTCAACCTGCTGGTTCGGCATGTAGTCAACCCATCGAGGTATCTTTATATCTGAGATGTTGGGTAAATTTTTTGCGAACTGCGTCCATTTAATGAAGCGGAGGGGCTTCACTGGTTCGTCCCAGCCAGTTCCGTCTATCCATAGCTCTTGGAGTAAAATCTTGGCCTGAATCATAATCGGCGTAAGCCACCCTGCGGGGTCAAAAAGTTTTGCGACCGAGGAGAGAATTTGTCGTTTTGTATTAGCGGACGAGAGGGGTATTGAGTCCACTGTATACGAAAACGTGTCGGTCAGAGCGTTCCACTGTATGCCGAGAGTTTTGGTGTTGCTTGGTTTCTCGAATTCCAAAAGATTGGTATCTAGCAAGTCCTCTTCTTTGATGTTTTTTATTATACTGGGGTGATTGGCCGTTATTTTCCGTAATGGAAATCCTGCTGACGCTAACACTTGGATGACTTGGGAGAGAGATGTTTCAGCAGAGAGAATTTCATGGCTGCCAGAGAGAATGTCATCTACATATGTTTCTTTCGTCAAAACAGAGACGGCTTTGGGGAAAGTTTCCTTTACATCTTTGGCCAGTTGGTGAAGAGTACGTATGGCGAGGTAGGGGGCACAGTTCACACCAAATGTGACTGTTTTCAGACGATAGTCTTTTATGGGGTTTAAATGGCGGCCTAGTTTGAGGAGGAGTGAATTTACTTTTACTTGGGCGCCATTGATCAACTCTTTCTACCACTTCGTATCGCGTTGTGAGGAACTGGTCCATTTGGGACCAGTTGGGAAGTTCTCTTCTTGAGGTTAGAGATTGCTCCCACAACGTGACTGTATTTTCTGGGAGTTTAGAGGTCACGAGATAAATAAGTATGGGGTCCCAGTTATCTGTGGAGACTTGTTGCGTGGCGAGAATTTGAAGGCAATTATTTACCGACGATTGCAACCTTTGAATGTCTTCACTGTTTTCGGTAGTGATAGTTTTTAAGTTCATCAGGGCCCGTATTTGGTTATCTACGAGAACTCGTCTGTTCTCGTATCGGGCCTTTAGGGCTTCCCACGCTAAGGCAAAGTTGTCGTCAGTCAAGGGAAATTGGTTGACTATTTGAGCTGCCTTTCCTTGGGTTTTGTATCTGAGGTGATACAATTTTTGCGCTTGGGAGAGTTTCGGGTGGTTAATATAAACGGCTGTGAACATGTCACGAAATGAGGGCCATTTTTCATAACCACCATAAAATATTTCGGTATCGCAGGGAGGGATTTTTAGCGAAATACCGGAGTTATCGGGTGGACCTGTTGTGACGGTAGGGGGAGCGGGGGCATTTGCTTGTTTAAGCAACTGAAGCTGGTCTTCGATCTGGGCTTTTGTGTCTTCGTATGCTATGAGACAGGACCTGTATATGCTATTAGCAGATGTTGGAAAATCTTCGGGCAGGTCCTGATCTGGGGTTTCGACAATCTTATCGAAGACTGTTTGGACTCTATTCCAAAATTTGTCTATATTGGCGTTTTTTATTTTGAGTGAGGACTCCGTGTTGTCTTGGAGCGACGTCGACCTAAACCGAGCACAATATTCCAAAAAATTGTCCGTTTCGGATGTAAATTTTTTGGGGGCAGACGAGATTTTAAATTTTTTAACTCCTTGAGTTTTGGAGCCACCTTTTTTGGTTTCATCGTCACTCATTTTTAAGCTTTGTTTTATGTCGCTTAGAGTTGAGAATTAACAAAAAATTTAACTTCAGAGAGAAAACTTTTTTTTTTTTTTTTGAAGAGAGAGTATTTGCTTTTAACTATGTGACGTTTAAATATTCACGTTAAATAGCAAGAGAGAATACTTTTCAAAACCAAAAAAAAGTTTTTAAGTTAAATTTATTTGAGGGTGAGACTGAGAAAATTTTACCACTGTGCTGCGTTTGCACTATATTTAATATATGTATATGAGGGTGGTTTAAATATACGTGGGAAAAATTATGTGAGATATATGTATATATACGTATTAAAGTATCTCGGGGGTAAATTATTATAATTTTGATACGTATGAGATTATATAAAAATGTGTATTTTTTTTTTTTTTTTTTTTTTTGTGTGACTTAGAGGAGTCTTATTTAGCTTCGATTTGTTGGACTGTAGGGGCTTTGAGGAGAGAGAAATTAGTAGCTTATCGAAATTCTTAATGGGGATTGAGAATTTATAGCGTGCAAATTTAATGCGAGAAAAGTGCTATAACACGCACTGCACCACTCTTGTACCACTGTGCACGATATTTTATTACACCGATTATGTCGTATTCTTTCTTTTATACATCCGTATATATGTGTATACGCAAAGGAGGAAACCGAGAAAATTTGCTTGCGTTTTTTTTTTTATTAATTCAATGGGGAGAAATCAGAAGTTAGCAGAGGTTGTGCAATATATTTAATTAACGAAAAGAGATATTTTAATTTAAAATGAGAAAATTTTAAATTATTAAGAGGTTTGTCGTATTAAAATATAAGGGGTGCTTTTAGCAAATGTGACCACTGTAGCTAACTACTAAGTTTTCCTTATTTTGCTTTGCACATATACCGTACTGAGTTTTGCAATATGGGGTTATTGCTATATGTATATATATATATATACGAAATGGTATGTGCAAATTTGGTGGGAACTTGAGAAAGTTTGGCGGGAAATGAGGATTATTGGCGGGAAATTCTAATCCTCGAAAATGAAAATTGCCTTACTTTTTCCAATTTTATATATTTTTCCACTGTTTAGGGGTGTATTAAAATCTCATTTAATACTCACAGTTTCCAAATGGTAATCTTTTGTGTCGCTGGTTCCGGTAGTGGCGTCGAAGGACCACTGTTTAAGGGGAGCTGGCAGTACAAAGTTTCCCTTCCTCACTGTTAAGGGGGTGTGGATAATGCACAATTTACCTGCTTTTTTTTCTGCAGTGGGGTGTACTGATGGATGCGGCTGCGGCAGTGATGTCGTGATGTTACGATGATGATGGTTACCTTGATGGTGGTGATTTGATGGATATGGTGGTAGTGATCGTGTAATGGTGGCTGCGACAAATAAGCCGCTTTTACAAATTTTTCGAATGCTGTCTGTGTAGCGGCATTGACCGAGTGCGGTCTTTTACTTGCACAATAAATGTGGCGAACACGTCTCAACCAAAGAGACAAAGCACTGTGAATATAAAGAACACTGGAGTTTTCACGCTAAAAAAACTATTTCTTTAATAATGGAAAGGCTATTACAATTTAGTGTCACACACGGGATGGAGAAAATTTTCGAATAAGTAAAAATAAAAAGAAATGTCAAAACAATAATATAAATGTATGTATGTACGTACATAGTCACATCTGTCAACCCATTATTGGGGTTGCCAGAGAGGTGAAATACGCTCGCGTGTTAGCGTAAAATACAAACATTTCAAATTCTTAAATTTAATAAATATGTACGTAATATATGATATTACGTATTTGTACGTGCAAATAATTCAGAATGCGTACTTATACGTAAAAGGTACATATATCAATAAATTCAATATAAAATTCAGGTAAATTCAGGTTTAGGTTTCCTTAAGCCTAATTTCTATTAAATAGAAGGGTTGGCTGTTGGCGACTACGACAGTCGCTCAAACAGCAGCATTGCCAACAAACAAGTCCAATTTTCACAGCTATTCTGCAACAGATGTCGCAGTGGTGTGAATATCAATTGGCACGAACCAGAATAGAAGTAGGATTAATGAAGACAAACAAAAAACCGCTGTGGTGGCTGAATGGTTATAGCAGCGGCGCCTAAACGTTGCCGATGAAGGAATTTAGCAGTTCCCGAAATGGATCTATACAACGGGCTTTGGCAGTTGTCTAAAATTTTTTCTTTCTTCTATTCTAATTTAAAAATTTTTTCAATTAAGAAAAAATTTATCATAACAATAATAATGATAAAAAAATTATTGTTAGGCCTTGAGCTCGATTCGAACCCGCGATCTTATAATAAATTAAGTTATTTCAAAACTTTACTTGAGTTAAGTTTAAACTTTGAAAAAAATACTTTATCTCCAGGAATATACTTAAGATGAACTGCTCCTGATGATCGCCAAATCCAAAAAGAACTTTTATAGCGAAGGAAAATGGCTACAAGCCCAAGTGGATACCCATTTATGCCCATATAAAGCAACTCTGTTTTCAGCATTTCGCCCCTTTTCGCCTAGAGTTGGCACAAACATTAACATTGGGTTAGACAAGTCTTGATATCTTTCGCATGATACCAAGCTATCCTACCATTCTCTTTATCTTGCAATTGATACATGTTGTTTCCCTTTTTATTAATAACTTTGGCTTTAATAAAAACTGGGGCAAATTTAGAATTGAATTTTTTTGAACGATCGCTAAGAACAAAGTTTCTACGATAAACATTTTCACCTACTGCAAACGTTGCGACCTACTTCTGAGGTTGTATCTCTTCGCAGAGTTTTCAAAGCACGTTTGTATATTGTTCATGATTTCAGCGCGCACGAGTTGAAGCCTATCATCTCGGTTCACTACAACAACAATATATGCTATATACGTAAGCATTTGGTGAAATTTGAAGCTTCTAGCTGTTAAAATGGGTCAGAAATTGCGCAAAGTTTCTTATCTGAACAATCGGTTGTATGAGATATATACTATATATACCACCGATCTCACTGGTTTTTCCAGACAACAATATATGCTATATACGTAAGCATTTGGTGAAATTTGAAGTTTCTAGTTGTTAAAATGGGAAGAAATTGCGCAAAGTTTCTTATATGAACAATCGGTTGTATGAGATTATATATACCACCGATCCCTATGATTTTTTCAGACAACAATATATGCTATACACGTAAACATTTGGTGAAATTTGAACATATCTAAACGATTTTTAAGAGAAATATAAAATAAACAAGTAAGGACGGGACTGTCTTCGGCTATGCCGCAGACTTCATACCTTTCATGAATGGGGCTGAACAATAATCTTATCCCGTTCCTAATCTCCGAATAATCGGATGTATAAAATAAGAAATATCTAGTGAACAGATCTGCAAATCTAAACGATTTTTAAGATAAATATAAAATAAAAAATATGTAGGTACTTTGTGTGAGGATGCAAAGTTTCAGGTTTTTTGTGGTCTGCGTGTAAAAACTATGACTACGAATCACGTATTTCAACAATATATGACGAAAACGTAACTATTTGATGAAATGTTTTGAATTTTGAAGCTTCTAGCCGTAAAAAAAAGGGGCAAAAAAATACAGTTTATATGGGGTATATAATATATGTATCACCGATCTCTATGATTTTTTCAGACAACATTATAGGCTATATACGTAAGCATATGGTGAAATTTGAAGCTTCTACCTGTTAAAACGGGGCAGAAATTGCGCAAAGTTTCTTATCTGAACAATCGGTTGTATGAGATATATACTATATATACCACCGATCTCAATGATTTTTTTAGACAACAATATATACTATACACGTAAGCATTTGATGAAATTTGAAGCTTCTAGCTGTTAAAATGGGTACTTTGTGTGGGGATGCAAAGCTTCACGTTTTTTGTGGTCTGCATGTGAAAACTGCAACTACGAATCACGTATTTCAAAAATATATGAAGTGAACGTAACTATTTGATGAAACTTGATGAATTTTGAAGCTTCTATCCGTAAAAAAGGGGCAAAAATTACAGTTTGTATGAAGTATATAATATATATACCACCGATCTCTATGATTTTTTCAGACAACATTATATGCTATATACGTAAGCATTCGGTGAAATTTGAAGCTTCTAGCTGTTAAAACGGGGCAGAAATTGCGCAAAGTTTCTTATCTGAACAATCGGTTGTATGAGATATATACTATGTATACACCCGATCTCAATGATTTTTTCAGACATCAATATATGCTATACACCTAAGCATTTGGTGAAATTTGAAGCTTCTAGCTGTTAAAATGGGGCCGAAATCGCAAAAAAAAAAAATATATATACTATATATATACTATATATACCATCATATATATATTATATATATCACCGATCTCTATGATTTTTTGACACGGCAATATATACTATCTACGTAAGCAATCGGTGAAATTTGAAGCTTATAGCTGTTAAAATGGGGTAGAAATTGCGAAAAGTTTCTTATCTGAACAACCGGTTGTATGAGATATATACTATATATACAACCGATCTCTATGATTTTTTCAGACAGCAATATATGCCATATAAGTAAGCATTCGGTGAAATTTGAAACTTCTAGCTGCTAAAATGGGGCTAAAATTGCGAAAATATATATATATATTATACATATATACTATATATACCACCATATATATACTATATATACCACCGATCTGTATGATTTTTCAGACAACAATATATGCTATATACGTAAGCATTCGTTGAAATTTTAAGCCTCTACCTCTTAAAATAGGGCAGTAATTACGAAAAGTTTCTTATCTGAACAATCGGTTGTGGGGGATATATACTATATATACGACCGATCTCATCAATTTTACAATTACAAAAATCCTCTTTTTCTGAAAAATCGGTTGTATGGAGGATATATGCTATAGTGGCCGATCCGGCCGGTTCCGACAAATGTCTAATCGGACACCCAAATACACCTGCTAACCAAATTTTATCAAGATATCTCAAAAATTGAGGGACTAGTTTGCATACAAACAGACAGACGGACAGACGGACATGGCTAAATCAACTCAGCTCTTCATTCTGATTATTTCGGTATACTTAATGGTGGGTCTATCTATTTTCCTTTAAGGACTTACAATTTTGGGTTTCGTGCCGAAATTAATATACCATTTCATTTTCATGAAAGGTATAAAAATAGGTAGGTACTTTGTGTGAGGATGCAAAGTTTCAGGTTTTTTGTGGTCTGCGTGTAAAAACTATGACTAAGAATCACGTATTTCAACGACGTAAACGTAACTATTTGATGAAATTTGATGAAATTGAAGCTTCTATCCGTAAAAATGGGACAAAAATGAAAGTTTATATGAAGTATATAATATATATACCACAGATCTCTATGATTTTTTCAGACAACAATATATGCTATATACGTAAGCATTTGGTGAAATTTGAAGTTTCTAGCTCTTAAAACGGGGCAGAAATTGCGCAAAGTTTCTTATCTGAAAAATCGGTTGTATGAGATATATACTATATATACCACCGATCTCAATGATTTTTTCAGACAACACTATATACTATATACGTAAGCATTTGGTGAAATTTGAAGTTTCTAGGTGTTAAAACGGGGCAGAAATTGCGCAAAATTTCTTATCTGAAAAATCGGTTGTATGAGATATATACTATGTATACCACCGATCTCAATGATTTTTTCAGACATCAATATATTCTATACACGTAAGCATTTGGTGAAATTTGAAGCTTCTAGCTGTTAAAATGGAGCCGAAATCGCAAAAAAAAATATATATGTTGAAAACCTACTGTAGTTGAGAACTACACATGTGATATTTAAGTTTTCTCTTTCAACAACAATACCTTTGAGTTTCATGTATTTGAAAAATTTTCTGAAGTATTTCATGTAATTTTTTCTATCTTGAATAAATCAACGAATTGTTAAGACGTATAAACGTTTAACTCAAGTCTTTTTTTTTACATCGGACTTCCTGCAGAAATAAAGTTTCAACAGGTTATGGGCCAAGAGTCCGTGTCGGTGTAAAATTGAAATAAAATATTCGTATATATTCGCGTTTGTCGCATAGTTTCAAGAGTCCGTGTCGGTGTAAAATTTAAATAAAATATTGAAACAATTTAACGGCAAGTGATTCAACTGTGGCAAGCGTGGACATATGGCGTCGAAGTGTAGAGCGCCGAAAAAGACTAGAAACGAGCAGAAAGAGCAGTGTTCATTTGCAACATTAGCAGCAGTAGATGTCACAGGTTTCAGCAGAACATCATGGTGTCTCGATAGCGGTGCCTCCACTCATATATGTAGTGAGCGAAATATCTTCGTTTCTCTCAGAGAAAGTAAAGAGAGAGTGATGTTGGCGACGGAAACTTATGTGGAAGCTGAGGGAATAGGCAGCGTTGAAATAAATGGAAATTGTAAAATTATTTTCAAAGATGTATTGTTTGTACCAACAATGATTGGAAATTTTATATCTGTTGGAAAAGCTATAAGTAATGGTGTAAGTGTAACATTTACAAATGATTGTGCTATCCTAAAGAAACAATGCGGCTACATTTTGTTAAAAGCTGCAAAGAAAAACAATTTATAAATTTTTGACGTAAATACTCGAATTAAAGCACATTCGTGTTTTATTGCAGCCGAAGAGAATGCAATGATTTGGCATAAGCGTTATGGGCATTTGAACTTTCAAAGTCTAGGAGAGTTGTCCAATCGAAAAATTGTCAATGGGTTGGATTTGAAAAGTATGCCAAAAAATATAAATTGTGACGTTTGCATGAAAGCTAAAATATGTGCGCGGCCATTTCCAAAGAACAGCGAGCATTCTTCGGTAAATTTGTTAGATTTAACTCATTCTGATGTGTGTGGCCCTATGCCCACTGTGTCTCTTGGTGGCGCACGTTATTTTGCCACTTTCATAGATGATAAGTCCAAGCGCATATTTGTTTATTTTTTGAAATCAAAAAATGAAGTATTTGAAAAATTCAAAACGTTTAAAAGCCTCGTAGAATGTCAAACAGAGAGAAGAATAAAAGTTCTCAGGAGTGACAATGGGACAGAGTACATAAATCGTGAGTTTGACGACTTTTTGAGTGCATGCGGCATACAGAGGCAGCTAACCGTTCCTTACACTCCTCAGCAAAACGGAGTTGGAGAAAGAGCGAACAGAACGATTGTTGAAATGGCTCGAAGTATGCTTATACAAGCTGGCTTATGCGAATCTCTTTGGGCAGAAGCAGTTGCAACAGCTGTATACATACGGAACAGATCGGTTACAAAGCAGTTAGGTGATAAAACTCCATACGAGATGTGGACGGGGTTCAAGCCCAATGTTAAACATTTCCGAATTTTTGGTGCAAAATCATTTGGACTCGATAAGAGTCAGCACAAAAAGTTTAATGAAAGAGGCAAAGAGTATACGTTTGTGGGATATTCCTTGACAGCAAAAGCATATCGGCTTTACGATTTTGAACAGAGACGAGTAGTAGAAAAACGCGATGTAATTTTCGATGAAGGTGTATTGGGCAATGCAGGGAACGCACAACTGAAAGAGATAGATAGAGATCACGTATTAGTTGAAGTAAATGGAGCAAAGAACAATGGGCAAAATGAGGAAACAACGTTGAGTTCTGAAGAGAAAATAGTGGCACATGAGGCTCATTTTGAGGAGGAGCAATATGAAACAGCATCAGACAAATCAGATAGTCAAGCAAGTGCTGAAGAAAATGAAGACCAATATGAATACGATACTCATAGTGTCAGCGAGACAACTACTTATGCGAAACGCGGAAGGGGAAGACCAAAAGTGCTGCGCACAGGCAATCCAGGTCGGCCACGTAAAGAGTACCACTTAGTGAATTTGGCTGAAAGAGATACTATCACAATCCCACGCACGGTATCAGAAGCCTTATCAAGTGATGAAAGTCAAGAATGGAAACAAGCGATGGAAAAAGAGTATGACTCTCTTATAAATAAAGGAACGTGGGTTTTAGTTGATTTGCCAGAAGGCAAACGAAAGATTGGATGCAAATGGGTTTTCAATTTGAAACGTGGCCAACATGGCAATATTGAGCGTTATAAAGCAAGACTGGTTGCTAAAGGGTGCAGTCAGCAGTATGGTGTAGACTACCTCGAAACATTTTCGCCTGTTGTACGTTATGCAACCATACGTATGTTATTTGCATTAGCCACGGAGCTAGAGCTGCATATGCATCAGCTAGATGTCTCGACCGCGTATCTCAATAGTGACTTAGAGGATGAGGTTTTCATGGCGCAACCTGAGAGGTTCGTAAGTTCGAGTCACCCTAATCGAGTCTTAAAGCTAAACAAAGCTATTTATGGACTAAAGCAGTCAGGCCGGGAATGGAATCATAAGTTGGATTCTATTTTGAAAAGTTTTGGTTTTGAAAGCTGCAAAACGGAACCGTGTTTGTACAAAAAGAATGAAGGCAATAAATACAATTTGATAGCAGTTTACGTCGATGATATAATTGTTGCTTGTTCGAGTGAGACAGATCTAGTGATGATAAAGAGAAAAATAGCAGAGCGTTTTGATATAGTTGACAAAGGCAGAGTTCATCATTTTCTTGGTATGGAGATTGAGCGCGTTGGCAGCGTTGGTGCTATCTCTGTTGGGCATACAAATTATGTGCAAGACTTATTAAAACTTTATGGCATGGAGCAATGCCGAGGGGCTTCTACGCCACTAGATCCTGGTTTCACAACTAAATGTTGTATAGATGAGTGCGAGAGTGTAACAACTAGACCAGATATTCTACATTCGGTTAGCAAATTGGCACAACGCAACCAAGAACCTCATATTGAACACGAGAAAGCGGCAAAGCATATTTTAAGGTACCTTTCGGTATCTAAAAACTTAAAGCTTCATTTCAGAAAGACTGGCAAGCAAGCTGAAGGTTTCGTTGACGCAGATTGGGGTAGTAGTGTAGAGGACAGAAGGTCATATACTGGTTATGTTTTCAAACTAGCAGGGTGTGCATTTTCTTGGGAGAGCAAAAAACAAACCTCAGTTGCATTAAGTAGCACAGAAGCGGAATATATGGCGCTTTCAGCAGCTGCGAAAGAGGCTGTGTACTTGAAAAAATTACTATGCGAAGTGAATTTTTACAGAGGCGAAGGTCCATTTACAGTATATGGCGATAATTTGAGTTCACATCAATTGGCAAAGAATCCGGTTTATCATAATCGGAGCAACCATATTGATATTAGGTATCACTACATAAGAGAAGTAGTTAAGAGTAATATTGTGAATTTAAAATATTTGAGTACAGATAATATGCCAGCTGATATAATGACCAAGAACCTTTGTAAAACGAAACATATTAAATTAATAGATTTACTTGGAATGAAAAATGATTGAAAATATAAAAACGTAATTGCTGTTGAGGAGAAGTGTTGAAAACCTACTGTAGTTGAGAACTACACATGTGATATTTAAGTTTTCTCTTTCAACAACAATACCTTTGAGTTTCATGTATTTGAAAAATTTTCTGAAGTATTTGATGTAATTTTTTCTATCTTGAATAAATCAACGAATTGTTAAGACGTATAAACGTTTAATTCAAGTCTTTTATTTTACATCGGGCTTCATGCAGAAATAAAGTTTCAACAATATATATACTATATATATACTATATATACCATCATATATATTTTATATATCACCGATCTATATGATTTTTTGACACAACAATATATACTATATAAGTAAGCAATCGGTTAAATTTGAAGCTTAGGGCTGTTAAAATGGGGTAGAAATTGCGAAAAGTTTCTTATCTGAACAATCGGTTGTATGAGATATATACTATATATACAACCGATCTCTATGATTTTTTCAGACAACAATATATGCCATATACGTAAGTATTCGGTGAAATTTGAAGCTTCTAGCTATTAAAATGGGGCTAACATTGCGAATATATATATATATATACTATATATATATACTATATATACCACCATATATATACTATATATACCACCGATCTGTATGATTTTTTCAGATAACAATATATGCTATATACGTAAGCATTCGTTGAAATTTTAAGCCTCTAGCTCTTAAAATAGGGCAGTAATTACGAAAAGTTTCTTATCTGAACAATCGGTTGTGGGGGATATATACTATATATTCGACCGATCTCATCAATTTTTTCAGGCAACAATATGTGCAATATACGAAAGTATATGGTGAAGTTTGAAGCTTCAATCTGTTAAATTGAGTAAGATATTACAAAAATCCTCTTTTTCTGAAAAATCGGTTGTATATAGGATATATGCTATAGTGGTCCGATCCGGCCGGTTCCGACAAATGTCTAATCGGACACCCAAATACACCCGCTCACCAAATTTTATCAAGATATCTCAAAAACTGAGGGACTAGTTTGCATACAAACAGACAGACGGACAGACGGACATGGCTAAATCAACTGAGCTCTTCAACCTGATTATTTCAGTATATTTAATGGTGGGTCTATCTATTTTCCTTTAAGGACTTACAATTTTGGGTTTCGTGACGAAATTAATATGTATATCGTTTCATTTTCATGAAAGCTATAAAAATAGGTAGGTACTTTGTGTGAGGATGCAAAGTTTCAAGTTTTTTGTGGTCTGCGTGAAAAAACTATGACTACGAATCGCGTATTTCAGAAATATATGACGTAAACGTAACTATTTGATGAAATTTGATGAATTTTGAAGCTTCTATCCGTAAAAAAGGGGCATAAATGATAGTTTATATGAAGTATATAATATATACCACCGATCTCTATGATTTTTTCAGACAACAATATATGCTATATACGTAAGCATTTGGTGAAATTTGAAGCTTCTAGCTGTAAAATGGAGCCGAAATCGCAAAAAAAATATATATATACTATATATACCATCATATATATATTATATATATCACCGATCTATATGATTTTTTGACACAACAATATATACCTACGTAAGCAATCGATTAAATTTGAAGCTTATAGCTGTTAAAATGGGGTAGAAATTGCGAAAAGTTTCTTATCTGAACAATCGGTTGTATGAGATATATACTATATATACAACCGATCTCTATGTTTTTTTCAGACAACAATATATGCCATATACGTAAGAATTCGGTGAAATTTGAAGCTTCTAGCTGTTAAAATGGGTCTAAAATTGCGAAAATATATATATATACTATATATATATTATATATACCACCATATATATTCTATATATACCACCAATCTGTATGTTTTTTCAGACAACAGTATATGCTATATACGTAAGCATTTGGTGAAATTTGAAGTTTCTAGCTGTTAAAACGGGGCAGAAATTGCGCAAAGTTTCTTATCTGAACAATCGGTTGTATGAGATATATACTATATATACCACCGATCTCAATGATTTTTTCAGACAACAATATATGCTACATACGTAAGCATTTGGTGAAATTTGAAGTTTCTAGCTATTAAAAAGGGGCAGAAATTGCGCAAAGTTTCTTATCTGAACAATCGGTTGTATGAGATATATACTATGTATACCACCGATCTCAATGATTTTTTCAGACATCAATATATGCTATACATGTAAGCATTTGGTGAAATTTGAAGCTTCTAGCTGTTAAAATAGAGCCGACATCGCAAAAAAAAAATATATATATACTATATATACCATCATATATATATTATATATATCACCGATCTATATGATTTTTTGACACAACAATATATACTATATACGTAAGCAATCGGTTAAATTTGAAGCTTATATCTGTTAAAATGGGGTAGAAATTGCGAAAAGTTTCTTATCTGAACAATCGGTTGTATGAGATATATACTATATATACAACCGATCTCAATGATTTTTTCAGACAACAATATATGCCATATACGTAAGCGTTCGGTGAAATTTGAAGCTTCTAGCTGTTAAAATGGGGCTAAAATTGCGAAAAAATATATATATACTATATATATATACTATATATACCACCATATATATACTATATATACCACCGATCTGTTTGATTTTTTCAGACAACAATGTATGCTATATACGTAAGCATTCTTTGAAATTTGAAGCCTCTAGCTCTTAAAATAGGGCAGTAATTACGAAAAGTTTCTTATCTGAACAATCGGTTGTGGGGGATATACTATATATACGACCGATCTCATCAATTTTTTCAGGCAACAATACGTGCAATATACGAAAGTATATGGTGAAGTTTGAAGCTTCAATCTGTTAAATTGAGTAAGATATTATGTTAAATATCCGAGAGAAATCGAGACACGACCCTTCACTTGTAATTCATTTGTTGTAATCACCTTTGGCTTATAACAAATACAGAGTTGAAGTTGTGTACTAAAAGTTATCGTGTTTGGTTTGCCTCTGTTACAAACATCAGAGTTGCATTTTCTCTTACATATTACAAAAATCCTCTTTTTCTAAAAAATCGGTTGTATGGAGGATATATGCTATAGTGGTCCGATGCGGCCGGTTCCGACAAATGTCTAATCGGACACCCAAATACACCCGCTCACCAAATTTTATCAAGATATCCCAAAAATTTAGGACTAGATTGCATACAAACAGACAGACGGACAGACGGACATGGCTAAATTAACTCAGCTCTTCAACCTGATTATTTCGGTATACTTAATGGTGGGTCTATCTATTTTCTTTTAAGGACTTACAATGTTGGGTTTCGTGACGAAATTAATATATCATTTCAATTTCATGAAAGGTATAAAAATAGGTAGGTACTTTGTGTGAGGATGCTAAGTTTCAGGTTTTTTGTGGTCTGCATGTAAAAACTATGACTACGAATCACGTATTTCAAAAATATATGACGTAAACGTAACTATTTGATGAAATTTGATGAATTTTGAAGCTTCTATCTGTAAAAAAGGGGCAAATGACTGTTTATATGAAGTATATAATATATATACCACCGATCTCTATGTTTTTTCAGACAACAATATATGCTATATGCGTAAGCATTTGGTGAAATTTGAAGTTTCTAGCTGTTAAAACGGGGCAGAAATTGCGCAAAGTTTCTTATCTGAACAATCGGTTGTATGAGATATATGCTATATATACCACTGATCTCAATGATTTTTTCAGACAACAATATATGCTATATACGTAAGCATTTGGTGAAACTTGAAATTTCTAGCTGTTAAAACGATGCAGAAATTGCGCAAAGTTTCTTATCTGAACAATCGATTGTATGAGATATATACTATGTATACCACGGATCTCAATGATTTTTTCAGACATCAATATATGCTATACACGTAAGCATTTGGTGAAATTTGAAGCTTCTAGCTATTAAAATGGAGCCGAAATCGCAAAAAAAAATATATATATACTATATATATATACTATATATACCATCATATATATATTATATATATCACCGATCTATATGATTTTTTGACACAACAATATATACTATATACGTAAGCAATCGGTTAAATTTGAAGCTTATAGCTGTTAAAATGTGGTAGAAATTGCGAAAAGTTTCTTATTTGAACAATCGGTTGTATGAGATATATACTATATATACAACCGATCTCTAAGTTTTTTCAGACAACAATATATGCCATATACGTAAGCATTCGGTGAAATTTGAAGCTTCTAGCTGTTAAAATGGGGCTAAAATTGCGAAAATGTATATATATACTATATATATATACTATATATACCACCATATATATACTATATATACCACCAATCTGTATGATTTTTTCAGACAACAATATATGCTATATGCGTAAGCATTCGTTGCAATTTTAAGCCTCTAGCTCTTAAAATAGGGCAGTAATTACGAAAAGTTTCTTATCTGAACAATCGGTTGTGGGGGATATATACTATATATACGACCGATCTCATCAATTTTTTCAGGCAACAATATGTGCAATATACGAAAGTATATGGTGAAGTTTGAAGCTTCAATCTGTTAAATTGAGTAAGATATTACAAAAATCCTCTTTTTCTGAAAAATCGGCTGTATGGAGGATATATGCTATAGTGGTCCAATCCGTCCGGTTCCGACAAATGTCTAATCGGACACCCAAATACACCCGCTAACCAAATTTTATGAAGATATCTCAAAAATTTAGGACTAGTTTGCATACAAACAGACAGACGGACAGACGGACATGGCTAAATCAACTCAGCTCTTCAACCTGATTATTTCGGTATACTTAATGGTGGGTCTATCTATTTTCCTTTAAGGACTTACAATTTTGCGTTTCGTGACGAAATTAATATACCATTTCATTTTCATGAAAGGTATAAAAATAGGTAGGTACTTTGGGTGAGGATGCAAAGTTTCAGGTTTTTTGTGGTCTGCGTGTAAAAACTATGACTACGAATCACGTATTTCAACAATATATGACGTATACGTAACTATTTGATGAAATTTTATGAATTTTGAAGCTTCTAGCCGTAAAAAAGGGGCAAACAAATACAGTTTATATGGGGCATATAATATATGTACCCCCGATCTCTATGATTTTTTCAGACAACAATATATGCTATATACGTAAGCATTTGGTGAAATTTGAAGCTTCTAGCTGTTAAAATGGGTCAGAACTTGCGCAAAGTTTCTTATGTGAACAATCGGTTGTATGAGATATATACTATATATACCACCGATCTCAATGATTTTTTTAGACAACAATATATACTATACACGTAAGCATTTGGTGAAATTTGAAGCTTCTAGCTGTTAAAATGGGTACTTTGTGTGAGGATGCAAAGCTTCACGTTTTTTGTGGTCTGCATGTGAAAACTACAACTACGAGTCACGTATTTCAAAAATATGTGAAGTGAACGTAACTATTTGATGAAACTTGATGAATTTTGAAGCTTCTATCCGTAAAAAAGGGGCAAAAATTGCAGTTTGTATGAAGTATATAATATATATACCACCGATCTCTATGATTTTTTCAAACAACAATATATGCTATATACGTAAGCATTTGGTGAAATTTGAAGCTTCTAGCTGTTAAAACGGGGCAGAAATTGCGCAAAGTTTCTTATCTGAACAATCGGTTGTATGAGATATATACTATGTATACACCCGATCTCAATGATTTTTTCAGACATCAATATATGCTATACACCTAAGCATATGGTGAAACTTGAAGCTTCTAGCTGTTAAAATGGGGCCGAAATCGCAAAAAAAAAATATATATATATACTATATATACTATATATACCATCATATATATATATCACCGATCTCTATGATTTTTTGACACAACAATATATACTATATACGTAAGCAATCGGTGAAATTTGAAGCTTATAGCTGTTAAAATGGGGTAGAAATTGCGAAAAGTTTCTTATCTGTACAATCGGTTGTATGAGATATATACTATATATACAACCGATCTCTATGATTTTTTCAGACAACAATATATGCCATATAAGTAAGCATTCGGTGAAATTTGAAACTTCTAGCTGCTAAAATGGGGCTAAAATTGCGAAAATATATATATATATTATACATATATACTATATATACCACCGATCTGTATGATTTTTTCAGACAACAATATATGCTATATACGTAAGCATTCGTTGAAATTTTAAGCCTCTACCTCTTAAAATTGGGCAGTAATTACGAAAAGTTTCTTATCTGAACAATCGGTTGTGGGGGATATATACTATATATACGACCAATCTCATCAATTTTTTCAGGCAACAATATGTGCAATATAAGAAAGTATATGGTGAAAAATCGGTTGTATGGAGGATATATGCTATAGTGGTCCGATCCGGCCGGTTCCGACAAATGTCTAATCGGACACCCAAATACACCTGCTAACCAAATTTTATCAAGATATCTCAAAAATTGAGGGACTAGTTTGCATACAAACAGACACACGGACAGACGGACAGACAGACAGACGGACATGGCTAAATCAACTCAGCTCTTCATTCTGATTATTTCGGTATACTTAATGGTGGGTCTATCTATTTTCCTTTAAGGACTTACAATTTTGGGTTTCGTGACGAAATTAATATACCATTTCATTTTCATAAAAGGTATAAAAATAGGTAGGTACTTTGTGTGAGGATGCAAAGTTTCAGGTTTTTTGTGGTCTGCGTGTAAAAACTATGACTACGAATCACGTTTTTCAAAAATATATGACGTAAACGTAACTATTTGATGAAATTTGATGAATTTGAAGCTTCTATCCGTAAAAAAGGGGCAAAAATGAAAGTTTATATGAAGTATATAATATATATACCACAGATCTCTATGATTTTTTCAGACAACAATATATGCTATATACGTAAGGATTTGGTGAAATTTGAAGTTTCTAGCTCTAAAAACGGGGCAGAAATTGCGCAAAGTTTCTTATCTGAACAATCGGTTGTATGAGATATATACTATATATACCACCGATCTCAATGATTTTTTCAGACAACACTATATGCTATATACGTAAGCATTTGGTGAAATTCGAAGTTTCTAGGTGTTAAAACGGGGCAGAAATTACGCAAAGTTTCTTATCTAAAAAATCGGTTGTATGAGATATATACTATGTATACCACCGATCTCAATGATTTTTTCATACATCAATATATTCTATACACGTAAGCATTTGGTGAAATTTGAAGCTTCTAGCTGTTAAAATGGAGCAGAAATCGCAAAAAAAAATATATATATATACTATATATATACTATATATACCATCATATATATTTTATATATATCACCGATCTATATGATTTTTTGACACAACAATATATACTATATACGTAAGCAATCGGATAAATTTGAAGCTTATAGCAGTTAAAATGGGGTAGAAATTGCGAAAAGTTTCTTATCTGAACAATCGGTTGTATGAGATATATACTATATATACAACCGATCTCTATGATTTTTTCAGACAACAATATATGCCATATACGTAAGCATTCGGTGAAATTTGAAGCTTCTAGCTGTTAAAATGGGGTTAAAATTGCGAATATATATATATATATACTATATATATATACTATATATACCACCATATATATACTATATATACCACCGATCTGTATGATTTTTTCAGATAACAATATATGCTATATACGTAAGCATTCGTTGAAATTTTAAGCTTCTAGCTCTTAAAATAGGGCAGTAATTACGAAAAGTTTCTTATCTGAACAATCGGTTGTGGGGGATATATACTATATATACGACCGATCTCATCAATTTTTTCAGGCAACAATATGTGTAATATACGAAAGTATATGGTGAAGTTTGAAGCTTCAATCTGTTAAATTGAGTAAGATATTACAAAAATCCTCTTTTTCTGAAAAATCGGTTGTATGGAGGATATATGCTATAGTGGTCCGATCCGGCCGGTTCCGACAAATGTCTAATCGGACACACAAATACACCCGTTCACCAAATTTTATCAAGATATCTCAAAAATTGAGGGACTAGTTTGCATACAAACAGACAGACGGACAGACGGACATGGTTAAATCAACTCAGCTCTTCAACCTGATTATTTCAGTATACTTAATGGTGGGTCTATCTATTTTCCTTTAAGGACTTACAATTTTGGAATTCGTGACGAAATTAATATATCGTTTCATTTTCATGAAAGGTATAAAAATAGGTAGGTACTTTGTGTGAGGATGCAAAGTTTCAGGTTTTTTGTGGTCTGCGTGAAAAAACTATGACTACGAATCACGTATTTCAAAAATATATGACGTAAACGTAACTATTTGATGAAATTTGATGAATTTTGAAGCTTCTATCCGTAAAAAAGGGGCATAAATGATAGTTTATATGAAGTATATAATATATACCACCGATCTCTATGATTTTTTCAGACAACAATATATGCTATATACGTAAGCATTTGGTGAAATTTGAAGCTTCTAGCTGTTAAAATGGAGCCGAAATCGCAAAAAAAATATATATATACTATATATACCATCATATATATATTATATATATCACCGATCTATATGATTTTTTGACACAACAATATATACTTACGTAAGCAATCGGTTAAATTTGAAGCTTATAGCTGTTAAAATGGAGTAGAAATTGCGAAAAGTTTCTTATCTGAACAATCGGTTGTATGAGATATATACTATATATACAACCGAACTCTATGTTTTTTTTAGACAACAATATATGCCATATACGTAAGAATTCGGTGAAATTTGAAGCTTCTAGCTGTTAAAATGGGTCTAAAATTGCGAAAATATATATATATATACTATATATATATATTATATATACCACCATATATATACTATATGTACCACCGATCTGTATGATTTTTTCAGACAACAATATATGCTATATACGTAAGCATTTGGTGAAAGTTTAAGTTTCTAGCTGTTAAAACGGGGCAGAAATAGCGCAAAGTTTCTTATCTGAACAATCGGTTGTATGAGATATATACTATGTATACCACCTACCTCAATGATTTTTTCAGACATCAATGTATGCTATACACGTAAGCATTTGGTGAAATTTGAAGCTTCTAGCTGTTAAAATGGTGCCGATATCGCAAAAAAAATATATATATACTATATATACCATCATATATATATTATATATATCACCGATCTATATGATTTTTTGACACAACAATATATACTATATACGTAAGCAATCGGTTAAATTTGAAGCTTATAGCTGTTAAAATGGGGTAGAAATTGCGAAAAGTTTCTTATCTGAACAATAGGTTGTATGAGATATATACTATATATACAACCGATCTCTATGATTTTTTCAGCCAACAATATATGCCATATACGTAAGCGTTCGGTGAAATTTGAAGCGCAAAGTTTCTTATCTGAACAATCAGTTGTATGAGATATATACTATGTATACCACCGATCTCAATGATTTTTTCAGACATCAATATATGCTATACACGTAAGCATTTGGTGAAATTTGAAGCTTCTAGCTGTTAAAATGGAGCCGATATCCCAAAAAAAATATATATATACTATATATACCATCATATATATATTATATATATCACCGATCTATATGATTTTTTGACACAACAATATATACTATATACGTAAGCAATCGGTTAAATTTGAAGCTTATAGCTGTTAAAATGGGGTAGAAATTGCGAAAAGTTTCTTATCTGAACAATCGGTTGTATGAGATATATACTATATATACAACCGATCTCTATGATTTTTTCAGACAACAATATATGCCATATACGTAAGCGTTCGGTGAAATTTGAAGCTTCTAGCGAAAAAATATATATATACTTTATATATATATTATATATACCACCATATATATACTATATATACCACCGATCTGTATGATTTTTTCAGACAACAATATATGCTATATACGTAAGCATTCGTTGAAATTTGAAGCCTCCAGCTCTTCAAATAGGGCAGTAATTACGAAAAGTTTCTTATCTGAACAATCGGTTGTGGGGGATATATACTATATATACGACCGATCTCATCAATTTTTTCAGGCAACAATACGTGCAATATACGAAAGTATATGGTGAAGTTTGAAGCTTCAATCTGTTAAATTGAGTAAGATATTACAAAAATCCTCTTTTTCTGAAAAATCGGTAGTATGGAGGATATATGCTATAGTGGTCCGATCCGGCCGGTTCCGACAAATGTCTAATCGGACACCCAAATACACCTGCTCACCAAATTGTATCAAGATATCTCAAAAATTGAGGGACTAGTTTGCATACAAACAGACAGACGTACAGACAGACAGACGGACATGTCTAAATCAACTCAGCTCTTCATTCTGATTATTTCGGTATACTTAATGGTGGGTCTATCTATTTTTCTTTAAGGACTTACAATTTTGGGTTTCGTGACGAAATTAATATACCATTTCATTTTCATGAAAGTTATAAAAATATGTAGGTACTTTGTGTGAGGAATGAAATTTTCAGGTTTTTTGTGGTCTGCGTGTAAAAACTATGACTACGAATCACGTATTTCAAAAATATATGACGTAAACGTAACTATTTGATGAAATTTGATGAATTTTGAAGCTTCTATCCGTAAAAAAGGGGCAAAAATGAAAGTTTATATGAAGTATGTAATATATATACCACCGATCTCTATGATTTTTTCAGGCAACAATATATGCTATATACGTAAGCATTTGGTGAAATTTGAAGCTTCTAGCTGTTAAAATGGGTCAGAACTTGCGCAAAGTTTCTTATGTGAACAATCGGTTGTATGAGATATATACTATATATACCACCGATCTCAATGATTTTTTTAGACAACAATATATACTATACACGTAAGCATTTGGTGAAATTTGAAGCTTCTAGCTGTTAAAATGGGTACTTTGTGTAAGGATGCAAATCTTCACGTTTTTTGTGGTCTGCATGTGAAAACTACGACTACGAATCACGTATTTCAAAAATATGTGAAGTGAACGTAACTATTTGATGAAACTTGATGAATTTTGAAGCTTCTATCCGTAAAAAAGGGGCAAAAATTGCAGTTTGTATGAAGTATATAATATATATACCACCGATCTCTATGATTTTTTCAAACAACAATATATGCTATATACGTAAGCATTTGGTGAAATTTGAAGCTTCTAGCTGGTAAAACGGGGCAGAAATTGCGCAAAGTTTCTTATCTGAACAATCGGTTGTATGAGATATATACTATGTATACACCCGATCTCAATGATTTTTTCAGACATCAATATATGCTATACACCTAAGCATATGGTGAAATTTGAAGCTTCTAGCTGTTAAAATGGGGCCGAAATCGCAAAAAAAAAATATATATATACTATATATATACTATATATACCATCATATATATATATCACCGATCTCTATGATTTTTTGACACAACAATATATACTATATACGTAAGCAATCGGTGAAATTTGAAGCTTATAGCTGTTAAAATGGGGTAGAAATTGCGAAAAGTTTCTTATCTGTACAATCGGTTGTATGAGATATATACTATATATACAACCGATCTCTATGATTTTTTCAGACAACAATATATGCCATATAAGTAAGCATTCGGTGAAATTTGAAACTTCTAGCTGCTAAAATGGGGCTAAAATTGCGAAAATATATATATATATTATACATATATACTATATATACCACCGATCTGTATGATTTTTTCAGACAACAATATATGCTATATACGTAAGCATTCGTTGAAATTTTAAGCCTCTACCTCTTAAAATTGGGCAGTAATTACGAAAAGTTTCTTATCTGAACAATCGGTTGTGGGGGATATATACTATATATACGACCAATCTCATCAATTTTTTCAGGCAACAATATGTGCAATATACGAAAGTATATGGTGAAAAATCGGTTGTATGGAGGATATATGCTATAGTGGTCCGATCCGGCCGGTTCCGACAAATGTCTAATCGGACACCCAAATACACCTGCTAACCAAATTTTATCAAGATATCTCAAAAATTGAGGGACTAGTTTGCATACAAACAGACACACGGACAGACGGACAGACAGACAGACGGACATGGCTAAATCAACTCAGCTCTTCATTCTGATTATTTCGGTATACTTAATGGTGGGTCTATCTATTTTCCTTTAAGGACTTACAATTTTGGGTTTCGTGACGAAATTAATATACCATTTCATTTTCATGAAAGGTATAAAAATAGGTAGGTACTTTGTGTGAGGATGCAAAGTTTCAGGTTTTTTGTGGTCTGCGTGTAAAAACTATGACTACGAATCACGTATTTCAAAAATATATGACGTAAACGTAACTATTTGATGAAATTTGATGAATTTGAAGCTTCTATCCGTAAAAAAGGGGCAAAAATGAAAGTTTATATGAAGTATATAATATATATACCACAGATCTCTATGATTTTTTCAGACAACAATATATGCTATATACGTAAGCATTTGGTGAAATTTGAAGTTTCTAGCTCTAAAAACGGGGCAGAAATTGCGCAAAGTTTCTTATCTAAAAAATCGGTTGTATGAGATATATACTATGTATACCACCGATCTCAATGATTTTTTCATACATCAATATATTCTATACACGTAAGCATTTGGTGAAATTTGAAGCTTCTAGCTGTTAAAATGGAGCCGAAATCGCAAAAAAAAATATATATATACTATATATATACTATATATACCATCATATATATTTTATATATATCACCGATCTATATGATTTTTTGACACAGCAATATATACTATATACGTAAGCAATCGGATAAATTTGAAGCTTATAGCAGTTAAAATGGGGTAGAAATTGCGAAAAGTTTCTTATCTGAACAATCGGTTGTATGAGATATATACTATATATACAACCGATCTCTATGATTTTTTCAGACAACAATATATGCCATATACGTAAGCATTCGGTGAAATTTGAAGCTTCTAGCTGTTAAAATGGGGTTAAAATTGCGAATATATATATATATATACTATATATATATACTATATATACCACCATATATATACTATATATACCACCGATCTGTATGATTTTTTCAGATAACAATATATGCGATATACGTAAGCATTCGTTGAAATTTTAAGCTTCTAGCTCTTAAAATAGGGCAGTAATTACGAAAAGTTTCTTATCTGATCAATCGGTTGTGGGGGATATATACTATATATACGACCGATCTCATCAATTTTTTCAGGCAACAATATGTGTAATATACGAAAGTATATGGTGAAGTTTGAAGCTTCAATCTGTTAAATTGAGTAAGATATTACAAAAATCCTCTTTTTCTGAAAAATCGGTTGTATGGAGGATATATGCTATAGTGGTCCGATCCGGCCGGTTCCGACAAATGTCTAATCGGACACCCAAATACACCCGTTCACCAAATTTTATCAAGATATCTCAAAAATTGAGGGACTAGTTTGCATACAAACAGACAGACGGACAGACGGACATGGTTAAATCAACTCAGCTCTGCAACCTGATTATTTCAGTATACTTAATGGTGGGTCTATCTATTTTCCTTTAAGGACTTACAATTTTGGAATTCGTGACGAAATTAATATATCGTTTCATTTTCATGAAAGGTATAAAAATAGGTAGGTACTTTGTGTGAGGATGCAAAGTTTCAGGTTTTTTGTGGTCTGCGTGAAAAAACTATGACTACGAATCACGTATTTCAAAAATATATGACGTAAACGTAACTATTTGATGAAATTTGATGAATTTTGAAGCTTCTATCCGTAAAAAAGGGGCATAAATGATAGTTTATATGAAGTATATAATATATACCACCGATCTCTATGATTTTTTCAGACAACAATATATGCTATATACGTAAGCATTTGGTGAAATTTGAAGCTTCTAGCTGTTAAAATGGAGCCGAAATCGCAAAAAAAATATATATATACTATATATACCATCATATACATATTATATATATCACCGATCTATATGATTTTTTGACACAACAATATATACTTACGTAAGCAATCGGTTAAATTTGAAGCTTATAGCTGTTAAAATGGAGTAGAAATTGCGAAAAGTTTCTTATCTGAACAATCGGTTGTATGAGATATATACTATATATACAACCGATCTCTATGTTTTTTTTAGACAACAATATATGCCATATACGTAAGAATTCGGTGAAATTTGAAGCTTCTAGCTGTTAAAATGGGTCTAAAATTGCGAAAATATATATATATATACTATATATATATATTATATATACCACCATATATATACTATATGTACCACCGATCTGTATGATTTTTTCAGACAACAATATATGTTATATACGTAAGCATTTGGTGAAAGTTGAAGTTTCTAGCTGTTAAAACGGGGCAGAAATAGCGCAAAGTTTCTTATCTGAACAATCGGTTGTATGAGATATATACTATGTATACCACCGATCTCAATGATTTTTTCAGACATCAATGTATGCTATACACGTAAGCATTTGGTGAAATTTGAAGCTTCTAGCTGTTAAAATGGTGCCGATATCGCAAAAAAAATATATATATACTATATATACCATCATATATATATTATATATATCACCGATCTATATGATTTTTTGACACAACAATATATACTATATACGTAAGCAATCGGTTAAATTTGAAGCTTATAGCTGTTAAAATGGGGTAGAAATTGCGAAAAGTTTCTTATCTGAACAATCAGTTGTATGAGATATATACTATGTATACCACCGATCTCAATGATTTTTTCAGACATCAATATATACTATACACGTAAGCATTTGGTGAAATTTGAAGCTTCTAGCTGTTAAAATGGAGCCGATATCCCAAAAAAAATATATATATACTATATATACCATCATATATATATTATATATATCACCGATCTATATGATTTTTTGACACAACAATATATACTATATACGTAAGCAATCGGTTAAATTTGAAGCTTATAGCTGTTAAAATGGGGTAGAAATTGCGAAAAGTTTCTTATCTGAACAATCGGTTGTTTGAGATATATACTATATATACAACCGATCTCTATGATTTTTTCAGACAACAATATATGCCATATACGTAAGCGTTCGGTGAAATTTGAAGCTTCTAGCGAAAAAATATATATATAATTTATATATATATTATATATACCACCATATATATACTATATATACCACCGATCTGTATGATTTTTTCAGACAACAATATATGCTATATACGTAAGCATTCGTTGAAATTTGAAGCCTTCAGCTCTTCAAATAGGGCAGTAATTACGAAAAGTTTCTTATCTGAACAATCGGTTGTGGGGGATATATACTATATATACGACCGATCTCATCAATTTTTTCAGGCAACAATACGTGCAATATACGAAAGTATATGGTGAAGTTTGAAGCTTCAATCTGTTAAATTGAGTAAGATATTACAAAAATCCTCTTTTTCTGAAAAATCGGTAGTATGGAGGATATATGCTATAGTGGTCCGATCCGGGCGGTTCCGACAAATGTCTAATCGGACACCCAAATACACCTGCTCACCAAATTTTATCAAGATATCTCAAAAATTGAGGGACTAGTTTGCATACAAACAGACAGACGTACAGACAGACAGACGGACATGTCTAAATCAACTCAGCTCTTCATTCTGATTATTTCGGTATACTTAATGGTGGGTCTATCTATTTTCCTTTAAGGACTTACAATTTTGGGTTTCGTGACGAAATTAATATACCATTTCATTTTCATGAAAGTTATAAAAATATGTAGGTACTTTGTGTGAGGATGCAAATTTTCAGGTTTTTTGTGGTCTGCGTGTAAAAACTATGACTACGAATCACGTATTTCAAAAATATATGACGTAAACGTAACTATTTGATGAAATTTGATGAATTTTGAAGCTTCTATCCGTAAAAAAGGGGCAAAAATGAAAGTTTATATGAAGTATGTAATATATATGCCACCGATCTCTATGATTTTTTCAGGCAACAATATATGCTATATACGTAAGCATTTGGTGAAATTTGAAGTATCTAGCTGTTAAACGGGGCAGAAATTGCGCAAAGTTTCTTATCTGAACAATCGGTTGTATGAGATATATACTATATATACCACCGATCTCAATGATTTTTTCAGACAACAATATATGCTATATACGTAAGCATTTGGTGAAATTTGAAGTTTCTAGATGTTAAAACGGGGCAGAAATTGCGCAAAGTTTCTTATCTGAAAAATCGGTTGTATGAGATATATACTATGTATACCACCGATCTCAATGATTTTTTCAGACATCAATATATGCTATACGCGTAAGCATTTGGTGAAATTTGAAGCTTCTAGCTGTTAAAATGGAGCCGAAATCGCAAAAAAAAATATATATATTCTATATATATACTATATATACCATCATATATATATACATATATATATATATACCAGCATATATATACATATATATATATATACCAGCATATATATACTATATATACCACCGATCTGTATGATTTTTTCAGACAACAATATATGCTATATACGTAAGCATTCGTTGAAATTTTAAGCCTCTAGCTCTTAAAATAGGGCAGTAATTACGAAAAGTTTCTTATCTGAACAGTCGGCTGTGGGGGATATATACTATATATACGACCGATCTCATCAATTTTTTCAGGCAACAATATGTCCAATATACGAAATTATATGGTGAAGTTTGAAGCTTCAATCTGTTAAATTGAGTAAGATATTACAAAAATCCTCCTTTTCTGAAAAATCGGTTGTATGGAGGATATATGCTATAGTGGTCCGATCCGGCCGGGTCCGACAAATATCTAATCGGACACCCAAATACACCCGCTCACCAAATTTTATCAAGATTTGCATACAAACAGACAGACGGATAGACGGACATGGCTAAATCAACTCAGCTCTTCAACCTGATTATTTCGGTATACTTAATGGTTGGTCTATCTATTTTCCTTTAAAAAAAAAATAAATAAATGTAAGGCGCGATAACCTCCGAAGAGATCTAACGCCGAGCTTCTCTTCCAATTTGCGTCGTGCTCCTCTTGATTTTTCCCTACAAATTGGCCGGACGGGACCTACATGTTTTATGCCGACTCCGAACGGCATCTGCAAGGCAGATGAGTTTTCACTGAGAGCTTTTCATGGCAGAAATACAATCGGAGCGCTTGCCAGACACTGCCGAGGGGCGACCCCGCTTAGAAAAATTTTCTTCTAATTGAAAAATCTTATTTCTAAAATTTTGATGTTGCTTTGCCCAGGAGTTGAACCCAGGGCATACGGCGTGATAGGCGGAGCACGCTACCATCACACCACGGTGGCCATTTTCCTTTAAGGACTTACAATTTTGGGTTTCGTGACGAAATTAATATATCATTTCATTTTCATGGAAGGTATAAAAATAGGTAGGTACTTTGTGTGAGGATGCAAAGTTTCAGGTTTTTTGTGGTCTGCGTGTAAAAACTATGACTACGAATCACGTATTTTAAAAATATATGACGTAAACGTAACTATTTCATGAAATTTGATGAACTTTGAAGCTTCTATCCGTAAAAAAGGGGCAAAAATCACAGTTTATATGAAGTATATAATATATATACCACCGATCTCTATGATTTTTTCAGACAACAATATATGCTATATACGTAAGCATTTGGTGAAATTTGAAGTTTCTAGCTGTTAAAACGGGGCAGAAATTGCGCAAAGTTTCTTATCTGAACAATCGGTTGTATGAGATATATACTATATATACCACCGATCTCAATGATTTTTTCAGACAACAATATATGCTACATACGTAAGCATTTCGTTAAATATGAAGTTTCTAGCTGTTAAAATGGGGCAGAAATTGCGCAAAGTTTCTTATCTGAACAATCGGTTGTATGAGATATATACTATGTATACCACCGATCTCAATGATTTTTTCAGACATCAATATATGCTATAAACGTAAGCATTTGGAGAAATTTGAAGCTTCTACTGTTAAAATGGAGCCGAAATCACAAAAAAATATATATATATACTATATATACCATCATATATATATTATATATATCACCGATCTATATGATTTTTTGAAACAACAATATATGCTATATACGTAAGCAATCGGTTAAATTTGAAGCTTATAGCTGTTAAAATGGGGTAGAAATTGCGAAAAGTTTCTTATCTGAACAATCGGTTGTATGAGATATATACTATATCTACAACAGATCTCTATGTTTTTTCAGACAACAATATATGCCATATACGTAAGCATTCGGTGAAATTTGAAGCTTCTTGCTGTTAAAATGGGGCTAAAATTGCGAAAATATATATATATATACTATATATATATACTATATATACCACCATATATATACTATATATACCACCGATCTCTATGATTTTTTCAGACAACAATATATGCTATATACGTAAGCATTCGTTGAAATTTTAAGCCTCTAGCTCTTAAAATAGGGCAGTAATTACGAAAAGTTTCTTATCTGAACAATCGGTTGAGGGGGATATATACTATATATACGACCGATCTCATCAACTTTTTCAGGCAACAATATGTACAATATACGAAAGTATATGGCGAAGTTTGAAGCTTGAATCTGTTAAATTGAGTAAGCTATTACAAAAATCCTCTTTTTCTGAAAAATCGGTAGTATGGAGGATATATGCTATAGTGGTCCGATCCGGCCGGTTCCGACAAATGTCTAATCGGACACCCAAATACACCCGTTCACCAAATTTTATCAAGATATCTCAAAAATTGAGGGACTAGTTTGCATACAAACAGACAGACCGACAGACGGACATGGCTAAATCAACTCAGCTCTTCAACCTGATTATTTCGGTATACTTAATGGTGGGTCTATCTATTTTCCTTTAAGGACTTACAATTTTGGGTTTCGTGACGAAATTAATATATCATTTCATTTTCATGAAAGGTATAAAAATAGGTAGGTACTTTGTGTGAGGATGCAAAGTTTCAGGTTTTTTGTGGTCTGCGTGTAAAAACTATGAATACGAATCACGCATTTCAAAAATATATGACTTAAACGTAACTATTTGATGAAATTTGATGAATTTTGAAGCTTCTATCCGTAAAAAAGGGGCAAAAATTACAGTTTATATGAAGTATATAATATATATACCACCGATCTCTATGATTTTTTCAGACAACAATATATGCTATACACGTAAACATTTGGTGAAATTTGAAGTTTCTTGCTGTTAAAACGGGGCAGAAATTGCGCAAAGTTTCTTATCTGAACAATCGGTTGTATGAGATATATACTATATATACCACCGATCTCAATGATTTTTTCAGACAACAATATATGCTATATACGTAAGCATTTGGTGAAATTTGAAGCTTCTAGCTGTTAAAATGGGGAAGAAATTGCGCAAAGTTTCTTATCTGAACAATCGGTTGTATGAGATTATATATACCACCGGTCCCTATGATTTTTTCAGACAACAATATATGCTATACACGTACACATTTGGTGAAATTTGAACATATCTAAACGATTTTTAAGACAAATATAAAATAAACAAGTAAGGAAGGCTAAGTTCGGGTGTAACCGAACATTACATACTCAGTTGAGAGCTATGGAGACAAAATAAGGAAAATCACCATGTAGGAAAATTAACCTAGGGTAACCCTGGAATGTGGTTGTATGACATGTGTATCAAATGGAAGGTATTAAAGAGTATTTTAAGAGAGAGTAGGCTATAGTTCTATGGATGGACGCCATTTAGGGATATCGCCATAAAGGTGGACCAGGGCTGACTCTAGAATTTGTTTGTACGATATGGGTATCAAATGAAAGGTGTTACTGAGCATTTTAAAAGGGAGTGGGCCTTAGGGCTATCGGTGGACGCCTTTTCGAGATATCGCCATTGAGGTGGACCAGGGGTGACTCTAGAATGTGTTTGTACGATATGGGTATCAAATGAAAGGTGGTAATGAGTATTTTAAAAGGGAATGGGCTTTAGTTCTATAGGTGAACGCCTTTTCGAGAAATCGCCATAAAGGTGGACCAGGGGTGACTCTAGAATATGTTTGTACGATATGGGTATCAAATGAAAGCTGTTAATGAGTATTTTGAAAAGGAGTTATCCTTAGTTCCATAGGTGGACGCCGTTTCGAGATATCGCCATAAAGGTGGACCAGGGGTGTCTCTAGAATGTGTTTGTACGATATGGGAATCAAATGAAAGGTGTTACTGAGCATTTTAAGAGGGAGTGGGCATGAGGTCTATAGGTGAACGCCTTTTCGAGATATCGTCATTAGGGTGGGCCAGGGGTGACTCTAGAATGTGTTTGTACGATATGTGTATCAAACGAAAGGTGTTACTGAGCATTTTAAGAGGGAGTGTGCATTAGGTCTTTAGGTGGACGCCTTTTCGAGATATCGCCATTAGGGTGGGCCAGGGGTGACTCTAGAATGTTTGTACGATATCAAACGAAAGGTGTTACTGAGCATTTTAAGAGGAAGTGGGCATTAGGTGTATAGGTGGACGCCTTTTCGAGATATCGTCATTAGGGTGGGCCAGGGGTGACTCTAGAATGTGTTTGTACGATATGTGTATCAAACGAAAGGTGTTACTGAGCATTTTAAGAGGGAGTGGGCATTAGGTCTATAGGTGGACGCCTTTTCGAGATATCGCCATTAGGGTGGGCCAGGGGTGACTCTAGAATGTTTGTACGATATGGGTATCAAACGAAAGGTGTTACTGAGCATTTTAAGAGGAAGTGGGCATTAGGTGTATAGGTGGACGCCTTTTCGAAATGTCGCCATTAGGGTGGGCCAGGGGTGACTCTAGAATGTGTTTGTATGATATGGGTATCAAATGAAAGATGGTAATGGGTATTTTAAAAGGAAGTAAATCTTAGTTCTATAGGTGGACGCCTTTTCGAGATATCGCCATAAAGGTGGACCAAGGGTGACTCTAGAATATTTGTACGATATGGGTATCAAACGAAAGGTGTTACTGAGCATTTTAAGAGGGAGTGGGCATGAGGTCTATAGGTGAACGCCTTTTCGAGATATGGTCATTAGGGTGGGCCAGGGGTGACTCTAGAATGTGTTTGTACGATATGTGTATCAAACGAAAGGTGTTACTGAGCATTTTAAGAGGGAGTGGGCATTAGGTCTATAGGTGGACGCCTTTTCGAGATATCGCCATTAGGGTGGGCCAGGGGTGACTCTAGAATGTTTGTACGATATGGGTATCAAACGAAAGGTGTTACTGAGCATTTTAAGAGGAAGTGGGCATTAGGTGTATAGGTGGACGCCTTTTCGGGATATCGCCATTAGGGTGGGCCAGGGGTGACTCTAGAATGTCTTTGTTCGATATGGGTATCAAATGAAAGGTGGTAATGAGTATTTTAAAAGGCAGTAATCCTTAGTTCTATAGGTGGACGCCTTTTCGAGATATCGCCATTAGGGTGGGCCAGGGTGACTCTAGAATGTGTTTGTACGATATGTGTATCAAACGAAAGGTGTTACTGAGCATTTTAAGAGGGAGTGGACATTAGGTCTATAGGTGGACGCCTTTTGGAGATATTGCCATAAAGGTGGACCAGGGGTGACTCTAGAATGCTTTTGTACAATATGGGTATCAAACGAAAGGTGTTAATAAGTATTTTAAAAGGGAATGGGCCTTAGTTCTATGGGTGGACGCCTTTTCGGGATATCGCCATAAACGTGGACCAGCGGTGACTCTAGAATGCGTTTGTACAATATGGGTATCAAACGAAAGGTGTGGATGAGTATTTTAAAAAGGAGTGCGCCTTAGTTCTATGGGTGGACGCCTTTTCGGAATATCGCCATAAAGGTGGACCAGGGGTGACTCTAGAATTTGTTTGTATGATATGGGTATCAAATGAAAGGTGTTAATAAGTATTTTAAAAGGGAGTGGGCCTTAGTTCTATAGGTGGACGCCTTTTCGAGATATCGCCATAAAGGTGGACCGGGGGTGACTCTAGAATTTCTTTGTACGATATGGGTATCAAACGAAAGGCGATAATGAGTATTTTAAAAGGGAGTGGGCCTTAGTTCTATAGGTGGATGCCTTTTCGAGATATCACCATAAAGGTGGACCAGGGTGACTCTATAATGTGTTTGTACGATATGGGTATCAAATTAAAGGTATTAATGAGGGTTTTAAAAGGGAGTGGTGGTAGTTGTATATGTGAAGGCGTTTTCGAGATATCGACCAAAATGTGGACCAGGGTGACCCAGAACATCATCTGTCGGGTACCGCTAATTTATTTATATATGTAATACCACGAACAATTATCCTTCCAAGATTCCAAGGGCTGTTGATTTCGCCTTGTAGAACTTTTTCATTTTCTTCTACTTAATATGGTAGGTGTCACACCCATTTTACAAAGTTTTTTCCAAAGTTATATTTTGTATCAATAAACCAATCTAGTTACCATGTTTCATCCATTTTTTCGTATTTGGTATAGAATTATGGCATTTTTTCATTTTTCGTAATTTTCGATATCGATAAAGTGGGCGTGGTTATGGTCGGATTTCGGCCCTTTTTTATACCAAGATAAAGTGAGTTCAGATAAGTACGTGGGCTAAGTTTAGTAAAGATATATCGGTTTTTGCTCAAGTTATTGTGTTAACGGCCGAGCGGAAGGACAGACGGTGGACTGTGTATAAAAACTGGGCGTGGCTCACACCGATTTCGCCCATTTTCACAGAGAACAGTTACCGTCATAGAATCTATGCCGCTACCAAATTTGAGAAGGATTGGTAAATTTTTGTTCGACTTATGGCATTAAAAGTATTCTAGACAAACTAAATGAAAATGGGCGGAGCCACGCCCATTTTGAAATTTTCTTTTATTTTTGTATTTTGTTGCATCATATCATTACTGGAGTTGAATTTTGACTTGATTTACTTATATACAGTAAAGATATTAAATTTTTTGTTAAAATTTGAATTAAAAAAAATTTTTTTTTAAAAAGTGGGCGTGTTCTTCATCCAATTTTGCTAATTTTTATTTAGCACATATATAGTAATAGTAGTAACGTTCCTGCCAAATTTCATCATGATATCTTCAACGACTGCCAAATTACAGCTTGCAAAACTTTTAAATTACCTTCTTGTAAAAGTGGGCGGTGCCACGCCCATTGTCCAAAATCTTACTAATTTTCTATTCTTCGTCATAACGTCAACCCATCTACCAAGTTTCATCGCTTTAACCGCCTTTGGCAATGAATTATCGCATTTTTTCGGTTTTTCGAAATTTTCGATAACGAAAAGTGGGCGTGGTTATAGTCCGATATCGTTCATTTTAAATAGCGATCTGAGATGAGTTCCCAGGAATCTACGTACCAAATTTCATCAAGATACCTCAAAATTTACTCAAGTTATCGTGTTAACGGACAGACGGACGGACGGACGGGCATGGCTCAATCAAATTTTTTTTCGATACTGATGATTTTGATATATGGAAGTCTATATCTATCTCGATTCCTTTATACCTGTACAACCAACCGTTATCCAATTGTATGTGATATATACTATATATACCACCGATCTCAATGATTTTTTCAGACAACAATATATGCTATATACGTAAGCATTTGGAGAAATTTGAAGTTTCTAGCTGTTAAAACGATGCAGAAATTGCGCAAAGTTTCTTATCTGAACAATCGGTTGTATGAGATATATACTATGTATACACCCGATCTCAATGATTTTTTCAGACATCAATATATGCTATACACGTAAGCATTTAGTGAAATTTGAAGCTTCTAGCTGTTAAAATATATATATATATATATACTATATATATACTATATATACCATCATATATATATTATATATATCACCGATCTCTATGATTTTTTGACACAGCAATATATACTATATATGTAAGCAATCGGTGAAATTTGAAGCTTATAGCTGTTAAAATGGGGTAGAAATTGCGAAAAGTTTCTTATCTGAACAACCGGTTGTATGAGATATATGCTATATATACAACCGATCTCTGTGATTTTTTCAGACGACAATATATGCTATATACGTAAGCATTCGTTGAAATTTGAAGCCTCTAGCTCTTAAAACAGGGCAGTAATTACGAAAAGTTTCTTATCTGAACAATCGGTTGTGGGGGATATATACTATATATACGACCGATCTCATCAATTTTTTCAGGCAACAATATGTGCAATATACGAAAGTATATGGTGAAGTTTGAAGCTTCAATCTGTTAAATTGAGTAAGATATTACAAAAATCCTCTTTTTTCTGAAAAATCGGTTGTATGGAGGATATATGCTATAGTGGTCCGATCCGGCCGGTTCCGACAAATGTCTAATCGGACACCCAAATACACCTGCTCACCAAATTTTATCAAGATATCTAAAAAATTGAGGGACTAGTTTGCATACAAACAGACAGACGGACAGACGGACAGACAGACAGACGGACATGGCTAAATCAACTCAGATCTTCATTCTGATTATTTCGGTATACTTAATGGAGGGTCTATCTATTTTCCTTTAAGGACTTACAATTTTGGGTTTCGTGACGAAATTAATATACCATTTCATTTTCATGAAAGGTATAAAAATAGGTAGGTACTTTGTGTGAGGATGCAAAGTTTCAGATTTTTTGTGGTCTGCGTGTAAAAACTATGACTACGAATCACGCATTTCAACAATATATGACGTAAACGTAACTATTTGATGAAATTTTATGAATTTTGAAGCTTCTAGCCGTAGAAAAGGGGCAAAAAAATACAGTTTATATGGGGCATATAATATATGTACCACCGACCTCTATGATTTTTTCAGACAACAATATATGCTATACACGTAAACATTTGGTGAAATTTGAACATATCTAGACGATTTCTAAGATAAATATAAAATAAAAAATAGGTAGGTTCTTTGTGTGAGGATGCAAAGTTTCAGTATAAGCATTTGGTGAAATTTGAAGTTTCTAGCTGTTAGAAGGGGCAGAAATTGCGCAAAGTTTCTTATCTGAACAATCGGTTGTATGAGATATATACTATATATACCAGCGATGTCAATGATTTTTTCAGACAACAATATATGTTATATACGTAAGCATTTGGTGAAATTTGAAGCTTCTAGCTGTTAAAATGGGGAAGAAATTGCGCAAAGTTTCTTATCTGAACAATCGGTTGTATGAGATTATATATACCGCCGGTCCCTATGATTTTTTCAGACAACAATATATGCTATACACGTAAACATTTGGTGAAATTTGAACATATCTAGACGATTTCTAAGATAAATATAAAATAAAAAATAGGTAGGTTCTTTGTGTGAGGATGCAAAGTTTCAGGTTTTTTGTGGTCTGCGTGTAAAAACTATGACTACGAATCACGTATTTCAAAAATATATGTGTAGGACTTACTACTATTTCTTAATTGTCACCTAACATCCCAACTGCAATAATTAACTACTCTCACTATACATACACATACGTAATTATGGATGCATATTAACATGTAATACCTTTGTGCATTCTATTTTTTAATATTGCTCTTACTTCCATTAAATGAATTGAACTAATCGGTCGTGTTTTATTTTCGTGCGCTACTCTAATAAATGGTTATGGGCCCAGACCCATTTTTGTATTAAAATTAAAAAATAATAAAAAGCATTTTTTTTGGCGTTCGTCGCGATTTTAATACGTTTACTAAATAATTGTCGTTGGTCGGCCGGTATTGAATTTATTAAATTATTTAGTGTGAATTATAAGTTCGCTGGCACATATTGAAAAACTCAGTGCCGAAAATTACAGCACGTGGGCCATCCATATGAAGTGCCTGCTCATTACGTTGGAGTATTGGGAAGTCGTGGAAACAAAGTGTCCAGCTGATGACGATGCAGACGGAAAAGCAAAGTGGGAATCGACAGGTAAAAAGGCACTGGCATATATAACTCTTTGTGTGAAGCCGTCAGAATTGATTCACATAAAGCATTGCAAAACTGCGAAAGAAGCTTGGACGGTGCTAAACAGTGTATATAGCGCTGATGGTCCAGCACGAAAAGTTAACTTATTTAAAAAGTTCGTACGCTTCAGATTTGATGTAGGTGAAAAAATGGCCATGCAAATGAATGAATTTATTACTATTTTGGACAAACTCACATCGATTGGCGTTGAGGTGCCGGAAGATTTGCTGTGTGTTTTGTTGCTGTGCAGCGTACCAGACGAAATGGATAGTTTTGTTGCTGCAATTGAAAGCAGAGACAGTTCGCCAACATTCGAACAATTGAAGGTCAAAGTTTTGGAAGAGGAAAGGCGGAGAAATGAAAAATTTGGCGGTAACAATGAGAGTGTATTTTCGGCGAATTCTAGCAGGTGGAGAAAAGATGGGAAAGAAAGAGCGGCAGAGCGCAATTCCAGTAAAATAACTGAGCAGCAGAAAGTAAAATTGCGTGATTGGAGTACAGTTAAATGCTACTCTTGTGGTAAAAGGGGGCATATAAAGTCACAATGCAATGCGACAAAAAAAGAAGCGATAATGAGTATGAGCTCACATGTAAAGTTGCGAGATAGCAATATGTGGGTATTGGATAGCGGCGCTTCCTCCCATATGTGTAATGATTTAAAATTTTTCTCAAAAATAGAAGAGTGCGAACAAACGGTTACACTTGCATCAGGTGATTTTGTTGTCGCTAAGGGCATAGGTAGTGTTAACATTAAAAGAAGAATGCGAAGTATAACATTCACTGATGTGCTTTATGTTCCAAACTTACATGGAAATTTCCTGTCGGTAAGCAAAATACTTGAGCATGGTTACTGTGTACAGTTTAATAAAAGGCTGGCTGAAGTGAAGTCAAAAAACAAACAAACAATTTTTACAGCAAGGGCAGAGAATGGTATTTTCTATGCTAACTTTGGTGAGGTTGAGTGCGTGAATGCGGCGGTAAATGAAAACAAAAATAATAATACTGACATTTGGCACAAAAGATTTGGACATTTAAATATAAAAGATATTTGTGATTTATCGAAAGAGAACATTGTGTACGGACTGAAAGTTAATATGCCTAAAAATTTTGATTGTTCAAGTTGTGCGGTATGCAAAATTACTAAAAAACCTTTTAAAAAATTTTCAAATATTTATGCGAGTGATGTGCTTGAGCTAGTGCACACAGATATTTGTGGGCCGATGAGAACGGCATCCCAAGGTGGTTCGCGGTATTTTATAACGTTCATAGACGATTACTCGAGATTCGTTGTTACGAAATTTTTACGCCAAAAATCCGGTGCATTCGAGGCGTTTAAAGACTTTATGGTTGAGGCAGAGAAACAGACCGGGCGTAAATTGAAATGTGTGCGTACAACAATGGTCGCGAATATGTGAATACAAAATTTGAGAGTTTATTTAAGCAAGCTTCTGAACTGTCCGTTTATATGAATCACATTTCCTTGCTAAGAACTGTTAATTCGATGCTAAAGCCTTCCGATTCCATTATTGTCTTGGGTGACTTCAATATGCCACACATATCATGGTGCATCTCTGACTTTAATATCGTACCAGTTTCGTCAAAGTCTTCCATCAATGAATTTCTAGACGGAATGTCTGAGCTGTGCCTTCAACAAATCAACATCCAATCGAATAAATTCGGAAGAGTGTTAGATTTAGCCTTTGTGGATGATGAATCTAAATATTCCATTAGTCGATGCGAACCCATTATTGAACCTGAAGATGCTTACCACCCTTCCCTCAAAATAGTTTACGAAGTTGTAAATTATGCTTGTAACAGCGGAAATAAACGATACGACTCCAGTTATCGCTTCGACTTTGCGAAGGCCAATTTTAAAAAATTAAATCGTGATCTATCTCGAATAGTATGGCCAATATTTAATGCTGATGTGGAGCAAAGCGTTTCTCACTTTTACAATACCATTTACTGTCTTTTTGAAAAATACGTACCTAAGCGGATTTGTGTACATTCCGATACAAGCCAAGTATGGTTCACTAAAGAGCTGAAAATTTTAAAGAATAAAAAGTCTCGATCTTTCAAGTTGTTCAAAAAGACGGGTTTACATAACCATTACTTACAGTACTCGATTCTACGCTGCAAGTATTTTCAATTGAACAAAAAGTGTTACAAAGCTTATCTTTGTAAAATGAAAAGAAATATAACTTGCAACCCGAAGGCATTTTACGGATTCGTAAACTCTAAACGCAGGGTGAAAGGGTTTCCATCATCCATGAAATTCCAAGATAATATTTCCAGCGATGATCAAGAGATCGCCGACTTCTTTGCGGAATTTTTCAAATCAAATTACTCTATTGATACCAACGTTTCACCTAATGAATACCCATACCATATTGATTCATGTTATTCAATCAGAGCTCCATTTATATCTTCAGAAGATGTATTATCTTATTTAAAAACTTTAAAAGTATCATATTCATACGGCCCCGACAGGATCCCGACACACTTTCTTAAAAAATGTGCCGCAAACATCTATCAGCCGCTAACAGATTTATTTAATTTATCTTTATTTTATGGCGTTTTCCCAACAATATGGAAGGAATCTTTTCTTATTCCGCTTCATAAAAATGGAAGCAGGTCTTCAATAGAAAACTACCGGGGCATAGCAAAGTTATCCGCTATCCCAAAGTTATTTGAGGCTATTGTTACCCACCACCTAACATTCTCTATTTCCCCCATAATTGCAAGCTCGCAGCATGGGTTCTGTAAGGGCAAATCACCTATCACCAATTTACTAGAATTTACCACCCACGTTTCTAATGGATTTAGAAAAGGCCTTCACACTGATGTAATTTACACCGATTTCAGTAAAGCTTTCGACAAAGTATCACACCCATTACTTATTCATAAGCTCAGTCAACTCGGTTTTCAACCCCGTCTTATATGTTGGATTTCTTCGTATCTTGGTTATCGTACGCAAAAAGTAATCTTTAAAAATACATCTTTAAATATACCCCAGAAAGGTCATCAATGTTTCTTCTGGTGTTCCTCAGGGCAGCCATCTTGGTCCGATTCTGTTCTTGTTGTTCATAAACGATATATCTGGTACAATTAAATACTCAAAAATCTTGATGTACGCAGACGATGTAAAACTTTTCAAATCATGTGCCTCGGTTGAGGAACATTCCTTGCTTCAAATGGATTTAAATCACTTGGTTACCTGGTGCAATGTAAATTATATGCCGCTCAATCTCAAAAAATGTAAATTCATGTGTTTTTCTCGGAGAGCTTCGCCACCAGCTTCATATACAATTAACAACTATAGTCTAGAAACTGTAAATAATTTTATTGACTTGGGAGTCATGATGGATTCCAAACTTAGTTTCAATCTTCATATTAATGCTACAGTGAATAAAGGCAAAGGTGTTTTTGCATTTGTTAAACGGTGGTCAAAAGAATTTAACGACCCTTACATAACTAAAGCACTTTTTACAACATTAGTTAGGCCAATATTAGAATACGGCTCGATAATTTGGAATCCGCGTTATCAAGTCAATGCAGACAGTCTCGAATCAATACAAAAACAATTTTTACTATTTGCCTTAAGAAATTTCCAATGGGACTCTTTAACTAATCTTCCACCTTATACTAATCGATTAAAGCTTATCAATCTTCCAACTCTTGCTAGTCGAAGGGAAATGCTTGGTGTGATATTTATGACAAAACTTTTAAATGGATCAATTTCGAGCCCATTCCTTCTGAATGAAGTGAACTTTTGCGTTCCCTCTCGGACATCGAGACACTTTAAACCTCTTCTGCTGAAACAATGTAGAACGAATTTCGAACAAAATGAACCTTTTCGGCGTTTATGCCAAGATTATAACTCTCACTCAAACACATTTGATAGCTCGGACTCCCTTTTTTCTATAAAAAAGATTGTTCTCACCTCTCTAAATTAATGTATAATACGTTTGCTTCTGTTCTCTTTAAGTATTACGCTTGGCTGATGAAATTTCTTCTGTAGCTGAGCAGTCTCAGATCGTGACGCTTGACAAACCGCTGCCCATCAAAGACTCGGCAAAAAAAAAAAAAAAAAAAAAAAGTTATTATATATATATATAAATCGATCGCGTGAACAGGATTAGCCTGGTTTCATTGGGCCACTTGAGGGCAGCGCGCTGCCACAACGTCCATTAAAAAAAAAAAAAAAAAAAAAAAAAACACGGTATACGCCATCAAGCCATGGTTAGTTATACCCCGCAGCAAAATGGGGTTGCTGAACGAGCTAATCGAACGCTCGTCGAAATATCGCGATGTATGTTAGAGACTTCGAAACTTCCTCAAAGCCTGTGGTCAGAAGCTTTAAATACTGCCACCACACCAATCGGTGTCCTACAAAATTAATAAAAGGTATAACGCCATACGAACGTTGGACCGGCAAAAAGCCGTCGGTATCGCATTTAAAGGTTTTTGGTTGCGAAGCAGTAGCATTGTGTAATAGGTCGAATAAGTCAAAGTTTCAACCAAAAGGTACGAAGTTGACGTTTGTTGGATATGCGGATTTGACTAAAGGTTATAGGTTGTATAATCGATCAAACCGATCAATTACGATTGCGCGCGATGTAATGTTTTTTGAAAATACATTTGGATATGAAAACAATGAATTGCAAGACGCTGATCTTTATAATTTTATTGATTGTGAAGAGGGTATAAAATCTAATCAAAGTCGAATCACAAAAGAAGAAGAAAAAGCAGAACAAGAAGAAGAAAAAGAACAAGAAGAAGAAAAAGAACCAGAAGAAAAGGCAGAGCAAGGGCCACATCAAGATGAAGCTTTAGCACCTGATAAAAATGAAACTGATTCGAGCGAAAGTAGTTATGAAGAAGGTGAATACGTTGTCGTAGCGAAACGCAAACGAGGAAGGCCGAGAATAGTTAGAAGTGGTAGTGTTGGACGACCGCGAAAAAAATACGTGATGGAAGAGACTGAGAGTGTAAACTCAGTGGTTGCCAACCCAGTTTCCGTAACAAGTGCGTTAAATTCGGCAAACGGCGAGCAGTGGAAAGCAGCTGCGCAGACGGAGTATCAATCGTTGGTGAAAAATGATACGTGGGAGTTAGTAGATTACCCAAAAGGCAAAAATGTCATCGGTTCGAGGTGGGTTTTTTCAACAAAATTTAACCAAGACGGTACGGTTGAGAAATTTAAAGCTCGCTTAGTAGCACAAGGTTGCTCGCAGATTTATGGAGAAGATTTCAACGAAACTTACGCACCTGTCGCAAGACTATCGACAATTCGCTTGGTGCTCGCACTTTCTGTCCAATACAAGTTATTTGTAAATCAAATCGATATCGTATCAGCATATCTAAATGGCGAATTAGAAGAAGAAGTTTATATGCGACAGCCTGAAATGTTCATCGACAAATATTACCCGCATAAGGTATGCAAGTTAAAAAAATCAATTTATGGGTTAAAGCAAGCAGGCCGAGATTGGAACAACAAATTAGATTTTATTTTAAATGAGTTGGGATTTCGGCGGTGCAAGTCTGACAATTGTGTGTATATCAATCGAAACGAAAACGAGTTGAATATAATTGTTATCTACGTTGACGATATAATTTTGGCGTGTACATCGAAAATTGCAATGAATGAAATTATTGACAAATTGAGCGCTAAAATTGAAGTCAAAGACCGTGGACCAATTAGTTATTACCTTGGCATGCAGATCGAACGAGAAGGTGAATGCGAGGCGATCACTATTCATCAGGAAAAATATACCATTGAATTGCTGGAAAGGTGGAATATGCAAAATTGTTAAGGTGTTTCCACGCCATACGCGCAAGGTACCATGCTGGAAAAATGTGCACAAAAGGGCTGCAGTGGTTTCAACGTGAAAGAATACCAGTCACTACTAGGAGGTCTAACATATCTGGATATCACATCCCGGCCAGATATAGCGTATGCGGTGTCCAAACTGTTACAATACCACAGTCATCCACATCAGCAGCATTTTGTCGCAGCGAAGCGAATACTACGATACCTTAAAATTAAGCCTAAGGGTATGTTGATGTATTTGCCAAATAATAAAAATTTAGTTTGCTTCACAGATTCCGACTGGGGTTCAGACCAGACTGATCGTAAGTCAATGAGCGGTTATGCGTTGTTCTTTAGTGGAGGTTTAATTGCATGGGAAGCTAAAAAACAGCATATGGTTTCTTTAAGCACGATGGAGGCGGAGTACGTAGCTATGTGCGAAGGTACGAAATAAGTTGCATTCCATCGTAATTTATTGAAAGAATTGGGTTTTACCATGCTTATAAGAACTCCGACTACTATCAAATGTGACAACCAAGGTGCACAAGAGGAGTAAACATATAGACATACCTTTTCACTACATACGAGAAAAGTTTTATAGTGGTGACATCGATATAGAATATGTACAATCTTCAGAGAATGCAGCCGATATTTTTACCAAACCATTAGTCTCAAGTAAACATGAAAATTTTTGCGAAATTTTAACGTTGTCTTTTAAATAAGTTTGAAAAAACATGAATTTATTATTTAATGTCTTGTTATATTGATTTTTTATAAAAAATGTAAAACGTAATAAAATTAATAATGAAAAAGAAAACTTACGTATACATATATACAAAAAATCGAAAAAAAATTGCAATCGGGATGAGGCGGAGTTTGTAGGACTTACTACTATTTCTTTATTGTCACCTAACATCCCAACTGCAATAATTAACTACTCTCACTATACATACACATACGTAAATATGTATGCATATTAACATGTAATACCTTTGTGCAATCTATTTTTATACTCAGTTGAGCAGAGCTCACAGAGTATATTAACTTTGATTGGATAACGGTTGGTTGTACAGGTATAAAGGAATCGAGATAGATATAGACTTCCATATATCAAAATAATCATCATGTCCGTCCGTCCGTCCGTCTGTCCGTTAACACGATAACTTGAGTAAATTTTGAGGTATCTTGATGAAATTTGGTATGTAGATTCCTGGGCACTCATCTCAGATCGCTATTTAAAATGAACGATATCGGACTATAACCACGCCCACTTTTTCGATATCGAAAATTTCGAAAAACCGAAAAAATGCGATAATTCATTGCCAAAGGCGGTTAAAGCGAAGAAACTTGGTAGATGGATTGGCGTTATGACGCAGAATAGAAAATTAGTAAGATTTTGGACAATGGGCGTGGCACCGCCCACTTTTACAAGAAGGTAATTTAAAAGTTTTGCAAGCTGTAATTTGACAGTCGTTAAAGATATCATGATGAAATTTGGCAGGAACGTCCTCTAGCTCTTAAAATAGGGCAGTAATTACGAAAAGTTTCTTATCTGAACAATCGGTTGTGGGGGATATATACTATATATACAACCGATCTCATCAATTTTTTCAGGCAACAATATGTGCAATATACGAAAGTATATGGTGAAGTTTGAAGCTTTAATCTGTTAAATTAAGTAAGATATTTCAAAAATCCTCTTTTTCTGAAAAATCGGTTGTATGGAGGATATATGCTTAGTGGTCACGTATTTTAAAAATATATGACGTAAAAGTAACTATTTGATGAAATTTGATGAATTTTGAAGCTTCTATCCGTAAAAAAGTGGCAAAAATGACAGTTTATATGAAGTATATAATATATATACCACCGATCTCTATGATTTTTTTCAGAAAACAATACATGCTATATACGTAAGCATTTGGTGAAATTTGAAGTTTCTAGCTGTTAAAACGGGGAAGAAATTGCGCAAAGTTTCTTATCTGAACAATCGGTTGTATGAGATATATACTATATATACCACCGATCTCAATGATTTTTTCAGACAACAATATATGCTATATACGTAAGCATTTGGTGAAATTTGAAGTTTCTAGCTGTTAAAACGGGGCAGAAATTGCGCAAAGTTTCTTATCTGAACAATCGGTTGTATTAGATATATACTATGTATACCACCGATCTCAATGATTTTTTCAGACATCAATATATGCTATACACGTAAGCATTTGGTGAAATTTGAAGCTTCTAGCTGTTAAAATGGAGCCGAAATCGCAAAAAAAATATATATATACTATATATACCATCATATATATATTATATATATCACCGATCTATATGATTTTTTGACACAATAATATATACTATATACGTAAGCAATCGGTTAAATTTGAAGCTTATAGCTGTTAAAATGGGGTAGAAATTGCGAAAAGTTTCTTATCTGAACAATCGGTTGTATGAGATATATACTATATATACAACCGATCTCCATGTTTTTTCAGACAACAATATATGCCATATACGTAAGCATTCGGTGAAATTTGAAGCTTCTAGCTGTTAAAATGGGGCTTAAATTGCGAAAATATATATATATATACTATATATACCACCATATATATACTATATATACCACCGATCTGTATGATTTTTTCAGACAACAATATATGCTATATACGTAAGCATTCGTTGAAATTTTAAGCCTCTAGCTCTTAAAATAGGTCAGTAATTACGAAAAGTTTCTTATCTGAACAATCGGTTGTGGGGGATATATACTATATATACGACCGATCTCATCAATTTTTTCAGGCAACAATATGTGCAATATACGAAAGTATATGGTGAAGTTTGAAGCTTTAATCTGTTAAATTGAGTAAGATGTTACAAAAACCCTCTTTTTCTGAAAAATCGGTTGTATGGAGGATATATGCTATAGTGGTCCGATCCGGCCGGTTCCGACAAATGTCCAATCGGACACTCAAATACACCCGCTCACCAAATTTTATCAAGATATCTCAAAAATTGAGGGCCTAGTTTGCATACAAACAGACAGAAGGACAGACGGACAGACGGACATGGCTAAATCAACTCAGCTCTTCAACCTGATTATTTCGGTATACTTAATGGTGGGTCTATCTATTTTCCTTTAAGGACTTACAATTTTGGGTTTCGTGACGAAATTAATATATCATTTCATTTTCATGAAAGGTATAAAAGTAGGTAGGTACTTTGTGTGAGGATGCAAAGTTTCAGGTTTTTTGTGGTCTGCGAGTAAAAACTATGACTACGAATGACGTATTTCAAAAATATATGACGTAAACGTAACTATTTGATGAAATTTGATGAATTTTGAAGCTTCTATCCGTAAAAAAGGGGCAAAAATTACAGATTATATGAAGTATATAATATATATACCACCGATCTCTATGTTTTTTCAGACAACAATATATGCTATATACGTAAGCATTTGGTGAAATTTGAAGTTTCTAGCTGTTAAAACGGGACAGAAATTGCGCAAAGTTTCTTATCTGAACAATCGGTTGTATGAGATATATACTATATATACCACCGATCTCAATGATTTTTTCAGACAACAATATACGCTATATACGTAAGCATTTGGTGAAATTTGAAGTTTCTAGCTGTTAAAACGATGCAGAAATTGCGCAAAGTTTCTTATCTGAACAATCGGTTGTATGAGATATATACTATGTATACCACCGATCTCAATGATTTTTTCAGACAACAATATACGCTATATACGTAAGCATTTGGTGAAATTTGAAGCTTCTAGCTGTTAAAATGGAGCCGAAATCGCAAAAAAAATATATATATACTATATATATATATTGTATATACAATCATATATATATTATATATATCACCGATATATATGATTTTTTGACACAACAATATATACTATATACGTAAGCAATCGGTTAAATTTGAAGCTTATAGCTGTTAAAATGGGGTAGAAATTGCGAAAAGTCTCTTATCTGAACAATCGGTTGTATGAGATATATATTATATATACAACCGATCTCTATGTTTTTTCAGACAACAATATATGCCATATACGTAAGCATTCGGTGAAATTTGAAGCTTCTAGCTGTTAAAATGGGGCTAAAATTGCGAAAATATATATATACTATATATATATACTATATATACCACCATATATATACTATATATACCACCGATCTGTATGATTTTTTCAGACAACAATATATGCTATATACGTAAGCATTCGTTGAAATTTTAAGCCTCTAGCTCATAAAATAGGGCAGTAATTACGAAAAGTTTCTTATCTGAACAATCGGTTGTGGGGGATATATACGACCGATCTCATCAATTTTTTCAGGCAACAATATGTGCAATATACGAAAGTATATGGTGAAGTTTGAAGCTTCAATCTGTTAAATTGAGTAAGATATTACAAAAATCCTCTTTTTCTGAAAAATCGGTTGTACGGAGGATATATGCTATAGTGGTCCGATCCGGCCGGTTCCGACAAATGTCTAATCGGACACCCAAATACATGCGCTCACCAAATTTTATCAAGATATCTCAAAAATTGAGGGACTAGTTTGCATACAAACAGACAGACGGACAGACGGACATGGCTAAATCAACTCAGCTCTTCAACCTGATTATTTTGGTATACTTAAGGTGGGTCTATCTATTTTCCTTTAAGGACTTACAATTTTGGGTTTCGTGACGAAATTAATATACCATTTCATTTTCATGAAAGGTATAAAAATAGGTAGGTACTTTGTGTGAGGATGCAAAGTTTCAGGTTTTTTGTGGTCTGCGTGTAAAAACTATGACTATGAATCACGTATTTCAACAATATATGACGTAAACGTAACTATTTGATGAAATTTTATGAATTTTGAAGCTTCTAGCCGTAAAAAAGGGGCAAACAAATACAGTTTATATGGGTCATATAATATATGTACCCCCGATCTCTATGATTTTTTCAAACAACAATATATGCTATATACGTAAGCATTTGGTGAAATTTGAAGCTTCTAGCTGTTAAAATGGGTCTGAAATTGCGCAAAGTTTCTTATCTGAACAATCGGCTGTATGAGATATATACTATATATAACACCGATCTCAATGATTTTTTCAGACAACAATATATGCTATATACGTAAGCATTTGGTGAAATTAGAAGCTTTTAGCTGTTAAAATGGGGAAGAAATTGCGCAAAGTTTCTTATCTGAACAATCGGTTGTATGAGATTATATATACCACCGGTCCCTATGATTTTTTCAGACAACAATATATGTTATACAGGTAAGCATTTGGTGAAATTTGAAGTTTCTAGCTGTTAAAATGGAGCCGAAATCTCAAACAAAAAGTATATATATACTATATATATATACTATATATACCATTATATATATTATATATATATCACCGATCTATATGATTTTTTGACACAACAATATATACTATATACGTAAGCAATCGGTTAAATTTGAAGCTTATAGCTGTTAAAATGGGGTAGAAATTGCGAAAAGTTTCTTATCTGAACAATCGGTTGTATGAGATATATACTATATATACAACCGATCTCTATGATTTTTTCAGACAACAATATATGCCATATATGTAAGCATTTGGTGAAATTTGAAGCTTCTAGTTGTTAAAATGGGGCTAAAATTGCGAAAATATATATATATACTATATATACCACCATATATATACTATATATACCACCGATCTGTATGATTTTTTCAGACAACAATATATGCTACATACGTAAGCATTCATTGAAATTTTAAGCCTCTAGCTCTTAAAATAGGGCAGTAATTACGAAAAGTTTCTTATCTGAACAATCGGTTTTGGGGGATATCTACTATATATACGACCGATCTCATCAATTTTTTCAAGCAACAATATGTGCAATATACGAAAGTATATGGTGAAGTTTGAAGCTTCAATCTGTTAAATTGAGTAAGATATTACAAAAATTCTCTTTTTCTGAAAAATCGGTTGTATGGAGGATATATGCTATAGTGGCCCGATTCTCTATGATTTTTTCAGACAACAATATATGCCATATATGTAAGCATTTGGTGAAATTTGAAGCTTCTAGCTGTTAAAATGGGGCTAAAATTGCGAATATATATATATATACTATATATACCACCATATATATACTTTATATACCACCGATCTGTATGATTTTTTCAGACAACAATATATGTAAGCATTCATTGAAATTTTAAGCCTCTAGCTCTTAAAATAGGGCTAATTACGAAAAGTTTCTTATCTGAACAATCGGTTTTGGGGGATATCTACTATATATACGACCGATCTCATCAATTTTTTCAAGCAACAATATGTGCAATATACGAAAGTATATGGTGAAGTTTGAAGCTTCAATCTGTTAAATTGAGTAAGATATTACAAAAATTCTCTTTTTCTGAAAAATCGGTTGTATGGAGGATATATGCTATAGTGGTCCGATTCGGCCGGTTCCGACAAATGTCTAATCGGACACCAAAATATACCCGCTCACTAAATTTTATCAAGATATCTCAAAAATTGAGGGACTAGTTTGCATACAAACAGACAGACGGACATGGCTAAATCAACTCAGCACTTCAACCTGATTATTTCGGTATACTTAATGGTGGGTCTATCTATTTTCCTTTAAGGACTTACAAGTTTGGGTTTCGTGACGAAATTAATATACCATTTCATTGTCATGAAAGGTATAACAATAGGTAGGTACTTTGTGTGAGGATGCAAAGTTTCAGGTTTTTTGTGGTCTGTGTGTAAAAACTATGACTACGAATCACGTATTTCAACAATATATGATGTAAACGTAACTATTTGATGAAATTTTATGAATTTTGAAGCTTCTAGCCGTAAAAAAGGGGCAAACAAATACCGTTTATATGGGGCATATAGTATATGTACCCCCGATCTCTATGATTTTTTCAGACAACAATATATGCTATATACGTAAGCATTTGGTGAAATTTGAAGCTTCCAGCTGTTAAAATGGGTCAGAAATTTCGCAAAGTTTCTTATCTGAGCAATCGATTGTATGAGATATATACTATATATACCACCGATCTCAATGATTTTTTCAGACAACAATATATGCTATATACGTAAGCATTTGGTGAAATTTGAAGCTTCTAGCTGTTAAAATGGGGAAGAAATTGCGCAAAGTTTCTTATCTGAACAATCGGTTGTATGAGATTATATATACCACCGGTCCCTATGATTTTTTCAGACAACAATATATGCTATACACGTAAACATTTGGTGAAATTTGAACATATCTAAACGATTTTTAAGATAAATATAAAATAAAAAATAGGTAGGTACTTTGTGTGAGGATGCAAAGTTTCAGGTTTTTTGTGGTCTGCGTGTAAAAACTATGACTACGAATCACGTATTTCAAAAATATATGACGTAAACGTAACTATTTGATGAAGTTTGAGGAATTTTGAAGCTTCTATCCGTAAAAAAGGGGCAAAAATGAAAGTTTATATGAAGTATGTAATATATATACCACCGATCTCTATGATTTTTTCAGACAACAATATATGCTATATACGTAAATTTGAAGTTTCTAGCTGTTAAAACGGGGCAGAAATTGCGCAAAGTTTCTTATCTGAACAATCGGTAGTATGAGATATATACTATATATACCACCGATCTCAATGATTATTTCAGACAACAATATATGCTATATACGTAAGCATTTGGTGAAATTTGAAGTTTCTAGCTGTTAAAACGGGGCAGAAATTGCGCAAAGTTTCTTATCTGAACAATCGGCTGTATGAGATATATACTATATATAACACCGATCTCAATGATTTTTTCAGACAACAATATATGCTATATACGTAAGCATTTGGTGAAATTAGAAGCTTTTAGCTGTTAAAATGGGGAAGAAATTGCGCAAAGTTTCTTATCTGAACAATCGGTTGTATGAGATTATATATACCACCGGTCCCTATGATTTTTTCAGACAACAATATATGCTATACAGGTAAGCATTTGGTGAAATTTGAAGTTTCTAGCTGTTAAAATGGAGCCGAAATCTCAAACAAAAAGTATATATATACTATATATATATACTATATATACCATCACATATATATTATATATATCACCGATCTATATGATTTTTTGACACAACAATATATACTATATACGTAAGCAATCGGTTAAATTTGAAGCTTATAGCTGTTAAAATGGGGTAGAAATTGCGAAAAGTTTCTTATCTGAACAATCGGTTGTATGAGATATATACTATATATACAACCGATCTCTATGATTTTTTCAGACAACAATATATGCCATATATGTAAGCATTTGGTGAAATTTGAAGCTTCTAGCTGTTAAAATGGGGCTAAAATTGCGAATATATATATATATACTATATATACCACCATATATATACTTTATATACCACCGATCTGTATGATTTTTTCAGACAACAATATATGCTACATACGTAAGCATTCATTGAAATTTTAAGCCTCTAGCTCTTAAAATAGGGCAGTAATTACGAAAAGTTTCTTATCTGAACAATCGGTTTTGGGGGATATCTACTATATATACGACCGATCTCATCAATTTTTTCAAGCAACAATATGTGCAATATACGAAAGTATATGGTGAAGTTTGAAGCTTCAATCTGTTAAATTGAGTAAGATATTACAAAAATTCTCTTTTTCTGAAAAATCGGTTGTATGGAGGATATATGCTATAGTGGTCCGATTCGGCCGGTTCCGACAAATGTCTAATCGGACACCAAAATATACCCGCTCACTAAATTTTATCAAGATATCTCAAAAATTGAGGGACTAGTTTGCATACAAACAGACAGACGGACATGGCTAAATCAACTCAGCACTTCAACCTGATTATTTCGGTATACTTAATGGTGGGTCTATCTATTTTCCTTTAAGGACTTACAAGTTTGGGTTTCGTGACGAAATTAATATACCATTTCATTGTTATGAAAGGTATAACAATAGGTAGGTACTTTGTGTGAGGATGCAAAGTTTCAGGTTTTTTGTGGTCTGTGTGTAAAAACTATGACTACGAATCATGTATTTCAACAATATATGATGTAAACGTAACTATTTGATGAAATTTTATGAATTTTGAAGCTTCTAGCCGTAAAAAAGGGGCAAACACATACCGTTTATATGGGGCATATAGTATATGTACCCCCGATCTCTATGATTTTTTCAGACAACAATATATGCTATATACGTAAGCATTTGGTGAAATTTGAAGCTTCCAGCTGTTAAAATGGGTCAGAAATTTCGCAAAGTTTCTTATCTGAGCAATCGGTTGTATGAGATATATACTATATATACCACCGATCTCAATGATTTTTTCAGACAACAATATATGCTATATACGTAAGCATTTGGTGAAATTTGAAGCTTCTAGCTGTTAAAATGGGGTAGAAATTGCGAAAAGTTTCTTATCTGAACAATCGGTTGTATGAGATATATACTATATATACAACCGATCTCTATGATTTTTTCAGACAACAATATATGCCATATACGTAAGCATTCAGTGAAATTTGAAGCTTCTAGCTGTTAAAATGGGGCTAAAATTGCGAAAATATGTATATATACTATATATATACTATATATACCACCGATCTGTATGCTTTTTTCAGACAACAATATATGCTATATACGTAAGCATTCGTTGAAATTTTAAGCCTCTAGCTATTAAAATAGTGCAGTAATTACGAAAAGTTTCTTATCTGAACAATCGGTTGTGGGGGATATATACTATATATTCCACCGATGTCATAAATTTTTTCAGGCAACAATATGTGCAATATACGAAAGTATATGGTGAAATTTGAAGCTTCAATCTGTTAAATTGAGTAAGATATTACAAAAATCCTCTTTTTCTGAAAAATCGGTTGTATGGAGGATATATGCTATAGTGGTCCGATTCGGCCGGTTCCGAAAAATGTCTAATCGGACACCCAAATACAAGATATCTCAAACATTGAGGGACTAGTTTGCATACAAACAGACAGACGGACAGACGGACAGACGGACAGACGGACATGGCTAAATCAACTCAGCTCTTCAACCTGATTATTTCGGTATACTTAATGGTGGGTCTATCTATTTTCCTTTAAGGACCTACAATTTTGGGTTTCGTGACGAGATTAATATATCATTTCGTTTTCATGAAAGGTATAAAAATAGGTAGGTACTTTGTGTGAGGATTCAAAGTTTCAGGTTTTTTGTGGTCTGCGTGTAAAAACTATGACTACGAATCACGTATTTCAAAAATATATGACGTAAACGTAACTATTTGATGAAATTTGAGAATTTTGAAGCTTCTATATGTAAAAAAGGGGAAAAAATGACAGTTTATATGAAGTATATAATATATATACCACCGATCTCTATGATTTTTTCAGATAACAATATATGCTATATACGTAAGCATTTGGTGAAATTTGAAGTTTCCAGCTGTTAAAACGGGGCAGAAATTGCGCAAAGTTTCTTATCTGAACAATCGGTTGTATGAGATATATACTATATATACCACCGATCTGTATGATTTTTTCAGACAACACTATATGCTATATACGTAAGCATTTGGTGAAATTTGAAGTTTCTAGCTGTTAAAACGGGGCAGAAATTGCGCAAAGTTTCTTATCTGAACAATCGGTTGAATGAGATATATACTATGTATATCACCGATCTCAATGATTTTTTCAGACATCAATATATGCTATACACGTAAGCACTTGGTGAAATTTGAAGCTTCTAGCTGTTAAAATGGAGCCGAAATCGCAAAAAAACATATATATATACTATATATATATACTATATATACCATCATATATATATTATATATATCACCGATCTATATGATTTTTTGACACAACAATATATACTATATACGTAAGCATTAGGTGAAATTTGAAGCTTCTAGCTGTTAAAATGGGTCTAAAATTGCGAAAATATATATATATACTATATATATATACTATATATACCACCATATATATACTATATATACTACCGATCTTTATGATTTTTTCAGACAACAATATATGCTATATACGTAAGCATCCGTTGAAATTTTAAGCCTCTAGCTCTTAAAATAGGGTAGTAATAACAAAAAGTTTCTTATCTGAACAATCGGTTGTGGGGGATATATACTATATATACGACCGATCTCATCAATTTTTTCAGGCAACAATATGTGCAATATAGGAAAGTATGTGGTGAAGTTTGAAGCTTCAATCTGTTAAATTGAGTAGGATATTACAAAAATCCTCTTTTTCTGAAAAATCGGTTGTATTTAGGATATATGCTATAGTGGTCCGATCCGGCCGGCTCCGACAAATGTCTAATCGGACACCCAAATAAACCCGCTCACCAAATTTTATCAAGGTATCTCAAAAATTGAGGGACTAGTTTGCATACAAACAGACAGACGGACAGACGGACATGGCTAAATCAACTCAGCTCTTCAACCTGATTATTTCGGTATACTTAATGGTGGGTCTATCTATTTTCCTTTAAGGACTTACAATTTTGGGTTTCGTGACGAAATTAATATACCATTTCATTTTCATGAAAGGTATAAAAATAGGTAGGTACTTTGTGTGAGGATGCAAAGTTTCAGGTTTTTTGTGGTCTGCGTGTAAAAACTATGACTACGAATAACGTATTTCAACAATATATGACGTAAACGTAACTATTTGATGAAATGTTTTGAATTTTGAAGCTTCTAGCCATAAAAAAGGGGCAAAAAAATACAGTTTATATGGTGTATATAATATATGTACCACCGATCTCTATGATTTTTTTAGACAACAATATATGCTATATACGTAAGCATTTGGTGAAATTTGAAGCTTCTAGCTGTTAAAACGGGGCAGAAATTGCGCAAAGTTTCTTATCTGAACAATCGGTTGTATGAGATATATACTATGTATACCACCGATCTCAATGATTTTTTCAGACATCAATACATGCTATACACGTAAACATTTGGTGAAATTTGAACATATCGAAACGATTTTTAAGATAAATATAAAATAAAAAATAGGTAGGTACTTTGTGTGAGGATGCAAAGCTTCACTTTTTTTGTGGTTTGCATGTAAAAACTACGACTACGAATCACGTATTTCAAAAATATATGAAGTAAACGGAACTATTTTATGAAACTTGATGAATTTTGAAGCTTCTATCCGTAAAAAAGGGGCAACAATGAAAGTTTATATGAAGTATATAATATATATACCACCGATCTCTATGATTTTTTCAGACAACAATATATACTATACGCGTAAGCATTTGGTGAAATTTGAAGCTTCTAGCTGTTAAAATGGGGAAGAAATTGCACAAAGTTTCCTATCTGAACAATCGGTTGTATGAGATTATATATACCACCGATCCCTATGATTTTTTCAGACAACAATAAATGCTATATACGTAAGCATTTGGTGAAATTTGAAGTTTCTAGCTGTCAAAACGGGGCAGAAATTGCGCAAAGTTTCTTATCTGAACAATCGGTTGTATGAGATATATACTATATATACCACCGATCTCAATGATTTTTTCAGACAACAATATATGCTATATACGTAAGCATTTGGTGAAATTTGAAGTTTCTAGCTGTTAAAACGGGGCAGAAATTGCGCAAAGTTTCTTATCTGAACAATCGGTTGTATGAGATATATACTATGTATACCACCGATCTCAATGATTTTTTCAGACATCAATACATGCTATACACGTAAACATTTGGTGAAATTTGAACATATCGAAACGATTTTTAAGATAAATATAAAATAAAAAATAGGTAGGTACTTTGTGTGAGGATGCAAAGCTTCACTTTTTTTGTGGTTTGCATGTAAAAACTACGACTACGAATCACGTATTTCAAAAATATATGAAGTAAACAGAACTATTTTATGAAACTTGATGAATTTTGAAGCTTCTATCCGTAAAAAAGGGGCAACAATGAAAGTTTATATGAAGTATATAATATATATACCACCGATCTCTATGATTTTTTCAGACAACAATATATACTATACGCGTAAGCATTTGGTGAAATTTGAAGCTTCTAGCTGTTAAAATGGGGAAGAAATTGCACAAAGTTTCCTATCTGAACAATCGGTTGTATGAGATTATATATACCACCGATCCCTATGATTTTTTCAGACAACAATAAATGCTATATACGTAAGCATTTGGTGAAATTTGAAGTTTCTAACTGTCAAAACGGGGCAGAAATTGCGCAAAGTTTCTTATCTGAACAATCGGTTGTATGAGATATATACTATATATACCACCGATCTCAATGATTTTTTCAGACAACAATATATGCTATATACGTAAGCATTTGGTGAAATTTGAAGTTTCTAGCTGTTAAAACGGGGCAGAAATTGCGCAAAGTTTCTTATCTGAACAATCGGTTGTATGAGATATATACTATGTATACCACCGATCTCAATGATTTTTTCAGACATCAATACATGCTATACACGTAAGCATTTGGTGAAATTTGAAGCTTCTAGCTGTTAAAATGGAGCCGAAATCGCAAAAAAAAATATATATATACTATATATATACTATATATACCATCATATATATATTATATATATCACCGATCTATATGATTTTTTGACACAACAATATATACTATATACGTAAGCAATCGGTTAAATTTGAAGCTTATAGCTGATAAAATGGGGTAGAAGTTGCGAAAAGTTTCTTATCTGAACAATCGGTTGTATGAGATATATACTATATATACAACCAATCTCTATGATTTTTTCAGACAACAATATATGCCATATACGTAAGCATTCGGTGAAATTTGAAGCTTCTAGCTGTTAAAATGGGGCTAAAATTGCGAAAATATATATATATACTATATATATATACTATATATACCACCATATATATACTATATATACCACCGATCTGTATGATTTTTTCAGACAACAATATATGCTATATACGTAAGCATTCGTTGAAATTTTAAGCCTCTAGCTCTTAAAATAGGGCAGTAATTACGAACAGTTTCTTATCTGAACAATCGGTTGTGGGGGATATATACTATATATACGACCGATCTCATCAATTTTTTCAGGCAACAATATGTGCAATATACGAAGGTATATGGTGAAGTTTGAAGCTTCAATCTGTTAAATTGAGTAAGATATTACAAAAATCATCTTTTTCTGAAAAATCGGTTGTATGGAGGATATATGCTATAGTGGTCCGATCCGGCCGGTTCCGACAAATGTCTAATCGGACACCCAAATACACCCGCTCACCAAATTTTATCAAGATATCTCACAAATTGAGGGACTAGTTTGCATACAAACAGACAGACGGACAGACGGACATGGCTAAATCAACTCAGCTCTTCAACCTGATTATTTCGGTATAATTAATGGTGGGTCTATCTATTTTCCTTTAAGGACATACAATTTTGGGTTTCGTGACGAAATTATTATACCATTTCATTTTCATGAAAGGTATAAAAATAGGTAGGTACTTTGTGTGAGGATGCAAAGTTTCAGGTTTTTTGAGGTCTGCTTGTAAAAACTATGACTACGAATCACGTATTTCAAAAATATATGACGTAAACGTAACTATTTGATGAAATTTGATGAATTTTGAAGCTTCTATCCGTAAAAAAGGGGCAAAAATGAAAGTTTATATGAAGTATATAATATATATACCACCGATCTCTTTAATTTTTCAGACAACAATATATGCTATATACGTAAGCAATTGGTGAAATTTGAAGTTTCTAGCTGTTAGAAGGGGCAGAAATTGCGCAAAGTTTCTTATCTGAACAATCGGTTGTATGAGATATATACTATATATGCCACCGATCTCAATGATTTTTTCAGACAACAATATATGCTATATACGTAAGCATTTGGTGAAATTTGAAGTTTCTAGATGTTAAAACGGGGAAGAAATTGCACAAAGTTTCTTATCTGAACAATCGGTTGTATGAGATTATATATACCACCGGTCACTATGATTTTTTAAGACAACAATATATGCTATACACGTAAAAATTTGGTGAAATTTGAACATATCTAAACGATTTTTAAAATAAATAAAAAATAAAAAATAGGTAGGTACTTTGTGTGAGGATGCAAAGCTTCACGTTTTTTGTGGTCTGCATGTAAAAACTACGACTACGAATCACGTATTTCAAAAATATATGAAGTAAACGTAACTATTTTATGAAACTTGAAGAATTTTGAAGGTTCTATCCGTAAAAAAGGGGCAAAAATGACAGTTTGTATGAAGTATATAATATATATACCACCGATCTCAATGATTTTTTCAGACAACAATATATACTATACGCGTAAGCATTTGGTGAAATTTGAAGCTTCTAGCTGTTAAAATGGGGAAGAAATTGCACAAAGTTTCCTATCTGAACAATCGGTTGTATGAGATTATATATACCACCGATCTCTATGATTTTTTCAGACAACAATAAATGCTATATACGTAAGCATTTGGTGAAATTTGAAGCTTGTAGCTGTTAAAACGGGGCAGAAATTGCGCAAAGTTTCTTATCTGAAAAATCGGTTGTATGAGATCTATACTATGTATACACCCGATCTCAATGATTTTTTCAGAGATCAATATATGCTATACACGTAAGCATTTGGTGAAATTTAAAGCTTCTAGCTGTTAAAATGTGGCCGAAATCGCAAAAAAAAAATATATATATACTATATATATACTATATATACCATCACATATATATTATATATATCACCGATCTCTATGATTTTTTGACACAACAATATATACTATATACGTAAGCAATCGGTGACATTTGAAGCTTATAGCTGCTAAAATGGGGTAGAAATTGCGAAAAGTTTCTTATCTGAACAATCGCTTGTATGAGATATATACTATATATACAACCGACCTCTATGATTTTTTCAGACAACAATATATGCCATATACGTAAGCGTTCGGTGAAATTTGAAGCTTCTAGCTGTTAAAATGGGGTTAAAATTGCGAAAATATATATATATACTATATATATATACTATATATACCACCGATCTGTATTATTTTTTCAGACGACAATATATGCTATATACGTAAGCTTACTTACTTACTTAATTGGCGCTTAACCGTCTAAACGGTTATGGCCGTCCAACAAGGCGCGCCAGTCGCTCCTTCGCTCCGCCAACCGGCGCCAATTGGTCACACCAAGGGAGTTTAAATCGTTTTCCACCTGGTCCTTCCAACGGAGTGGGGGCCGCCCTCTACCTCTGCTTCCATAGGCGGGTTCCGATAGAAACACTTTCCTGGCCGGAGCATCATCTTTCATTCGCATAACATGGCCTAGCCAGCGCAGCCGCTGCGTTTTAATTCGCTGGACTATGTTGATGTCTGCGTATAGCTCGTACAGCTCATCATTAAATCTTCTTCGGTACTCGCTATCGCCAACGCGTAGAGGTCCATAAATCTTTCGAAGAACTTTTCTCTCGAACACTCCCAAAGCCGCTTCATCTGCTGTTGTCATGGTCCATGCTTCTGCCCCATATAGCAGGACGGGTACGATAAGTGACTTGTAGAGTATGATTTTCGTTCGCCGAGAGAGGACTTTACTTTTCAATTGCCTACCTAGTCCAAAGTAGCATTTATTGGCAAGATTGATTCTTCGCTGGATTTCAGTGCTGATGTTGTTGCTAATGTTGATGCTGGTTCCCAAATAAACGAAGTCTTTTACTATTTCGAAATTATGGCTGCCAACAGTAGCGTGGTTGCCAAGGCGCATATGCGCTGACTCTTTGCTCGATGACAGCAGGTACTTCGTTTTGTCCTCATTCACCATCAAACCCATCTTTACCGCTTCTTTTTCCAGCTTGGAGTAAGCAGAACTAACAGCGCGGGTGTTTAGGCCGATGATATCAATGTCATCAGCATATGCCAGTAATTGCACGCTTTTATAGTATATTGTTCCATTCGTTGAAATTTGAAGTCTCTAGCTCTTAAAATAGGGCAGTAATTACGAAAAGTTTCTTATCTGAACAATCGGTTGTGGGGGATATATACTATATATACGACCGATCTCATCAATTTTTTCAGGCAACAATATGTGCAATATACGAAAGTATATGGTGAAGTTTGAAGCTTCAATCTGTTAAATTGAGTAAGATATTACAAAAATCCTCTTTTTTCTGAAAAATCGGTTGTATGGAGGATATATGCTATAGTGGTCCGATTCGGCCGGTTCCGACAAATGTCTAATCGGACACCCAAATACACCTGCTCTCCAAATTTTATCAAGATATCTTAATAATTGAGGGACTAGTTTGCATACAAACAGACAGACGGACAGACAGACAGACGGACATGGCTAAATCAACTCAGCTCTTCATTCTGATTATTTCGGTATACTTAATGGTGGGTCAATCTATTTTCCTTTAAGGACTTACAATTTTGGGCAAAAATGAAAGTTTATATGAAGTATATAATATATATACCACCGATCTCTATGATTTTTTCAGACAACAATATATGCTATATACGTAAGCATTTGGTGAAATTTGAAGTTTCTAGCTGTTAAAACGGGGCAGAAATTGCGCAAAGTTTCTTATCTGAACAAGCGGTTGTATGAGATATATACTATATATACCACCGATCTCAATGATTTTTTCAGACAACAATATATGCTATATACGTAAACATTTGGTGAAATTTGAAGTTTCTAGCTGTTAAAACGGGCAGAAATTGCGCAAAGTTTCTTATCTGAAAAATCGGTTGTATGAGATATATACTATGTATACCACCGATCTCAATGATTTTTTCAGACATCAATATACGCTATACACCTAAGCATTTGGTGAAATTTGAAGCTTCTAGCTGTTAAAATGGAGCCGAAATCGCAAACAAAATATATATACTATATATATACTATATACCATCATATATATATTATATATATCACCGATCTATATGATTTTTTGACACAACAATATATACTATATACGTAAGCAATCGGTTAAATTTGAAGCTTATAGCTGTTAAAATGGGGTAGAAGTTGTGTACAAATGCGTGGTGGCAACGGCGCGCACCCACGTATTTGTTAAAGATTAGGTTAAGGCGAAAAAAAAGGAAGAAAATAAAAACACCAAAAAGGGTTTCGTATTAATACAAGGGAATTCACAGTGTTTTTTATTCAATATGTATAAATACAACAAGTGTTAAGGAAATTTATTAACAGATGTTGTGAAAATGAAAATGTTAAAGATATTTTCGGAAATTATTTTATGAATTTGACAACTTACGTGAACGGGCGATTACGTCTTCCTTTGCTGGCTGCTGGATCAAAAGGACGAGCCTCTTTGCGACATGAGCCGATGAACCCGAGATACAGCTCCTTCGTTGGGTTTCCCGGCAACAAAGTTGCTATACCGCGGGCTCACAGCGGTAAAAATCTAAGATACATGCGTACTACCACTCACACATGCCTGTGTGTATTAGTAATCACAAGCATATGTGGGTGGTAGTAAACGAAGAAAATTATGTTACGAGGGAGGGGAGATATATTTAGGCCTGTGGCCTAAACATACGGGCCCCCTTGCCGTAAGCAACAAAGAAAACATTAAAAAAAGGGGATGCCACGTGATCGCACGTCCAGTAAGGCGCTAATGAAAGAAGGCAGTGCAGATGCGGACTGCAAGCACTGCACGCCAGATGGTTGACCTCACGTTTCGCTCTCCTGTGGAAAAAGAAAAGAAGTTATTAGATATACGTACGTGGTTTTAAATTCCGTGCATATTTACTTAAATATATATAAGATGGCGCATGTGTGAGGCGTGAAAGTCGGATATTTATTTTTGGCAGGCTCCCGAGACCACCAACCCGAACACGGTCGGTTGGGTTAGGAGACCGCCAACTGTCGATGCCGGTGTACCGCTCACCATCATTTCGGCGTAAATGTCAGCGCCGAGTGTGAGCGGTAGAATTGCGGATCAGCCAGCCGCATGAACTCAAAGGGCGCGGCAATCTTGGGGTCCACATTGGACGGTGGACTCAAACGGAAATGGCTGTCGGCGACGGCTGCTTGGGTTGTTATGCGTGTCGACGCTCCGAATTTGCCGCGCAGTATGAGGGTGCATTGTCCATGCCCTTGGCGCTCCAATTGTAAGTCGCGTACCAGCTCCGCATCGACGATCGTGCTGGTGGCTCAGGGATCAATAATGGCCCGAACCAGGTGTAAATGCCCACGCGATTCGATTCGTACGATGGCCGTCGGCGCAATTGGCACGAAAGGCCGCATGATGGGCGATGGTGTAGCCTGGAGCAGACGCCCTGTCCGGAAGCCTTCCGGCGTGTCTCGCGTTAGCTTCATTGTACTTTGGGCTTCAAGAGAGTATGACGTCGATTTCTTTCGCCGTTGCTGCCTTGCGAGTTTGGACGATTTATCTGAGTTTCGATGGGGTCCGACCTCACGGTGCCGCCAATTATTTTGTTGGTTTCGAGGTTTGTTTGCTTTCGCCGCGATTTTTTCATGCTGTAACAGCGGCCGGAAACTGCGCATCCCATGATTTACCGTTGACGGTCTTGTCTCCGTTTTTGCTCGCTCTTCCTCCATTGTCTTCTTCTTCCACCTGCTGAGCCCAGGATTTTGTCGGCCCCATTAGGTGGATTGACAACGTGTCATCGGACGGGTTGTCGTCGCCAATGGTTGTTGCATCATCGGGTTCAGAAAGACGCTCATCTAGATGGAGCGTGGTGTGGTGCTTTTGCTGGCACCGTTTGCAGCGATATTTGCTATTGCACTTGTCCACGCGATGAAAGGGCGACAGACAATTCGGACAGTATTTGTGCAGCAGCACGGCCCGCAACCTCTCCTCCGGGGATTTTTTCCTGTATTCGGCACAGAGCCGGAGACTATGGTCCCTGCCGCAGAGCTGGCACACGACGTCGAAACGCTTTGCGCCTCCCTCTGCCTTGGCCAATAAGCTTTGGTAACGGGTCATGATATGAAAGAATATTGGTATCATTGATCATGCCCAAATTGAGGTTGGCGGAATGTTGTTTGGGTGGCGTGAGCCAAAAAAAAAATATTATCTCTCATATATTTTCGCAAGAGAACAAAAACATTTTATTGAAATAAAAATTAAAGGCCATAAGTAAATACTTAAGCGCAAAAAAAAAAAAATAAAAAACGGATTTAGCACGCTTTTACGGTCATAGGTTATATTCCTAGTCACATTTGCATGGGCGTGATTAGGTTTTGTGACCAAATTTTTTGTAGGGATTTTATAATTTATTTCATGTCGGTAGATGTCGCCGAAGTAGTCCTAAAGATTTATTTTTTGGTTTGTGGTGAACTGTGTTTTCACAACAAGTGGCCTGCCACCACACGGAACGGTTCCAAACCTGGCTGAAAAGGTATTACAGAGTTGCACTTCCACCATTCAACATTATTTTTGACGTGTATTGTCGATAATGTTGAATTAAGTATTTTAAATCTCGACCAAATTAATGATTGGTCGAGATATGTAATACGCGACATGTGTGGCGTATTGTGCTCGATATGTCGTGCGGCATGTAATGCGTGACGTGTAGTGCGGCATGTAGTACGTGACGTGTAGAGCGCGAGATGATTGCTGCGCATGAGGCCTAATGTCGGTGTTGCCATGCATTGACTGTCAGAAGTAAAGTGTAGACATTTGACATTTGCTACAATTTTTTCATTTCCTGAATGAAAAATAATTCATTGATTTTAAAACACGCGGTGGTGAGTATGGCAGCTAGTGAATTGTAATATTTTCCCTAATTCATTTCTTCTTTCTACTTTCAGGTATTATTAGTGCAATCAACATTCACATCGGAATATTTGCCAAATAGCACCACTGCAACGTGGGTCAATTTTTACCATATACAACGCCTGTTGGTAGAAGTGAATGCATTTTACGTGACTGATGAAATTTGCTGTCGATTTTTTATAATTCCACTATGGCATCCGAAAGTTTTATAGATGAACTCTATAAAGTGAACGCACGATTTCCATGCAGGAGAAAAATAATAAAAACTCTAACTGATCTCGTTGGACACAGCGAAGAAATTCTGCCATCTGCCATTCATATGTATGGACATTCCGGCATAGGAAAAACGTCGTTATTGAAGTACTTTCTGAAAGAAGCAATTTGTAGGAACAACAACACGTTCAGCGTAGCATTCGTCAATTGTGTAGAAAATTATACATCAAAGATTTTGTTTGAAAATATTTTAGATCTTTTGTGCTATAACAGTGATAAAGAACATGCTGTAAAGTCTGAACATTTAAAGGATTTTGTGGAGCAACTGTGTCAACTACATACAAATCCGAATGCGCACTACATAATAGCTTTGGATAATGCTGAAAGACTGCGTGATATGGATGCAAATGTGTTGCCGTCACTATTGCGTATGCAGCAGCTGAGTGGTCTAAATCTTTGTGTTATACTAATAACACAAATACCATTTGAAAAATTTTACTGTAAAACTAGCATAGATAATCCTGTTGTTGTATATTTTCCTCAGTACACAAAATCTGAGACAATCGAAATATTAACCAACGATTTTTAAAAATGCACGAAAACTCTTGTCCTTTCATCTACGTCGCAATTGTTATGATGTAAATGAGCTTACAAACAAAGTAAAAGTAATCGGAACTATAACTAAAGAATTTTTTCACAATTACCTAAATTTGTTTTTGGATGTATTTTATAAAGCATGTCGCGATCTATCTGAATTAAAGTTTACTGCACGAAAATGCTTTATTTACTATATGGAACCTAATTTGGATGGTACAGTTAATATGTCGGATGTTTCACGACTTTGGCGATGTGTTGCAGGCCAACTACGAAGTGCACTTGCACAGGTTTATGTACGCAGTGGTCAAATAGAAAAGACACCCGCAACAGGAAGTAATGATAAGGAAATTGTTAAAATAGCACAATCATTGAAACTACCATACTATGGGAAATATTTGCTTATAGCAGCATTTCTAGCAAGCTACAATTCATCAAAAGAAGATAAACGCTTATTTGTGAAAAATCATGGAAAACGTAGAAAACGAATGCCAAGTTACAAGCTTTAGGCATTCAATAGATAAATAAATTGTGTTCTTGCATTTACAATATACCATTACCATATTTATTCATCAGCCGATTGTTATGAATCATTACTTTCTGCACGTAAAATATCTGCAAACATTACGCATATGTTACGTGGACGTTTAATGTCACAGGGTGTACCATTCGAGCAAACGCTCGATATTGAAGTTTTTCCATATTCAGTACTTTATGTATTCTATGAACAATATTTAGATATGTGGTCTGATACATTACAAAGTATGGGTATATCTGTAATGGCAATATTTATTGTGACCTTTGTATTAATGGGTTCTCGATATACATTCATCGTTGGTTGTTGTGATAACAATCACAACGATTGTTATAAATCTTGGTGGTATAATATATTGTTGGAACATGTCATTGAATGCTGTGTCGCTGGTGAATTTGGTGATGGCTGTTGGTTTGGTATACATCGTGATCCTGAACAATTGATGGCGACTTTGAGAAAATTGCGTCGTCAACAGGATGCCAAGAAATGCAGAGGTAAGTGTGCCGCGAAGAAAACGTTAAGATTTTGTTATTGTTATTATTTAATGGTTTTCTACTTCTCCTTTCTTGGCAACAGCTGAAGAGCCAACACCACAGCAAAACCGCTACTGCACATGAAGATGAAGTGGATGAGGGTGCTGAATCTGCGCCAGCATCGACGGAAGGGGTTAAAGCCGGCAGTTTAGTTTGTGAGTAGTTTGTATTTATATTTACGCAAAATTTTTAATACCGATACATTTGTGGAACGAGTATATTAATTATAAAATATATGTTTCTACAAATGGCAGACATCAGAAGCCGGTCAAAAACTCAAATCAGATTTGGCTTCTGGTTTTTTTGCTTGTCTCTTATATCGTGATTAGTAGATTGATCCTGCGACATATCCCCATTTACGTTTAGCCCAATAGTCTGTACTTAGAACTTATTCTTTTATTACGTGTGTTCGGTTTTGCTGGAACTTCATTAGTTGTACTAATGCTTATGTTTCATCTTGGGGGAGTAAACAATTTTGGGCAAATCCAATCGCTTCATTTTCACCATGACTGCCTTGCACATCTTTTGCGTATCCTGTTTGTACAATGTTATGTTTTCATATATTTTTCATGAACTTCTATCATTTGGTGTGCCCTTTATCGTGCGCGTTTGGTTCTCGGGTATTGCTTCATTCAACATAAATCGTTTACACTGCGATTCGTTTGGATACAGACTGATTTGTTAGAGCAGTAATAACACGAGTTTGTTGTGACTTGCTGATAAGGTTATCAAGGCATTTGTAAGTCTAGTGAGAATATCATTCATTAATTAGTTAAATAACATTCGTGAAACTTTAAGCACATGCCCTTTATGTTATAATTATAAATATGTGGCTTCCATGGATTGTAGCATTTACACAAAAATTTAAAAACGCTGATTGGCTGATTTTCTGGTTACTTTACTGAATCGGCCGAATAAGCAGATCTAATAAATTTCCTAATTAGATTATTAATTTTTAAGTTTCATAAGGTTCGGTTTGTTGATTGATCAGATTACTATTACTTAGTTTACAGAAGAACGAAATTTATTAAATCGAAATAAACCAAGGAAATTAAATTTGGAACAATTTAAAATTCCTTATTAGGGATTCAATAGCAATAAAGCTGTTATGGCAAACTGAATATAGTTTGTCAGTCATATTATGGAATCATATTTGAACCAAATGTGGTTACTTTTAGTGATCAACAATTTTTACCCAATATTCATTCAACTTTCTGCATCTGTCCTGATTATCTTTTTTTGAGTGAGTCATGAATATGATACTTGTTAAAAGTTAATTTTCCGTTGAAGATCTTATTTCGTATGAGATGTGAAGAATAGACATATGATAATCGTATCCGAAAATCATTCATAAATTTCGACCAAACGATTGAAATATGTTCACGAATATGATCTGAAACAGACTGTGAAAAGCAGTCAAATATTCCTCCCAAACGATTAAATACATTTTGCTTGTGCTTATATAATGAAATGGTATGAACAAGTTCCTTTGGGGTTCCTTGCGATATTAAACTATTTTCGAACAATTGCGTGGTGGCAGCGGTACACCCACGCAATCGTTGGAAAAGGTATTATGTGGCAGACAGTATATCTGAGTTAGGGTTCTGTTGGCCTCGTTCTGGGGAGCGAGAACTGGGTTATTGTGTGTTGGCCTCGTTCGGGGTGAACGAGAGCTGGGTTGTTTGGGATAAAGGAGGGTGGACTATTAAAGTTCATTTTCGTTGTCGTTGGGCGGAAGTAGTACCAGTTTCGCGATTGGTCGGGTAATTTGTCCCTTAATTGTATTGACGTCAACAACACGTACACGGTTATCGGAACCTGGATGTGTGTTGACGACTCTCCCCATTCTCCACTCGTTTGGTTGTAGGTTATCCTCTTTTATGACGACTAGGTCTCCGGGTTTTAAGTTGGATTGTGGATGTTTCCATTTATACCTTTTGTGGATCTCGGTGAGATATTCCGATTTCCATCTTTTGCAAAAGGTTTCATGAAGGGCTTTCATCTATTGCCATCGGTTTACAATGGAGGCAGGGTTTTCACTACAGTCGAGTTCAGGTGGAGCTAAAAGATGCCCACCTACGAGAAAATGGCCTGGAGTAAGCGGCTCCAGGTCGGAAGGGTCGTTGGATGAGGGACTTAGAGGTCTCGAGTTGAGGCAGGCCTCAATTCGACATAAGAGGGTTGTAAACTCTTCGAGAGTATATTTATTATCGGACGCGATCTTTTTAAAGTGGCTCTTAAAACTTTTTACCCCCGCTTCCCACAAACCTCCCATGTGAGGAGCGCTTGGCGGTATAAAATGCCATTCTATAATGTGATGGCTATATTTAGTCAACGTTCCGTCCCTTGCTTCACGCAGAAATGCTTTAAACTCGGATCGTAAAGATCGAGAAGCTCCGACAAAGTTAGTACCATTGTCGGAGTAAACGTTTTTCGGACAGCCTCGTCTGGATACGAATCTGGCGAAGGCAGCTAGGAAGGACCCGGTACTAAGATCGTTTGTCGCTTCTAGATGGATGGCTTTCGTCGAAAAGCAGACAAACAGGCAAACGTATCCTTTTGAAATTCGACATCCCCTCCCTCGGTAGGATTTTATATCGAATGGTCCCGCGAAATCTACCCCAGTGTTAGTGAAGGCCCTAGTAAAGGTGGTGCGCTCTTTCGGAAAGATCCCCATAAGTTGCGTTTGTGTCCGCTTCCTATAAATAGTGCAGACTTTACAGTTGTGGATAACCGACCTTATCATGACTTTAACGCGTGGGATCCAGTACTGAGTGCGGATATGACGTAGCATCAGCTGGTTCCCTCCATGCAGGGTGGTCTCATGAGAGGATTGGACTATAAGTCTGGATAACCTGCAAGTATAAGGAAGAATAATGGGATGACTTTCATTATGGGACATGTCTTTCGATGCCCCAGTCCGCCCCCCAGTTCGAATGATGCCTTCTTCATCTATATATGGGTTCAAGGGTAAAATCTCACTCTTCCCATTTATTAGATTTCCTGACTTCAAGTTTGCGTACTCTTCTTGATAATGTTGCCTCTGGCATATTGTTATCAATCTTCGTGTTGTTTTTTCTATTTCGTCAGGAGCGATCGAATGAGAATCCCTTTTGAAGGAGGCTTTAGTTTTTGGGTGCGTATTCTGGAAAAACCGAAGAATATAGGATATAACCTGCAAAGCCCTTGGTAAATCGGAAAACCTATCTAGAATATCAAAGTTATTTTTGACCGAAGTTGTATGAACTTTCACCCTCTTTTCTTCGATATTCGTGTTGTAATCTTCTTCTTGTGTTGGCCAATTTTCGTTGTCTTCTTGTAACCAAGAAGGTCCCTGCCACCACAAAGAATTGTCGATTAGATCCGAAGCGAGGAGGCCTCTGCTCGCCGAATCGGCAGGGTTTGACGCAGAGTCTACATGCCGCCATACTTTGTCTCCAACTTTGTCGATAATTTTCGTTATTCGATGTGCCACAAACGTTGACCACGAACATGGTGGTTTTCGGATCCATGCCAGTACTATCGTCGAATCTGTCCAAAGGGTTACTTTAATATTGGAAAGTTGCATATTTTCTATGGCCGACTCTATCATTTCTGCAAGTAGGACTGCGCCGCAGAGTTCCAGTCGTGGCAATGATATAGCTTTGACCGGGGCTACCCTCGTCTTGGCCATCAGCAAGTTGGTGAAGACTTGATCCTTCGTTTGTACCCTAAGGAAGACAGTGGCGGCATATGCTTTTTCCGAGGCATCGCTGAATCCATGTATTTCGACATTGTCCTTCAATGTGTAGTGAACCCACCCCGCTATGCGTATATCGTTGATCTTTTCGTAGTCAGTCATGAATAATTGCCACCGATGTAGAGTAGTTTCAGACACATCTTCATCCCAGCCTGTCCCTTCCAACCAAATATTTTGCATTATTATTTTGGCTACAATTACGACTGGTGCCAGCCAGCCAAGAGGGTCGAAAAGTTTTGCGATCGCAGAAAGTATTGACCTTTTTGTTACGGCATGGTTATTGTCAAAGGGTTTCGCTGTGAAGTAGAAGTAGTCGAAATGGGCGTTCCACCTGATACCGAGTGCTTTTACCATGCTGGTGTCTTCAAACTCAAGAAAGTCCTCGCTTAATAGGTGTCGCTTCGGTATACCCTGTAGAATTTTCTTGCAGCTGGACGTCCATTTTCGCAATGGGAAACTTGCCGATTGCAATGCCGATGATATTTCGTCCCTTGCCTTGATTGCAATTTCGATGTTGTGTCCACCGGCGAGTACGTCATCAACGTACATGCAATTTCGCAGGATATCTGCTGCCATTGGATGCGATGTCTCCACGTCATCAGCGTTCGAATCGCAAGATACGGTGCACAATTAACCCCAAAGGTTACCGTTTTCAATTTATAAATGTTAATTGGGTTTTTGGGGCATTTGCGAAATATGATTCGCTGATATTTTATCTGGTCTTCATTGACCCATATTTGGCGATACATTTTCTCTATGTCGCTGTTAAATACGTATTTGAACAGCCGCCAACGTAGTATAAGAATTGTCAGGTCGGATTGAAGAATCGGACCTGGATATAAGGCATCATTTAGACTTTTGCCATTAGTGGTAGGACAAGATGAATTAAATACGACTCTGACTTTTGTCGTTGTACTTCCCTCCTTTATAACAGCATGGTGAGGTAGGAAGTAACAGTCATTTGAGTCTGGCGAAATATTGCCTATTTGTGTCATGTGCCCTAAAGTTTCATATTCGGATACAACTCTATTGTATTCCGTTTGAAGGACTGGGTTTTTCCCAAGTCGTGTCTCGTTGCGATAGAATTGAGAGCACGCACTTCTTAATGAGGGGCCTAAGTTAAACTCTTTCCTAAAGGGTAAGGAGACTACGTATTTGCCATCGTTGTTCCGAACTGTTGTGGATTTGTATAGCTCCTCGCAGTAAGTGTCATCGTTATTGATGCTCCTTTTCTTTGGAATTTCCTCTATCTCCCAAAAAGCCGCCAATTGTTTATCTAAAGTGACCTCATTGAAATATGAAACTAGGGTCTTATTTGTATCAACCGCATCTGTCCGGCCTGTCAAAATCCAGCCGAACACCGTTTCCTGTGCTATTAATGTGTTTAGCACGTCCTTCCTAATACCGCCTAGCATAATTTGGGGGTATATGTCTCCGCCCAGAATTAAGTCGACTGGCTCATTAACAAAGAATCTTTTGTCAGCCAGTACTAAGTCAGGGAATGCTTGCCTAGTCATTGCGTTTATTTGGCAAGTTGGGAGATTCCCTGTTAATTGTGGTAAAACCAGCATGATCGTATTGATCTCGATTAATGGGTCTGTTAGTGACCGCAGTTGTATGTTGCACGCTTCTTTTACTTGTGGAGACATTGTATTATTGATGCCCGAAACTTGGGCATGCAGGTGTTTGGATGGCAGATTAATTCTGCGCTTTAGTTTCTCGGTAATGAATGAGCATTCAGATCCGAGTCTATTAGGGCTCTCGCCGAATAGTCAACACCATTAAAACGAATATTGACCTGAGCTGTCCCTAGTAATACCCCTTTATTTGTGTTAGCGAAACATGAGTTCACATTATTAATCGGAGCGTTTTCTCTTTCAGCATTGCGTCGTATTTGAGCTTCCCGTGAGGTAGATGCTCCGATAGTGTTAGAAGTATTTGTTGGTTTTGGCTGATTCGAAATATGAAGCAGCGTATGATGTCTTAAATGACATGTGGCACAGTTCATTTGACTGGTGCACTTTGTCACCGAATGGCCAGCAGAAAGGCAGTTTATACACCCACGGCTGCTCTTAATTTATTCAAACCGTTTATTGGGTGTTAAACGTAAGAACTTTTCACACTTTGAAATTCAATGTGCAGGACTTTTGCACATCTTACACGTAGGTTTGGCTACACTTGCACTTGCCTGATAGGACCCTAATTTTTTAGCAGATGTATCTGTTGTCGAACGAGATACTTGTGGCTTTGAGGTTTTGGAAACTGTATCCCCTCTCAGATCAGTCACGGTTTCTAAGGTTTGGAAACGATTGGATAAGAATCAATCCATATCAGCCCATTTTGAAATTTCCGTTTTGTTTTCAATTGTTTGTTCCCAGAGTGCCAGTGTGGTTTCTGGCAGTTTTGTGGAACATAGATATGTTATAATTGCATCCCAGTTTGATATGTCTATATGATGACATTGGAGCGCCGAGATGCAATTATTTATTTCACGTTGCAGTTTCTTTATAGAGCTACCGCATTCACTCTCAACTGCTTTCAAACTAAAAAGAATTTTTAATTGGGCGTTTACTAAGATACGTTTATTTTCGTATCTATCACAAAGATTGTTCCACGCTGTTTCGAAACCGTCTTTCGTTAAAGGACATCGCGCAACTATCTCTTTGGCCTCACCTTGAGTCTTTTGGTTTAAATAATATAATTTTTCTACTGCTTCGAGGTTTTTGTTACGTATATATATAGCAGTGAACATGTCTCTAAATGAAGGCCAAGAAAGGTAATCTCCTTTGAAAACGTCCGTATCACACGGTGGCAGGCGCACGCGATATTCCCTGTCTCCTGAGCTTTCTTCTTTCTTTTCGGCTTTCTCAAGTTTTTCCGAAAGTTCAGCCATCGCTGCCTGGCACTTGAGAAAGCTGAAGTATGCAATTTTGTGCTTCTTTTTGATGGCCGACAGCTCTTTTGCCTCCAGTTCTGAGGAGCTCAAGAGTTCCTCATATGTCTGCTTCGCCTTCTCCCATAGCGATTTCAACTCCTCCTTTTGGACTAAGAGGGTGTGTTTTGTATGGTCTAAAGGGGACATATCATGATAGTCATTTTCAAACTCAGTCACTGCCTCTGCTTGGCGTATATAGGTATCCATTATTAAATGAAAATTTATCGAAATATTAATTAATTAATTGCCTTTGCAGAGAGTACTGATTGAAATGAACTGGAATGAAGGAATGTGTTCGAGAGATTTCTCGGTGAAGTGGCCTCGAAGCTTGCAAGAAAGCTAGTAGTTTGAGAGAATGTCCAATTGCGTGGTGGCAACGGCGCGCACCCACGTAATTGTTAGAAGAAAGTGCTAATGCAGCTGTGTTAACGAATTGTGTAAGCCAATAAGTAATGGCTAGTGAAAAAATGGTGTTAGTGAAAAAATAAAAAAAAAAAAAAAAAAAATGTATGAACGCTCGTTATGGACCTTTTGGTAATTTAACCAAGGACTGTGAACTTTTGTATCACAAAATTAGGTCAGTAAAAACTGATTTGTGTATTGCCGCAAATGAGAATAATAATTCTTCAATATTTCAAATAATTGTGTAAGGAATAAGGCTATTGGCCACCCAAACAACAACAACAATATATGTGTATGTAACTAAGTGCACTTTGTACTATAGCACCAAACTAAATTGCAAACGTATTGCCCGTGTAAATAAGTGCAAGTGATTTGTATGTGAGAAAAAATTTTATTTAATTAAATGTGCGCCTAAATTAAATTTACAGGTTTCTGAATAAGTAACCTTAACAAATGGAATTTTTGTGCTGTGGATTAAATGAATTCTTTCAGATAAATCCTGCAAAGGTAAAAATAGAAAAGTGGCACAAAGCGGTGTTTGAGGTTATGTTAACCTTTTAGAGCAGTGTTGTGCTACCTTGAGCTGTGTCCGGAAAATCTTACCGCTGGTGGGGGATTGTTCCGGATAGTCACAAGGCGTGTTGCACAAACTTTAAATAACTGCGTTAGGCGCCTTTTCCTATTTTTGCACAAAAAAAAGATTTCTCACTTCACGAACAAAAAATCACTTGCACTGTTTAATATAAAGAGTCACTTTGTAATTTGTAATTTGAAATTTTATTAAAAGTGAAATTAAAAGAAAGCCCTACCTAGCACGGAATATTTTTAAACCACGTACCTTTTATCAAAGTGTTGATCTGGAGTAATCGAATGTGATTAAAATTTTGTTGTTGGATGTTTCCAAGGTACCACCAAAAGTGTATCAGTTGTTGTCTTCAATATAAATTCGCTGGTATCACCACGAAGGTTGTATCACCATGAATAATTGCTGATATTTGACTTTGAAATTAGTGTTTTTTCCTGTGTATTATCACTTCCTTGCTTTAATGCCTAGAAAGTTGAGTGGACTGTAATTGTGTGACTGGTTCTCTTTACCGGCGCGGTAAGGACCATGAACAAATGCGTGGTGGCAACGGCGCGCACCCACGTATTTGTTAAAGATTAGTTAGGCGAAAAAAAGGGGAAGAAAAATAAAAACACCAAAAAGGTTTCGTATTAATAAAAGGAATTCACAGTGTTTTTTTTTTTTATTCAATGTATATATGTACATACAACAAGTGTTAAGGAAGATATTAACAAATGTTGTGAGAGTTGAAAATATTAAATATAAAATATATTAGGAAATTGTTAAATATATTTTTGGAAATTGGCAACTTACGTGAACGGGCGATTACGTGTTCCTTTGCTGGCTGCTGGATCAAAAGGACGAGCCTCTTTCCGACATGAGCCGATGAACCCGAGATACAGCTCCTTCGTTGGGTTTCCCGGCAACAAAGTTGCTATACCGCGGGCTCACAGCGGTAAAAATCTAAGATACATGCGTACTACCACTCACACATGCCTGTGTGTATTAGTAATCACAAGCATATGTGGGTGGTAGTAAACGAAGAAAATTATGTTACGAGGGAGGGGAGATATATTTAGGCCTGTGGCCTAAACAAGTTGCGAAAAGTTTCTTATCTGAACAATCGGTTGTATGAGATATATACTATATATACAACCGATCTCTATGATTTTTTCAGACAACAATATATGCCATATACGTAAGCATTCGGTGAAATTTGAAGCTTCTAGCTGTTAAAATGGGGCTAAAATTGCGAAAATATATATATATACTATATATATATACTATATATACCACCATATATATACTATATATACCACCGATCTGTATGATTTTTTCAGACAACAATATATGCTATATACGTAAGCATTCGTTGAAATTTTAACCCTCTAGCTCTTAAAATAGGGCAGTAATTACGAAAAGTTTCTTATCTGAACAATCGGTTGTGGGGGATATATACTATATATACGACCGATCTCATCAATTTTTTCAGGCAACAATATGTGCAATATACGAAAGTATATGGTGAAGTTTGAATCTTCACTCTGTTAAATTGAGTAAGATATTACAAAAATCCTCTTTTTCTGAAAAATCGGTTGTATGGAGGATATATGCTATAGTGGTCCGATCCGGCCGCTTCCGACAAATGTCTAATCGGACACCCAAATACACCCGCTCACCAAATTTTATCAAAATATCTCAAAAATTGAGGGACTAGGTTGCATACAAACAGACAGACGGACAGACGGACATGGCTAAATCAACTCAGCTCTTCAACCTGATTATTTCGGTATAATTAATGGTGGGTCTATCTATTTTCCTTTAAGGACTTACAATTTTGGGTTTCGTGACGAAATTAATATACCATTTCATTTTCTTGAAAGGTATAAAAATAGGTAGGTACTTTGTGTGAGGATGCAAAGTTTCAGATTTTTTGTGGTCTGCGTGTAAAAACTATTACTACGAATCACTTATTTCAAAAATATATGACGTAAGCGTAACTATTTGATGAAATTTGATGAATTTTGAAGCTTATATCCGGTAAAAAGGGGCAAAAATGAAAGTTTATATGAAGTATATAATATATATACCACCGATCTCTATGATTTTTTCAGACAACAATATATGCTATATACGTAAGCATTTGGTGAAACTTGAAGCTTGTAGCTGTTAAAACGGGGCAGAAATTGCGCAAAGTTTCTTATCTGAAAAATCGGTTGTATGAGATATATACTATGTATACACCCGATCTCAATGATTTTTTCAGACATCAATATATGCTATACACGTAAGCATTTGGTGAAATTTGAAGCTTCTAGCTGGTAAAATGGGGCCGAAATCGCAAAAAAAAAATATATATACTATATATACCATCATATATATATTATATATATCACCGATCTCTATGATTTTTTGACACAGCAATATATACTATATACGTAAGCAATCGGTGAAATTTGAAGCTTACAGCTGCTAAAATGGGGTAGAAATTGCGAAAAGTTTCTTATCTGAAGAATCGGTTGTATGAGATATATACTATATATACAACCGATCTCTATGATTTTTTCAGACAACAATATATGCCCTATACGTAAGCGTTCGGTGAAATTTGAAGCTTCTAGCTGTTAAAATGGGGCTAAAATTGCGAAAAAAAATATATATACTATATATATATACTATATATACTACCATATATATACTATATATACCACCGATCTGTATGATTTTTTCAGACGACAATATATGCTATATACGTAAGCATTCGTTGAAATTTGAAGCGTCTAGCTCTTAAAATAGGGCAGTAACTACGAAAAGTTTCTTATCTGAACAATCGGTTGTGGGGGTATATACTATATATACGACCGATCTCATCAATTTTTTCAGGCAACAATATGTGCAATATACGAAAGTATATGGTGAAGTTTGAAGCTTCAATCTGTTAAATTGAGTAAGATATTACAAAAATCCTCTTTTTCTGAAAAATCGGTTGTATGGAGGATATATGCTATAGTGGTCCGATCCGGCCGGTTCCGACAAATGTCTAATCGAACACCCAAATACACCTGCTCTCCAAATTTTATCAAGATATCTCAAAAATTGAGGGACTAGTTTGCATACAAACAGACAGACGGACAGACAGACAGACGGACATTGCTAAATCAACTCAGCTCTTCATTCTGATTATTTCGGTATACTTAATGGTGGGTCTATCTATTTTCCTTTAAGGACTTACAATTTTGGGTTTCTTGACGAAATTAATATACCATTTCATTTTCATGAAAGGTATAAAAATAGGTAGGTACTTTGTGTGAGGATGCAAAGTTTCAGGTTTTTTGTGGTCTGCGTGTAAGAACTATAACTACGAATCACGTATTTCAAAAATATATGACGTAAACGTAACTATTTGATGAAATTTGATGAATTTTGAAGCTTCTATCCGTAAAAAAGGGGCAAAAATGAAAGTATATATGAAGTATATAATATATATACCACCGATCTCTATGATTTTTTCAGACAACAATATATGCTATATACGTAAGCATTTGGTGAAATTTGAAGTTTCTAGCTGTTAAAACGGGGCAGAAATTGCGCAAAGTTTCTTATCTGAACAAGCGGTTTTATGAGATATATACTATATATACCACCTATCTCAATGATTTTTTCAGACAACAATATATGCTATATGTTGCGCGTATATTTACAGCGAAGCTCGGAATAAATATAAAACACGTTGTTACTAGTACGAAATTTATTTTAGAACTGAACTCAACGTTGAAAATTTGAAAAACATAGTTGTTGTACATATATGCATTTTACAGGGATGCATTTCATAGGATTGCCAGGTTTCCAATACTCCTCCTCAACAATTATAGTTTTTATATAATCTCAAAAGCAAATACTATTTCAATCCAAGCAAATTTACTAGTTTAACATGCTTTACTTTACATAAATTCTTTGTCAAAATATCTGCTGGGATATTATCTGTGCTAACATAATTCAGATTGACTACATTATTTTTTACAACATCTGGTATATAATGAAATCGGATATCGATATGTTTACTCCGGTTATGGTAAACCGGATTCTTCGCCAAATTATGTGAACTTAAATTATCGCCGTACATAGTCATTGGTCATTCATTCTTGCAATATTCAATCTCGCTAAGCAATTTCTTTAAATATACTGCTTCTTTTGCCACTGCTGTTAACGCCATATACTCAGCTTCGGTACTGCTTAGTGCAACTGTTGATTGTTTCTTACTTTGCCATGAAAATACACAGCCTGCCATTGTAAATACATAGCCGGTGAATGATCTTCTGTCTTCTGTGTTGCCACCCCAATCTGCGTCTACATAACCTTCGGCTTGCTTACCTGTCTTTTTGTAAACAAGCTTCAAATCTTTGGTTGAAGAAAGATACCTTAATATATGCTTTGCTGCTGTCTCATGCTCAATGTGGGGATTTTGGTTTCGTTGTGCCAACTTGCTGACCGAATGCAAAATGTCAGGTCTTGTTGTTATCGCCAGGTACATTAATGCGCCGATAAGTGACTGATACTCAGTAGTATCTACTTTCTCGCACTCTGTTTTATCACAATGCACTTTAAACCCAGGATCTAATGGCGTAGATGCACTACGACACTTCTCCATACCATACTGACGCAGCATGTTTTGAACGTATTGAGTATGACCAACTGAAATAGCGCCTACACTTCCAATGCGTTCTATTTCCATACCCAGAAAGTGTCTTATTTTGCCTTTGTCTACAACCTCAAAATTTTTTGCAATTTGTCGCTTTATTTTTATATGTTCGTTTTCGCTGGAACAAGCCACGATAATGTCGTCTACATATACCGCAATCAAATTGTAATTATCGCCGTCTTTTTTCTTATATAAGCATGGTTCATTAACGCAAGCTTCGAACCCAATATTTTTCAATATTTCATCTAACGTGTGATTCCACTGGCGACCTGATTACTTAAGGCCGTATATCGCCTTTTTAAGCTTTAATACGCGTTTTGGGTATTTTGTGCTTACAAACCCTTCTGGTTGCTCCATAAAAATTTCCTCATCTAAATCACTATTTAGATATGCTGTTGAGACTTCAAGCTGATGCATATGCAGCTCAAGCTCTGCGGCCAACGCGAACAACATACGTACAGTAGCATGACGAACCACAGGCGAAAACGTTTCGTTATAGTTTATACCATATTGCTGACTACACCCTTTAGCAACTAACCGCAATTTGTATCGTTCTATATTTCCTGCTTGATCTCTTTTTAAATTGAATACCCACTTGCAACCAATTTTTTTCTTACCACTAGGTAAATCAACTAGCACCCATGTGTTGTTTTTTATTAAAGAGTCATACTCTTTTTTCATTGCTTCTTGCCAGCGTTCACTACTTTCGCTAGACAATGCTTCTCTTACGCTCAGCGGTATTTTAGCACGATTATCGTTTGCAAAATTAACAACATGGTACTCTTTACGCGGACGAGCAACATTACCAGTATGTCCCCTTCCTCTTCGTTCAGTCAAACATTCATTTACGCTGCCTTCGTCGCATTGCACTCCTGCTTCTTCGTTGCTAAAGTCGCTCTCTGCTTCCGATGCTGTTTCGTATTGCTCCTCCTCAATACGAACTTTGTTGTCGATTTCATTTGATGTCAATTGTTACCATTTCTGTCTCTTTCGCTTTCATTCTACCTAATACCTTTTCATCGAACATCACATCGCGTTTCTCAACTATTCTTCTTTCTTCGCAGTCATACAGTCTATGCGCTTTTGATGTTAAAGAGTAGCCTACAAAAATATACTCTTTTCCCTGCTCTCTAAATTTATTGTGTTGACTCTTGTCTAACCCAATTGCTTTTGAACCAAACACCCTTAAATGACTAACATTCGGCTTGTTGCCTGTCCACACCTCGTATGGAGTTTTGTTTACTAATTGTTTGGTTACCGATCGATTTCGCAAATATACAGCAGTAGCAACAGCTTCTGCCCACAAATTTTCATTGAGACCTGCTTCTACTAACATACTACGAGCCATCTCTACTGTTGTCCTATTAGCTCGCTCTGCGACACCGTTTTGCTGAGGCGTATAAGAAACAGTCAATTGCCTCTGGATGCCGCACTCATTTAGAAAATTATCAAATTCGCGATTCACATACTCTTTGCCATTATCAGTTCTTAGCACTTTTATTTTTCTCTCTGTTTGGCATTCTACTAAGCTCTTAAATAATTTAAATTTCTCAAACACTTCGTCTTTCGTTTTGAGCAAATACACATACATTCGCCTAGATTTGTAATCTATAAACGTCGCGAAGTAACGCGCTCCACCAAGTGACACTTTTGGCATAGGCCGACACACATCTGAGTGTACCACATCTAACAAATTCTGCGATTTATTATCGCTAACCTTCGTAAACGACTTTACACATATTTTTGCTCTCATACATACGTCACAATTTATGTCTTTAGGTAGTGTTTTTAGCTCTAAGCCATTAACAATTCTCTTGCTACACAGCTCTTGTAGACTCTGAAAATTTAGATGGCCGTATCGTTTATGCCACATCATTGCATTTTCTACTACTGCACTGAAACACTTTTGTACACAAATTTCGCTTTCAAATATATACAAGTTATTTCTCTTCTCTGCTCTTAGCACAATATTTCCTTTTTCATTTCTTATAATCGCGCATTGTTTATCAAAATTTACACGCACACCATTGCTTATGGCTTTGCCGATTGAAATGAAATTGCCTACCATTGTTGGTACAAATAATACGTCTCTTAAAACAATGTTACAATTTGCTTTAATCAAAACACTTCCTACACCTGTAGCTTCTAAGTACTTTTCTGATGCCAACATCACTTTCTCTTTGCTCTCTTTAAGAGATATAAACATACTTCTCTCACTGTATATGTGAGTAGACGCACCACTATCAAGACACCACGACGAACGTTTGATGCTTGAGACATCGGCTGCTGCCAGCGTCGCGAACGAACACTGCTCACTCTTCTCACTCTGCTTGTCTTTTTTCGGTGCTTTACATTCTGGCGCTATATGTCCACGCTTACCACAATTAAAGCATTTTCCGTTGAATTGTCTATTTTGATTTTTACCTTCCCCTTTCGAAGTCGCTAGAAACACTTGTTGGCTTGTCACACTTTTATGCTGCCCCTCTGACTGTACTTGACGATCGTACTCTTCTAGCAATTTAATTTTTAGAACTTCGAAGGTGGGGAAACTGTCATGCGTCTCCATTGCGATCACGAAGTTCTCGAAACTTCGTGGCAAACTGGACAACAAAATTATCACTAAAAGTTCTTCGTTTAATTTAATATCCAATTCTGCCAATTTCTCAGAAATGCACACAAACTCTTGAATATGCTTTGCCATTTTTATATTTTCACACATATTCAGGCTTAATAACTTTTTATACAATGTAACTTTGCGAATTGGACCGCTTGGCTTGTATACACTTTTTAATTTTTGCCAAGCATCTAAAGCATTGGTACAATTCTTCACATAGCCCAACTGCGATGGCTTCAAACACAATATAATAATAGCTAATTCCTTTTCATTTTCGCTCTTCCATTTGGCTTCTAACGTGGCATCGTCTGGCTTCACAAATTCGTCCCTCACTACACTCCAAATGTCCGAATGCACGAGGATGCACTGCATCTGTATACACCACGTATCATAGTTGGCGTCGTCCAACTTTTCTATTTGATACAGCGAACTCATTTTATTTTTTATTTTTCACACAGTTCTATTCAAGTCTCTTTTGCGACACACGCGATAACTTCCAAACGTTTTAAATATTATCCCGACAAGGCTCTGGGCCCATAACCTGTTGCGCGTATACTTACAGCGAAGCTCGGAATAAATATAAAACACGTTGTTACTAGTACGAAGTTTATTTTAGAACTGAACTCAACGTTGAAAATTTGAAAAACATAGTTGTTGTACATATATGCATTTTACAGGGATGCATTTCATAGGATTGCCAGGTTTCCAATACTATATACGTAAGCATTTGGTGAAATTTGAAGTTTCTAGCTGTTAAAACGGGGCAGAAATTGCGCAAAGTTTCTTATCTGAACCATCGGTTGTATGAGATATACACTATGTATACCACCGATCTAAATGATTTTTTCAGACATCAATATATGCTATACACGTAAGCATTTGGTGAAATTTTAAGCTTCTAGCTGTTAAAATGGAGACGAAATGGCAAAAAAAATATATATACTATATATATAATATATACCATCATATATATATTATATATATCACCGATCTATATGATTTTTTGAAACAATAATATATACTATATACGTAAGCAATCGGTTAAATTTGAAGCTTATAGCTGTTAAAATGGGGTAGAAGTTGCGAAAAGTTTCTTATCTGAGCAATCGGTTGTATGAGATATACTATATATACAACCGACCTCTATGATTTTTTCAGACAACAATATATGCCATATACGTAAGCATTCGGTAAAATTTGAAGCTTCTAGCTGTTAAAATGGGGCTGAAATTGCGAAAATATATATATATATACTATATATATATACTATATATACCACCATATATATACTATATATACCACCGCTCTGTATGATTTTTTCAGACAACAATATATGCTATATACGTAAGCATTCGTTGAAATTTTAAGCCTCTAGCTCTTAAAATAGGGCAGTAATTACGAAAAGTTTCTTATCTGAACAATCGGTTGTGGGGGATATATACTATATAATACGACCGATCTCATCAATTTTTTCAGGCAACAATATGTGCAATATACGAAAGTATATGGTGAAGTTTGAAGCTTCAATATGTTAAATTGAGTAAAATATTACAAAAATCCTCTTTTTCTGAAAAATCGGTTGTATGGAGGATATATGCTATAGTGGTCCGATCCCGCCGGTTCCTACAAATGTCTAATCGGACACCCAAATTCACCCGCTCACCAAATTTTATCAATATATCTCAAAAATTGAGGGACTAGTTTGCATACAGACAGACGGACATGGCAAAATCAACTCAGCTCTTCAACCTGATTATTTCGGTATACTTAATGGTGGGTCTATCTATTTTCCTTTAAGGACTTACAATTTGGGTTTCGTGACGAAATTAATATATCATTTCGTTTTCATGAAAGTATAAAAATAGGTAGGTACTTTGTCTGAGGATGCAAAGTTTCAGGTTTTTTGTGGTCCGCGTGTAAAAACTATGACTACGAATCACTTATTTCCAAAATATATGATCTAAACGTAACTATTTGATGAAATTTGATGAATTTTGAAGCTTGTATCCGTAAAAAAGGGGCAAAAATGACAGTTTATATGAAGTATATAATATATATACCACCGATCTCTATGATTTTTTCAGACAACAATATATGCTATATACGTAAGCATTTGGTGAAATTTGAAGTTTCTACCTGTTAAAACGGGGCAGAAATTGCCCAAAGTTTCTTATCTGAACAATCGGTTGTATGAGATATATACTATATATACCACCGATCTCAATGATTTCTTCAGACAACAATATATGCTATATACGTAAGCATTTGGTGAAATTTGAAGTTTCTAGCTGTTAAAACGGGGCAGAAATTGCGCAAAGTTTCTTATCTGAACAATCGGTTGTATGAGATATATACTATGTATACCACCGATCTCAATGATTTTTTCAGACATCAATATATGCTATACACGTAAGCATTTGGAGCCGAAATCGCAAAAAAAAATATATATATACTATATATACCATCATATATATATTATATATATCACCGATCTATATGATTTTTTGACACAACAATATATATCATATACGTAAGCAATCGGTTAAATTTGAAGCTTATAGCTGTTAAAATGAAGTAGAAATTGCGAAAAGTTTCTTATCTGAACAATCCGTTGTATGAGATATATACTATATATAACCGATCTCTATGATTTTTTCAGACAACAATACATGCCATATACGTAAGGATTCGGTGAAATTTGAAGCTTCTAGCTGTTAAAATGGGGCTAAAATTGCGAAATATATAAATATACTATATATATATATACTATACATATATACCACCACATATATACTATATATACCACCGATCTGTATGATTTTTTCAGACAACAATATATGCTATATACGTAAGCATTTGGTGAAATATGAAGTTTCTAGCTGTTAAAACGGGGCAGAAATTGCGCAAAGTTTCTTATCTGAACAATCGGTTGTATGAGATATATACTATATATACCACCGACCTCAATGATTTTTTCAGGCAACAATATGTGCAATATACGAAAGTATATGGTGAAGTTTGAAGCTTCAATATGTTAAATTGAGTAAAATATTACAAAAATCCTCTTTTTCTGAAAAATCGGTTGTATGGAGGATATATGCTATAGTGGTCCGATCCCGCCGGTTCCTACAAATGTCTAATCGGACACCCAAATACACCCGCTCACCAAATTTTATCAAGATATCTCAAAAATTGAGGGACTAGTTTGCATACAAACAGACAGACGGACAGACGGACAGACGGACATGGCTAAATCAACTCAGCTCTTCAACCTGATTATTTCGGTATACTTAATGGTGGGTCTATCTATTTTCCTTTAAGGACTTACAATTTTGGGTTTCGTGACGAAATTAATATATCATTTCGTTTTCATGAAAGTATAAAAATAGGTAGGTACTTTGTCTGAGGATGCAAAGTTTCAGGTTTTTTGTGGTCCGCGTGTAAAACTATGACTACGAATCACTTATTTCAAAAATATATGATGTAAACGTAACTATTTGATGAAATTTGATGAATTTTGAAGCTTCTATCCGTAAAAAAGGGGAAAAAATGACAGTTTATATGAAGTATATAATATATATACCACCGATCTCTATGATTATTTCAGACAACAATATATGCTATATACGTAAGCATTTGGTGAAATCTGAAGTTTCTAGCTGTTAAAACGGGGCAGAAATTGCGCAAAGTTTCTTATCTGAACAATCGGTTGTATGAGATATATACTATATATACCACCGATCTCAATGATTTTTTCAGACAACAATATATGCTATATACGTAAGCATTTGGTGAAATTTGAAGTTTCTAGCTGTTAAAATGGAGCCGAAATCGCAAAAAAAAATATATATACTATATATATATACTATATATACCGTCATATATATATTATATATATCACCGATCTATATGATTTTTTGACACAACAATATATACTATATATGTATATGTCATCAATTTTTTCAGGCAACAATGTGTGCAATATACGAAGGATATGGTGAAGTTTGAAGCTTCAATCTGTTAAATTGAGTAAAATATTACAAAAATCCTCTTTTTTGAAAAATCGGTTGTATGGAGGATATATGCTATAGTGGTCCGATCCGGACGGTTCCAACAAATGTCTAATCGGACACCCAAATACACCCGCTCACCAAATTTTATCAAGATATCTCAAAAATTGAGGGTTGTGCGCGTGTAAAAACTATGACTACGAATCACTTATTTCAAAAATATATGATATAAACGTAACTATTTGATGAAATTTGATGAATTTTGAAGCTTCTATCCGTAAAAAAGGGGCAAAAATGACAGTTTATATGAAGTATATAATATATATACCACCGATCTCTATGATTTTTTCAGACAACAATATATGCTATATACGTAAGCATTTGGTGAAATTTGAAGTTTCTAGCTGTTAAAACTGGGCAGAAATTGCGCAAAGTTTCTTATCTGAACAATCGGTTGTATGAGATATATACTATATATACCACCGATCTCAATGATTTTTTCAGACAACAATATATGCTATATACGTAAGCATTTGGTGAAATTTGAAGTTTCTAGCTGTTAAAACGGGGCAGAAATTGCGCAAAGTTTCTTATCTGAACAATCGGTTGTATGAGATATATACTATATATACTACCGATCTCAATGATTTTTCAGACATCAATATATGCTATACACGTAAGCATTTGGTGAAATTTGAAGCTTCTAGCTGTTAAAATGGAGCCGAAATCGCAAAAAAAATATATATATACTATATATATATACTATATATACCTTCATATAAATATTATATATATCACCGATCTATATGATTTTTTGACACAACAATATATACTATATATGTAAGCAATCGGTTAAATTTGAAGCTTATAGCTGTTAAAATGGGGTAGAAATTGCGAAAAGTTTCTTATCTGAACAATCGGTTGTATGAGATATATACTATATATACAACCGATCTCTATGTTTTTTCAGACAACAATATATGCCATATACGTAAGCATTCGGCGAAATTTGAAGCTTCTAGCTGTTAAAATGGGGCTAAAATTGCGAAAAAATATATATACACTATATATATATACTATATATACCACCATATATATACTATATATACCACCGATCTGTATGATTTTTTCAGACAACAATATATGCTATATACGTAAGCATTCGTTGAAATTTTAAGCCTCTAGCTCTTAAAATAGGGCAGTAATTACGAAAAGTTTCTTATCTGAAAAATCGGTTGTGGGGGATATATACTATATATACGACCGATCTCATCAATTTTTTCAGGCAACAATGTGTGCAATATACGAAGGATATGGTGAAGTTTGAAGCTTCAATCTGTTAAATTGAGTAAAATATTACAAAAATCCTCTTTTTTGAAAAATCGGTTGTATGGAGGATATATGCTATAGTGGTCCGATCCGGCCGGTTCCGACAAATGTCTAATCGGACACACAAATACACCCGCTCACCAAATTTTATCAAGATATCTCAAAAATTGAGGGACTAGTTTGCATACAAACAGACAGACGGACAGACGGACATACGGACATGGCTAAATCAACTCAGCTCTTCAACCTGATTATTTCGGTATACTTAATGGTGGGTCTATCTATTTTCCTTTAAAGACTTACAATTTTGGGTTTCGTGACGAAATTAATATATCATTTCATTTTCAAGAAAAGGTATAAAAATAGGTAGGTACTTTGTGTGAGGATGCAAAGTTTCAGGTTTTTTGTGGTCTGCATGAAAAAACTATGACTACGAATCACGTACTTCAAAAATATATGACGTAAACGTAACTATTTGATGAAATTTGATGAATTTTGAAGCTTCTATCCGTAAAAAAGGGGCAAAAATGAAAGTTTATATGAAGTATATAATATATATACCACCGATCTCTATGATTTTTTCAGACAACAATATATGCTACATACGTAAGCATTTGGTGAAATTTGAAGTTTCTAGCTGTTAAAACGGGGCAGAAATTGCGCAAAGTTTCTTATCTGAACAATCAGATGTGGGGGATATATACAATATATACGACCGATCTCATCAATTTTTTCAGGCAACAATATGTGCAATATACCAAAGTATATGGTGAAGTTTAAAGCTTCAATCTGTTAAATTGAGTAAGATATTACAAAAATCCTCTTTTTCTGAAAAATCGGTTGTATGGAGGATATATGCTATAGTGGTCCGATCCGGCCGGTTCCGACAAATGTCTCATCGGACACACAAATACACCCGCTCACCAAATTTTATCAAGATATCTCAAAAATTGAGGAACTAGTTTGCATACAAACAGACAGACGGACAGACGGACAGACGGACATGGCTAAATCAACTCAGCTCTTCAACCTGATTATTTCGGTATACTTAATGGTGGGTCTATCTATTTTCCTTTAAGGACTTACAATTTTGGGTTTCGTGACGAAATTAATATACCATTTCATTTTCATGAAAGGTATAAAAATAGGTAGGTACTTTGTGTGAGGATGCAAAGTTTCAGGTTTTTTGTGGTCTGCGTGAAAAAACTATGACTACGAATCACGTATTTCAAAAATATATGACGTAAACGTAACTATTTGATGAAATTTGATGAATTTTGAAGCTTCTATCCGTAAAAAAGGGGCAAAAATGAAAGTTTATATGAAGTATATAATATATATACCACCGATCTCTATGATTTTTTCAGACAACAATATATGCTATATACGTAAGCATTTGGTGAAATTTGAAGTTTCTAGCTGATAAAACGGGGCAGAAATTGCGCAAAGTTTCTTATCTGAACAATCGGCTGTATGAGATATATACTATGTATACCACCGATCTCAATGATTTTTTCAGACATCAATATATGCTATACACGTAAGCATTTGGTGCAATTTTAAGCTTCTAGCTGTTAAAATGGAGCCGAAATCGCAAAAAAAATATATATATACTATATATACCATCATATATATATTATATATCACCGATCTATATGATTTTTTGACAAAACAATATATACCATATACGTAAGCAATCGGTTAAATTTGAAGCTTATAGCTGTTAAAATGGGGTAGAACTTACGAAAAGTTTCTTATCTGAACAATCGGTTGTATGAGATATATACTATATATACAATCGATCTCTATGATTTTTTCAGACAACAATATATGCCATATACGTAAGCATTCGGTGAAATTTGAAGCTTCTAGCTGTTAAAATGGGGCTAAAATTGCGAATATATATATATATACTATATATATATCCTATACATATATACCACCATATATATACTATATATACCACCGATCTTTATGATTTTTTCAGACAACAATATATGCTATATACGTAAGCATTCGTTGAAATTTTAAGCCTCTAGCTCTTAAAATAGGGCAGTAATTGCGAAAAGTTTCTTATCTGAACAATCGGTTGTGGGGGATATATACTATATATACGACCGATCTCATAAATTTTTTCAGGCAACAATATGTGCAATATGTGAAAGTATATGGTGAAGTTTAAAGCTTCAATCTGTTAAATTGAGTAAGATATTACAAAAATCCTCTTTTCTGAAAAATCGGTTGTATGGAGGATATATGGTATAGTGGTCCGATCCGGCCGGTTCCGACAAATGTCTAATCGGACACCCAAATACACCCGCTCACCAAATTTTTTCAAGATATCTCAAAAATTGAGGGACTAGTTTGCATACAAACAGACAGATGGACAGATGGACAGACGGAAATGGCTAAATCAACTCAGCTCTTCAACCTGATTATTTCGGTATACTTAATGGTGGGTCTATCTATTTTCCTTTAAGGACTTACAATTTTGGGTTTCGTGACGAAATTAATATATCATTTCGTTTTCATGAAAGTATAAAAATAGGTAGGTACTTTGTCTGAGGATGCAAAATTTCAGGTTTTTTGTGGTCCGCGTGTAAAAACTATGACTACGAATCACTTATTTCAAAAATATATGATGTAAACGTAACTATTTGATGAAATTTGATGAATTTTGAAGCTTCTATCAGTAAAAAAGGGGCAAAAATAACAGTTTATACGAAGTATATAATATATATACCACCGATCTCTATGATTTCTTCAGACAACAATATATGCTATATACGTAACCATTTGGTGAAATTTGAAATTTCTAGCTGTTAAAACGGGGCAAAAATTGCGCAAAGTTTCTTATCTGAACAATCGGTTGTATGAGATATATACAATATATACCACCGATCTCAATGATTTTTTCAGACAACAATATATGCTATATACGTAAGCATTTGGTGAAATTTGAAGCTTCTAGCTGTTAAAATGCAGCCGAAATCGCAAAAAAAAATATATATATACTATATATATATACTATATATACCATCATATATATATTATATATATTACCGATCTATATGATTTTTTGGCTCAACAATATATATACTATATACGTAAGCAATCGGTTAAATTTGAAGCGTATAGCTGTTAAAATGGGGTAGAAATTGCGAAAAGTTTCTTATCTGAAAAATCGGTTGTATGAGATATATACTATATATACAACCGATCTCTATGTTTTTTCAGACAACAATATATGCCATATACGTAAGCATTCGGTGAAATTTGAAGCTTCTAGCTGTTAAAATGGGGCTAAAATTGCGAAAATATATATATATACTATTAGCCTAAGGCCCTTGCTGCTATGGCTTTATAGCTATATTATAATTTCATATTATAATTTTAGCTTTTGAATAAATAAATAAAATATATATATACTATATATACCACCATATATATACTATATATACCACCGATCTGTATGATTTTTTCAGACAACAATATATGCTATATACGTAAGCATTCGTTGAAATTTTAAGCCCCTAGCTCTTAAAATAGGGCAGTAATTACGAAAAGTTTCTTATCTGAACAATCGGTTGTGGGGGATATATACTATATATACGACCGATCTCACCAATTTTTTCAGGCAACAATATGTGCAATATACGAAGGATATGGTGAAGTTTGAAGCTTCAATCTGTTAAATTGAGTAAGATATTACAAAAATCCTCTTTTTTGAAAAATCGGTTGTACAAACAGACAGACGGACATGGCTAAATCAAATCAGCTCTTCAACCTAATTATTTCGGTATACTTAATGGTGGGTCTATCTATTTTCCTTCAAGGACTTACAATTTTGGGTTTCGTGATGAAATTAATATACCATTTCATTTTCATGAAAGTTATAAAAATAGGTAGGTACTTTGTGTGAGGATGCAAAGTTTCAGGTTTTTTGTGGTCTGCGTGTAAAAACTATGACTACGAATCACGTATTTCAAAAATATATGACGTAAACGTAACTATTTGATGAAATTTGATGAATTTTAAAGCTTCTATCCGTAAAAAAGGGGCAAAAATGAAAGTTTATATGAAGTATATAATATATATACCACCGATCTCTATGATTTTTTCAGACAACAATATATGCTATATACGTAAGCATTTGGTGAAATTTGAAGTTTCTAGCTGTTAAAACGGGGCAGAAATTGCGCAAAGTTTCTTATCTGAACAATCGGTTGTATGAGATATATACTATATATACCACCGATCTCAATGATTTTTTCAGACAACAATATATGCTATATACGTAAGCATTTGGTGAAATTTGAAGTTTCTAGCTGTTAAAACGGGGCAAAAATTGCGCAAAGTTTCTTATCTGAACAATCGGATGTGGGGGATATATACAATATATACGACCGATCTCATCAATTTTTTCAGGCAACAATATGTGCAATATACGAAAGTATATGGTGAAGTTTGAAGCCTCAATCTGTTAAATTGAGTAAGATATTACAAAAATCCTCTTTTTCTGAAAAATCGGTTGTATGGAGGATATATGCTATAGTGGTCCGATCCGGCCGGTTCCGACAAATGTCTAATCGGATACGCAAATACACCCGCTCACCAAATTTTATCAAGATATCTCAAAAATTGAGGGACTAGTTTGCATACAAACAGACAGACGGACAGACGGACATGGCTTAATCAACTCAGCTCTTCAACCTGATTATTTCGGTATACTTAATGGTGGGTCTATCTATTTTCCTTTAAGGACTTACAATTTTGGGTTTCGTGACGAAATTAATATACCACTTCATTTTCATGGAAGGTATAAAAATAGGTAGGTACTTTGTGTGAGGATGCAAAGTTTCATGTTTTTTGTGGTCTGCGTGAAAAAACTATGACTACGAATCACGTATTTCAAAATATATGACGTAAACGTAACTATTTGATGAAATGTGATGAATTTTGAAGCTTCTATCCGTAAAAAAGGGGCAAAAATGAAAGTTTATATGAAGTATATAATATATATACCACCGATCTCTATGATTTTTACAGACAACAATATATGCTATATACGTAAGCATTTGGTGAAATTTGAAGTTTCTAGCTGTTAAAACTGGGCAGAAATTGCGCAAAGTTTCTTATCTGAACAATCGGTTGTATGAGATATATACTATATATACCACCGATTTCAATGATTTTTCAGACATCAATATATGCTATACACGTAAGCATTTGGTGAAATTTGAAGTTTCTAGCTGTTAAAACGGGGCAGAAATTGCGCAAAGTTTCTTATCTGAACAATCGGTTGTATGAGATATATACTATATATACAATCGATCTCTATGATTTTTTCAGACAACAATATATGCCATATACGTAATCATTCGGTGAAATTTGAAGCTTCTAGCTGTTAAAATGGAGCCGAAATCACAAAAAAAAATATATATATACTATATATATATACTATATATACCATCATATATATATTATATATATGACCGATCTATATGGTTTTTTACACAACAATATATACCATATACGTAAGCAATCGGTTAAATTTGAAGCTTATAGCTGTTAAAATGGGGTAGAAATTGCGCAAAGTTTCTTATCTGAACAATCGGTTGTATGAGATATATACTATATATACCACCGATCTCAATGATTTTTTCAGACAACAATATATGCCATATACGTAAGCATTCGGTGAAATTTGAAGCTTCTAGCTGTTAAAATGGGGCTACAATTGCGAAAATATATATATATACTATATATATATCCTATACATATATACCACCATATATATACTATATATACCACCGCTATATACGTAAGCATTTGGTGAAATTTGAAGTTTCTAGCTGTTAAAACGGGGCAGAAATTGCGCAAAGTTTCTTATCTGAACAATCGGTTGTATGAGATATATACTATATATACAATCGATCTCTATGATTTTTTCAGACAACAATATATGCCATATACGTAAGCATTCGGTGAAATTTGAAGCTTCTAGCTGTTAAAATGGGGCTACAATTGCGAAAATATATATATATACTATATATATATCCTATACATATATACCACCATATATATACTATATATACCACCGATCTTTATGATTTTTTCAGACAAAAATATATGCTATATACGTAAGCATTCGTTGAAATTTTAAGCCTCTAGCTCTTAAAATAGGGCAGTAATTACGAAAAGTTTCTTATCTGAACAATCGGTTGTGGGGGATATATACTATATATACGACCGATCTCATCAATTTTTTCAGGCAACAATATGTGCAATATACGAAAGTATATGGTGAAGTTTGAAGCTTCAATCTGTTAAATTGAGTAAGATATTACAAAAATCCTCTTTTTCTGAAAAATCGGTTGTATGGAGGATATATGCTATAGTGGTCCGATCCGGCCGGTTCCGACAAATGTCTAATCGGACACCCAAATACACCCGCTCACCAAATTTTATCAAGATATCTCAAAAATTGAGGGACTAGTTTGCATACAAACAGACAGACGGACAGACGGACAGACGGAAATGGCTAAATCAACTCAGCTCTTCAATCTGATTATTTCGGTATACTTAATGGTGGGTCTATCTATTTTCCTTTAAGGACTTACAATTTTGGGTCTCGTGACGAAATTAATATATCATTTCGTTTTCATGAAAGTATAAAAATAGGTAGGTACTTTGTCTGAGGATGCAAAGTTTCAGGTTTTTTGTGGTCCGCGTGTAAAAACTGTGACTACGAATCACTTATTTCAAAAATATAGATGTAAACGTAACTATTTGATAAAATTTGATGAATTTTGAAGCTTCTATCCGTAAAAAAGGGCAAAAATGACAGTTTATATGAAGTATATAATATATATACCACCGATCTCTATGATTTCTTCAGACAACAATATATGCTATATACGTAAGCATTTGGTGAAATTTGAAGTTTCTAGCTGTTAAAACGGGGCAGAAATTGCGCAAAGTTTCTTATCTGAACAATCGGTTGTATGAGATATATACTATATATACCACCGATCTCAATGATTTTTTCAGACAACAATATATGCTATATACGTAAGCATTTGGTGAAATTTGAAGTTTCTAGCTGTTAAAACGGGGCAGAAATTGCGCAAAGTTTCTTATCTGAACAATCGGTTGTATGAGATATATACTATGTATACCACCGATCTCAATGATTTTTTCAGACATCAATATATGCTATACACGTAAGCATTTGGTGAAATTTTAAGCTTCTAGCTGTTAAAATGAAGCCGAAATCGCAAAAAAAATATATATATACTATATATATATACTATATATACCATCATATATATATTATATATATCACCGATCTATATGATTTTTCAACACAACAATATATACTATATACGTAAGCAATCGGTTAAATTTGAAGCTTATAGCTGGTAAAATGGGGTAGAAATTGCGAATTGCGTATGAGATATATACTATATATACAACCGATCTCAATGATTTTTTCAGACAACAATATATGCTATATACGTAAGCAGTTGGTGAAATTTGAAGTTTATAGCTGTTAAAACGGGGCAGAAATTGCGCAAAGTTTCTTATCTGAACAATCGGTTGTATGAGATATATACTATGTATAACACCGATCTCAATGATTTTTTCAGAAATCAATATATGCTATACACGTAAGCATTTGGTGAAATTTGAAGCTTCTAGCTGTTAAAATGGAGCCGAAATCACAAAAAAAAATATATATACTATATATATATACTATATATACCATCATATATATATTATATATATCACCGATCTATATGATTTTTTGACACAACAATATATACTATATACGTCAGGAAACGGTTAAATTTGAAGGTTATAGCTATTAAAATGGGGTAGATATTGCGAAAAGTTTCTTATCTGAACAATAAGTTGTATGAGATATATACTATATATACAACCGATCTCTATGATTTTTTCAGACAACAATATATGCCATATACGTAAGCATTCGGTGAAATTTGAAGCTTCTAGCTATTAAAATGGGGCTAAAATTGCGAAAATATATATATATACTATACATATATACCACCATATATATACTATATATACCACCGATCTGTATGATTTTCTCAGACAACAATATATGCTATATACGTAAGCATTCGTTGAAATTTTAAGCCTCTAGCTCTTAAAATAGGGCAGTCATTACGAACAGTTTCTTATCTGAACAATCGGTTGTGGGGGATATATACTATATATACGACCGATCTCATCAATTTTTTCAGGCAACAATATATGCTATATACGAAAGTATATGGTGAAGTCTGAAGCTTCAATCTGTTAAATTGAGTAAGATATTACAAAAATCCTCTTTTTCTGAAAAATCGGTTGTATGGAGGATATATGCTATAGTGGTCCGATCCGGCCGGTTCCGACAAATGTCTAATCGGACACCCAAATACACCCGCTCACCAAATTTTATCAAGATATCTCAAAAATTGAGGGACTAGTTTGCATACAAACAGACAGACGGACAGACGGACATGGCTAAATCAACTCAGCTCTTCAACCTGATTATTTCGGTATACATAATGGTGGGTCTATCTACTTTCCTTTAAGGACTTACAATTTTGGGTTTCGTGACGAAATTAATATATCATTTCATTTTCATGAAAGTTATTAAAATAGGTGGGTACTTTGTGTGAGGATGCAAAGTTTCAGGTTTTTTGTGGTCTGCGTGTAAAAACTATGACTACGAAACACGTATTTCAAACATATATGACGTAAACGTAACTATTTGATGAAATTTGATGAATTTTGAAGCTTCTATCTGTAAAAAAGGGGCAAAAATGAAAGTTTATATGAAGTATATAATATATATACCACAGATCTCTACGATTTTTTCAGACAACAATATTTGCTATATACCTAAGCATTTGGTGAAATTTGAAGTTTCTAACTGTTAAAACGGGGCAGAAATTGCGCAAAGTTTCTTATCTGAACAATCGGTTGTATGAGATATATACTATATATACCACCGATCTCAATGATTTTTTCAGACAACAGTATATGCTATATACGTAAGCATTTGTTGAAATTTGAAGTTTCTAGCTGTTAAAACGGGGCAGAAATTGCGCAAAGTTTCTTATCTGAACAATCGGTTGTATGAGATATATACTAGGTATACAACCGATCTCTATGATTTTTTCAGACAACAATATATGCCCTATACGTAAGCATTCGGTGAAATTTGAAGCTTCTAGCTGTTAAAATGGGGCTAAAATTGCGAAAATATATATATATACTATATATATATACTATATATACCACCATATATATACTATATATACCACCGATCTGTATGATTTTTTCAGACAACAATATATGCTATAATCGTAAGCATTCGTTGAAATTTTAAGCTTCTAGCTCTTAAAATAGGGCAGTAATTACGAAAAGTTTCTTATCTGAACAATCGGTTGTGGGGGATATATACTATATATACGACCGATCTCATCAATTTTTTCAAGCAACAATATGTGCAATATACGAAAGTATATGGTGAAGTTTGAAGCTTCAATCTGTTAAATTGAGTAAGATATTAAAAAAATCCTCTTTTTCTGAAAAATCGGTTGTATGGAGGATATATGCTATAGTGGTCCGATCCGGCCGATTCCGACAAATGTCTAATCGGACACCTAAATACACCCGCTCACCAAATTTTATAAAGATATCTCAAAAATTGAGGGACTAGTTTGCATACAAACAGACAGACGGACAGACGGACATGGCTAAATCAACTCAGCTTTTCAACCTGATTATTTCGGTATACTTAATGGTGGGTCTATCTATTTTCCTTTAAGGACTTACAACTTTGGGTTTCCTGACGAAATTAATATATCATTTCATTTTCATGAAAGTTATTAAAATAGGTGGGTACTTTGTGTGAGGATGCAAAGTTTCAGGTTTTTTGTGGTCTGCGTGTAAAAACTATGACTACGAAACACGTATTTCAAAAATATATGACGTAAACGTAACTATTTGATGAAATTTGATGGATTTTGAAGCTTCTATCCGTAAAAAAGGGGCAAAAATGACAGTTTATATGAAGTATATAATATATATACCACCGATCTTTATGATTTTTTCAGACAACAATATATGCTATATACGTAAGCATTTGGTGAAATTTGAAGTTTCTAGCTGTTAAAACGGGGCAGAAATTGCGCAAAATTTCTTATCTGAACAATCGGTTGTATGAGATATATACTATGTATACCACCGATCTCAATGATTTTTTCAGACATCAATATATGCTATAAACGTAAGTATTTGGTGAAATTTGAAGCTTCTAGCTGTTAAAATGGAGCCGAAATCGCAAAAAAAATATATATATACTATATATACCATCATATATATATTATATATATCACCGACCTTTATGATTTTTTGACACAACAATATATACTATATACGTAAGCAATCGGTTAAATTTGAAGCTTATAGCTGTTAAAATGGGGCTAAAATTGCGAAAAGTTTCTTATCTGAACAATCGGTTGTATGAGATATATACTATATATACAACCGATCTCTATGATTTTTTCAGACAACAATATATGCCATATACGTAAGCATTCGGTGAAATTTGAAGCTTCTAGCTGTTAAAATGGGGCTAAAATTGCGAAAATATATATATATACTATATATACCACCATATATATACTATATATACCACCGATCTGTATGATTTTTTCAGACAACAATACATGCTATATACGTAAGCATTCGTTGAAATTTTAAGCCTCTAGCTCTTAAAATAGGGCAGTAATTACGAAAAGTTTCTTATCTGAACAATCGGTCGTGGGGGATATATGCTATATATACGACCGATCTCATCAATTTTTTCAGGCAACAATATGTGCAATATACGAAAGTATATGGTGAAGTTTGAAGCTTCAACCTGTTAAATTGAGTAAGATATTACAAAACTCCTCTTTTTCTGAAAAATCGGTTGTATGGAGGATATATGCTATAGTGGTCCGATCCGGCCGGTTCCGACAAATGTCTAATCGGACACCCAAATACACCCGCTCACCAAATTTTATCAAGATATCTCAAAAATGGAGGGACTAGTTTGCATACAAACAGACAGACGGACAGACGGACATGGCTAAATCAACTCAGCTCTTCAACCTGATTATTTCGGTATACTTAATGGTGGGTATATCTATTTTCCTTTAAGGACTTACAATTTTGGGTTTCGTGACGAAATTATATACCATTTCATTTTCATGAAAGGTATAAAAATAGGTAGGTACTTTGTGTGAGGATGCAAAGTTTCAGGTTTTTTGTGGTCTGCGTGTAAAAACTATGACTACGAATCACGTATTTCAAAAATATATGACGTAAACGTAACTATTTGATGAAATTTTGAAGCTTCTATCCGTAAAAAAGGGGCAAAAATGAAAGTTTATATGAAGTATATAATATATATACTACCGATCTCTATGATTTTTTCAGACAACAACATATGCTATATAAATAAGCATTTGGTGAAATTTGAAGTTTCTAGCTGTTAAAACGGGGCAGAAATTGCGCAAAGTTTCTTATCTGAACAATCGGTTGTATGAGATATATACTATATATACCACCGATCTCAATGATTTTTTCAGACATCAATATATGCTTTACACGTAAGCATTTGGTAAAATTTGAAGCTTCTAGCTGTTAAAATGGAGCCGAAATCGCAAAAAAAAATATATTTATACTATATATATATACTAAATATACCATCATATATATATTATATATATCACCGATCTATATGATTTTTTGACACAACAATATATACTATATACGTAAGCAATCGGTTAAATTTGAAGCTTATAGCTGTTAAAATGGGGTAGAAATTGCGAAAAGTTTCTTATCTGAACAACCGGTTGTATGAGATATATACTATATATACAACCGATCTCTATAATTTTTTCAGACAACAATATATGCCATATACGTAAGCATTCGGTGAAATTTGAAGCTTCTAGCTGTTAAAAGGGGGCTAAAATTGCGAAAATATATATATATACTATATATATATACTATATATACCACCATATATATACTATATATACCACCGATCTGTATGATTTTTTCAGACAACAATATATGCTATATACGTAAGCATTCGTTGAAATTTTAAGCCTCTAGCTCTTAAAATAGGGCAGTAATTGCGAAAAGTTTCGTATCTGAACAATCCGTTGTGGGGGATATATACTATATATACGACCGATCTCAACAATTTTTTCAGGCAACAATACGTGCAACATACGAAAGTATATGGTGAAGTTTGAAGCTGCAATCTGTTAAATTGAGTAAGATATTACAAAAATCCTCTTTTTTCTGAAAAATCGGTTGTATGGAGGATATATGCTATAGTGGTCCGATCCGGCCGGTTCCGACAAATGTCTAATCGGACACCCAAATACACCCGCTCACCAAATTTTATCAAGATATCTCAAAAATTGAGGGACTAGTTTGCATACAAACAGACAGACGGACATGGCTAAATCAACTCAGCTCTTCAACCTGATTATTTCGGTATACTTAATGGTGGGTCTATCTATTTTCCTTTAAGGACTTACAACTTTGGGTTTCATGACGAAATTAATATATCATTTCATTTTCATGAAAGTTATTAAAATAGGTGGGTACTTTGTGTGAGGATGCAAAGTTTCAGTTTTTTTGTGGTCTGCGTGTAAAAACTATGACTACGAAACACGTATTTCAAAAATATATGACGTAAACGTAACTATTTGATGAAATTTGATGGATTTTGAAGCTTCTATCCGTAAAAAAGGGGCAAAAATGACAGTTTATATGAAGTATATAATATATATACCACCGATCTTTATGATTTTTTCAGACAACAATATATGCTATATACGTAAGCATTTGGTGAAATTTGAAGTTTCTAGCTGTTAAAACGGGGCAGAAATTGCGCAAAATTTCTTATCTGAACAATCGGTTGTATGAGATATATACTATGTATACCACCGATCTCAATGATTTTTTCAGACATCAATATATGCTATAAACGTAAGTATTTGGTGAAATTTGAAGCTTCTAGCTGTTAAAATGGAGCCGAAATCGCAAAAAAAATATATATATACTATATATACCATCATATATATATTATATATATCACCGATCTTTATGATTTTTTGACACAACAATATATACTATATACGTAAGCAATCGGTTAAATTTGAAGCTTATAGCTGTTAAAATGGGGTAGAAATTGCGAAAAGTTTCTTATCTGAACAATCGGTTGTATGAGATATATACTATATATACAACCGATCTCTATGATTTTTTCAGACAACAATATATGCCATATACGTAAGCATTCGGTGAAATTTGAAGCTTCTAGCTGTTAAAATGGGGCTAAAATTGCGAAAATATATATATATACTATATATACCACCATATATATACTATATATACCACCGATCTGTATGATTTTTTCAGACAACAATACATGCTATATACGTAAGCATTCGTTGAAATTTTAAGCCTCTAGCTCTTAAAATAGGGCAGTAATTACGAAAAGTTTCTTATCTGAACAATCGGTCGTGGGGGATATATGCTATATATACGACCGATCTCATCAATTTTTTCAGGCAACAATATGTGCAATATACGAAAGTATATGGTGAAGTTTGAAGCTTCAACCTGTTAAATTGAGTAAGATATTACAAAACTCCTCTTTTTCTGAAAAATCGGTTGTATGGAGGATATATGCTATAGTGGTCCGATCCGGCCGGTTCCGACAAATGTCTAATCGGACACCCAAATACACCCGCTCACCAAATTTTATCAAGATATCTCAAAAATGGAGGGACTAGTTTGCATACAAACAGACAGACGGACAGACGGACATGGCTAAATCAACTCAGCTCTTCAACCTGATTATTTCGGTATACTTAATGGTGGGTCTATCTATTTTCCTTTAAGGACTTACAATTTTGGGTTTCGTGACGAAATTATATACCATTTCATTTTCATGAAAGGTATAAAAATAGGTAGGTACTTTGTGTGAGGATGCAAAGTTTCAGGTTTTTTGTGGTCTGCGTGTAAAAACTATGACTACGAATCACGTATTTCAAAAATATATGACGTAGACGTAACTATTTGATGAAATTTGATGAATTTTGAAGCTTCTATCCGTAAAAAAGGGGCAAAAATGAAAGTTTATATAAAGTATATAATATATATACTACCGATCTCTATGATTTTTTCAGACAACAACATATGCTATATAAGTAAGCATTTGGTGAAATTTGAAGTTTCTAGCTGTTAAAACGGGGTAGAAATTGCGCAAAGTTTCTTATCTGAACAATCGGTTGTATGAGATATATACTATATATACCACCGATCTCAATGATTTTTTCAGACAATAATATATGCTATATACGTAAGCATCTGATGAAATTTGTAGTTTCTAGCTGTTAAAACGGTGCAGAAATTGCGCAAAGTTTCTTATCTGAACAATCGGTTGTATGAGATATATACTATGTATACCACCGATCTCAATGATTTTTTCAGACATCAATATATGCTTTACACGTAAGCATTTGGTAAAATTTGAAGCTTCTAGCTGTTAAAATGGAGCCGAAATCGCAAAAAAAAATATATTTATACTATATATATATACTATATATACCATCATATATATATTATATATATCACCGATCTATATGATTTTTTGACACAACAATATATACTATATACGTAAGCAATCGGTTAAATTTGAAGCTTATAGCTGTTAAAATGGGGTAGAAATTGCGAAAAGTTTCTTATCTGAACAACCGGTTGTATGAGATATATACTATATATACAACCGATCTCTATAATTTTTTCAGACAACAATATATGCCATATACGTAAGCATTCGGTGAAATTTGAAGCTTCTAGCTGTTAAAAGGGGGCTAAAATTGCGAAAATATATATATATACTATATATATATACTATATATACCACCATATCGCCGATCTGTATGATTTTTTCAGACAACAATATATGCTATATACGTAAGCATTCGTAGAAATTTTAAGCCTCTAGCTCTTAAAATAGGGCAGTAATTACGAAAAGTTTCGTATCTGAACAATCCGTTGTGGGGGATATATACTATATATACGACCGATCTCAACAATTTTTTCAGGCAACAATACGTGCAACATACGAAAGTATATGGTGAAGTTTGAAGCTTCAATCTGTTAAATTGAGTCAGATATTACAAAAATCCTCTTTTTCTAAAAAATCGGTTGTATGGTGGATATATGCTATAGTGGTCCGATCCGGCCGGTTCCGACAAATGTCTAATCGGACACCCAAATACACCCGCTCACCAAATTTTATCAAGATATCTCAAAAATTGAGGGACTAGTTTGCATACAAACAGACAGACGGACAGACGGACATGGCTAAATCAACTCAGCTCTTCAACCTGATTTTTTCGGTATACTTAATGGTGGGTCTATCTATTTTCCTTTAAGGACTTACAATTTTGGGTTTCGTGACGAAATTAATATATCATATCATTTTCATGAAAGGTATAAAAATAGGGGCAAAAAAATACAGTTTATATGGGGCATATAATATATGTACCACCGATCTCTATGATTTTTTCAGACAACAATATATGCTATATACGTAAGCATTTGGTGAAATTTGAAGCTTCTAGCTGTTAAAATGGGTCAGAAATTGCGCAAAGTTTCTTATCTGAACAATCCTTGTATGAGATATATACTATATGTGGCGAACATCGTACACTTCCACGTATGGAGTATTGACGGTCTGAACAGGGCATAATAATAGTTAGTATTACGCACCGAATGTAACACGAACAATGTATCGATTTTAAGATATACATATATTGTCAGCGCTAATTTTTGTAATTATTATTCCAACCCGACCTCTTGAGTAAACCACGCGGTCACGATAAAGTTTTTATTAAATATATAGTTTAGTGATATTAAACTCATCTTTTATTGTGGTAAACAATGCTACAAACTGGTGACCCCGACGGTGCAAAGACATCGAACACTGGACAGCAACTAGCGCACACGTGGAATACCCAACAGTTAATAAGGTATCTGTGAAGGTACCCCCATTTTAGCCGGAACAGCCGGAAATATGGTTCGCCTAGGTAGAGGCGCAATTTGGAGTTTCTTGTGTCTCCAGCGACAGTTCCCGCTTCCACACGGTTGTGGCCGCGGTGGAATCGAATGTTTTAGCTCAAATTTCAGACGCCATTTTGAATCCACCTGATAGCTGAAAATATGCTAACCTAAAAAAATGTACAATCGAAAGATATTGCGAAAGTGAGCAGAAAAAGGCTCAAAATCTACTATCTGAAGTTGATTTAGGCGACAAACGACCAACACAGCTGTTAAATGAGTTAAGCGCTTTGGCAAAAAACAAAGTAACTCAAGAATTTTTAAAGTCACTTTGGCTGCAGCGACTATCACCGCAGGCACGAGCAATACTGCAAGCATCAGACGCACAACTCCCGGAGTTAGATAAGCTGGCCGACAAAATTCTTGAGGTTGGTGATTTTCAGCACATATCAGCAATCTCTACACCAAAATCAGCCGTGAGTGAATTAGCAGACATCAGTCAACGAATTGAACGGATCGAAAAGCAAGTAAGTAAATTTATTCAAAACTGCGATTATAGACAACACAAACGATCGCGATCAGGTGACAACGGCGAGTACTGTTGGTATCACGAAAAACACGGGGAAAATGCCAAAAAATGTCGCAGTCTTTGCTCGTACCCAAAAAAGTCTCCAAAAACCTAACCGCATCTTCTGATCCCGCGAGCAGGTTGGAAGAAAATACTCCTTGTATAGCTCGCCTTTTAGTCAGAGACAATATTTCGAAAATCAACTTTTTAGTAGACACAGGTGCTGACGTATCGGTTCTTCCAGCGCGCTACGCAACATCAAATATAGTCCGTCACGCTCCGAAGCTTTTCGCAGCTAACGCATCCCCTATGCGTACGTACGGCGAGAAAAGAATTAAAATCTCTTTGGGTCTACGGCGCGAATTCCCCTGGACGTTCGTGCTGGCCGACGTCAATTCACCTATATTGGGATTCGATTTTTTAAAACATTATGACCTTCTGGTTGACATTAGAAAGGGGGTGTTGCTAGATAGAAAAACCCTGCTTCAATCCAAAGGCGTTACTACTCAAGCAGATATTAAACAAATTTTCACTTGCAATGTGGACGAAAACTTCGGTAAACTACTTCAGGAGTACAAAGACCTGCTAACCATAAATGCAAATAATGGGCCAACTGACTGTAAAGTCACGCATCATATTACGACAACAGGACCTCCCGTTTCGCACGCCCACGAAGGCTGTCAGGGGAGAAGTTACAAGCGGCCAAGTGGGAGTTCGACTACCACATGGAGAAAGGTATTTGCAGGTCGTCCAAAAGTAACTGGGCCAGCCCACTGCACCTGGTAAAAAAATCGAATGGCGAGTGGAGGACCTGCAGTAACTACCGCGCTTTAAACGCGATAACGGTGCCAGATAGGTACCCGATACCGTATATGCATGATGTGACTAGCATTTTGCACGGTAAAACGATTTTCTCCGCCATCGATCTTCAAAGAGCGTACCACCAAATCCCGATAGAACCGAACGACATACCAAAAACGGAAATTTCAACGCCATTCGGTCTTTTTGAGTTCGCGTTTATGACATTTTTTCAGGCAACAATATGTGCAATATACGAAAGTATATGGTGAAGTTTGAAGCTTCAATCTGTTAAATTGAGTAGGATATTACAAAAAACCTCTTTTTCTGAAAAATCGGTTGTATGGAGGATATATGCTATAGTGGTCCGATCCGGCCGGTTCCTACAAATGTCTAATCGGACACCCGCTCACCAAATTTTATAAAGATATCTCAAAAACTGAGGGACTATTTTGCATACAAACAGACAGACGGACAGACGGACATGGCTAAATCAACTCAGCTCTTCAGCCTGATTATTTCGGTATACTTAATGGTGGGTCTATCTATTTTCCTTTAAGGACTTACAATTTTGGGTTTCGTGACGAAATTAATATACCATTTCATTTTCATGAAAGGTATAAAAATAGGTAGGTACTTTGTGTGAGGATGCAAAGTTTCAGGTTTTTTGTGGTCTGCGTGTAAAAAATATGACTACGAATCACGTATTTCAAAAATATATGACGTAAACGTAAATATTTGATGGAATTTGATGAATTTTGAAGCTTCTATCCGTAAAAAAGGGGCAAAAATGAAAGTTTATATGAAGTATATAATATATATACCACCGATCTCTATGATTTTTTCAGACAACATTATATGCTATATACGTAAGCATTTGGTGAAATTTGAAGTTTCTAGCTGTTAAAACGGGGCAGAAATTGCGCAAAATTTCTTATCTGAACAATCGGTTGTATGAGATATATACTATATATACAACCGATCTCAATGATTTTTTGACACAACAACAAATACTATATACGTAAGCAATCGGTTAAATTTGAAGCTTATAGCTGTTAAAATGGGGTATAAATTGCGAAAAGTTTCTTATCAGAACAATCGGTTGTATGAGATATATACTATATATACAACCGATCTCCATGATTTTTTCAGACAACAATATATGCCATATGCGTAAGCATTCGGTGAAATTTGAAGCTTCTAGCTGTTAAAATGGGGCTAAAATTGCGAAAATATATATATATATACTATATATATATACTATATATACCACCATATATATACTATATATACCGATCTGTATGATTTTTTCATACAACAATATATGCTATATGCGTAAGCATTTGTTGAAATTTTAAGCCTCTAGCTCTTAAAATAGGGCAGTAATTACGAAAAGTTTCTTATCTGAACAATCGGTTGTGGGGGATATATACTATATATACGACCGATCTCATCAATTTTCTCAGGCAACAATATGTGCAATATACTAAAGTATATGGTGAAGTTTGAAGCTTCAATCTGTTAAATTGAGTAAGATATTACAAAAACCCTCTTTTTCTGAAAAATCGGTTGTATGGAGGATATATGCTATAGTGGTCCGATCCGGCCGGTTCCGACAAATGTCTAATCGGACACCCAAATACACCCGCTCACCAAATTTTATCAAGATATCTCAAAAATTGAGGGACTAGTTTGCATACAAACAGACAGACGGACAGACGGACATGGCTAAATCAACTCAGCTCTACAACCTGATTATTTCGGTATACTTAATGGTGGGTCTATCTATTTTCCTTTAAGGACTTATAATTTTGGGTTTCGTGACGAAATTAATATATCATTTCGTTTTCATTCGGACACCCGCTCACCAAATTTTATAAAGATATCTCAAAAACTGAGGGACTATTTTGCATACAAACAGACAGACGGACAGACGGACATGGCTAAATCAACTCAGCTCTTCAACCTGATTATTTCGGTATACTTAATGGTGGGTCTATCTATTTTCCTTTAAGGACTTACAATTTTGGGTTTCGTGACGAAATTAATATATCGTTTCATTTTCATGAAAGGTATAAAAATAGGTAGGTACTTTTTGTGAGGATGCAAAGTTTCAGGTCTGCGTGAAAAAACTATGACAACGAATCACGTATTTCAAAAATATATGACGTAAACGTAACTATTTGATGAAATTTGATGAATTTTGAAGCTTCTATCCGTAAAAAGGGGCATAAATGATAGTTTATATGAAGTATATAATATATATACCACCGATCTCTATGATTTTTTCAGACAACAATATATGCTATATACGTAAGCATTTGGTGAAATTTGAAGTTTCTGGCTGTTAAAACGGGGCAGAAATTGCGCAAAGTTTCTTATCTGAACAATCGGTTGTATGAGATATATACTATATATACCACTGATCTCAATGATTTTTTCCGACAACAATAGGTGCTATATACGTAAGCATTTGGTGAAACTTGAAGTTTCTAGCTGTTAAAAGGGGCAGAAATTGTGCAAAGTTTCTTATCTGAACAATCGGTTGTATGAGATATATACTATGTATACCACCGATCTCAATGATTTTTTCAGACATCAATGTATGCTATACACGTAAGCATTTGGTAAAATTTTAAGCTTCTAGCTGTTAAAGTGGAGCCGAAAAAATATATATATACTATATATACCACCAAATGGGTCAGAAATTGCGCAAAGTTTCTTATCTGAACAATCCTTGTATGAGATATATACTATATGTGGCGAACATCGTACACTTCCGCGTATGGAGTATTGACGGTCTGAACAGGGCATAATAATAGTTAGTATTACGCACCGAATGTAACACGAACAATATATCGATTTTAAGATATACATATATTGTCAGCGCTAATTTTTGTAATTATTATTCCAACCCGACCTCTTGAGTAAACCACGCGGTCACGATAAAGTTTTTATTAAATATATAGTTTAGTGATATTAAACTCATCTTTTATTGTGGTAAACAATGCTACAAACTGGTGACCCCGACGGTGCAAAGACATCGAACACTGGACAGCAACTAGCGCACACGTGGAATACCCAATAGTTAATAAGGTATCTGTGAAGGTACCCCCATTTTAGCCGGAACAGCCGGAAATATGGTTCGCCTAGGTAGAGGCGCAATTTGGAGTTTCTTGTGTCTCCAGCGACAGTTCCCGCTTCCACACGGTTGTGGCCGCGGTGGAATCGAATGTTTTAGCTCAAATTTCAGACGCCATTTTGAATCCACCTGATAGCTGAAAATATGCTAACCTAAAAAAATGTACAATCGAAAGATATTGCGAAAGTGAGCAGAAAAAGGCTCAAAATCTACTATCTGAAGTTGATTTAGGCGACAAACGACCAACACAGCTGTTAAATGAGTTAAGCGCTTTGGCAAAAAACAAAGTAACTCAAGAATTTTTAAAGTCACTTCGGCTGCAGCGACTATCACCGCAGGCACGAGCAATACTGCAAGCATCAGACGCACAACTCCCGGAGTTAGATAAGCTGGCCGACAAAATTCTTGAGGTTGGTGATTTTCAGCACATATCAGCAATCTCTACACCAAAATCAGCCGTGAGTGAATTAGCAGACATCAGTCAACGAATTGAACGGATCGAAAAGCAAGTAAGTAAATTTATTCAAAACTGCGATTATAGACAACACAAACGATCGCGATCAAGTTCTGCAAGGCGCCGTAGGCGATCGCCGATTCCGAAACGTGACAACGGCGAGTACTGTTGGTATCACGAAAAATACGGGGAAAATGCCAAAAAATGTCGCAGTCTTTGCTCGTACCCAAAAAAGTCTCCAAAAACCTAACCGCATCTTCTGATCCCGCGAGCAGGTTGGAAGAAAATACTCCTTGTATAGCTCGCCTTTTAGTCAGAGACAATATTTCGAAAATCAACTTTTTAGTAGACACAGGTGCTGACGTATCGGTTCTTCCAGCGCGCTACGCAACATCAAATATAGTCCGTCACGCTCCGAAGCTTTTCGCAGCTAACGCTTCCCCTATACGTACGTACGGCGAGAAAAGAATTAAAATCTCTTTGGGTCTACGGCGCGAATTCCCCTGGACGTTCGTGCTGGCCGACGTCAATTCACCTATATTTGGATTCGATTTTTTTAAACATTATGACCTTCTGGTTGACATTAGAAAGGGGGTGTTGCTAGATAGAAAAACCCTGCTTCAATCCAAAGGCGTTACTACTCAAGCAGATATTAAACAAATTTTCACTTGCAATGTGGACGAAAACTTCGGTAAACTACTTCAGGAGTACAAAGACCTGCTAACCATAAATGCAAATAAAGGGACAACTGACTGTAAAGTCACGCATCATATTATGACAACAGGACCTCCCGTTTCGCACGCCCACGAAGGCTGTCAGGGGAGAAGTTACAAGCGGCCAAGAGGGAGTTCGACTACCACATGGAGAAAGGTATTTGCAGGTCGTCCAAAAGTAACTGGGCCAGCCCACTGCACCTGGTAAAAAAATCGAATGGCGAGTGGAGGACCTGCAGTAACTACCGCGCTTTAAACGCGATAACGGTGCCAGATAGGTACCCGATACCGTATATGCATGATGTGACTAGCATTTTGCACGGTAAAACGATTTTCTCCGCCATCGATCTTCAAAGAGCGTACCACCAAATCCCGATAGAACCGAACGACATACCAAAAACGGAAATTTCAACGCCATTCGGTCTTTTTGAGTTCGCGTTTATGACATTTTTTCAGGCAACAATATGTGCAATATACGAAAGTATATGGTGAAGTTTGAAGCTTCAATCTGTTAAATTGAGTAGGATATTACAAAAAACCTCTTTTTCTGAAAAATCGGTTGTATGGAGGATATATGCTATAGTGGTCCGATCCGGCCGGTTCCGACAAATGTCTAATCGGACACCCGCTCACCAAATTTTATAAAGATATCTCAAAAACTGAGGGACTATTTTGCATACAAACAGACAGACGGACAGACGGACATGGCTAAATCAACTCAGCTCTTCAGCCTGATTATTTCGGTATACTTAATGGTGGGTCTATCTATTTTCCTTTAAGGACTTACAATTTTGGGTTTCGTGACGAAATTAATATACCATTTCATTTTCATGAAAGGTATAAAAATAGGTAGGTACTTTGTGTGAGGATGCAAAGTTTCAGGTTTTTTGTGGTCTGCGTGTAAAAAATATGACTACGAATCACGTATTTCAAAAATATATGACGTAAACGTAACTATTTGATGGAATTTGATGAATTTTAAAACTTCTATCCGTAAAAAAGGGGCAAAAATGAAAGTTTATATGAAGTATATATATATATATACCACCGATCTCTATGATTTTTTCAGACAACAATATATGCTATATACGTAAGCATTTGGTGAAATTTGAAGTTTCTAGCTGTTAAAACGGGGCAGAAATTGCGCAAAGTCTCTTATCTGAAAAATCGGTTGTATGAGATATATACTATATATACCACCGATCTCAATGATTTTTTCAGACAACAGTATATGCTATATACGTAAGCAGTTGGTGAAATTTGAAGTTTCTAGCTGTTAAAACGGGGCAGAAATTGCGCAAAGTTTCTTATCTGAACAATCGGTTGTATGAGATATATACTATGTATACCACGGATCTCAATGATTTTTTCAGACATCAATATATGCTATACACGTAAGCATTTGGTGAAATTTGAAGCTTCTAGCTGGTAAAATGGAGCCGAAATCGCGAAAAAAATATATATATATTATATATATATACTATATATACCATCATATATATATTATATATCACCGATCTATATGATTTTTTGACACAACAATATATACTATATACGTAAGCAATCGGTTAAATTTGAAGCTTATAGCTGTAAAAATGGGGTAGAAATTGCGAAAAGTTTCTTATCTGAATAATCGGTTGTATGAGATATATACTAATATACAACCGATCTCTATGATTTTTTCAGACAACAATATATGCCATATACGTAAGCATTCGGTGAAATTTGAAGCTTCTAGCTGTTAAAATGGAGCTAAAATTGCGAAAAAATATATATATATACTATATATATATACTATATATACCACCGATCGGTATGATTTTTCCAGACAACAATATATGCTATATACGTAAGCATTCATTGAAATTTTAAGCCTCTAGCTCTTTAAATAGGGCAGTAATTATGAAAAGTTTCTTATCTGAACAATCGGTTGTGGGGGATATTTACTATATATACGACCGATCTCATAAATTTTTTCAGGCAACAATATGTGCAATATACGAAAGTATATGGTGAAGTTTGAAGCTTCAATCTGTTAAATTGAGTAAGATATTACAAAAATCCTCTTTTTCTGAAAAATCGGTTGTATGGAGGATATATGCTATAGTGGTCCGATCCGGCCGGTTCAGACAAATGTGTAATCGGACACCCAAATACACCCGCTCACCAAATTTTATCAAGATATCTCAAAAATTGAGGGAATACTTTGCATACAAACAGACAGACGGACAGACGGACATGGCTAAATCAACTCAGCTCTTCAACCTGATTATTTCGGTATACTTAATGGTGGGTCTATCTATTTTCCTTTAAGGACTTACAATTTTGGGTTTCGTGACGAAATTAATATATCATTTCATTTTCATGAAAGGTATAAAAATAGGTAGGTACCTTGTGAGGTTTTTATGCTATATAAGTAAGCATTTGGTGAAATTTGAAGTTTCTAGCTGTTAAAATGGGGCAGAAATTGCGCAAAGTTTCTTATCTGAACAATCGGTTGTATGAGATATATACTATATATACCACCGATCTCAATGATTTTTTCAGACAACAATATATGCTATATACGTAAGCATTTGGTAAAATTTGAAATTTCTAGCTGTTAAAAGGGGCAGAAATTGCGCAAAGTTTCTTATCTGAACAATCGGTTGTATGAGATATATACTATGTATACCACCGATCTCAATGGTTTTTTTAGACAACAATATATGCTATATACGTAAGCATTTGGTAAAATTTGAAGCTTCTAGCTGTTAAAATGGAGACGAAATCGCAAAAAAAAAATATATATATACTATATATACCACCATATATATACTATGTATATCACCGATCTCTATGTTTTTTCAGACAACAATATATGCCATATACGTAAGCATTCGGTGAAATTTGAAGCTTCTAGCTGTTAAAATGGGGCTAAAATTGCGAAAATATATATATATAATATATATACATATTGTTACGAATTTACTGCAAATCCTCTTATTTGCAATCCTCTGCTAAGTTCGAATCACTAAACTGTTGAATAAATAACTCCAACATTGAATAATGGAAAAATGGCCTTTATTAAAGTACTTCACAATAACATTTATACTTTGCTACTCGCTGGCTTAATAACCAAACTGATTGATAACTCAAATTAAACTCTACTATTGGCCGCCAGATCGCGTGCTTAATCAATAACTCATTGATTGCTCAACTCAAACTGAATTACTTCTTACTCGCCTGCCCCGCTTTTATAGTTTACGCTGCATACTTCTAGGCTCTTCCATTTCCAGAACTTACCAACTATATTCGTGTGTGTATAGTTCTCATATAGTTTCTACTTGTTTACAATTGTCTACTTTTTAGCGCTTCTCAGATGTACATATGTGAGTTTGTAGTTTACAGTCTCCCGCACACACATAAGCGTATAAGTAAATTCATCTGTGTGTGACATCTCATCTCTCGCTGCCTTGTATGTAAATGTTGCTCGTCGGAATGTGTACATATATGTAGACGCAATTATTGATTCGTTTATGTAGATACATAATGATTGAATTATTGATGTGAATTCACGTCACTGCTTAGCATCGGCCTGGAGATCGGATCACTCCTTAGTTTTGCTAATATTCGTAACACTGCCCTCCACCTAAGTCTGATCGTCCCGATCAGACAAATCTCCCAATCTAAACGCCGCTAGCATCTCCGAATGTACCACCCTTCTAACCCGTGGTTTCCCAGTGGTTTGTATGCGGTAGATGGTATCACTGATCTTCTTTACAACTTTGTACGGGCCTTCCCAACTGCACCGAAATTGGGCTGGAACACCTTTCCGCCGGTGAGGGTTGTTTAACAGTACCAAATCTCCATTCCGGAAACCTTCCGAATTATTTTCCCTGTCGTTCCTGTGTTCCATCTTACTACTCATTATTCTGGATCGTTCTCTCGCACTCTGTTGCTTGGCCAATGAAGAACTACTTTGTAGAGCTTGTTCTTGACGGATTAGCTTCACATACTCAGTATCGTTCCAACGTTTCCCAAAAAAAGTGCGCGCTGGCTTGAAACCATCCTTGCATTCTTTCTGAAAAATTCTTTCAGTAATTTTAGTGCGTCCATTAGGGTTTGTTGATGCCGGTCTTTTCCTCGCAGGTACTTTTAATTTCGCTTTATTTGGCAAATTCGATCCATCAACATTTGCTCGATCTACTTTCCTTGACTTTCGTGGTCTCTGTCGAATCTCCTCCACCAGCACTCGCTTACTGCTGAACCCTTTTTCCAAATTGAAGTTAAGTGGCACATCTTGGTTCTCATAATGCATCACCCTTCTCTGCATATCGATCTTGATGTCATGGTCAACCAAGAAATCCACTCCCAATATAACTTCATCAACAATCTCCGCCACAACAAATTTGTGTAGAACCATGACCTTCCCAATCAATACTTCACATATCACTTCTCCCTGAACTTGGTTATACTCGCCAGTGACCGTACGCAACTTTGCTCCAGGTAACGGTTTTACTCTCCTGTTGACCAAGTCAGATCGGATCAAGGAATGAGATGCGCCCGTATCTACAGTCAGTATTCGTTCGTTGCCATCCACATTCCCTCTGACGGTAAGACTGCTCGATTTTCTACCAATTTACGACACAGATATCACAGGGCATTCAATAGCCGGATCTAGCTCTCTACCTCTTACTCGCTCTTGCTCATCTCCTCCAGCTTTGCGTTTACGCCCACCCACATTGTTGGAACTATTAAGGCCAAGATCGCAATGACGTCCAATGTGACCGGACTTCCCGCATTTGAAGCATTTGATAACTTTTTCACTCCGCTTTTGCGATCCTTTCAGCGCCTCCAATATTGCGTCTACCCACTCTGGCCTTTCTACTTCCACACGGCGTGCTTTGGAAACTGGCTTACACAGAAGCGACGCTGTTTCTTGAATCAGGGCTTGTGACACCGTTTCTGCGAATGTTGGCTTTGGGTTTGCGTATGTAGCCCGCTTCGTTCCCACATCTCGTATGCCATTTATGAAGCTCTGGATTTTTACCCTTTCAGTGTATTCCACGGGTGCGTCTGCATTCGCTAAATGTGCTAGCCTTCCAATATCCGACGCAAACTCTTGCAATGTTTCACCAGGCCTCTGGAAGCGGTTCAGCAACTCCATTTGGTATATCTGTCTCCTATGCTCAGTTTCGTATCGCCTCTCTTGAGCGCCCATCAATGCTTCATAACAGTTCCGTTCACTCTCTGGAATGGTTTGTAAAATCTCAGCTGCAGACCCTTTCAACGCCACGAACAGTGCAGCAACTTTATCTACCACATTTTAGTTGTTCACTGCTGCGGTCTTCTCAAACTGTAGCTTAAAGACCTGGAAAGGAACAGAACCGTCAAAGGATGGTGTTTTTACCTTTGGATTACTCGCTGAAACTGCTGGACGATTTAGTTGTAACTGCTCGATACGTCCTCTCAAAGCATCCACCTCGGCCTCGATTTTATCCTGTCGACCACTGAAGCCTTCATGAAACTGGGTTAGTTTTTCTTCCATATGCGCTTCCAGTTTAGATGATATACGGGCTTCCTGCTCTTCTAGTTGTGTGGAGATCTGAGATGATATCTGTGTTGAAATTTGTGCTGACATTTCCGAAATACGCGTTTCTTGTGCTTCAATCTTTGATGTTATACGTGTCTCTTGGGATTCCATCTGTGATGACATATACGTTTTCTGTTCTTCTAGTTGAGATGACATACACGTTTTCTGTTCTTCCATCTTGGATGTTAAACGTGTCTCCTGCGATTCCAGCTGAGATGCCACTGTCGATGTTTGAGCAGTTATTGCAGCCAATATCATGTTCAAGTCTGTGCTCGTAACTGACTGCGATGTTTCGTTTTTCTCTTAAATTTTTGTTGTTGTTTCGTCCCCATCAGGATAAAAGACAAACTCGTCCACATCAATTCCTTGCGACTCCATTACCTCTCGTAGCCGTGCTTGAAGTTCGATCTTATTGCCAGTTGTATTTAATCCACGGTTTTCCAACTCCTTTTTCAGTTGCTGGATCTTCAATTCACTAAACTTTGCCATGTCCAAGTTGTATTCCCAATCTTCGGAATTTATTCAATAATTCCTCTTCTGACACCAATTGTTACGAATTTACTGCAAATCCTCTTATTTGCAATCCTCTGCTAAGTTCGAATCACTAAACTGTTGAATAAATAACTCCAATATTGAATAATGGAAAAATGGCCTTTATTAAAGTACTTCACAATAACACTTATACTTTGCTACTCGCTGGCTTAATAACCAAACTGATTGATAACTCAAATTAAACTCTACTATTGGCCGCCAGATCGCGTGCTTAATCAATAACTCATTGATTGCTCAACTCAAACTGAATTACTTCTTACTCGCCTGCCTCGCTTTTATAGTTTACGCTGCATACTTCTAGGCTCTTCCATTTCCAGAACTTACCAACTATATTCGTGTGTGTATAGTTCTCATATAGTTTCTACTTGTCTACAATTGTCTACTTTTTAGCGCTTCTCAAATGTACATATGTGAGTTTGTAGTTTACAGTCTCCCGTACACACATAAGCGTATAAGTAAATTCATCTGTGTGTGACATCTCATCTCTCGCTGCCTTGTATGTAAATGGTGCTCGTCGGAATGTGTACATATGTGTAGACACAATTATTGATTCGTTTATGTAGATACATAATGATTGAATTATTGATGTGAATTCACGTCACTGCTTAGCATCGGCCTGGAGATGGCAGCACTCCTTAGTTTTGCTAATATTCGTAACAATATATACTATATATACCACCATATATATACTATATATACCACCGATCTGTATGATTTTTTCAGACAACAATATATGCTATATACGTAAGCATTCGTTAAAATTTTAAGCCTCTAGCTCTTAAAATAGGGCAGTAATTACGAAAACTTTCTTATCTGAACAATCGGTTGTGGGGGTATATGCTATATATACGACCGATCTCATCAATTTGTTCAGGCAACAATATGTGCAATATACGAAAATATATGGTGAAGTGTGAAGCTTCAATCTGTTAAATTGAGTAAGATATTACAAAAATCCTCTTTTTCTGAAAAATCGGTTGTATAGAGGATATATGCTATAGTGGTCCGATCCGGCCGGTTCCAACAAATGTCTAATCGGACACCCAAATACACCCGCTCACCAAATTTTATCAAGATATCTCAAAAATTGAGGGAGTACTTTGCATACAAACAGACAGACGGAGAGACGGACATGGCTAAATCAACTCAGCTCTTCAACCTGATTATTTCGGTATACTTAATGGTGGGTCTATCTATTTTCCTTTAAGGACTTACAATTTTAGGTTTCGTGACGAAATTAATATACCATTTCATTTTCATGAAAGGTATAAAAATAGGCAGGTACTTTGTGTGAGGATGCAAAGTTTCAGGTTTTTTGTGGTCTGCGTGTAAAAACTATGACTACGATTCACGTATTTCAAAAATATATGGCGTAAACGTAACTATTTGATGAAATTTGATGAATTTTGAAGCTTCTATCCGTAAAAAAGGGACAAAAATTACAGTTTATATGAAGTATATAATATATATACCACCGATCTCTATGATTTTTTCAGACAACAATATATGCTATATACGTAAGCATTTGGTGAAATTTGAAGTTTCTAGCTGTTAAAACGGGGCAGAAATTGCCCAAAGTTTCTTATCTGAACAATCGGTTGTATGAGATATATACTATATATACCACCGATCTCAATGATTTTTTCAGACAACAATATATGCTATATACGTAAGCATTTGGTGAAATTTGAAGTTTCTAGCTGTTAAAACGGGGCAGAAATTGCGCAAAGTTTCTTATCTGAACAATCGGTTGTATGAGATATATATTATATATACAACTGATCTCTATGTTTTTTCAGACAACAATATATGCCATATACGTAAGCATTCGGTGAAATTTGAAGCTTCTAGCTGTTAAAATGGGGCTAAAATTGCGAAAATATATATATATACTTTATATATATATACTATATATACCACCATATATATACTATATATACCACCGATCTCAATGATTTTTTCAGACAACAATGTATGCTATATACGTAAGCATTTGGTGAAATTTGAAGTTTCTAGCTGTTAAAACGGGGCAGAAATTGCGCAAAGTTTCTTATCTGAACAATCGGATGTGGGGGATATATACAATATATACGACCGATCTCATCAATTTTTTCAGGCAACAATATGTGCAATATACGAAAGTGTATGGTGAAGTTTGAAGCTTCAATCTGTTAAATTGAGTAAGATATTACAAAAATCCTCTTTTTCTGAAAAATCGGTTGTATGGAGGATATATGCTATAGTGGTCCGATCCGGCCGGTTCCGACAAATGTATAATTGGACACCCAAATACACACGCTCACCAAATTTTATCAAGATATCTCAAAAATTGAGGGACTAGTTTACATACAAACAGACATACGGACAGACGGACAGACGGACATGGCTAAATCAACTCAGCTCTTCAACCTGATTATTTCGGTATACTTAATGGTGGGCCTATCTATTTTCCTTTAAGGACTTACAATTTTAGGTTTCGTGACGAAATTAATATACCATTTCATTTTCATGAAAGGTATAAAAATAGGCAGGTACTTTGTGTGAGGATGCAAAGTTTCAGGTTTTTTGTGGTCTGCGTGTAAAAACTGTGACTACGAATCACGTTTTTCAAAAATATATGACGTAAACGTAACTATTTGATGAAATTTGATGAATTTTGAAGCTTCTATCCGTAAAAAAGGGGCAAAAATGAAAGTTTATAAGAAGTATATAATATATATACCACCGATCTCTATGATTTTTTCAGACAACAATATATGCTATATACGTAAGCATTTGGTGAAATTTGAAGTTTCTAGCTGTTAAACGGGGCAGAAATTGCGCAAAGTTTCTTATCTGAACAATCGGTTGTATGAGATATATACTATATATACCACCGATCTCAATGATTTTTTCAGACAACAATATATGCTATATACGTAAGCATTTGGTGAAATTTGAAGTTTCTAGCTGTTAAAACGGGGCAGAAATTGCGCAAAGTTTCTTATCTGAACAATCGGTTGTATGAGATATATACTATGTATACCATCGATCTCAATGATTTTTTCAGACATCAATATATGCTATACACGTAAGCATTTGGTGAAATTTGAAGCTTCTAGCTGTTAAAATGGAGCCGAAATCGCAAAAAAAAATATATGTATACTATATATATATACTATATATACCAACATATACTTACAGTTCTCGAAAGGGGAACTGTTAAAAAATTAAAGTTGCGGTGAACTCACTGTTCACCGACCAAAGGGAATACACAAATTTAGTTAAGTTGATACTGAGCTTGATTTATTGTGCACTCGTTGCACTCACTAATACGACTCATCTAAAACATATTCTTTTGTTACCAACTAACTTTTAAGTCTAACTTACTTATGCCTACGTTGCAGATCCCACCACCAACCGACATTTCACAATCGATGAGTTGCGCGTATAGGCCACTACTGCTTATGCTGTACTTCTCACGCCTTATTGGTTGTATTGTGTTACCGATCGCTTGCGCGTGTACTGAGTCAGCGAAAGTGTTATTTGGGGCAATGAAGAAGTCACATGCACGGCTACGTGAGTAAAGGGTGCGCCATTAGTTAGTATTGGGATTATAGGTGTGATAACTCCTCCCCCTTTAAAGATCTGCGTCTCGCAGATCAAATGAAAAACCTGAGGGGGTTATGGTATGTACCGAATGGATATTACTTTCTGATGGTAGGGTAGCTTCTGGGTAATCAATTTTATATGTGGATATGCCTTTCGTGATCTTATTGGTGTTCGTGCCACAGCTCCACTGTTCAGAGATTTCTGTGAGGTCTGGTTTTCTAATGTACCATCTCCATAGGATAACAGCGACCACGATTATTGCGCATATTGTTAGGGCTTCTGTAACGATAGAAAAATTGATCTTCTCATTAACGTATCCTAGATACTTAACATTCTCCATCGTGATGTTGTGCACATATTCTAGGTGGACCTTCATTGTGTGACTCCCGACATTCGAGAGGACGGCTGGCAATGCCTGCGCTCTCATTACCTCGTTGCTGGAAAATACTTGGTCACCTATCTTGACTTTTTCGTTGCTTAGTTGGATGACGTAGGTGCCATTAATAGTGCTTGAGGCATTGCTGCTACTGATCATGCCTTGGTAGTTTGAGAGGAATATTGTATTGTCGTTTACCAATTCCGTTTCGTCTGGTGAACTGGCAGCTAGCGTCTCCACCTTTTAGTAGTCGTGGAATGCAGCTGTCCTCTTCCAATTTCGACAAGGATTCTGACTTACATATTGTAGATGAACTGATTACCATGCAATTTCCCGTCACTCCGTATGTTTCCTCTTGGTTTACGAGCATCCTGTCAAACGGTAGATCAAGTTGCTTATGTTCGTAGATGCACGCGCGAGTGATCAGAAAATTATATTTGTTAGCTTTTGGCATCGAGAGCACGTAGAGGAGAAGTGTCCCATTCGTGTATACTGATGGTTGACCGTATTCAATAGCCTCGATTACATTCTGGTATGGAAGGGTCTCTACTTCTGACAGTACTTGGTTGACCTCATCTGTGTCAAGTAGATTCGTGTTGACAATGCCCCGTTTTGCCAGTTGACATGCCCGCACAATTTCGTTTACCCCTTCGCGAATGAGCAGGATGTTGTGTAGTGCATTTCGATCAAATTCCGTTGCCTCATTTTCTTTCGCTATGTAGTTAGTGCGATTCACCACCTCGTCGATTTTCTTTAGGACTTCCTGGGTGGCGGTGAAGAGTTTTTCATTGATCTTATATTGGTGGTTATTGCTTTGAATGACTTCATTTTGGCTGTGGAGAATGTAGTTCCAGTCGGTTGCATCTGGTGATCCTGCTAACCATTTCCATGCTGAGCCTATCCAGTCTATAGAGCGACTGACCCTTGCTTTACCTGTGCTACCCGAAAGTTCTTCAAGTCGTTCCAATGTTTGGTTGATGTAGAGATGCGCTAAAATCTGGTCGTCAGCGCTCTTCATTATACGGTTTGCCAAACTTTCTATTTGCGTCATAATTGTAACATATTGCTGCAGATTAATAACGTGAACCAGCTTGAAGGATCCACCAATGATCCATCCATTCCCGTTTTGGATAGTTATGATTGGGGTTTTATAGTGAAATATAGGGCGCTGATGGCTGATGCCAGCAGTGGGAATCTGGGAGGATGTTATTAGTGTTAGTGTGTTAGTAATTGTTAGCTTAATCACAAATATTTGTTTTACTAAATTGTTTGTATTTTTCTTTTTTCCTTTAAGTTTAAAACTGAAGTTAATTTCAAAGGAATATGTTTGTTTCGGAATTTTAGTATTATGAAATTGTAAGAGAGGAACAATTTTATGTTTGTTTTGTTTTTTTTTTTTTTTTTTTTTGATTAAAAAAGAAGGAAATAAAAAATTTTAGCTAGATGCAAATAACTAAATAAAAGGTGAAAAATTAATTAAAAATAAAGTGAAATGAAAATAACTAAATGAAAAGCAAAAACAAAAAAAATTTTTTTTTTCTTTTTTCTCTTTTTTTTTCTTCTTTTTTTCTGCTTGTCCTGCGGATTAGGCGCAGGTTAATATTGTTAATATCCTTTTGTTCTTTTCTTAAAATTTTTTTATCTTTCCCGCGGATTAGGCGCAAGGAGTATCAAGATGTGTTTTATGGATTATATTTATCTTTTTTCATTCGGATTAGGCGCAAGCTTGCAAGTACAATTATTCTTTGATTGCTTTTTCTTTTTATTAGTATTTTTTATAAAATTTTCTTTTTTCATCCTCCGGATTAGGCGAAGGATTAAGTATCAATATATGTTATGCGAATTAGGCGCAAAACTATTTTTCTCTTTTTTCTTGCGGATTAGTTGCAAGTTTGCGATAAAAATTATTCATATTTTGTATTCTTTTTTCTTCTTTGTCTTTTTTTCTTTTTTTTTTCTTTTTTCATTTTTTCATCCTCCGAATTAGGCGAAGGATTAAGTATCAATATATGTTATGCGGATTAGGCGCAAAACTATTTTTCTCTTTTCTCTTGCAGATTAGGCGCAAGTTTGCAATAAAAATTATTCATATTTTGTATTCTTTTTTCTTCTTTGTCTTTTTTTCTTTTTCTTCTTTCATCCTCCGGATTAGGCGAAGGATTAAGTATCAATATATGTTATGCGGATTAGGCGCAAAACTATTTTCTCTTTTTTCGTGCGGATTAGGCGCAACTTTGTATAAATTCGGTTTAAATTCTTTTGTAGGATAGAGGTCCATACTGTTATCGAACTAGCTATGGGGGATCGTGTGATCCGTTTTGAAGGCAGCGTAGCCATTTGTCAAATTCGATGGCGCCACCCGCTACTAAGGCACGATTTGTCCCACTAATAAGCCGGGCTCTTGTAGTAATAAACATGTCCTTTGTTTCAATAAAAAAGGTTTTTCTGAGAATTAATTTATCTCTGTATCTTTGGTTTTTTTAAGTTTAAAAAAATTTTTTTTTTTATTCAAACCAATAAATACCATTTTCAGTTTCAAGTGCTAGGATGTGTATTCCTGCGTTTGACATTTCTAATGTGGGTTTTGTGGATTTTTTTCCCACTAACTGCGGTTACGGACACCTTGTTGTCTTTTGCGACAATTTCTTTTTTGTATATGGGTTTTTGTTTTCCCTTGATCTGTTTGTCCTTCACGTATATGATATCATTTTCATCATAACGCTCCGGTAGAGATCTTCTTTTATTATGCCGTTCAATATACTCTAGTTGTTTTTGAGTCAGTAAGGTTTTTAAATATTCATTTGTTTCCTGCTTTTTTCGAGGAGTTCCTGGTAATTAGCCGCTTTTGCGCGATTGAAAAATACCTCAGTGGGTTTCCGGTTTATAACGGAATGAACGGAGTTATTATAGCGATCTACTGCTATATTTACTAGCTCTTTGATTTTTAACCTAGGGCTATCTATCTTCAGGCATCTGATTATTTCGATTAAGGTGGAATGAAGCCTTTCGACTTGACCGTTCACCTCGCTTCTCTTAGAAGGTGTACGATACAGCATAACTCCCAATGACTCTAAAAGATTTTTTATTATTGGGCTAATAAGGCCGCGCTCGTTGTCGGTCACGAGGATATCTGGGGTCGTAAAGTAGTGCAAGAATTTGACTATTTTGTCCTTGAGGTGCAAAGTGGACTTATTTCTCAGGTGAAAGAGTTTTGCGAACTTAGAAAATTTGTCAATGCAGCTCAGAAATTTTTCTCCTTGTATTTCGAATATATCGACGTGAATTATTTCGCAAGGACGTGATGGGATAGGTGTGTTTTGTAACTCCGGTTTATTGGGACGTCTGTCATATTTACTGATTTTACAAGTTTCGCAAGACGAGACATAACGCCTGATTATGCTGCTCATTCTTGGAAAGTAGTACCTCTCTAGAATTTGTTTTTTATTCTCATTGGCGTTGCGATGAGCTCTTTTGTGCTCCGCACATACTACTTCACAAATTCTGTCGGGATCTCTTAGATCCTCTACAATGCACTGAGCTACTCGGATCTTATATTGCATGAAATTTTCCAGGTATACTTTCTGAAGAAGTCCTAATTTACTCTCTGGCATTTTAATTCCGTTAATAACGTTTGGCCTAAGTTTTTCCTTCAGAACATTAATGAGCACCTCTTCGCCGACTCATCTATCTTTAAATAATGTCGCGAGTAACCTGGATGGGGTTCTTCAAATATTTCTAGCCTACCCCCAAATAAAATCTGGTTTCTAAATACGTTTATGGGAACTTCAACGAAGGGTATAAGGTCGGAGTTGTCCTGTTCTGCACTATGTACGGTATCACCGGCCTCGCTTCCAGAATCCGCTGTTGACCCTGTGGTTGCATTTTGACTAGCGGCATCGTATGTGGACGTTGTAAGGGGTTTGCATGGGTTTTGAGTCGGGACAGTGCGTCAGCCACGACGTTAGATTTGCCAGGTTTATAAATTATTTCGTAATTATATTCTTCGATTCTGGCCTTCCCACGTTTTAGCTTGGCGTTGTAGTTTCGGTTACTTAAAGAGAAGGTTAGGGGTTGGTGATCTGTAAATATTCGTATTTTTTTTGCTCCACACAGGTAGTTCCGAAGGTTATCCAAAGCCCACACGATAGCAAGCATTTCTTTTTCGTTTGTTGCGTACGCCTCTTCTGTAGTGGTTAGGCTTCTTGATATGAATGCTATGGGCTTGTCTTTGCCATCATAGTCCTGTGATAGCACCGCTCCAATAGCGAAATCGGAGGCATCGGTCGTAAGGTTAAAAGATTTGTCGAAGTTAGGGAAAGTCAGGACCTCGGAGGTCGTCAGTATCTCTTTGAGATTCGCGAACGCTTCCTGTGCTTCCTTATTCAAGTTAATGGGTACCTTTTTCGATTGTGTTGCTCTTACCTGTGCGCTATCTCCTCGTGTGAGGTTGGTAAGAGGTTTTGCACTTTTTGCGTAATCTCGAATGAATTTACGATAATACGATGTTAGTCCTAGGAAGCTCTTAAGCTCCTTTAAGTTAGACGGAGGCAGCATGTTTTTAATGCAATTTACTTTCTTTGGGTCAGGAAGTATTCCCTCAGAGGTCACAATATAGCCAAGAAATTCTACGCTTGCTTTTAGGAAGTGCGTCTTCTCAAGGTTAACCTTGAGACCTGCGGCTAGGAGCCTGGCAAGGATAGTGGCAAGGTGAGTGGTTTCATCCTTACTAAAGATTATAATATCGTCGATGTATACAAAGCAAATACGACCTATAAATTCTTTTAACACGTCGTCTATCATGCGCTGGAAGATAGAGGGTGCATTTTTGAGACCGAAAGGAAGCCGCAAAAATTCGTATTTTCCATTTATGGTGGAAAATGCCGTTTTTGGTATATCACTTTCTTTCATTGGGATCTGGTGAAATCTCGAAGTTAGGTCAAGTGTCGTAAAATACTTTGCACTACCGAGACTCGCAATGGTGCCATTAATGTCAGGTATGGGATAGGTATCAGGGATGGTTACGGCATTTAGCCATTTGAAGTCTATCACCATTCTGTACTTTTTTTCCCCATCTGCCTGGGATTTCTTTGGGACAATCCATATGGGTGAGTTGTAGCGACTTTTTGAAGGACGAATTATGCCTTCTGCTAGTAAGTCTCGGATTTGCTTTTCCACCTCCTCGCGCATATTAACGGGGTAGGGGTAGGTTTTAGTGTAAATGGGGTTTTCGGTTGTGGTTCTGATTTCTGCCTGGACATTGGTTTGGATTTCCATGCCTCGGTCAACTGGGCCGAATAAATTTTCATATCGATGTAGGATCTCGTAGAGTTTATTTTTTTGTAAGGTTCGTGATATCATTGCCGAAAGGAATGTTTAAGGTAATGCTGTTGACCTGCTGCGCCTCCTTCCGCTTAAGGGGCAGCACAATAACTGGTTTTAAAATGAGAGTGTTGAGCTCCCTGTCTAGGACTGCTTTAATTTCCGACAGCGTGTCATCCCCTATTATCCCATCAAATGATCTAAGCCCTGGAAGAACACAAAATGTGGTGGGAATATCTATGCCTACGAATTTAAAAACATGTCCGCATATTTTCCTGTCTACATTTATAGTTCTTCCTGCGGAAGTTACCTTAAACGGTTTTTCTACTGGCGTAGTATCGCCCCTGTATCCACTAGAAATTCTAAAATACCTAAATCCTGCGTTGCGTACTCTAGATAAGGTACGCCGGACACGAGGCACCCATGGTAAAATTTACTTGGTCCCCCGTGGTTTGTTCTTTGTTGGTTTCGATTTGTTCTTCATCAACCGGTACTAGATGGAAAAATGTCTGCTGCTTGCTGAGGTTTCTGTCTGAATATCCTGCGGAACTTGTACCCCTCTTGGCGCTGTCATATCTTGAAAACCGAGTGCCACCTGTCTGGCGGGTTTGAGTTGATGGTTCTGCTTCTGCTCTTACCACCGCCAATGGGGTGTTGTTGCTTCTCCAATTTTGGGTAAACTGATTGCTTATTCGGGTTTGCGCTGATCCTGAGTAGGAAGGTCTAGGCCTTTGTTGGTTGCCATTCTGCCACACGCGGTTGCCATTTGGTTGAACTGAATTTCGTGGTTGGAATAATTCCTTTTAAAAAATTTTGGGGCTGAAGGTTGGTAGTTGTCATTAAAATTTTTATTATTCCTGTGGAAGGGTGGGCGGTAAATAGAGTTCCTGCGGTCTACATTTAAAATTTTCAGACATGCCGAATATGCTTCGGGTAGTGTTTTCAAGTTCTGAACTATGAGAAGGGCAGGCAGATCCCCGTTTAGGCCCCTAATGAAGACATCTAATGCTCTTCGACGATGTGCCTCTGCCAATGCCTCTACTGTTTCTCCGTGTGCATACTTTTTGGCCTTTATGGTATTAATCATTAGGGACAGTTGTTTTTGAACCTGCGCATAAAAGTCGGACATCTTCTGATCCCTTGTGACATTAACGTCAATCGCTGCTCCAACGTTTCTATATCCCTTATATCAGCGTAATGCAGGGAAAGAATTTCCTTTACCCTACCCCAGTCGGAATCTAGTATATTGTGCGCAAGTAATGCAGAGTCTGCTGTGCCCCTAATCTTCCCCCTAATGTGCCTCAAAATGGCTGCGTAAATCGGCTTATGCCGCACTATTTCGTAATCCTTTATTACCTGTTCTACACTATGGACCCAGGAGCCGTAGTGCTCCCGTGATCCATCGAATACCTGCAACTCTTTTACGCAGTCCGGCAGCTTAGCCACCTCCGCTAGCTCGACCTCCGTCCGAGGACTAACTAGCGGTTCTACAGCCGGTTCTGGCCTGCTATCCAATGACTGCCTGCGCACTTCCTCCACTTGGGCTTCTAGCCTCTCCAGATTACTACTGAGCCCTGACAAAGACTCATCGTTATTTTTCGACTCGACACTTTTAAGCCTTTGGTCCATTTTCTTCGGTGGTGAGAGAATGGCATTGATAGGCCCATTCGTCTCCGTTAGTGACTTCCTGATTTCTTCAGAGTCCATGATTTTATTACTGTAAAAATAGAAGGAGAAAAGGGAAATAAAATGTGATTAGATTATACTCACAAAAGCCAGTTTCTCATTGGATTAAAACTATTTGCATTTTTATATTTCTCTTCTTGAAGGGCTTTTGTCCCTTTTTTCTAAAATAGTTCACCTTATTACTGGGCTTTTAATTTCTTTGCCCTTTTTTTGTTTTTCTCCACTTAAACGCTTTTTGAACAAATTTTTTTTGAATAGTTCACTTAGTTCTTTGGGGATTTAATTTATTGTCTATTCTCAACTGAACACTTAAACACTTTTTGTCCACTTTGAACCCGCTGTCTCGGGCGCCACTTACAGTTCTCGAAAGGGGAACTGTTAAAAAATTAAAGTTGCGGTGAACTCACTGTTCACCGACCAAAGGAAATACACAAATTTAGTTAAGTAGATACTGAGCTTGATTTATTATGCACTCGTTGCACTCACTAATACGACTCATCTAAAACATATTCTTTTGTTACCAACTAACTTTTAAGTCTAACTTACTTATGCCTACGTTACAGATCCCACCATCAACCGACATTTCACAATCGATGAGTTGCGCGTGTAGGCCAATACTGCTTATGCTGCACTTCTCACGCCTTATTGGTTTTATTGTGTTACCGATCGCTTGCGCGTGTACTGAGTCAGCGAAAGTGCTATTTGGGGCAATGAAGAAGTCACATGCACGGCAACGTGAGTGCGCCATTAGTTAGTATTGGGATTATAGGTGTGATAACTTATATTATATATATCACCGAACTATATGATTTTTTGACACAACAATATATACTATATACGTAAGCAATCGGTTAAATGTGAAGCTTATAGCTGTTAAGATGGGGCAGAAATTGCGAAAAGTTTCTTATCTGAACAATCGGTTGTATGAGGTATATACTATATATACAACCGATCTCTATGATTTTTTCAGACAACAATATATGCTATATACGTAAGCATTCGTTGAAATTTTAAGCCTCTAGCTCTTAAAATAGGGCAGTAATTACGAAAAGTTTCTTATCTGAACAATCGGTTGTTGGGGATATACACTATATATACGACCGATCTCATCAATTTTTTCAGGCAACAATATGTGCAATATACGAAAGTGTATGGTGAAGTTTGAAGCTTCAATCTGTTAAATTGAGTAAGATATTACAAAAATCCTCTTTTTCTGAAAAATCGGTTGTATGGAGGATATATGCTATAGTGGTCCGATCCGGCCGGTTCCGACAAATGTCTAATCGGACACCCAAATACAACCGCTCACCAAATTTAATCAAGATATATCAAAAATTGAGGGACTAGTTTGCATACAAACAGACAGACGGACAGACGGACAGACGGACATGGCTAAATCAACTCAGCTCGTCAACCTGATTATTTCGGTATACTTAATGGTGGGTCTATCTATTTTCCTTTAAGGACTTACAATTTTGGGTTTCGTGACGAAATTAATATATCATTTCATTTTCATGAAAGATATAAAAATAGGTAGGTACTTTGTGTGAGGATGCAAAGTTTCAGGTTTTTTGTGGTCTGCGTGTAAAAACTATGACTACGAATCACGTATTTCAAAAATATATGACGTAAACGTAACTATTTGATGAAATTTGATGAATTTTGAAGCTTCTATCCGTAAAAAAGGGGCAAAAATGACAGTTTATATGAAGTATATAATATATATACCACCGATCTCTATGATTTTTTCAGACAACAATATATGCTATATACGTAAACATTTGGTGAAATTTGAAGTTTCTAGCTGTTAAAACGTGGCAGAAATTGCGCAAAGTTTCTTATCTGAACAATCGGTTGTATGAGATATATACTATATATACAACCGATCTCTATGTTTTTTCAGACAACAATATATGCCATATACGTAAGCAACGGTGAAATTTGAAGCTTCTAGCTGTTAAAATGGGGCTAAAATTGCGAATATATATATATATATATACAATATATATATATATTTATTTATTTATTTAATTTAATTTCAAAAATAGTCTAATGTTCTTACAGACTACTTGAGTTTGTACTTAAAATACAGACCTTAGCAATACAATCAAAAAATTATTACACTCAACAAAGATTTGAAGGTGGCCTTTGGCAAAGAAAAGTCAATGGCCAAAGAATTTGAGATAGTATTGAACTCCCTCAGTGCTCTAAAAATGGGAGTGTTAGAGGCATAGAGGGTCCGGGCGCAATCAATATAAAACATATACCAATTTCGAAGTGATCTAGGGGGTATATGGAGACAAATACTCTCGAGTAAACGTGGTGAATCAATCACAATATTAATAATATCATAGACATAAGTAAGAGAAAGAATGGTTTTTTCAGACAACAATATATGCTATATACGTAAGCATTTGGTGAAATTTGAAGTTTCTAGCTGTTAAAACGGGGCAGAAATTGCGCAAAGTTTCTTATCTGAACAATCGGTTGTATGAGATATATACTATGTATACCATCGATCTCAATGATTTTTTCAGACATCAATATATGCTATACACGTAAGCATTTGGTGAAATTTGAAGCTTCTAGCTGTTAAAATGGAGCCGAAATCGCAAAAAAAAATATATGTATACTATATATATATACTATATATACCAACATATACTTACAGTTCTCGAAAGGGGAACTGTTAAAAAATTAAAGTTGCGGTGAACTCACTGTTCACCGACCAAAGGGAATACACAAATTTAGTTAAGTTGATACTGAGCTTGATTTATTGTGCACTCGTTGCACTCACTAATACGACTCATCTAAAACATATTCTTTTGTTACCAACTAACTTTTAAGTCTAACTTACTTATGCCTACGTTGCAGATCCCACCACCAACCGACATTTCACAATCGATGAGTTGCGCGTATAGGCCACTACTGCTTATGCTGTACTTCTCACGCCTTATTGGTTGTATTGTGTTACCGATCGCTTGCGCGTGTACTGAGTCAGCGAAAGTGTTATTTGGGGCAATGAAGAAGTCACATGCACGGCTACGTGAGTAAAGGGTGCGCCATTAGTTAGTATTGGGATTATAGGTGTGATAACTCCTCCCCCTTTAAAGATCTGCGTCTCGCAGATCAAATGAAAAACCTGAGGGGGTTATGGTATGTACCGAATGGATATTACTTTCTGATGGTAGGGTAGCTTCTGGGTAATCAATTTTATATGTGGATATGCCCTTCGTGATCTTATTGGTGTTCGTGCCACAGCTCCACTGTTCAGAGATTTCTGTGAGGTCTGGTTTTCTAATGTACCATCTCCATAGGATAACAGCGACCACGATTATTGCGCATATTGTTAGGGCTTCTGTAACGATAGAAAAATTGATCTTCTCATTAACGTATCCTAGATACTTAACATTCTCCATCGTGATGTTGTGCACATATTCTAGGTGGACCTTCATTGTGTGACTCCCGACATTCGAGAGGACGGCTGGCAATGCCTGCGCTCTCATTACCTCGTTGCTGGAAAATACTTGGTCACCTATCTTGACTTCTTCGTTGCTTAGTTGGATGACGTAGGTGCCATTAATAGTGCTTGAGGCATTGCTGCTACTGATCATGCCTTGGTAGTTTGAGAGGAATATTGTATTGTCGTTTACCAATTCCGTTTCGTCTGGTGAACTGGCAGCTAGCGTCTCCACCTTTTAGTAGTCGTGGAATGCAGCTGTCCTCTTCCAATTTCGACAAGGATTCTGACTTACATATTGTAGATGAACTGATTACCATGCAATTTCCCGTCACTCCGTATGTTTCCTCTTGGTTTACGAGCATCCTGTCAAACGGTAGATCAAGTTGCTTATGTTCGTAGATGCACGCGCGAGTGATCAGAAAATTATATTTGTTAGCTTTTGGCATCGAGAGCACGTAGAGGAGAAGTGTCCCATTCGTGTATACTGATGGTTGACCGTATTCAATAGCCTCGATTACGTTCTGGTATGGAAGGGTCTCTACTTCTGACAGTACTTGGTTGACCTCATCTGTGTCAAGTAGATTCGTGTTGACAATGCCCCGTTTTGCCAGTTGACATGCCCGCACAATTTCGTTTACCCCTTCGCGAATGAGCAGGATGTTGTGTAGTGCATTTCGATCAAATTCCGTTGCCTCATTTTCTTTCGCTATGTAGTTAGTGCGATTCACCACCTCGTCGATTTTCTTTAGGACTTCCTGGGTGGCGGTGAAGAGTTTTTCATTGATCTTATATTGGTGGTTATTGCTTTGAATGACTTCATTTTGGCTGTGGAGAATGTAGTTCCAGTCGGTTGCATCTGGTGATCCTGCTAACCATTTCCATGCTGAGCCTATCCAGTCTATAGAGCGACTGACCCTTGCTTTACCTGTGCTACCCGTAAGTTCTTCAAGTCGTTCCAATGTTTGGTTGATGTAGAGATGCGCTAAAATCTGGTCGTCAGCGCTCTTCATTATACGGTTTGCCAAACTTTCTATTTGCGTCATAATTGTAACATATTGCTGCAGATTAATAACGTGAACCAGCTTGAAGGATCCACCAATGATCCATCCATTCCCGTTTTGGATAGTTATGATTGGGGTTTTATAGTGAAATATAGGGCGCTGATGGCTGATGCCAGCAGTGGGAATCTGGGAGGATGTTATTAGTGTTAGTGTGTTAGTAATTGTTAGCTTAATCACAAATATTTGTTTTACAAAATTGTTTGTATTTTTCTTTTTTCCTTTAAGTTTAAAACTGACGTTAATTTCAAAGGAATATGTTTGTTTCGGAATTTTAGTATTATGACATTGTAAGAGAGGAACAATTTTATGTTTGTTTTGTTTTTTTTTTTTTTTTTTTTTTTTTGATTAAAAAAGAAGGAAATAAAAAATTTTAGCTAGATGCAAATAACTAAATAAAAGGTGAAAAATTAATTAAAAATAAAGTGAAATGAAAATAACTAAATGAAAAGCAAAAACAAAAAAAATTTTTTTTTTCTTTTTTCTCTTTTTTTTTCTTCTTTTTTTCTGCTTGTCCTGCGGATTAGGCGCAGGTTAATATTGTTAATATCCTTTTGTTCTTTTCTTAAACTTTTTTTATCTTTCCCGCGGATTAGGCGCAAGGAGTATCAAGATGTGTTTTGTGGATTATATTTATCTTTTTTTCATGCGGATTAGGCGCAAGCTTGCAAGTACAATTATTCTTTGATTGCTTTTTCTTTTTATTAGTATTTTTTATAAAATTTTCTTTTTTCATCCTCCGGATTAGGCGAAGGATTAAGTATCAATATATGTTATGCGGATTAGGCGCAAAACTATTTTTCTCTTTTTTCTTGCGGATTAGGCGCAAGTTTGCGATAAAAATTATTCATATTTTGTATTCTTTTTTCTTCTTTGTCTTTTTTTCTTTTTTCATTTTTTCATCCTCCGAATTAGGCGAAGGATTAAGTATCAATATATGTTATGCGGATTAGGCGCAAAACTATTTTTCTCTTTTCTCTTGCAGATTAGGCGCAAGTTTGCAATAAAAATTATTCATATTTTGTATTCTTTTTTCTTCTTTGTCTTTTTTTCTTTTTCTTCTTTCATCCTCCGGATTAGGCGAAGGATTAAGTATCAATATATGTTATGCGGATTAGGCGCAAAACTATTTTCTCTTTTTTCGTGCGGATTAGGCGCAACTTTGTATAAATTCGGTTTAAATTCTTTTGTAGGATAGAGGTCCATACTGTTATCGAACTAGCTATGGGGGATCGTGTGATCCGTTTTGAAGGCAGCGTAGCCATTTGTCAAATTCGATGGCGCCACCCGCTACTAAGGCACGATTTGTCCCACTAATAAGCCGGGCTCTTGTAGTAATAAACATGTCCTTTGTTTCAATAAAAAAGATTTTTCTGAGAATTAATTTATCTCTGTATCTTTGGTTTTTTTAAGTTTAAAAAAATTTTTTTTTTTATTCAAACCAATAAATACCATTTTCAGTTTCAAGTGCTAGGATGTGTATTCCTGCGTTTGACATTTCTAATGTGGGTTTTGTGGATTTTTTTCCCACTAACTGCGGTTACGGACACCTTGTTGTCTTTTGCGACAATTTCTTTTTTGTATATGGGTTTTTGTTTTCCTTTGATCTGTTTGTCCTTCACGTATATGATATCATTTTCATCATAACGCTCCGGTAGAGATCTTCTTTTATTATGCCGTTCAATATACTCTAGTTGTTTTTGAGTCAGTAAGGTTTTTAAATATTCATTTGTTTCCTGCTTTTTTCGAGGAGTTCCTGGTAATTAGCCGCTTTTGCGCGATTGAAAAATACCTCAGTGGGTTTCCGGTTTATAACGGAATGAACGGAGTTATTATAGCGATCTACTGCTATATTTACTAGCTCTTTGATTTTTAACTTAGGGCTATCTATCTTCAGGCATCTGATTATTTCGATTAAGGTGGAATGAAGCCTTTCGACTTGACCGTTCACCTCGCTTCTCTTAGAAGGTGTACGATACAGCATAACTCCCAATGACTCTAAAAGATTTTTTATTATTGGGCTAATAAGGCCGCGCTCATTGTCGGTCACGAGGATATCTGGGGTCGTAAAGTAGTGCAAGAGTTTGACTATTTTGTCCTTGAGGTGCAAAGTGGACTTATTTCTCAGGTGAAAGAGTTTTGCGAACTTAGAAAATTTGTCAATGCAGCTCAGAAATTTTTCTCCTTGTATTTCGAATATATCGACGTGAATTATTTCGCAAGGACGTGATGGGATAGGTGTGTTTTGTAACTCCGGTTTATTGGGACGTCTGTCATATTTACTGATTTTACAAGTTTCGCAAGACGAGACATAACGCCTGATTATGCTGCTCATTCTTGGAAAGTAGTACCTCTCTAGAATTTGTTTTTTATTCTCATTGGCGTTGCGATGAGCTCTTTTGTGCTCCGCACATACTACTTCACAGATTCTGTCGGGATCTCTTAGATCCTCTACAATGCACTGAGCTACTCGGATCTTATATTGCATGAAATTTTCCAGGTATACTTTCTGAAGAAGTCCTAATTTACTCTCTGGCATTTTAATTCCGTTAATAACGTTTGGCCTAAGTTTTTCCTTCAGAACATTAATGAGTTCCTCTTCGCCGACTCCATCTATCTTTAAATAATGTCGCGAGTAACCTGGATGGGGTTCTTCAAATATTTCTAGCCTACCCCCAAATAAAATCTGGTTTCCAAATACGTTTATGGGAACTTCAACGAAGGGTATAAGGTCGGAGTTGTCCTGTTCTGCACTATGTACGGTATCACCGGCCTCGCTTCCAGAATCCGCTGTTGACCCTGTGGTTGCATTTTGACTAGCGGCATCGTATGTGGACGTTGTAAGGGGTTTGCATGGGTTTTGAGTCGGGACAGTGCGTCAGCCACGACGTTAGATTTGCCAGGTTTATAAATTATTTCGTAATTATATTCTTCGATTCTGGCCTTCCCACGTTTTAGCTTGGCGTTGTAGTTTCGGTTACTTAAAGAGAAGGTTAGGGGTTGGTGATCTGTAAATATTCGTATTTTTTTTGCTCCACACAGGTAGTTCCGAAGGTTATCCAAAGCCCACACGATAGCAAGCATTTCTTTTTCGTTTGTTGCGTACGCCTCTTCTGTAGTGGTTAGGCTTCTTGATATGAATGCTATGGGCTTGTCTTTGCCATCATAGTCCTGTGATAGCACCGCTCCAATAGCGAAATCGGAGGCATCGGTCGTAAGGTTAAAAGATTTGTCGAAGTTAGGGAAAGTCAGGACCTCGGAGGTCGTCAGTATCTCTTTGAGATTCGCGAACGCTTCCTGTGCTTCCTTATTCAAGTTAATGGGTACCTTTTTCGATTGTGTTGCCCTTACCTGTGCGCTATCTCCTCGTGTGAGGTTGGTAAGAGGTTTTGCACTTTTTGCGTAATCTCGAATGAATTTACGATAATACGATGTTAGTCCTAGGAAACTCTTAAGCTCTTTAAGTTAGACGGAGGCAGCATGTTTTTAATGCAATTTACTTTCTTTGGGTCAGGAAGTATTCCCTCAGAGGTCACAATATAGCCAAGAAATTCTACGCTTGTTTTTAGGAAGTGCGTCTTCTCAAGGTTAACCTTGAGACCTGCGGCTAGGAGCCTGGCAAGGATAGTGGCAAGGTGAGTGGTTTCATCCTTACTAAAGATTATAATATCGTCGATGTATACAAAGCAAATACGACCTATAAATTCTTTTAACACGTCGTCTATCATGCGCTGGAAGATAGAGGGTGCATTTTTGAGACCGAAAGGAAGCCGCAAAAATTCGTATTTTCCATTCATGGTGGAAAATGCCGTTTTTGGTATATCACTTTCTTTCATTGGGATCTGGTGAAATCTCGAAGTTAGGTCAAGTGTCGTAAAATACTTTGCACTACCGAGACTCGCAATGGTGCCATTAATGTCAGGTATGGGATAGGTGTCAGGGATGGTTACGGCATTTAGCCGTTTGAAGTCTATCACCATTCTGAACTTTTTTTCCCCATCTGCCTGGGATTTCTTTGGGACAATCCATATGGGTGAGTTGTAGCGACTTTTTGAAGGACGAATTATGCCTTCTGCTAGTAAGTCTCGGATTTGCTTTTCCACCTCCTCGCGCATATTAACGGGGTAGGGGTAGGTTTTAGTGTAAATGGGGTTTTCGGTTGTGGTTCTGATTTCTGCCTGGACATTGGTTTGGATTTCCATGCCTCGGTCAACTGGGCCGAATAAATTTTCATATCGATGTAGGATCTCGTAGAGTTTATTTTTTTGTAAGGTTCGTGATATCATTGCCGAAAGGAATGTTTAAGGTAATGCTGTTGACCTGCTGCGCCTCCTTCCGCTTAAGGGGCAGCACAATAACTGGTTTTAAAATGAGAGTGTTGAGCTCCCTGTCTAGGACTGCTTTAATTTCCGACAGCGTGTCATCCCCTATTATCCCATCAAATGATCTAAGCCCTGGAAGAACACAAAATGTGGTGGGAATATCTATGCCTACGAATTTAAAAACATGTCCGCATATTTTCCTGTCTACATTTATAGTTCTTCCTGCGGAAGTTACCTTAAACGGTTTTTCTACTGGCGTAGTATCGCCCCTGTATCCACTAGAAATTCTAAAATACCTAAATCCTGCGTTGCGTACTCTAGATAAGGTACGCCGGACACGAGGCACCCATGGTAAAATTTACTTGGTCCCCCGTGGTTTGTTCTTTGTTGGTTTCGATTTGTTCTTCATCAACCGGTACTAGATGGAAAAATGTCTGCTGCTTGCTGAGGTTTCTGTCTGAATATCCTGCGGAACTTGTACCCCTCTTGGCGCTGTCATATCTTGAAAACCGAGTGCCACCTGTCTGGCGGGTTTGAGTTGATGGTTCTGCTTCTGCTCTTACCACCGCCAATGGGGTGTTGTTGCTTCTCCAATTTTGGGTAAACTGATTGCTTATTCGGGTTTGCGCTGATCCTGAGTAGGAAGGTCTAGGCCTTTGTTGGTTGCCATTCTGCCACACGCGGTTGCCATTTGGTTGAACTGAATTTCGTGGTTGGAATAATTCCTTTTAAAAAATTTTGGGGCTGAAGGTTGGTAGTTGTCATTAAAATTTTTATTATTCCTGTGGAAGGGTGGGCGGTAAATAGAGTTCCTGCGGTCTACATTTAAAATTTTCAGACATGCCGAATATGCTTCGGGTAGTGTTTTCAAGTTCTGAACTATGAGAAGGGCAGGCAGATCCCCGTTTAGGCCCCTAATGAAGACATCTAATGCTCTTCGACGATGTGCCTCTGCCAATGCCTCTACTGTTTCTCCGTGTGCATACTTTTTGGCCTTTATGGTATTAATCATTAGGGACAGTTGTTTTTGAACCTGCGCATAAAAGTCGGACATCTTCTGATCCCTTGTGACATTAACGTCAATCGCTGCTCCAACGTTTCTATATCCCTTATATCAGCGTAATGCAGGGAAAGAATTTCCTTTACCCTACCCCAGTCGGAATCTAGTATATTGTGCGCAAGTAATGCAGAGTCTGCTGTGCCCCTAATCTTCCCCCTAATGTGCCTCAAAATGGCTGCGTAAATCGGCTTATGCCGCACTATTTCGTAATCCTTTATTACCTGTTCTACACTATGGACCCAGGAGCCGTAGTGCTCCCGTGATCCATCGAATACCTGCAACTCTTTTACGCAGTCCGGCAGCTTAGCCACCTCCGCTAGCTCGACCTCCGTCCGAGGACTAACTAGCGGTTCTACAGCCGGTTCTGGCCTGCTATCCAATGACTGCCTGCGCACTTCCTCCACTTGGGCTTCTAGCCTCTCCAGATTACTACTGAGCCCTGACAAAGACTCATCGTTATTTTTCGACTCGACACTTTTAAGCCTTTGGTCCATTTTCTTCGGTGGTGAGAGAATGGCATTGATAGGCCCATTCGTCTCCGTTAGTGACTTCCTGATTTCTTCAGAGTCCATGATTTTATTACTGTAAAAATAGAAGGAGAAAAGGGAAATAAAATGTGATTAGATTATACTCACAAAAGCCAGTTTCTCATTGGATTAAAACTATTTGCATTTTTATATTTCTCTTCTTGAAGGGCTTTTGTCCCTTTTTTCTAAAATAGTTCACCTTATTACTGGGCTTTTAATTTCTTTGCCCTTTTTTTGTTTTTCTCCACTTAAACGCTTTTTGGACAAATTTTTTTTGAATAGTTCACTTAGTTCTTTGGGGATTTAATTTATTGTCTATTCTCAACTGAACACTTAAACACTTTTTGTCCACTTTGAACCCGCTGTCTCGGGCGCCACTTACAGTTCTCGAAAGGGGAACTGTTAAAAAATTAAAGTTGCGGTGAACTCACTGTTCACCGACCAAAGGAAATACACAAATTTAGTTAAGTTGATACTGAGCTTGATTTATTATGCACTCGTTGCACTCACTAATACGACTCATCTAAAACATATTCTTTTGTTACCAACTAACTTTTAAGTCTAACTTACTTATGCCTACGTTACAGATCCCACCATCAACCGACATTTCACAATCGATGAGTTGCGCGTGTAGGCCAATACTGCTTATGCTGCACTTCTCACGCCTTATTGGTTTTATTGTGTTACCGATCGCTTGCGCGTGTACTGAGTCAGCGAAAGTGCTATTTGGGGCAATGAAGAAGTCACATGCACGGCAACGTGAGTGCGCCATTAGTTAGTATTGGGATTATAGGTGTGATAACTTATATTATATATATCACCGATCTATATGATTTTTTGACACAACAATATATACTATATACGTAAGCAATCGGTTAAATGTGAAGCTTATAGCTGTTAAGATGGGGCAGAAATTGCGAAAAGTTTCTTATCTGAACAATCGGTTGTATGAGGTATATACTATATATACAACCGATCTCTATGATTTTTTCAGACAACAATATATGCTATATACGTAAGCATTCGTTGAAATTTTAAGCCTCTAGCTCTTAAAATAGGGCAGTAATTACGAAAAGTTTCTTATCTGAACAATCGGTTGTTGGGGATATACTATATATACGACCGATCTCATCAATTTTTTCAGGCAACAATATGTGCAATATACGAAAGTGTATGGTGAAGTTTGAAGCTTCAATCTGTTAAATTGAGTAAGATATTACAAAAATCCTCTTTTTCTGAAAAATCGGTTGTATGGAGGATATATGCTATAGTGGTCCGATCCGGCTGGTTCCGACAAATGTCTAATCGGACACCCAAATACAACCGCTCACCAAATTTAATCAAGATATATCAAAAATTGAGGGACTAGTTTGCATACAAACAGACAGACGGACAGACGGACAGACGGACATGGCTAAATCAACTCAGCTCGTCAACCTGATTATTTCGGTATACTTAATGGTGGGTCTATCTATTTTCCTTTAAGGACTTACAATTTTGGGTTTCGTGACGAAATTAATATATCATTTCATTTTCATGAAAGATATAAAAATAGGTAGGTACTTTGTGTGAGGATGCAAAGTTTCAGGTTTTTTGTGGTCTGCGTGTAAAAACTATGACTACGAATCACGTATTTCAAAAATATATGACGTAAACGTAACTATTTGATGAAATTTGATGAATTTTGAAGCTTCTATCCGTAAAAAAGGGGCAAAAATGACAGTTTATATGAAGTATATAATATATATACCACCGATCTCTATGATTTTTTCAGACAACAATATATGCTATATACGTAAACATTTGGTGAAATTTGAAGTTTCTAGCTGTTAAAACGTGGCAGAAATTGCGCAAAGTTTCTTATCTGAACAATCGGTTGTATGAGATATATACTATATATACAACCGATCTCTATGTTTTTTCAGACAACAATATATGCCATATACGTAAGCAACGGTGAAATTTGAAGCTTCTAGCTGTTAAAATGGGGCTAAAATTGCGAATATATATATAGATATATACAATATATATATATATTTATTTATTTATTTAATTTAATTTCAAAAATAGTCTAATGTTCTTACAGACTACTTGAGTTTGTACTTAAAATACAGACCTTAGCAATACAATCAAAAAATTATTACACTCAACAAAGATTTGAAGGCGGCCTTTGGCAAAGAAAGGTCAATGGCCAAAGAATTTGAGATAGTATTGAACTCCCTCAGTGCTCTAAAAATGGGAGCGTTAGAGGCATAGAGGGTCCGGGCGCAATCAATATAAAACATATCCCAATTTCGAAGTGATCTAGGGGGTATATGGAGACAAATACTCTCGAGTAAACGTGGTGAATCAATCACAATATTAATAATATCATAGACATAAGTAAGAGAAAGAATGGTCCTCCTACTTTGAAGTGATTGAAGGCTAATGAGTGCACATCTGGCATTATAAGAGGGAATCGGCTCGAAAAGTTCAGAGACCGCAGGCCAAACCATAAAAAGACTTTTTGGACTCGATCGAGCCTTTTGATATGGCAGTCATGATAAGGCCTCCAGATAAAGCAAGCATATTCCAACTTAGAGCGTACGAGAGACGTAAACAGCAACTTAAGAGTATAAGGATCTGATAAGTCAGAGCTAAATCGCCGAGTAAAAGCCAAAACCGAATAGGATTTAGCAATTATCGAGGTTATGTTAGTGGTAAATGAAAACTGCGATTCGAAAACTACGCCTAAGTCAGAAATCTCAGTACGTGTGGACAGACGAGAGCAGTCAATATAATATGAAGTGGGAATTGTGCCACGAGACTTAGAGAAGGTTACGTGGAAGCACTTACCAATATTTAAAGGCAGATTATTATTACGGCACCAATCAGCAACGTTGTTCAGATCAGACTGAATATTTTCTGAATCAGAAGGAGTAGAAACAGTTGTAAACACCTTCAGATCATCAGCGTACAGCAAAAAGTGGGAATGCTGAAAGCAGGCTGAAATGTCATTAATAAAAATTACAAAAAGCAGTGGCCCCAAAATGCTGCCTTGGGGTACTCCAGAGGATGAAATAAAAGGCTTGGCGTGAGTATTGTCAACAACAACTACACATTTGCGTGAGTGAAGGTAGGACTTAATCCAAGACAAAAATATAGAGTGAAAGCCCAATCTGGCCAGTTTGGATATCAAGATTTGATGACTGACTTTATCAAACGCTTTGGAGAAATCCGTATAAACCGTGTCGACTTGAAGACGGTTGTTGAAGGCTGCAAGGCAAAATTCAGAAAAAATTGCTAAGTTTGTAACCGTGGATCTACCAGGCATGAAGCATGTTGACCATCACTAATTAATTGCTTGACAGCAAAACTAATTTTTTGTTTTACAACATACTCAAAAAGTTTAGGGATAGTAGATAATTTCGCAATTGGTCTATAGTTGGCAACATTGTTTTTATTACCACTTTAAAAAATTGGGGATATGAAGGTTATCTTCCAAGCATCAATGAACTCACCACACTCGAGAGATTTGTTGAAGATTAAAAGAAGCGGGGTGGCTAGAATCAGACAATTTATAAAGAGATAAGACGATAAGCCGTCAATATCTGTCTGGGAAGACGACTTGAGGTTCCGGATTCCATCAACAATGTCATCTAGAGAAAGAGTAAGAGCCCCGAAGTTGATGGGAGAGTCTACCTTTGAGGAGGACTCAGGAACACTAACTGGCTGAGTAACAAAATTGGAGTGAAAAAAGTCAGCAAAAAGGTTAGCCGACTCCATAGGTGAAGAGGTATGAAACCCCCTATAAAACACTGACGAGGGAATACTCGAGGTAGCTTTTTTGGATTTTACATAATTCCAAAAAGCTTTAGGGTTATCTTTGATACAAGATTCGAAGTTTCGGGTGAAATTAATACGCAGCCTCTTACTTAACGCTTTAGATTTCCTGTTGTAGCGAATGTACTTGATTTTAAACACCCAAGACTTTGTAGTCTTGAATTTATTTAAAAATCTATTCCTCAAATTCTTTAGCCGCTTGAGCCCAGTAGTATACCAAGGAATTTTGTAACACTTTTTAATTTTCCGCGGAATATTGTTACTACAAATCTCATTGATAAGGCCTTTAAAGGCATTGAAACAGCGTGAGAAATCACTTCCAGAAAAAATAGCTTCCCAATCAATTAGAGAAACTTCTCGGGAAATATTAGCAAAGTTCGCACGCCTAAATGAGAATCTAGGAGTAGCATTATCTGGAACAATGCTTTCAAAATTACAAAATTCAACACCCAAAACAAGCGGGATATTGTGAATACCGGAACACGACAGTGGACCCAGACATTCAGTTAGAGAATAATTAATATTATCGTTAATAAATATAAGACCAAGTGTTCTTGATAACTGATTTCTGAAGCTATTTATCTGGAAGAGATTGACACTTAAAAGATTATCAGTGAGGAGAATTTCAGCGCAACTATTTACATTTTTAGGAAGTAGAGCAAAGTTATTGTCAACATAAGACCATTCGATATTTGGTAAGTTAAAGTCGCCTAAGATCCAAAAGTTACTACCATCATGTGTATGTATTAAACTAACAATATTGTCAACATGCGATTTATATACAGAATCCGCACTAGACGGAGGAATATATGAAGCGCATACAAACAATTTCGAGCTGTCTTGAACAGAGACGCAAAGCTGGTCGATCAACGAATCCATGTCAGACAGGTCCACGAGCGATGTACGAAAATGACGGCGCACGGCAATTAAGACTCCACCACCTCTAGAAAGTCCAGTTTTGCAGTAGTCACGATCTTTGCGGTAGACATTATATAAGTTAGGATCAAAGAATTCACCACCAAAAAAATTAGAGTTGAGCCATGTTTCGATTATAACGAATATATCATATTCCAAATGCGAGCTCATATCAAAAAGCAAGTTGGCCTTAGTCCTAAGGCCAGAGACATTTTTAAAATAAATTCTGACTTGCCTAGGAAAATGTTTGTTTGGCACTGTTGATTGCTAAGCATCACCACCGCCACCTTGAACAACTTTACGACGGTCTTTGAAAGGCTTAATTTTAACATCTGCCGGCCAGAGCTTGGGATTTAAACTTTATCCACTAGTGCATGCGATACACCAAACTTGACATTTAATCGTGTCAGATTATCAAATTGGAGGAGCGAGTCTTGCTTTTATGATTTACCCTTAGAGAATCTTTAGGGGAGATTTTGGATTCATTGTTAACTCCAGTATGCAAAGGTTTATTGATATCATTATTTTTATTTTTGCGTCCTTTTCGCTGAACTTTGGCCCACTGACCAGACGAAGGCAAGTATTTAACAGTACCAAACGGCAAAGGCTTTTTCAAATCGGCACAAGGCTGAGTCACATTGTTATGAATAATATTTGACGAATGCTGATTATTGCTAACAGCAGATGAAGCAGCAGAAGAAGAGATAGCAGAACTGTTGTATGGAGCAGATGCAATAGCATATGACAGAGAGCCATTTGGCATCGTTGAAGATTGTGTTGTCAACGAACAATAATTATTAGAACTAGCGGCAGCGGAGACAGCAGAGAGAGCGGCAGCATTATAGGTGACGCCGACTCCAGCAGAAGGCAGAGAGCCGTTTAATAACGTAGTTGCTGTTGTAAGTGTGTCTAAAAGAGTGACATCCGCAGAACTCCCTGTCAATTTGGTTTGATAGTTACCCGACACCTTTAGAGCATGATTATTGTCCAAACAGTTGTTCTTGTATTTCTTTTTATTTTGCATTTCCTTCACTTCAGTGGCTAGTGAAGCAATAGCAGAAAGCAGCTCATATAAACAAAGCTGTTTTTCTAATGAGCGAACAGTGGCTTTAATCACGCTAGTCTGCTCAATGTGTATTTTGCATTCATCTCGCAAAGAGTTGACGATGTCAGCCAAGCGTGAGTTTTCAAATTTAAGAGCACTGATTTCCTTAATCGCCAAATCTAAGGCAGACATTGTTTTAGACGAGTCAGATGATAACGATGTATGAGTATGCGAGAGCTTGAATCTGTCAATAGCTTCATGATCAACAATAGGGGGCGGCGAGCGAAGGAAGTTTCGCCGAGCAGCAACACACCTGTCACATATATACTGCTTGCCTGCTTCTCTTAGGCACTCAAGATCAGCCGGCAGAATATTCACACAGTCCAAATGAAAAAGATCATTGCACTTTGCGCATTGCACTGTTTTATGCGATCTCACTACTTTATTTGCACAGAAACACGGCATTTTAAAGAGCAAGCTGAGCAAAGCAACAAAAATTAGTACGGTAAAAAAGAGTCACTGACGAACTTATGCATGAACTGAGCAAAATAGCACATTTATTTATTATGACTTATTATGCCAGAGTTAAATAAAATATGTTTTATAGTCACTGTTTCACATTATGATTATAAATCACAATATCAAAATGTAAAATACAGGTAAGTAAAATTATTTGATTACACTTGGGTCAACAAGAGGAAGCTTTGAAAAAAATTAGCATCGATTATAGAGGGGTCAAAAAACACATCCGTACCGCGCCAACAGTTTACTATACCACCATATATATACTATATATACCACCGATCTGTATGATTTTTTCAGACAACAGTATATGCTATATACGTAAGCATTCGTTGAAATTTTAAGCCTCTAGCTCTTAAAATAGGGCAGTAATTACGAAAAGTTTCTTATTTGAACAATCGGTTGTGGGGGATATATACTATATATACGACCGATCTCATCAATTTTTTCAGGCAACAATATGTGCAATATACGAAAGTATATGGTGAAGTTTGAAGCTTCAATCTGTTAAATTGAGTAAGATATTACAAAAATCCTCTTTTTCTGAAAAATCGGTTGTATGGAGGATATATGCTATAGTGGTCCGATCCGGCCGGTTCCAACAAATGTCTAATCGGACACCCAAATACACCCGCTCACCAAATTTTATCAAGATATCTCTAAAATTGAGGGACTAGTTTGCATACAAACAGACAGACGGACAGCCGGACATGGCTAAATCAACTCAGCTCTTCAACCTGATTATTTCGGTATACTTAATGGTGGACCTATCTATTTTCCTTTAAGGACTTACAATTTTGGGTTTCGTGACGAAATTAATATACCATTTCATTTTCATGAAAGGTATAAAAATAGGAAGGTACTTTGTGTGAGGATGCAAATTTTCAGGTTTTTTGTGGTCTGCGTGTAAAAACTATGACTACGAATCACGTATTTCAAAAACATATGACGTAAACGTAACTATTTGATGAAATTTGATGAATTTTGAAGCTTCTATCTGTAAAAAAGGGGCAAAAATGAAAGTTTATATGAAGTATATAATATATATACCACCGATCTCTATGATTTTTTCAGACAACAATATATGCTATATACCTAAGCATATGGTGAAATTTGAAGTTTCTAGCTGTTAAAACGGGGCAGAAATTGCGCAAAGTTTCTTATCTGAACAATCGGATGTATGAGATATATACTATATATACCACCGATCTCAATGATTTTTTCAGACAACAGTACATGCTATATACGTAAGCATTTGGTGAAATTTGAAGTTTCTAGCTGTTAAAACGGGGCAGAAATTGCGCAAAGTTTCTTATCTGAACAATCGGTTGTATGAGATATATACTATGTATACCACCGATCTCAATGATTTTTTCAGACATCAATATATGCTATACACGTAAGCATATGGTGAAATTTGAAGCTTCTAGCTGGTAAAATGGAGCCGAAATCACGAAAAAAAAATATATATATGCTATATATATATACTATATATACATCATATATATATTATATATATCACCGATCTATATGATTTTTTGACACAACAATATATACTATATACGTAAGCAATCGGTTAAATTTGAAGCTTATAGCTGTTAAAATGGGGTAGAAATTGCGAAAAGTTTCTTATCTGAACAATCGGTTGTATGAGATATATACTATGTATACCACCGATCTCAATGATTTTTTCAGACATCAATATATGCTATACACGTAAGCATATGGTGAAATTTGAAGCTTCTAGCTGGTAAAATGGAGCCGAAATCGCGAAAAAAAATATATATATGCTATATATAAATACTATATCTACATCATATATATATTATATATATCACCGATCTATATGATTTTTTGACACAACAATATATACTATATACGTAAGGAATCGGTTAAATTTGAAGCTTATAGCTGTTAAAATGGGGCTAAAATTGCGAAAATATATATATATACTATATATATATACTATATATACCACCGATCTGTATGATTTTTTCAGACAACAATACATGCTATATACGTAAGTATTCGTTGAAATTTAAAGCCTCTAGCTCTTAAAATAGGGCAGTAATTACGAAAAGTTTCTTATCTGAACAATCGGTTGTGGGGGATATATACTATATATACGACCGATTTCATAAATTTTTTCAGGCAGCAATATGTGCAATATACGAACGTATGTGGTGAAGTTTGAAGCTTCAATCTGTTAAATTGAGTAAGATATTACAAAAATCCTCTTTTTCTGAAAAATCGGTTGTATGGGGGATATATGCTATAGTGGTCCGATAAGGCCGGTTCCGACAAATGTCTAATCGGACACCCAAATACACCCGCTCACCAAATTTTATCAAGATATCTCAAAAATTGAGGGACTACTTTGCATACAAACAGACAGACGGACAGACGGATATGGCTAAATCAACTCAGCTCTTCAACCTGATTATTTCGGTATTTAATGGTGGGTCTATCTATTTTCCTTTAAGGACTTACAATTTTGGGTTTCGTGACGAAATTAATATATCATTTCATTTTCATGAAAGGTATAAAAATAGGTAGGTACTTTGTGTGAGGATGCAAAATTTCAGGTTTTTTGTGGTCTGCGTGAAAAAACTATGACTACGAATCACGTATTTCAAAAATATATGACGTAAACGTAACTATTTGATGAAATTTGATGAATTTTGAAGCTTCTATCCGTAAAAAAGGGGCATAAATGATAGTTTATATGAAGTATATAATATATATACCACCGATCTCTATGATTTTTTCAGACAACAATATATGCTATATACGTAAGCATTTGGTGGAATTTGAAGTTTCTAGCTGTTAAAACGGGGCAGAAATTGCGCAAAGTTTCTTATGTGAACAATCGGTTATATGAGATATATACTATATATACCACCGATCTCAATGATTTTTTCAGACAACAATATATGCTATATACGTAAGCATTTGGTGAAATTTGAAGTTTCTAGCTGTTAAAAGGGGCAGAAATTGCGCAAAGTTTCTTATCTGAACAATCGGTTGTATAAGATATATACTATGTATACCACCGATCCCAATGATTTTTTCAGAAATCAATATATGCTATACACGTAAGCATTTGGTAAAATTTGAAGCTTCTAGCTGTTAAAATGGAGCCGGAATCGCAAAAATAAATATATATATGCTATATATACCACCATATATATACTATATATACCACCGATCTGTATGATTTTTTCAGACAACAATACATACTATATACGTAAGCAATCGGTTAAATTTGAAGCTTATAGCTGTTAAAATGGGGTAGAAATTGCGAAAAGTTTCTTATCTGAACAATCGGTTGTATGAGATATATACTATATATACAACCGATCTCTATGTTTTTTTAAGACAACAATATATGCCATATACGTAAGCATTCGGTGAAATTTGAAGCTTAAAGCTGTTAAAATGGGGCTAAAATTGCGAAAATATATATATATTATATATATATACTATATATACCACCCATCTGTATGATTTTTTCAGACAGCAATATATGCTATATACGTAAGCATTCGTTGAAATTTTAAGCCTCTAGCTCTTAAAATGGGGTAGTAATTACGAAAAGTTTCTTATATGGACAATCGGTTGTGGGGGATATATACTACATATGCGACCGATCTCATCATTTTTTTCCGGCAACAATATGTGCTATATACGAAAGTATATGGTGAAGTTTGAAGCTTCAATCTGTTAAATTGAGTAAGATATTACAAAAATCCTCTTTTTCTGAAAAATCGGTTGTATGGAGGATATATGCTATAGTGGTCCGATCCGGCCGGTTCTGACAAATGTCTAATCGGACACCCAAATACACCCGCTGTTCTTATCTGAACAATCGGTTGTATGAGATATATACTATATATACAACCGATCTCTATAATTTTTTCAGACAACAATATATGCCATATACGTAAGCATTCGGTGAAATTTGAAGCTTCTAGCTGTTAAAATGGGGCTAAAATTGCGAAAATATATATATACTATATATATATACTATATATACCACCGATCTGTATGATTTTTTCAGACAACAATATATGCTATATACGTAAGTATTCGTTGAAATTTTAAGCCTCTAGCTCATAAAATAGGGCAGTAATTACGAAAAGTTTCTTATTTGAACAATCGGTTGTGGGGGATATATACTATATATACGACCGATCTCATAAATTTTTTCAGGCAACAATATGTGCAATATACAAAAGTATAAGGTGAAGTTTGAAGCTTCAATCTGTTAAATTGAGTAAGATATTACAAAAATCCTTTTTTCTGATAAATCGGTTGTATGGAGGATATATGCTATAGTGGTCCGATCGGGCCGGTTCCGACAAATGTCTAATCGGACACCCAAATATACCCACTCACCAAATTTTATCAAGATATCTCAAAAATTGAGGACAGACGGACATGGCTAAATCAACTCAGCTCTTCAACCTGATTATTTCGGTATACTTAATGGTGGGTCTATCTATTTTCCTTTAAGGACTTACAATTTTGGGTTTCGTGACGAAATTAATATATCATTTCATTTTCATGAAATATATAAAAATAGGTAGGTACTTTGTGTGAGGATGCAAAGTTTCAGGTTTTTTGTGGTCTGCGTGTAAAAACTATGACTACGAATCACGTATAACAAAAATATATGACGTAAACGTAACTATTTGATGAAATTTGATGAATTTTGAAGCTTCTATCCGTAAAAAAGGGGCAAAAATGACAGTTTATATGAAATATATAATATATATACCACCGATCTCTATGATTTTTTCAGACAACAATATATGCTATATACGTAAGCATTTGGTGAAATTTGAAGTTTCTAGCTGTTAAAACGGGGCAGAAATTGCGCAAAGTTTCTTATCTGAACAATCGGTTGTATGAGATATATACTATATATACCACCGATCTCAATGATTTTTTCGGACAAAAATATATGCTATATACGTAAGCATTTGGTGAAATTTGGGGTTTCTAGCTGTTAAAACGGGGCAGAAATTGCGCAAAGTTTCTTATCTGGACAATCGGTTGTATGAGATATATACTATGTATACCACCGATCTCAATGATTTTTTCAGACATCAATATATGCTATACACGTAAGGATTTGGTGAAATTTCAAGCTTCTAGCTGGTAAAATGAAGCCGAAATCGCAAAAAAAAAATATATATACTATATATACCATCATATATATATTATATATATCACCGATCTATATGATTTTTTGACACAACAATATATACTATATACGTAAGCAATCGGTTAAATTTGAAGCTTATAGCTGTTAGAATGGGGTAGAAATTGCGAAAAGTTTCTTATCTGAACAATCGGTTGTATGAGATATATATTATATATACAACCGATCTCTATGTTTTTTCAGACAACAATATATGCCATATACGTAAGCATTCGGTGAAATTTGAAGCTTCTAGCTGTTAAAATGGGGCTAAAATTGCGAAAATTTATATATATACTATATATATATATACTATATATACCACCATATATATACTATATATACCACCATATATATACTATATATACCACCGATCTGTATGATTTTTTAAGACAACAAAATATGCTATATACGTAAGCATTCGTTGAAATTTTTAGCCTCTAGCTCTTAAAATAGGGCAGTAATTACGAAAAGTTTCTTATCTGAACAATCGGTTGTGGGGGATATATACTATATATACGACCGATCTCATCAATTTTTTCAGGCAACAATCTGTTAAATTGAGTAAGATATTACAAAAATCCTCTTTTTCTGAAAAATCGGTTGTATGGAGGATATATGCTATAGTGGTCCGATCCGACAGGTTCGGACACCCAAATACACCCGCTCACCAAATTTTATCAAGATATCTCAAAAATTTAGGGACTAGTTTGCATACAAACAGACATACGGACAGACGGACAGACGGACATGGCTAAATCAACTCAGCTCTTCAACCTGATTATTTCGGTATACTTAATGGTGGCTCTATTTTCCTTTAAGGACTTACAATTTTGGGTTTCGTGACGAAATTAATATACCATTTCATTTTCATGAAAGGTATAAAAATAGGTAGGTACTTTGTGTGAGGATGCAAAGTTTCAGGTTTTTTGTGGTCTGCGTGTAAAAACTATGACTACGAATCACGTATTTCTAAAATATATGACGTAAACATAACTATTTGATGAAATTTGATGAATTTGGAAGCTTCTATCCGTAAAAAAGGGGCAAAAATGAAAGTTTATAAGAGGTATATAATATATATACCACCGATCTCTATGATTTTTTCAGACAACAATATATGCTATATATGTAAGCATTTGGTGAAATTTGAAGTTTCTAGCTGTTAAAACGGGGCAGAAATTGCGCAAAGTTTCTTATCTGAACAATCGGTTGTATGAGATATATACTATATATACCACCGATCTCAATGATTTTTTCAGACAACAATATATGCTATATACGTAAGCATTTGGTGAAATTTGAAGTTTCTAGCTGTTAAAACGGGGCAGAAATTGCGCAAAGTTTCTTATCTGAACAATCGGTTGTATGAGATAATTACTATATATACCACCGATCTCAATGATTTTTTCAGACATCAATATATGCTATACACGTAAGCATTTGGTGAAATTTGAAGCTTCTAGCTGTTAAAATGGAGCCGAAATCGCAAAAAAAATATATGTATACTATATATATATACTATATATACCATCATATACTTACAGTTCTCGAAAGGGGAACTGTTAAAAAATTAAAGTTGCGGTGAACTCACTGTTCACCGACCAAAGGAAATACACAAATTTAGTTAAGTTGATACTGAGCTTGATTTATTGTGCACTCGTTGCACTCACTAACACGACTCATCTAAAACATATTCTTTTGTTACCAACTAACTTTTAAGTCTAACTTACTTATGCCTACGTTGGAGATCCCACCACCAACCGACATTTCACAATCGATGAGTTGCGCGTATAGGCCAATACTGCGTATGCTGCACTTCTCACGCCTTATTGGTTGTATTGTGTTACCGATCGCTTGCGCGTGTACTGAGTCAGCGAAAGTGCTATTTGGGGCAATGAAGAAGTCACATGCACGGCAACGTGAGTAAAGGGTGCGCCATTAGTTAGTATTGGGATTATAGGTGTGATAACTCCTCCCCCTTTAAAGATCTGCGTCTCGCAGATCAAATGAAAAACCTAAGGGGGTTATGGTATGTACCGAATGGCTATTACTTTCTGATGGTAGGCTAGTTTCTGGGTAATCAATTTTATATGTGGATATGCCCTTCGTGATCTTATTGGTGTTCGTGCCACAGCTCCACTGTTCAGAGATTTCTGGGAGGTATAGTTTTCTAATGTACCATCTCCATAGGATAACAGCGACCACGATTATTGCGCATATTGTTAGGGCTTCTGTTACGATAGAAAAATTGAGCTTCTCATTGACGTATCCTAGATACTTAACATTCTCCATCGTGGTGTCGTGCACATATTCTAGGTTGACCTTCATTGTGTGATTCCCGACATTCGAAAGGACGGCTGGCAATGCCTGCGCTGTCGTTACCTCGTTGCTGGAAAATACTTGTTCACCTATCTTGACTGTTTCGTTGCTTAGTTGGATGACGTAGGTGCCATTAATAGTGCTTGAGGCATTGCTGCTACTGATCATGCCTTGGTAGTTTGAGAGGAATATTGTATTGTCGTTTACCAATTCCGTTTCGTCTGGTGAACTGGCAGCTAGCGTCTCCACCTTTTAGTAGTCGTGGAATGCAGCTGTCCTCTTCCAATTTCGACAAGGATTCTGACTTACATATTGTAGATGAACTGATTACCATGCAATTTCCCGTCACTCCGTATGTTTCCTCTTGGTTTACGAGCATCCTGTCAAACGGTAGATCAAGTTGCTTATGTTCGTAGATGCACGCGCGAGTGATCAGAAAATTATATTTGTTAGCTTTTGGCATCGAGAGCACGTAGAGGAGAAGTGTCCCATTCGTGTATACTGATGGTTGACCGTATTCAATAGCCTCGATTACGTTCTGGTATGGAAGGGTCTCTACTTCTGACAGTACTTGGTTGACCTCATCTGTGTCAAGTAGATTCGTGTTGACAATGCCCCGTTTTGCCAGTTGACATGCCCGCACAATTTCGTTTACCCCTTCGCGAATGAGCAGGATGTTGTGTAGTGCATTTCGATCAAATTCCGTCGCCTCATTTTCTTTCGCTATGTAGTTAGTGCGATTCACCACCTCGTCGATTTTCTTTAGGACTTCCTGGGTGGCGGTGAAGAGTTTTTCATTGATCTTATATTGGTGGTTATTGCTTTGAATGACTTAATTTTGGCTGTGGAGAATGTAGTTCCAGTCGGTTGCATCTGGTGATCCTGCTAACCATTTCCATGCTGAGCCTATCCAGTCTATAGAGCGACTGACCCTTGCTTTACCTGTGCTACCCGTAAGTTCTTCAAGTCGTTCCAATGTTTGGTTGATGTAGAGATGCGCTAAAATCTGGTCGTCAGCGCTCTTCATTATACGGTTTGCCAAACTTTCTATTTGCGTCATAATTGTAACATATTGCTGCAGATTAATAACGTGTACCAGCTTGAAGGATCCACCAATGATCCATCCATTCCCGTTTTGGATAGTTATGATTGGGGTTTTATAGTGAAATATAGGGCGCTGATGGCTGATGCCAGCAGTGGGAATCTGGGAGGATGTTATTAGTGTTAGTGTGTTAGTAATTGTTAGCTTAATCACAAATATTTGTTTTACAAAATTGTTTGTATTTTTCTTTTTTCCTTTAAGTTTAAAACTGAAGTTAATTTCAAAGGAATATGTTTGTTTCGGAATTTTAGTATTATGACATTGTAAGAGAGGAACAATTTTATGTTTGTTTTGTTTTTTTTTTTTTTTTTTTTTTTTTTGATTAAAAAAGAAGGAAATAAAAAATTTTAGCTAGATGCAAATAACTAAATAAAAGGTGAAAAATTAATTAAAAATAAAGTGAAATGAAAATAACTAAATGAAAAGCAAAAACAAAAAAAATTTTTTTTTTCTTTTTTCTCTTTTTTTTCTTCTTTTTTTCTGCTTGTCCTGCGGATTAGGCGCAGGTTAATATTGTTAATATCCTTTTGTTCTTTTCTTAAACTTTTTTTATCTTTCCCGCGGATTAGGCGCAAGGAGTATCAAGATGTGTTTTGTGGATTATATTTATCTTTTTTTCATGCGGATTAGGCGCAAGCTTGCAAGTACAATTATTCTTTGATTGCTTTCTTTTTATTAGTATTTTTTATAAAATTTTCTTTTTTCATCCTCCGGATTAGGCGAAGGATTAAGTATCAATTTATGTTATGCGGATTAGGCGCAAAACTATTTTTCTCTTTTTTCTTGCGGATTAGGCGCAAGTTTGCAATAAAAATTATTCATATTTTGTATTCTTTTTTCTTCTTTGTCCTTTTTTATTTTTTCCTTTTTTCATCCTCCGGATTAGGCGAAGGATTAAGTATCAATATATGTTATGCGGATTAGGCGCAAAACTATTTTTCTCTTTTCTCTTGCGGATTAGGCGCAAGTTTGCAATAAAAATTATTATACTCAGTTGAGCAGAGCTCACAGAGTATATTAGGTTTAATTGGATAACGGTTGGTTGTACATATATAAAGGAATCGAGATAGATATAGACTTCCATATATCAAAATAATCAGGATCGAAAAATAATTAATTCATTACCAAAGAGGGATAGAGCGATGAAACTTGGTAGGTACGTTGAACTTATGACGCAGAATAGAAGATAAGTAAAATTTTGGACAATGGGCGTGGCACCGCCCACTTTTAAAAGAAGGTAATTTAGAAGTTTTGCAAGCTGTAATTTGGCAGTCGTTGAAGATATCATGATGAGATTTGGCAGGAACGTTACTCCTATTACTATATGTAGTCTTAAAAAAAATTAGCAAAATCGGAGAACGACCACGCCCACTTTAAAAAAAAATTTTTTTTAAGTGAAATTTTTACAAAAAATGTAATATTTTTACAGTATATAAGTAAATTATATCAACATTCAACTCCAGTAATGACATGGTGCAAGAAAATACAAAAATAAAAGAAAATTTAAAAATGGGCGTGGCGTCGCCCTTTTTCATTTGATTTGTCTAGGATACATTTAATGCCATAAGTCGAAAAAACATATACCAATCCTTGTGAAATTTGGTAGCGGCTTAGATTCTAGGACAGTAACTGTTTTCTGTGAAACAGGGCGAAATCGGTTGAAGCCACGCCCAGTTTTTATACACAGTCGACCATGTGTCCTTCCGCTCGGCCATTTACACGATAACTTGAGCAAAATTCGATATATTTTTACTAAACTCAGTTCACATAATTACCTGAACACACTTTCTATTGGTATAAAAAACGGCCGAAATCTGACTATGACCACGCCCACTTTTTCGATATCAAAAATTACGAAAAATGAAAAAAGTGCCATAATTCTATACCAAATACGAAAAAAGGGTTGAAACATGGTAATTGGATTGGTTTATTGACGCAAAAAATAACTTTAGAAAAAAACTTTGTAAAATAGGTGTGACACCTACCATATTAAGTAAAAGAAAATGAAAAAGTTCTGCAGGGCGAAATCAAAAGCCCTTGGAATCATGGCTGTTCGTGGTATTACATATATAAATAAATTAGCGGTACCCGACAGATGATGTTCTGGGTCACCCTGGTCCACATTTTGGTCGATATCTCGAAAACGCCTTCACATATACAACTACCACCACTCCCTTTTAAAATTCTTATTAATACCTTTAATTAGACAACCAAATTGTACAAACACATTATAGAGTCACCCCTGGTCCACCTTTATGACGATATATCGAAAAAGCGTCCACCTATAGAACTAAGACCCACTCCCTTTTAAAATACTCATTATCACCTTTCGTTTGATACTCATAATGTATAAACGCATTCTAGAGTCAACCCTGGTCCACCTTTATAACGATATCCCGAAAAGGCGTCCACCTATAGAACTAAGGCCTACTCCCTTTTAAAATACTCGTTAACACCTTTCATTTGATACCCATATCGTAAAAAAATTCTAAAGTCACCCCTGGTCCAGCTTTATGGCGATATCTCGAAAAGGTGTCCACCTATAGAACTAAGGCCCACTCCCTTTTAAAATACTCATTAACACCTTTCGTTTGATACCCATATTGTACAAACGCATTCTAGAGTCATCCCTGGTCCACCTTTATGGCGATATCTCGAAAAGGCGTCCACCCATAGAACTAAGGCCCACCCACTTTTAAAATACTCATTAACACCTTTCATTTGATACCCATATCGTACAAATTAATTCTAGAGTCACCCCTGGTCCACCTTTATGGCAATATCTCGAAAAGGCGTCAACCCATAGAACTAAGGCCCACTACCTTTTAAAACACTCATTAACACCTTTCGTTTGATACCCTTATTGTACAAACGCATTCTAGAGTCACCCCTGGTCCACCTTTATAACGATATACCGAAAAGGCGTCCACCTATAGAACTAAGGCCCACTCCGTTTTAAAATACTCATTAACACCTTTCATTTGATACCCATGTCGTACAAACAAATTCTAGAGTCAGCCCTGGTCCACCTTTATGGCGATATCTCGAAAAGGTGTCCACCTATAGAACTATGCCTACTCCCTTTTAAAATACTCGTTAACACCTTTCATTTGATACTCATATCGTAAAAAAATTCTAAAGTCACCCCTGGTCCAGCTTTATGGCGATATCTCGAAAAGGCGTCCACCTATAGAACTAAGGTCCACTCCCTTTTAAAATACTCATTAACACCTTTCGTTTGATACCCATATTGTACAAACGCATTCTAGAGTCATCCCTGGTCCACCTTTATAGCGATATCCCGAAAAGGCGTCCACCTATAGAACTAAGGCCTACTGCCTTTTAAAATACTCATTAACACCTTTCATTTGATACCCATATCGTACAAACAAATTCTAGAGTTACCCCTGGTCCACCTTTATGGCAATATCTCGAAAAGGCGTCAACCCATAGAACTAAGGCCCACTACCTTTTAAAACACTCATTATCACCTTTCGTTTGATACCCTTATTGTACAAACGCATTCTAGAGTCACCCCTGGTCCACCTTTATAACGATATACCGAAAAGGCGTCCACCTATAGAACTAAGGCCCACTCCGTTTTAAAATACTCATTAACACCTTTCATTTGATACCCATATCGTACAAACAAATTCTAGAGTCAGCCCTGGTCCACCTTTATGGCAATATCTCGAAAAGGTGTCCACCTATAGAACTATGGCTACTCCCTCTTAAAATACTCTTTAATACCTGCCATTTGATACGCATGTCATACAAACACATTCCAGGGTTACCCGAGGTTCATTTTCCTACATGGTGATTTTCCCTTATTTTGTCTCCATAGCTCTCAACTGAGTATGTAATGTTCGATTACACCCGAACTTAGCCTTCCTTACTTGTTATTATTAGTATTTTCTTCTTCATCGATTTCTTCTACCTTATAGGGGATTAATGTAAAATTATTGTTTTCATCGATGTTTACTACTCTAAAGGGCCCTTTATATCTATTATCTAACTTATGTCCTGATTCATTTTTTACTAACACTACATCTCCTATTTTTATTTCCTTATAGTGAATATTCTTATCATAACTAATCTTTTGTTTTTCTTTAGCCTCTTTTACTAATTTAAAGGCTCTATCCTGTGCTATTTGTAAGCTATATTTAGTTTCTTTATCGTAAGCCTCATAATTGTACAATGGGCTTACCGTATTTTCTTGTAGAAATTCGTAAGTCTGGGGTTTTTTGCCAAAGATCAATTCGAATGGACAATAATTATGGACTGTAGATGGGGTAGTATTGTAACAGTATGCAAAATATTTGAGATATTCATCCCAGTCATCTTTGTTAATGGGTATGTATGAGCGCACATATTCATTGAAAGTTCTATGACTACGTTCAACCGTGCCTAAAGTTTGGTGGTGATACGGCGTAGATGTTTTGTGCTCAATATTGAGAAGTTTACATACTTCTTCAAACAGGCTATTTTTATATTCAGATCCCATATCCGTTATTATTGTTTTCATACTTCCATAAATTAATATGAAATTCTCGAATATGGCTCTGGCTACTGTTTTTGCATGTTTGCTTTGTATAGGAATTGCTACTAAGTATTTAGTTAAATCACATATTAGAGTGACAGCGTATTCGTTTCCATTTAATGATCTTGGTAAAGGTCCAATTGTATCTATTTGTACTGTTTCGAACGCCTTTGGTGGTGTTTCAGTTAAAATCATTGGTTCTTTTAAATTTTTATAAATTTTATTTTTATTGCAATTAACGCATTTCTTTATGTATCTTCTGATATCATTTTTCATATTTTTCCAGTAATATTTTTGTCTTATTTTATTAGTTGTACGATTGATTCCTGGGTGCGCACCATTAACAGGATCATCGTGATATTTTTGAAGAATCTTTTTAATTTTATCGTTTTCCGTCACATGCACAACCTCCGGAGTTAATGCAATAGTTAAATTTTTGAGAACTTTGGTACCTATTTCTTTAAATGTGTCTACCCGGGCATAATTATCTTTAAACAATTTGTCTCCTAAGGACAACTGTATTTTCTTAATTCCCAAATTGCCGGCTTTTTCCATAAGCCTGGTAAAGAATTGGCCTAAGTCAATCTTCGCCTCAACAATTTGATTTATTTCACTACAAATTTTCTTTCCTTTTTTGAAATATAATTTCGGGGGATCGAAAACGAGCCGGACTAGTCTTTTTACTTCACATTTATTAAGCGCTTCGTATATTATAGGGTTCTCTTTTTGACTTTTCTTCTCTTCATTTTTATGACTGTTATTACTGGAATTCTTTTTAGTTTGCGATCTTGTCGTTACTTTCATTATTTTACATGCCTGTACTGACATTTCTTTCAACTCATTGATATCTATTCGTGACAGAGCGTCTGCCACGTAATTTTCTTTTCCTGCAATGTACTCCACCCCAAAGTCATACTCTTCCAAATCTAGCCTGATTCTAGTTAATTTAGATGAAGGGTTCTTCATTGAGAATAAATACGTTAAAGGTCGATGATCCGTTTTCACTGTGAATTTTCTGCCATAGACATATGGTCTGAAATATACAATTGCCCAATGTATGGCCGCTAATTCTTTTTCGATCGTGGCTTTGTTTATTTCGCCTTTTGTAAATGATCTTGAGGCATAGGCAATGGGCAATTGTTTTCCCTCATATTCTTGGCTTAGCACGGCACCGCAAGCATAACCACTTGCGTCGGTTGTAATAAAGAACTCTTCATCTAAATTGGGGTATTGTAGGATAACTAGTGCATTTCTGAGGTAATTAAAAGATTTCTCGCAGTCGTCTGTCCAATTGAAAATTACATTTTTCTTACTAAGTCTTGTTAGTATCCTGGCGTATTCCGCCAAATTTGGTATGAATCTCCTATAATAATTACAAAATGCGACAAATCTTTTTGCTTCATCGGCATTTTTGGGAGTTGGGTAGTTTTGAACAATTTTAAATTTGCTTGGGTCTGGTAAAATTCCAGTACTTGTGCATTTATGTCCAAGATAAGTGACTTCTTGGCTGAAAAATAGGCATTTGTCCGGATGTAATTTTAAATTATATTTCCTTCATGTGGAGAATACATCCCGTAAATTTGTAATCATATGTTTTTCAGAGCATCCCAACACCACTAAATCGTCCATGTACAAGAATGCTTGTGATGCTTTTAGACCTGCGAATGCCAATGTCATCATCCTCTGGAATGAGTTTGGCGCTACTTTGAGGCCATAAGGTAATCTCTTGAACCGATAAGTACCGTTGTCTGCTGTAAAGGATGTTATATCTCTTGATTCTGGGTTGAGTTCTATTTGGTGAAATCCTGACATTAAATCTACGCATGAGAAATATTTTGCTCTTCCCAATTGATCCAGAATATCATCTATTCTAGGCAAAGGGAATTTATCAACCGTTAATTTTTTATTTATTTGTCTGAAATCGACCACTAATCTCCACCTTTTTCCCTCTTTGCCCGGAAGAGATTTTTTAGGTACTAATAGAATAGGGCTGTTGTACTCTGAGGTTGATGGTTCAATAATATCATCTTAAATTAGTTTATTTACTTGTTTATTTATTTCATTCTTATGTGCTTGGGGTAGTCTATAATTTTTAATGTACACAGGAGTGTTATCCTTCAGATGCAACTTTTGTTTGTAGAAGTTGTTGGTCTTAATTGGTTCTATTTCTAATGAGAATATATCAATGAATTCTGAGCATAATGTGTTGAGTGATTTACTAGCGAATGGTGGGAAATTTTTTTTTAATCTTTCTAATTTTTCTTTACTATTATCTTTATATTGAGGTGTATTTTCAATTATTACATAATCGTCTAAACTTTCTGTTTTGATGTCGTAATCTTGAATGATTGCATGTTTATCTGTTGTATTTATGATTCTGATTAAAGCTTGATTTGAGTTTACTATAGGGTTGGCTACAAAAATGCCCTTAGTCAATTCTTGATGAGACACTAATAGTTCCTTATTGCGACTATTGATATGAACCTGTCTAATTACTTCAGCTCTAGCGGGTATTGTAATGCTATTAATTGTTGGTTTATTTGTCATTTGTATAACTATATCTTCTGGGTAGTCATATGGTCTTAATATTAGGCTGTCCCCAATCTTATTATAATCTAATATGCAATTATATTTTTTAATGAAGTCGAGTCCCAAAATTCCATCACATGAGATTGGGAAATTGTCTTCTACTATGTGAAACTTATGTCGTATTAAAAGACTATCATCTGTTAGATCTGCTTTTACTGTTCCAAGTGTGCTTGTTATGCCTCGGCCTATACCTTTTAAATCTGTGATTTGTGAGTTATTTATTGTGACATTACTGTCAATTTGACCCTTCTTTATTATTGAGATATCCGCTCCTGTATCTATCAGGAACGTCGAAGTTGACTTATTTAGGGTAGTATTGGAAGATATGTAGCTGTTTAGATGCAAGTTGAATGTGCCTACTTTATTACCGTAAGAATTTACTGTTGGGGTGGAGTTGGCTGGTTTTCCTGTTTTACCCTGGTTGGATGATCTTGACTGACCTCCAAAATTACGTCTTGGGATATTATTATTTTGTCTATTATTATTGTTGTTGCTATATCTGTTAGTGTTACCGTAATATCTTCGGTTTTGGTTACTTCTATAATTATTATTTTGGTAGCTTCTTCGGAAGTTACCTCGGTAATTACCTTGCGATCACGTCAAGCGTAACACTGTATTTGGGTTACCCGTGACTTCAGTACAGCTATTCGTGAATTTTGAAATAGCCTCGTTCATAGATGTGAACGTTCCTGCCTGCATTATTAGTTTTACTCTTTCGTTAGTCGAGTTTTTACACATGGCTTTTACAGCTGATTGTGTGGCATATTTGGTTGCCAAATCAGGTGAAATTCCGTCTGATATATAAGCACCTTCTAACGATATTTTAATTTGTCTATTTCTGCAGTGTACCGGTTAGCTGTTTACTGCGCTGTTGAATGTTTAGGAGTTTTGCTGTCAAAACCTCTACAGATCCACCTTTAATTGCTGAAACCAACTTTTGCCTTATTTCTAGTATTGAGTTTTCGGTGCTCAAAAGGTTTCTAGCTATTCCCTTGAGCTTTGTTTTTATCATGGAGACTGCTATGGTCTCGTGAGTATCCTTAATTTATTCTAGGATATCCAGTGCATCTAAGAAGCTATGTAAGTTCTCATGTTTACCATCAAACTCAGGCAGGATTGACGAAGCCGTTTTTAAGAATTCTACTGTGGTTTGAGCCATTTTGTCTTTTCTTGTTTGGTAGTTTGGCGTCTCTGTTAAACTTTCTTTTTGTTCCTGTTTTTCTTCTTCTTTTTGTTCTACTTTTGATTCTTCTTCTAAATCAGATGCTGACTCCAGAAGGAATGTGTTATAGTCTATTTCTATTTCTTTCTTAAAACTCGTTGGTACTATGAAGTCAATATCATATCTTGCCAGTGAGGACACCAATTTGTCTCTAATGCTGGAAAAAATTTGATATGCTTGGTCTTTTCGATTGCTGTCGAGTTTACCATTTAGCTGTTGAATTATTTTTCCTATTTTGTTAAACGATTCAACTATTCTTTTAAGATGCTTTACTACTGTTTCTGGTTTAATTTTTGTATTTTTATTAATACATTTGTAAGATTTTTCTCCTATCGTTTTTTCTTCTATGAGTAGTTTAACGATATCTTCCCATTTGCCCATTGGGGATGGCAGTTAAAATTTTGTTAAGCCTTATCTAAACCGTCTGCGCGGCTAGCATATCGGTTTTTTAGGAATTTATTATGGGTTGAGTAGAGTTTCAGAAACAAACTTATGCAACTGACTTCGCAAATTATTAGAAGCATGATTTTGATAGTATCTAGTGCTTCAGTATGGTCTACTACTTGGACTGAGTTTACAACGTTTGCCGTTGGTTTTTCTATTTTCGATTCTTGGCCTCCCATCGTAAAAAAAATAATATGAAGACAAAAAAAATTTTTTTTGTGTTTTTTTTCTTTTTTTTGAAATTTTTCCAATATTTTAATCTGTTCTTCCCATAAATTTTACTTCCCATATATATATCTATTCAGCTGCTGTTGCGAGTGGGTTCCTAACATTCCATATTGTTGGTTCCCCAGGCATCTCAATAAGTTTCCAATGACTTTTCAACCAAATCATCTACAATTTTAAATTCATTTGTAAGGTCCTCAAGTGGGCCTTTTACATAAGTTTTAATCTTTCTTGGTCTTTCCATAATTTAAAATTAATAGTTTTACAAAATTATACTTTTTTTTTTTTTCAACACCCTAATATTTACATTGTTGGATTCGGTTTTTTATGTTTGTAGCTATTGTTTCTTAATTCCTTAATTTCCTTTTTTTAGTTGAATTTTCTCTGCCTGATTAGTGCTTAAGTTTATTTTTTCATAGATCTTGGCTATTGATTTTCGTATGCCAAATTGCTCTCCTCCTCTTTTTCTTTTTAATTTGACCGGCTTTGGAACTTTAGGTTCCTCAATTTTTTGAATTTTTTTCCTCTTTCTATACTCTTCAATTGTTATTGGCTTAGGGCCTTGGTTTATTTTCTCGGGTGTTTTCTTTTCACCTTCTAGGGAATTTAAATTTTGTCTAACTAGTTTATAAAAAATTTGGTCAAACTGACTTTGATTTTGTATGTCCTCTTCTGGGAACATAATTCAATAAGCAGTAAAAAAATTTTTTTTTTACAGCAAAAATATAATTTTTGCTTGTCAATAGGCAGCCGCTAGGTTGCCCGAATATATTTTTTTTTTTGTTATTAAATAATGGTTAAAGAAATGACTTCATACTTAAGCTAGTGTATTTATTATACTTATAATTATCATGCTCCTCTTGTTTATCACCATTGAAAATGTGGTACGCTTCACGAGATCAGTGTCATTCTTGCTCTGGGGCTATGCTAATATCGTTCCAATTTTAATGTATTTTCCGTTGAAGTAATTGCCACAATATGCTAATCTTCGTGTATTTTCCGTTGACGTAATTGCCTCAATTTTTGTTATTGGTGCCCGACTTTAACACCTTCTCTTTTTTTTTTCTTTTTACAAGGCTTAGGCTGTAATCAGCCAGAAAAATCCTGCCGGCTATGACATTAGGCTGAAAAATCAGCCAGTAGCATCATAGGCAGGATCGCCATGTAGAAAGGTCCCTAACGCAATTAAAACAAAGAAGACTTCACTGCTGTGTCAGCATTAATTCTCAAATGAATTTTTATGTGTTGATGAAGATTTAGACTATTTTTGTAGGAGGTTAGAATATTAGACTGATTTAAATATTTTGGACTAAATTGAATTGTTGGCTGCTTACACTACAGTCCGATCCGGCCGGTTCCAACAAATGTCTAATCGGACACCCAAATACACCCGCTCACCAAATTTTATCAAGATATCTCAAAAATTGAGGGACTAGTTTGCATACAAACAGACGGACGGACAGACGGACATGGCTAAATCAACTTAGCTCTTCAACCTGATTATTTCGGTATACTTAATGGTGGGTCTATCTATTTTCATTTAAGGACTTACAATTTTAGGTTTCGTGACGAAATTAATATATCATTTCATTTTCATGAAAGGTATAAAAGTAGGTAGGTACTTTGTGTGAGGATGCAAAGTTTCAGGTTTTTTGTGGTCTGCGTGTAAAAATTATGACTACGAATCACGTATTTCAAAAATATATGACGTAAACGTAACTATTTGATGAAATTTGATGAATTTTGAAGCTTCTATCCGTAAAAAAGGGGCAAAAATGACAGTTTATATGAAGTATATAATATATATACCACCGATCTCTACGATTTTTTCAGACAACAATATATGCTATATACGTAAGCATTTGGTGAAATTTGAAGTTTCTAGCTGTTAAAACGGGGCAGAAATTGCGCAAAGTTTCTTATCTGAACAATCGATTGTATGAGATATATACTATGTATACCACCGATCTCATTGATTTTTTCAGACATCAATATATGCTATACACGTAAGCATTTGGTGAAATTTAAAGCTTCTAGCTGTTAAAATGGAGCCGAAATCGCAAAAAAAAAAATATATATATACTATATATATATACTATATATACCTTCATATATATATTATATATATCACCGATCTATATGATTTTTTGACACAACAATATATACTATATACGTAAGCAATCGGTTAAATTTGAAGCTTATAGCTGTAATGGGGTAGAAATTGCGAAAAGTTTCTTATCTGAACAATCGGTTGTATGAGATATATACTATATATACAACCGATCTCTATGATTTTTTCAGAAAACGATATATGCCATATACGTAAGCATTCGGTGAAATTTGAAGCTTCTAGCTGTTAAAATGGGGCTAAAATTGCGAAAATATATATATATACTATATATACCACCATATACATACTATATACACCACCGATCTGGATGATTTTTTCAGACAACAATATATGCTATATACGTAAGTATTCGTTGAAATTTTAAGCCTCTAGCTCTTAAAATAGGGCAGTAATTACGAAAAGTTTCTTATCTGAACAATCGGTTGTGGAGGATATATACTATATATACGACCGATCTCATCAATTTTTTCAGGCAACAATGTGTGCAATATACGAAAGTATATGGTGAAGTTTGAAGCTTAATCTGTTAAATTGAGTAAGATATTACAAAAATCCTCTTTTTCTGAAAAATCGGATGTATGGAGGATATATGCTATAGTGGTCCGATCCGGCCGATTCCGACAAATGTCTAATCGGACACCAAAATACACCCGCTCACCAAATTTTATCAAGATATCTCAAAAATTGAGGGACTAGTTTGCATACAAACAGACAGACGGACAGACGGACAGACGGACATGGCTAAATCAACTCAGCTCTTCAACCTGATTATTTCGGTATACTTAATGGTGGGTCTATCTATTTTCCTTTAAGGACTTACAATTTTGGGTTTCGTGACGAAATTAATATACCATTTCATTTTCATGAAAGGTATAAAAATAGGTAGGTACTTTGTGTGAGGATGCAAAGTTTCAGGTTTTTTGTGGTCTGCGTGTAAAAACTATGACTACGAATCACGTATTTCAAAAACATATGACGTAAACGTAACTATTTGATGAAATTGGATGAATTTTGAAGCTTCTATCCGTAAAAAAGGGGCAAAAATGAAAGTTTATATGAAGTATATAATATATATACCACCTATCTCTATGATTTTTTCAGACAACAATATATGCTATATACGTAAGCATTTGGTGAAATTTCAAAAATCCTCTTTTTCTGAAAAATCGGATGTATGGAGGATATATGCTATAGTGGTCCGATCCGGCCGATTCCGACAAATGTCTAATCGGACACCAAAATACACCCGCTCACCAAATTTTATCAAGATATCTCAAAAATTGAGGGACTACTTTGCATACAAACACACAGACGGACATGGCTAAATCAACTCAGCTTTCAACCTGATTATTTCGGTATACTTAATGGTGGGTCTATCTATTTTCCTTTAAGGACTTACAATTTTGGGTTTCGTGACGAAATTAATATATCATTTCATTTTCATGAAAGGTATTAAAAATAGGTAGGTACTTTGTGTGAGGATGCAAAGTTTCAGGTTTTTTGTGGTCTGCGTGAAAAAACTATGACTATGAATCACGTATTTCAAAAATATATGACGTAAACGTAACTATTTGATGAATTTTGAAGCTTCTATCCGTAAAAAAGGGGCATAAATGATAATTTATAGGAAGTATATAATATATATACCACCGATCTCTATGATTTTTTCAGACAACAATATATGCTATATACGTAAGCATTTGGTGAAATTTTAAGTTTCTAGCTGTTAAAACGGGGCAGAAATTGCGCAAAGTTTCTTATCTGAACAATCGGTTGTATGAGATATATACTATATATCCCACCGATCTCAATGATTTTTTCAGACAACAATATATGCTATATACGTAAGCATTTGGTGAAATTTGAAGTTTCTAGCTGTTAAAAGGGGCAGAAATTGCGCGAAGTTTCTTATCTGAACAATCGGTTGTATGAGATATATACTATGTATACCACCGATCTCAATGATTTTTTCAGACATCAATATATGCTATACACGTAAGCACTTGGTAAAATTTGAAGCTTCTAGCTGTTAAAATGAAGCCGAAATCGCAAAAAAAAAATATATATACTATATATACCACCATATATATACTATATATACCACCGATCTGTATAATTTTTTCAGACAACAATATATACTATATACGTAAGCAATCGGTTAAATTTGAAGCTTATAGCTGTTAAAATGGGGTAGAAATTGCGAAAAGTTTCTTATCTGAACAATCGGTTGTATGAGATATATACTATATATACAACCGATCTCTATGTTTTTTCAGACAACAATATATGCCATATACGTAAGCATTCGGTGAAATTTGAAGCTTCTAGCTGTTAAAATGGAGCCGATATCGCGAAAAAAATATATATATACTATATATATATACTATATATACCATCATATATATATTATATATATCACCGATCTATATGATTTTTTGACACAACAATATATACTATATACGTAAGCAATCGGTTAAATTTGAAGCTTATAGCTGTTAAAATGGGGTAGAAATTGCGAAAAGTTTCTTATCTGAACAATCGGTTGTATGAGATATATACTATATATACAACCGATCTCTATGATTTTTTCAGACAACAATATATGGCATAAACGTAAGCATTCGGTGAAATTTGAAGCTTCTAGCTGTTAAAATGGGGCTAAAATTGCGAAAATATATATATATACTATATATATATACTATATATATACTATATATACCACCATATATATTGTAACGATTTTGCTTGCAAATCCTCTTATTTGCAATTCTCCGCTAAGTTCGAATCACTAAACTGTTGAATAAATAACTCCAATATTGAATAATGGAAAAATGGCCTTTATTAAATACTTCACAATAACACTCAAACTGTGCAACGAATAGCTTAATAACCAAACTGATAGCTTAAATGAAACTCTACTATTCAAAATAATACTGCTATAGCTCGCTAGATAGCGCTTAATCGAAACTGCTTGACAGCTCAAATCAAACTGAATTACTTCTTACTCGCCTGTCCCGCTTTTATAGTTTACGCTGCATACTTCTAGGCTCTTCGATTTCCAGAACTTACTAGTTAGTTTCGGCTACAAAATCGCCAGCCACAACTACGTGCACAAATTATTGCTCTCTCTTGTGACAACTCAGATAAGATATATGCATGTGTTTGTGCATTGACTCTCCGCTGCTCGTATACGTACATGGTACATATATGTAGACGCAGTTATTGTTTCGTTTATGTAGATACATAATGATTGAATTATTGATGTGCATTCACGTCACTGCTTAGCATCGGCTTAGAGACGATAGCTAACACTGCTAACATTCGTTACACTGCCCTCCACCTAAGTCTGGTCGTCCAGATCACACAAATCTCTCGATCTAAACGCTGCTAGCATCGCCAAATGTACCACTCTTCTATTTCGTGGTTTCCCAATTGCTTGTATGCGGCAGATGACATCACTGATCGTCTTCACAACTCTGTACGGGCCTTCCCAACTGCACCGATATTTGGATGGAACACCTTTCCGCCGGTGAGGGTTGTAAAGCAGTACCAAATCTCCCTCCCGGAAACCTTCCGAATTATTTTCCTTGTCGTACCTGTGTTCCATCTTACTACTCATTATTATGGATCGTTCCATCGCACTCTGTTGCTCGGCCAATGAAGAACTACTTCCCAGAGCTTGCGCTGGACCGATTTGCTTTGCATAATCAGTATCGTTCCGACGCTTCACAACAGTAGTGTGCCTTGGCTTGAAACCACCCTTGCATTCTTTCTTCGTTTTAGTACGTCCGTTAGGGCTTTTCAATGCCAGTGTTTCGCTCATAGGTACCTTCGGCTTTGATTTGTTTGGCCCAATTGTTCCATCAACCTTTACCTTTGAATTTCGTGGCCTTCGTCGAGTCTTCTCCACCAGTACCCGATTACTGCTGAACCCTTTTTCCAAACTAAAGTTAAGTGGCACATCTTGGTTCTCATAACGCATCACCCTTCTCTGCATATCGATCTTGATGTCATGCTCAACCAAGAAATCCACTCCCAATATAACTTCATCAACAATCTCCGCCACAACAAATTTGTGTAGAACCATGACCTTCCCAATTAGATCAAGGAATGAGAAGCGCCCGTATCTACAGTCAGTACATGTTCTTTGCCATCCACATTCCCTCTGACGGTAAGACTGCTCGATTTTCTACCACTTTGCAACACAGATATAACAGGGCATTCAATAGCTGGATCTAGCTCTCGATCTCTACCTCTTACTCGCTCTTGCTCATCTCCTCCAGCTTTGCGTTTACGGCCACCCACATTTTTGGAACTATTAGGACCAAGATCGAAATGACGTGCAATGTGACCGGACTTCCCGCATTTGAAGCACTTGATAACTTTTTCACTCCGTTTTTGCGATCCTTTCAGCGCCTCCAATATTGCGTCTACCCACTCTGGCCTTTCTACTTCCACACGGCGTGCTTTGAAAACTGGCTTACACAGAAGCGACGCTGTTTCCTGAATCAGAGCTTGTGACACCGTTTCTGCGAATGTTGGCTTTGGGTTTGCGTATGTAGCCCGCTTCGTTTCCACATCTCGTATGCCATTTATGAAGCTCTGGATTTTTACCCTTTCAGTGTATTCCACGGGTGCGTCCGCATTCGCTAAATGTGCTAGCCTTTCAATATCCGACGCAAACTCTTGCAATGTTTCACCAGGCCGCTGAAAGCGGTTCAGCAACTCCATTTGGTATATCTGTCTCCTATGCTCAGTTCCGTATCGTCTCTCTAGAGCGCCCATCAATGCTTCATAACAGTTCCGTTCGCTCTCTGGAATGGTTTGTAATATCTCAGCTGCAGGCCCTTTCAACGCCATGAACAGTGCAGCAACTTTATCTTCCACATTCCAGTTGTTCACTGCTGCGGTCTTCTCAAACTGTAGCTTGAAGACCTGGAAAGGAACAGAACCGTCAAAAGATGGAGTTTTTACCTTTGGATTACTCGCTGAAACAGCTGGGCGATTCAATTGCAACTCCTGTATACGACCTCTCAAAGCTTCTATCTCGGCATCAATTTTGTCCTCGAGCTGCACAATTTTTGTATCCTGTGCTTCCAGCTTTGATGTTACCCTTATCTCATGTGCCTCCAGCTGCGAGGATATGCGGGCCTCCTGTGCTTTCAACTGCTCAGCCAAATGAGATGTCATATATGTATTTTGCTCTTCCAATTGATTTTCCACCTTGGATGTAATCTGTGTCGACATTTCGGAAATACGCGTCCCCTGTGCTTCAATCTTAGATGTTATGCGTGTTTCTTGCGATTCCAGTTGAGATGCCACTGTCGATGTTTGAGCAGTTATTGCAGCCTATATCACGTTCAAGTCTGTGCTGGTAACTCTCTGCGATGTTTCATTTTTCTCTTCAATTTTTGTTGTCTCCTCGCCATCAAGAGGAAAGACTTACTCTTCCACGTTAATTTCTTCTGCTTCCATTGCCTCTCGTAGTCGTGCTTGAAGTTCGATTTTAATGCCGCTTGTATTCAATCCACGGTTCTCCAACTCTTTCTTCAACTGCTGGATCTTCAATTCACTCCACTTTGCCATGTCCAAGTTGTATTCGAAGTCTTGGGAATTTATTCAACAATTCCTCTTCTGACACCAATTGTAACGATTTTGCTTGCAAATCCTCTTATTTGCAATCCTCCGCTAAGTTCGAATCACTAAACTGTTGAATAAATAACTCCAATATTGAATAATGGAAAAATGGCCTTTATTAAAATACTTCACAATAACACTCAAACTGTGCAACGAATAGCTTAATAATCAAACTGATAGCTTAAATGAAACTCTTCTATTCAAAATAATACTGCTATAGCTCGCTAGATAGCGCTTAATCGAAACTGCTTGACAGCTCAAATCAAACTGAATTACTTCTTACTCGCCTGCCCCGCTTTTATAGTTTACGCTGCATTCTTCTAGGCTCTTCGATTTCCAGAACTTACTAGTTAGTTTCGGCTACAAAATCGCCAGCCACAACTACGTGCACAAATTATTGCTCTCTCTTGTGACAACTCAGATAAGATATATGCATGTGTTTGTGCATTGACTCTCCGCTGCTCGTATACGTACATGGTACATATATGTAGACGCAGTTATTGTTTCGTTTATGTAGATACATAATGATTGAATTATTGATGTGCATTCACGTCACTGCTTAGCATCGGCTTAGAGACGATAGCATCGCTCAGTACTGCTAACATTCGTTACAATATACTATATATACCACCGATCTGTATGCTTTTTTCAGAAAACAATATATGCTATATACGTAAGCATTCATTGAAATTTTAAGCCCCTAGCTCTTAAAATAGGGCAGTAATTACGAAAAGTTTCTTATCTGAACAATCGGTTGTGGGGAATATATACTATATATACGACCGATCTCATCAATTTTTTCAGGCAACAATATGTGCAATATACGAAAGTATATGGTGAAGTTTGAAGCTTCAATCTGTTAAATTGAGTAAGATATTACAAAAATCCTCTTTTTCTGAAAAATCGGTTGTATGGAGAATATATGCTATAATGGTCCGATCCGGCCGGTTCCGACAAATGTCTAATCGGACACCCAAATACACCCGCTCACCAAATTTTATCAAGATATCTCAAAAATTGAGCGACTAGTTTCCATACAAACAGACAGACGGACAGACGGATATGGCTAAATCAACTCAGCTCTTCAACCTGATTATTTCGGTATACTTAATGGTGGGTCTATCTATTTTCCTTTAAGGACTTACAATTTTGGGTTTCGTGACGAAATTAATATACCATTTCATTTTCATGAAAGGTATAAAAAGGGCGAAATTCGAAAAATCTCGAAAAACTGAAAAATTACAAAAAAACTTTAAAATTTTTTTTGAAAAGTACATTTAAAAACAAATTTAAAAAAAAAAAGATCCCAAGCGGTCAATTTTTGGAAAAGTTATAGCATTTTGAAAACAAAAACGATGTTTTTTTTATATTCATAAGTTTTTTTGAGTTGGATGAAAAAATTTGAAAAACTTCTGAAAAACGTCTTTCGTAAGCTAGAAAAAACTACAAACTTTCAGCCAATTCTAAAGGGGTCGGGTTCAAAATTGGTCGAAATGGGATGGAATACCCCATATATACTATATATACCACCATATATATGCTATATATACCATCGATCTTTATGATTTTTTCGAACAATAACTGCTATATACGTAAGCATTCGTTGAAATTTGAAGCCTCTAGCTCTTAAAATAGGGCAGTTGTTACGAAAAGTTTCTTATATGAACAATCGGTTGTGGGGATATATACTATACATACAACCAATCTGATCAATTTTTTCAGACAAAAATATGTGCAATATACGAAAGAATATGGTGAAGTTTGAAGCTTCATTCTGATAAATTGAGGAAGATGTGACAAATATCCTCTTTTTCTGAAAAATCGGTTGTATGGGGGATATATGCTATAGTAGCCCGATTCGGTCGGTTCCGACAAATTTCTAATCGGACGCCCAAATACACCCGCTCACCAAATTTTATCAAGATATCTCAAAAATTGAGTGACTAGTTTGCATACAAACGGACATGGCTAAATCCACTCAGTTCTTCATCCTGATTATTTCGGTGTACTTAATGGTGGGTCTATCTATTTTCCTTTAAGGAATTACAATTTTTGGATTCATGACGAAATTAATATACCATTTCATTTTAAAGGAAATAAAGGTACCTACCTACTTTGTGTGAGAATGCAAAGCTTCCCGTTTTTTTTTTGGTCTGCATGTAAAAACTATGACTACGAATCACGTATTTCAAAAATATATGACATAAACGTAGCTATTTGATGAAATTTGATGAATTTTGAAGCTTCTATCCGTAAAAAAGGGGCAAAAATGACAGTTTATATGAAGTATATAATATATATACCACCGATCTCTATGATTTTTTCAGACAACAATATATGCTATATACGTAAGCATTTGGTGAAATTTGAAGTTTCTAGCTGTTAAAACGGGGCAGAAATTGCGCAAAGTTTCTTATCTGAACAATCGGTTGTATGAGATATATACTATATATACCACCGATCTAAGTGTTTTTTTTCAGACAACAATATATGCTATACACGTCAGCATTTGGTGAAATTTGAAGCTTCTAGCTGTTAAAATGGGGCTGAAATAGCAAAAAAAAAAATATATATATACTATATATACCATTATATATATTATATATGTCACCGATCTCTATAATTTTTTCACGCAACAATATATACTATATACATAAGCAATCGGTGAAATTTGAAGCTTATAGCTGTTAAAATGGGGTAGAAATTGCGAAAAGTTTCTTATCTGAACAATCAGTTGTATGAGATATATACTATATGTTGAAGTAATTATCTAAAATGTCAAGTAAGCTTAATATTTTCTATATCGGAACAAACTGACAATGCTGTATCAATGTTACGTATTCCTTTTTAGTTTTTCTGAGTTCAGTTGTAATCGTCAAGTCGTGAAGTTGCATTCGCAAAGTATACATTGAATTTTTTATTAAATAAAGCTGAACATCGACCACGTCGCGTTTTTTATTTAAATCGTATTCGTAAGTGTACCCAACAAATGTTTATGGGCCTAGGATTGCGCGATCGGTCTTCCTTGCTAAAAAGAAGCCACTAGAAAACGTGTGCAGAAAAATCAGTGTGGGCAAAATATTGTAAAATAGAAATTTGCATAAACTCATATTCAAAATGAATGTTTCTCATCAAATAGAGAAGCTTGGCGAAGAAAATTACGAAGTGTGGTGTATGACCATGCGCAGTGTTTTAATTACGGCTGATTTGTGGAAAGTGGTGAGCGAAGACAAGCCTGAGGGTGCAACTGACGAACAATCAGCAAAATGGGACATCACAGACACAAAGGCGTTAGCTTGCATAATTTTAAATGTAAAATCAACACAACTAGTGTATATAAAATCAAGTGCTACTGCAGTAGACGCATGGAAAAAATTTCGTGAAATAGATTTGCCAACAGGGCCGGTAGGAAAAGTTCCACTTTACCAAAAACTTATTCGTTTAAGAATGCAATCCGGTGATGACGCACCACAGTATATTAAATTGTTTGAAGAAACTTTGGACAAGTTGGCTAAATTAGACATCAAAATGAATGATGAACTAAAAGTTATAATGCTTCTGTCTAGTCTACCAAATTCTTGGGAAAATTTTGTGGTCGCTATTGGGACACGCAACAACTTGCCATCATTTCAAACAGTGAAACTGAAGTTTCTAGAAGAAGGTTCGCGCAAAGCAGAAATGAGAGAAGGCGAAAACGCAGCAGCGTCAGTATATATACACACACAAGCGCAAACGGGTGCGCAGCAAAGCAATCATCAAAATGTCAAAGGCAATCGCGAGAATCCAAACAAAACAAAACGACCAAAAACTATTCAAAGGCAAGTGTTTTTTTTTTTTGTGAAAAAACAGGTCATCGCGCGAATGAATGTCGCAAAAAGACAAACGCACAGAAAGAGCAGCAACGTAAGAAAGAAGAACAATCGCATTGTGTTTTAAATATGTGTGATGTTGAACAAAATAAAAATACGTGGTGTATTGACAGTGGTGCAGCAACACATATGTGCTGCAACAAAGACAAATTTATATCCTTTTATGAAAAAAAGTCGTCGGTTAAATTAGCAGCTGACAAATACGTAGAGTCATTAGGTATTGGCACAGTCATAATAAAAGTAAACAAAGTAGATATGCGTTACGTTTTGTATGTGCCTACGCTGCAAATGAATGTCGGTCAGTTAGTAAGGCAGCTCAAAATCAAAATAGTATTACATTTAGTAAAAAGTATGCGCAAATAAAAACAAAAAATGGCGAATGCAAAATTGTGGCATGAAAGATACGGACACTTAAATTTTCAAAGTTTAAAGTTGCTTAGTGAGAAAAAGCTAGTCGAAGGTATGAACATTAAAAATACACAAGCGAGCATGCACTGTGACACGTGCAATCAAGCAAAAATTTGTGCTTTACCATTTCCAAATAAAGCTAAGCGTATGACAAAAAACGTACTTGAACTAGTACACAGTGATGTTTGTGGGCCAATGAATGTTAATTCGATAGGTGGAAATCGTTATTTCGTCACGTTCATTGATGATTTTTCAAGAAAAATATACATTTATTTCATGCGTGCCAAAAAGAAGTTTTCGATAAATTTAAATTATTTAAAAGTTACGTTGAGTTGCAAACGGGCAAGAAAATAAAATGTCTAAGTACCGACAATGGTACTGAATATGAAAACAATGATTTTAAAAATTTTTATACAATTGTGGAATTAAGAGACAAAATACTGTTCCGTATACACCCCAGCAAATTGGTGTTGCTGAACGCGCCAATCGCACTATAGTGGAAATGGCGAAAAGCTTGCCAATTCATGGCAATTTAGAAGAGTTTTTGTGGGCTGAGGCTGTACAAACGGCAGTATATTTGCGTAATAGGTGCCCCACAAATGCATTGAATGGGTGTTCGCCCTTCGAAATGTGGAAAAATCGTAAAGCATCGGTAAAGCAGTTGGGTATTTTCGGTTCGCGCGCGTTTCCTTTAGATAAAAAAGCAACGGGAAAGTTCAGGGCAAAAGGGAAGGAATACATTTTCGTCGGCTACTCTACAACAGCAAAGGCTTATCGCCTAGACGATCGAGAAAAACGTTCAGTTATAGAACGTAGGGATGTCAAATTTGTAGAAGGTGTGTTTGATGCAGTAGTTACTACAAAATGCAGCGTATTAGATCGTAACGACGATTTTATGACTAATATTATTCATCTTGAGTCGCATACGTCTGCAGAAGAAGCAAATAAAACGTCAAAAGAAGCTGAATAAGTTGATAATCAGAGTACTGTGCATACACCTGAACGCGTAGAGGTACAGAACGATACTGACAACTCCGACGAAGAGGGGGAGGAGTTCGTTAGCGCGAGCGATGATGAAGAAATTAATGGTGAGCGTAGAGGTCCAGGTCGACCAAAATTGCAACGGACGGGTCAACCAGGCAGACCTAAAAAAGTAGACAACGTGCTAAACAATTTAAATTCAATACACGATATCGAAACACCACAAACAATAGCAGAAGCATTGCAGGGCCAATATGCGAAAAATTGGCAAGGGTCAATGCAAGCAGAATACAACGCATTAGTAGCCAACGATAATTGGAGCTTAGTTGATTTACCTGCTGGTGGAAAGGTAATAGGCTCCAAATGGGTATTTAGAATCAAAAGAAACAAAGATGGTGAAATCGAAAGATTTAAGTCCAGGTTGGTTGCGAAAGGATGTGCACAACAGTTGGGCGTTAACTACAGGGAAACCTTCTCTCCCATTATACGATATGAAACTCTTCGTATGCTGTTCGCTATAGCTTCAGAAAAATATTTGTATATGCACCAAGTTGATATATCAAATGTATATTTGAACAGTAACCGAGACGAGGATGTCTACATGAAGCAGCCACCAAATTTTCTGAGCACTACACATCCAAAGAAGGTTCTTAAGCTTTAAAAAGCTATATATGGGCTCCAGGTTTTCACGTCGGTTGCAAAGATGAAACATGCGTCAAAGTAAATGTAACGCACTATCATTCATTAATAGGTTCTTTAATGTACCTAGCAATTTTGAGTCGTCCTGACGTTTTGCATGCAGTTAGCATGCAACGCAACACAAATCCACATGGATGTCGCAGGTCCATTTCCTACTAGCAACCGCGGAAACAAATACGTACTGGTGGTTATGGGTTATTTCAGTAAATGGCCAGAGGTATACCAAATCCCAAACCAAGAAGCGGAAACAGTAGCAGACACTGCATTGCATCCACAGTCCGATGGTATGGTGGAATGTTTCGATAGAACATTGGAGGAGCATTTAAGGAAAGTAGTAGACAAGTACCATAAGGAGTGGGATATACACATATCATTATTCTTGATGGCCTACCGATCGGCAGTACATGAGACAACGGGCCAAACTCCCGCAAAGGTAATATTTGGCAATGACCTTCGACTGCCAGCTGATTTGAAATATGGGATAGATGCCGATTCGGAGAGAAATGTCAAGAAATCCACTGGTGTCTTGGAAGAAGAGCTGAGAGAGATACACGATCTGGTAAGGCAACGAGCCAAGATTATGAGTGACAAGATGAAAGCGAAGTACGAAAAGTCAATTAATTCGGAAGGGTTTCAGGAAGGAGATTTGGTTATTTGCTTGCTGTTATACAACCCACAACGAAAAAAAGGTTTGTCCCCGAAATTGCAGTGTAATTGGGAAGGCCCATACAAAGTTGTAAAACGGATCAACGATGTAGTGTACCGCATACAAACCATTGGGAAACCACGACCCAAAATGAAAATTGTTCATTTGGAAAGGCTGGCAGCGTTTAGATCGAGAGATTTGTCTGATCGGGACGATCAGACTTAGGTGGAGGGCAGTGTTACGAATATTAGCAACACTAAGGGTACTGTCATCTCTAAGCCGATGCTAAGCAGTGACTTGTCTGCACATCAATAATTCAATCATTATGTCTACACATATGTACGTACACGCAGCGGAGAAGCAACGCACAAACACAGGCAGATATCTTATCTCAGATGCTCCCAAAAGTATGCAATTATAATTGTGGAAGTGTCGCTCACAAATACGCGCGCATATGAGAGCTATACTATAGTTACAATTATATTTTGTATTGTATTGTATTTACTTGATTATATTAAGTCATACATTAGGTTTAACAATTAACCCGCGAAGCTTTTGAGCTTGTCTGCGGGTAAAACATTCCTACGACATGATTTACATAACATTTAACATAATTATTAGCTTAATTCTATAAATTTTTCCTTTAACAAAGTTTAAGATTATAGCTAATTATTTAATAAAAATTATATTCTAGTAGCCTAAATCAGTAAAATTTGGTAATAACAAAGTTTATGATTAGCGCTATTAGATAAAAACTAAAATATTTTCATCGCACTTGGCGGCTAGCGAGTTGTATTAAATTTGGACGAAGTATTTGTAGTAAGAGAATTAGATATTAAATAAAAATTTTTTAGAAATAACAATTTTAAGCGATAAATTAATCTTAAAACCAGGGCATGAAATTTCTACAATAAGCTTTTTATGTATTTATAAATAAATTTTTTCTATTAGGTACTTTTGGCAGGTTGAGCAAGTTTGATGGTAGTTCATTTAAAAGTGTGGGTACTAGAACGGATAGGGTATTTTTTGAGTAATTATTCAAAAACCTTGGTACTCTGAGTTTGTTTTGCACCTGAGCTAGTGTCCTGAGATTATGGTTAATCTTTGTTTGAAATTTTTGTTCGTCATAGAACTCATTGATTATCGTTATTTTATAAATAGACTTGATGTCAAGAATCCCTAGTTCCCTATTCAGCGGGGTATTAACTGTGTGTACATTCAGCTTTCTAGCTAATATTTTCAAGCAGTAGTTCTGGCTCAATTGAACTTTTTTAAGGCTGGAAGGGGTTCCCCATGTTGTAATGCCGTATCGAATGTACGATTCCGATAATGCTCTGTAGGCTTGCAAAAGGACTGCGTAATTACTGCAATAGCTAAGATGCTTTATAAAGTACGCCGATTTACGTAATTTATTTCGCAGTTATAAAAGATGATCGTTCCATTTAAAATGGTCATCGAGGATGTATTTATGCGTTCGCACTGTTTCAATGGTTATATCACAGGGACAAGTTGTTTGAGGTTTATGCAGACATTCGGTTCTGTGAAATTTCAGATTTATGTTTGACGTTTGTAAATGCGGGGGTCTAAAATGCATTAATTTTGTTTTCAAAGAATTAATTAGCAATCCATTGTCATGCGACCATTTGACAACGATGTCCAGTTTACGTTGCATAATATTTGCAGCTTATTTTAGGTTTTTGTGCGACACTACGATAGTGGTGTCGTCCGCATATGCAAAAACTTCGCAATTTTTCAAATGTCTCATCAAGCTGTTTGCATAAATCAGGTACAGAATCGGTCCCAGTTTTGAACCTTAGGGAACACCATACGAAACCGAGACTTCGTCGCTTAATTCGCTGCAGACTTTGACCGTGTACACTCTATGTTCCAAATAGCTTCGGAACCACGCTAGGCAATTTCCTCGTATACCAGCATTTTCTAGGGCTTCTATTAGCTTTGAATGGGACAAGGTGTCGAATGCTTTGGAAAAATCTATAAACAGTGCAAGGCTATGTATGTTTTTTCCAAGATTCTCGTTTACTTTGTTCGCAAAAAGTCCTAGAAGCTGGTTAATATTTTTTTCTTTTTGGAAGCCATACTGATTATAGTCGATTATTTTATATTTTTCTATAAAATCAGTTAGTCTCGTTGCTACAACCTCTTCCATTGCAGGATTGCAATGGGGCGATAGTTTTTCGGATCTGATTTAGGCCCTGACTTGTATATGGGTCTGATAACTGAGATCTTTAAGGCTTCAGGTACAGAGGACTGCCTCAAACTAAGGTTAACAAGTTTAGTTATCACTGGTGTTATCACAGATACATTTTGTTTTAGGTCTATAGGTCTAATACCATCAATTCCAGGGCTTTTATGATCGTCAAGTCTTAGTATAATGTTGTAAATTTCACCTTCGCTTATCTCGTCTATATAAATTGAATTTGGTGTTTTACAGCCAATTGCACTTATAGTTCTAATATCACAGGTATGTATTGCACATTTCACCCCATCCTCAAATGTCTTTGCTAGAGAATCACAGATAAGTTTCAAGTTAATGTTTTTGAAGTTTTTTTTTATGACGTCATCTATATTATTAACATTTTTGCCAATTATTTCATGAATTATTTGCCAAGTCTTCCTAATATTGTGTTTGTTTTCAAAAAACTTCTGTTGGTAATAAAGATTTCTTGTCTTATGGACTTCTTTGTTTACGAAATTTCTATATATTTTATACTCAGTTTCTAAGAGATTATCACGAGGTTTATCTTTCCATCTTCGATACAACTTATCTCTATTACCACACAGAATCTTTATATCTTGCGTCATCCAGTTATTTGCCGCTCTTTTCTTTTTGTTATTGGCCTGAGAAGCTGAAATTTCATAGATTCTTTTAAATCGAGAAAGTATATTTTCATATAGATCATCTACAATATTCAATAAAAGAGCATCATTCCAGTCTATGCTATTCATATGCTCTCTTATTTTTCTGCAGTTAAACGCATTTGAGGGGGGTGCATTGCAATTCAATACACTATTGTTAGGTCTTTTTTCAGAGAGGCCAAGTACCAGCGCGTAATGATCTATGATATTACACTCTACAGTAGCAGCGTCTACGTCGGCAGCTCTGCTTTTAATAAATATATGATCTATGCTAGTACTTGTCCCCCTTTTTATGTCCACTCTTGTACTGTCACTTATTACGCTTTCCATACCGAACGAGGAGAGCATATCTAAGTATAATGAGACATTCTCGTTGTTGTTAGCACAGAGTGTATTTATGTTGATGTCTCCTATTAATATTTCGCATTCTTCTTTGTGCGTATTTCGTAAAACACCTTCAAGCTCACTAACAAACATGCGTACATTAGTATGAGGAGGGCGGTAAATTGCATGCAGAGTGCATTTTAACCGATTTACGTTATTTTCGGCTATTTTAATTTGAATAATCTCAAAAGAGATTGTTTCAATAATATTACATTCATAAATAAAGTTCTCTCTGATGTATAAAGCTATTCCACCCCCTCTCCTTTCTTCCCGGTTATAGTACTCAGTGTTAAATCCATTTATGTGAAATAAGTCTTGCTCATACGCTTTTATGTTGGTTTCAACTAAAACGATTACATCTACGCTATCTATAAGTTCATTGATCTCTGCTAAGAACGGACAGAAATTTTTCCTTAATGATCTGATATTTAAGTATATCCAACTAATAGAATGGTTATTAAAGCGTATTGCATCAACTTCATTAAAATTAGAGTGTCTATTGTATCCGATGCTATTCATAGCTAAAGTTTTGAAAATAATGAAAAAAATGTTGATAAAAAAAAGCAAAATACGATATAAAAAAGTTAAAAATCTATATAAATAATTAAATTTTTGATAAATAATAAAGTAAATCAATAAATAAATATGGCTTATTTGATGTTCTCTATATCTAATTCATTGTTTATATAAACAAATTTTGTATTTTCTCCCTTTCTTGCCATGATTTTACCCCCCTTTTCCCATAAAAATTTCCAGCCCGCCGCCGTGCCTTATTTTTGGATGCCCATATCAGCTTTCTTTTTGTCGCTGTGAGCTGATTGCTAACAAATACTCTCCTATCCCCACTCTTTCCCCCTTGTTGAGAATCGATATCTTTAAGTTTTATCTTTTTACCTCTTAGTTTCATCATCAATTCTCTTTTCTTACGCAACGAAGAGAACTTAATGAGTATATTATTGTTTTTTGATCTCATTCGATATACGTCATCAATTTCGTATGCGTTGATGTTTGTGTTAGCAATTTTAGCAATGCCTTCGACGATTGTTGATAGATTTTCGCCGTCTTTTCTTTCCACATTGCTTATGCTGACATTTCTCTCAAGAGATCGTTGTTCTAATTCTTTAATTTTGCTTTCCATTTCTGCTAGTCGAAATGCATTATTATTTCCCTTTTCTGTTAATTCGGTGACTCGATTCGTTAGTGTTGTTATTGAGATATTTAGTTGTGTTGTTGTTTCTAATATCTCTTTTTTAAGTTCATTTTGCGACTGTGACAGTTTATTGGATAAATTATCAAGCAGGCGCTTAATTTCCTTAGTGTCTGACTTAAGTTATCCTACTTCGGTTTTAACCGCATGCATTTCGGTTTTGATGTTAGCAATTGTCATCAGATCAGTTTTTCCACTGGCTTTACCGACATTTTCATCTGCATCTGATGATTGGGATGCGATTTTGGATTGGGATGTTGGCGTTGATACTGTTTTTTGTGGTTGTTGTTGTTTCGTTGCCGACTCGACCGAAGTAAATTCTGAAAGGACCTAGAAGTATTCAAACGAGAAATCACAAAATATAAAAGGCCGCCACAGTAGAGGCGCGACAATCGAACGATAGCAGAAGATTGCAAATATGGGAAATGCAGTAAATTCGTTACAATATATATACTATATATATATACTATATACACCATCATATATATATTATATAAATTACCGATCTCTACGATTTTTTCGCACAAAAATATATACTATATACGTAAGCAATCGGTGAAATTTGAAGCTTATAGCTGTTAAAATGGGGTAGAAATTGCGAAAAGTTTCTTATCTGAACAATCGGTTGTATGAGATATATACTATATATACTACCGATCTCAAAATGTTAAAATGGGGCTTAAATTGCGAAAATATATATATATATACTATATATATGGGGTATTCCATCCCATTTCGACCAATTTTGAACCCGCCCCTTTAGAATTGGCTGAAAGTTTTTCTTCTTTTTCTAGCTTACGAAAGACGTTTTTCAGAAGTTTTTCAAACTTTCTCATCCACCTCAAAAAAAGTTATGAATTTAAAAAAAAAACCGTTTTTGTTTTCAAAATGCTATAACTTTTTCAAAAATTGACCGTTTGGGATGTTTTTTTTAAATATGGTTTTAAATGTACTTTTCGGAAAAAATTCAAAAAAATGTTTAAAGATTTTTTTTTTGTAATTTTTCAGTTTTTCGAGATTTTTCGAATTTCGCCCTTTTTTCTCATAAAAAACTTCAATCAATTCTGCAATCATCACTAAACCCGGAGTGGGCCGAGAATTTTTTTTTTTTATTTAATTGAAAAAAAAAAACTTTAAATTTTTTTTTGTATTTTTTCCGAAAAGTACATTTAAAAACATATTTAAAAAAAAATGATCCCAAACGGTCAATTTTTGAAAAAGTTATAGCATTTTGAAAAAAACACCGTTTTTTTCAAAATATTTAAAACTGATTTTAAGTTGGAAAACGGTGTTTTTTTCAAAATGCTATAACTTTTTCAAAAATTTACCGTTTGAGATCATTTTTTTTTAATATGTTTTTAAATCCACCTGGTCCACCTTTATGGCGATATTTCGAAACGGCGTCCACCTATAGAACTAAGGCCCACTCCCTTTTAAAATACTCATTAACACCTTTTGTTTGATACCCATATTGTACAAACGAATTCAAGGGTCACCCCTGGTCCACCTTTATGGCGATATCTCGAAACGGCGTCCACCTATGGAACTAAGGATTACTCCCTTTTAAAATACTCATTAACACCTTTCTTTTGATACCCATATTGTACAAACAAATTCTAGGGTCACCCGTGGTCCACCTTTATGGCGATATCTCGAAAACGCGACCACCTATACAACAACCACCACTCCCTTTTAAAACCCTCATTAATACCTTTAATTTGATACTCATATCGTACAAACATATTCTAGAGTCACCCCTGGTCCACCTTTATGGCGATATTTCGAAACGGCGTCCACCTATAGAACTAAGGCCCACTCCCTTTTAAAATACTCATTAACACCTTTCGTTTGATGCCCATATTGTACAAACGAATTCTAGGGTCACCCCTGGTCCACCTTTATGGCGATATCTCGAAACGGCGTCCACCTATGGAACTAAGGATTACTCCCTTTTAAAATACTCATTAACACCTTTCTTTTGATACCCATATGGTACAAACAAATTCTAGAGTCATCCCTGGCCCACCTTTATGCCGATATCTCGAAACGGCGTCCACCTATGGAACTAAGGATTACTCCCTTTTAAAATACTCATTAATACCTTTAATTTGATACTCATATCGTACAAACATATTCTAGAGTCACCCCTGGTCCACCTTTATGGCGATATTTCCAAACGGCGTCCACCTATAGAACTAAGGCCCACTCCCTTTTAAAATACTCATTAACACCTTTCGTTTGATGCCCATATTGTACAAACGAATTCTAGGGTCACCCCTGGTCCACCTTTATGGCGATATCTCGAAACGGCGTCCACCTATGGAACTAAGGATTACTCCCTTTTAAAATACTCATTAACACCTTTCTTTTGATACCCATATTGTACAAACAAATTCTAGAGTCACCCCTGGCCCACCTTTATGTCGATCTCGAAACGGCGTCCACCTATGGAACTAAGGATTACTCCCTTTTAAAATACTCATTAACACCTTTCTTTTGATACCCATATTATACAAACAAATTCTAGGGTCACCCCTGGTCCACCTTTATGGCGATATCTCGAAGTGCGACCACCTATAAAACAACCACCACTCCCTTTTAAAACCCTCATTAATACCTTTAATTTGATACTCATATCGTACAAACATATTCTAGAGTCACCCCTGGTCCACCTTTATGGCGATATTTCGAAACGGCGTCCATCTATAGAACTAAGGCCCACTCCCTTTTAAAATACTCATTAACACCTTTATTTTGATAACAATATCGTACAAACAAATTCTAGAGTCAACCCTGGTCCACCTTTATGGCGATATCTTGAAAAGGCGTCCACCTATAGAACTAAGGCCCACGCCCTTTTAAAATACTCACTAACACCTTTCATTTGATACCCATATCGTACAAACAAATTCTAGAGTCACCCCTGGTCCACCTTTATGGCGATATCTCGAAAAGGCGTCCACCTATAGAACTAAGGTCCACGCCCTTTTAAAATACTCATTAACACCTTTCATTTGATACCCATATTGTACAAACGCATTCTAGAGTCACCCCTGGTCCACGTTTATGGCAATATCCCGAAAAGGGGCCACCCATACAACTAAGGCCCACTCCCTTTTAAAACACTTATTAATACCTTTAATTTGATACCCATATCGTACAAACACATTCTAGAGTCACCCCTGGTCCACCTTTATGGCGATATTTCGAAACGGCATCCACCTATAGAACTAAGGCCCACTCCCTTTTAAAATACTCATTAACACCATTCGTTTGATGCCCGTATTGTACAAACAAATTCTAGGGTCACCCCTGGTCCACCTTTGTGGCGATATCTCGAAACGGCGTCCACCTATGGCACTAAGGATTACTCTCTTTTAAAATACTCATTAACACCTTTCATTTGATACCCATATCATACAAACGCATTCTAGAGTCAACTCTGATCCACTTTTATGGCTATATCCCTAAATGGCGTCCACCTATAGAACTATGGCCCACTCCCTCATAAAATACTCTTTAACGCCTTTCATTTGATACACATTCCAGGGTTTCCCTCGGTTCATTTTCCTACATGGTTATTTTCCCTTATGTTGTCACCATAGCTCTCAACTGAGTATGTAATGTTCGGTTACACCCGAACTTAACCTTCCTTACTTGTTTTCTATTGACTTTTCGTTACTTATAAGGTATGTTGTTGATCCCTTCAACTTAGTTTTTATACCTTTCATGAACATGAAATGGTATATTAACTTTGGTCCGATGTTTGTAACGTTGAGAAATATAGAAGATAGACTCTCCATTAAGTATACCGAATTGATCAGGGCGACGAACTGAGTTGATATAGCCATGTCCGTCTGTCCGTCCGTCTGTCTGTTTGAACGCAAACTAGTCCCTTAAATTTTGAGACATCTCAATGAAATTTGGCACAAGGATGTATTTTTGTAATATATTAGACATTTGTCGGATCCGGTAGGATCGGACCACTATAACATATATCTCCCATACAACCGATCGTTCAGATAAGACGATTTTGGTCATTCCTGCCGCAATTTAGAAAGTATAAACGTGAGACTCGGTGATATATATTCTAATATATCATAGAAGATTTTCTGAAAAAATCGTTCAGATAGAAAGGTTTTTGGCAATTTCTCCCTTAATTTCCAATATAAAAAGTTAACCTTGGTGATATTTATTTTAATATATCATAGAAGATTACATGAAAAAAATCATTTCGATCGGAGCTATATATAATATATATCCCATACAACCGGTCGTTCAGATAATGGGGGTTTTTGCCATTTTTTATTATATTTATCTTAAAAATCGTTTAGGTATGTACATCTGTTCACTATATATTTCTTATCTTATACATCCGATTATTTGGAGATTACAAACGGGATAAGATTATTGTTCAGCCCCTTTCATGAAAGGTATTATATCGTAATTGGTACTGTTACTTCTATATTAAACCTTGCGAGTGAGGACACTAATTTATCCATAAGACTTGAAAATATTTGATATGCTTCAGTATAGTGATCTTTAGTAAGCCAGCCGCTGACTCTGTGTATTATTTTTCCTAATTTGTTAAAGGATTCTAGCATAATCCCGAGATGTTTCGCTGCTGTCTCATTTTTTTGCTGACATTTTTGTTAATGCACTTATATGTTTTTCTGCTTTTATTTTTTCCTCTGTTAAATTTATAAAAATTTCTTCCCAGTTAGTCATTATAGGGCTATCTACTTTATTTAAATATACTGTATTTTTGTAAATTATTTTTAGAATTTCTTTATTTTGAATATTATTTCAAAAAGAAAATTTTCTTGTCAGTGTGTTTATAAATTTTCAATGAGAATATTAATATTTAAAAAAAAATAATTAAAATTTTAAAAATATATAGATTTATTCCCAACTATAAGGGTTATCTACTTTATTAAAATATACTATATTTTTATACGTTTAATGAAAATGAAATGGTATATTAATTTCGTCACGAATCCCAAAATTGTAAGTCCTTACAGGAAAATAGATAGACCCACCATTAAGTATACCGAAGTAATCAGGATGAAGAGCTGAGTTGATTTAGTCTGTCCGTCCGTCCATCTGTATGTTTGTATTTGAGTGTCCGATTAGACATTTGTCGGAACCGACCGGATCGGACCACTATAGCATATATCGTCCATACTACCGATTTTTCAGAAAAAGAGAATTTTTGTCAAATCTTCCTCAATTTATCAGATTGAAGCTTCAAACTGCACCATATACTTTCGTATATTGCACATATTGTTGTCTGAAAAAATTGATAAGATCGGTCGTATATATAGTATATATCCCCACAACCGATTGTTCAGATAAGAAACTTTTCGTAATTACTGCCCTATTTTAAGAGCTAATGGCTTCAAATTTCAATGAATGCTTACGTATATAGCAGATATTGTTATCTGAAAAAATCATAAAGATCGGTGGTATATATAGTATATATATGGTGGTATATATAATTTATATATATAGTATATATATATAGTATATATATATATTTTCGCAATTTCAGCTCCATTTTAACAGCTAGAAGCTTCAAATTACACCAAGTGCTTACGTATATAGCATGTATTGTTGTCTGAAAAAATCATAAGAGATCGGTGGTATAAATAGTGTTGGGTATACTTGCGAATACGTTTTAAGTAAAAACGCGACGTGGTCGATGTTCAGCTTTATTTAATAAAGAATTCAATGTATACTTTGCGAATGCAACTTCACGACTTGACGATTAAAACTGAACTCAGAAAAATTCAAAAAGGAATACAGAACGTTGATACAGCATTGCCAGCTTGTTGCGATATAGAAAATATTAAGCTTACTTGACATTTTAGATAATTACTTCAACACTTCTTCTTAAGCTAATATTTTAATTTGAAAATTTTTAAATTGCAATTTAATCTAAACCAAGTAATTTTACGAAGCCGCAATGCTTTTGTTTACCCAAATTTTTTGTAAATACATCTTCAATATTTTCATTATTTGCTACAAATTTTAATTCGATTTCATTATTTGTAACTTTTTCTCCAATAAAAAGAAATTTAATGTCAATGTGTTTGGTGTGTTTATGGTGAACAGGCTTTTTAGATATATGCTGTGCACTCATGTTGTTATCACATATGACCATAGCTTCTTCTGCTGAACATCCAGTTTCTAATAGTAGTTTGCATAGATACACCGCTTCTTTTGCGGCTGCTGTGAGAGCCACGTACTCTGCCTCTGTGCTGCTCAATGCTACAATACTTTTTTTTAGCTGAAGACCAAGAAAATGCGCTGCCTCCCAAAAAGAAACCCTAGCCGGAGTAGGATTTTCTGTTTAATTTATTATTTGCCCAATCATCGTCTGCGAAGCCTTGTACTGGCTTCCCGGTTTTACGATATACTAAGCTCAGATTTATAGTGTCGGAAAGATATCGAAGAATGTGTTTTGCTGCAGCCTCATTCTCAGCGTGTGGATTTGTGTTGCGTTGCACGCTAACTGCATGCAAAATGTCAGGACGACACAAAATTGCTAGGCACATTAAAGAACCTATTAATGACTGATAGTGCGTTACATTTAATTTGACGCATTTTTCATCTTTACAACCGACGTGAAAACCTGGGTCAAGTGGTGTGGCAACTGGTTTGCAATTTTTCATACCATATGAATCTAAAAGACTTCTGATATAAGTTTTTTGACATACTGATACAGAACCTTGTTTGCCATTTCGTTGAATTCCAAGACCAAGAAAGAGTGAGAGTGGACCGCCATCATACATTTCGAATTTCAATGATATTTGGTTTTTAATCGCATGAATCTCCCTCTCGCTCGGCGATATAATTATTAAATCGTCGACGTAAACTGCGATATAACTGCTTTGCTGTTGATGTTGCATAAAGTATAAGCACGCCTCATACTTGCTACGTTTGAAGCCTATGCTTTGCAGTACTTCATCTAGCGTATTATTCCATACACGTCCAGATTGCTTAAGCCCATATATAGCTTTTTTAAGCTTAAGAAACTTCTTTGGATGTGTAGTGCTCAGAAAATTTGGTGGCTGCTTCATGTAGACATCCTCGTCTAGGTTACTGTTCAGATATACATTTGATATATCAACTTGATGCATATACAACTGTTTTTCTGCAGCTATAGCGAACAACATACGAAGAGTTTCATATTGTATAATAGGAGAGAACGTGTCCCTGTAGCTTACGCCCAACTGTTGTGCACATCCTTTCGCAACCAACCTGGACTTAAATCTTTCGATTTCACCATCTTTGTTTCTTTTGATTCTAAATACCCATTTGAAGCCTATTACCTTTCCACCAGCAGGTAAATCAACTAAGCTCCAAGTATCGTTGGCTACTAATGCGATGTATTCTGCTTGCATTGACCCTTGCCAATTTTTCGCATATTGGCCCTGCAATGCTTCTGCTATTGTTTGTGGTGTTTCGATATCGTCTATTGAATTTAAATTGTTTAGCACGTTGTCTACTTTTTTAGGTCTGCCTGGTTGACCCGTCCGTTGCAATTTTGGTCGAAATGGACCTCTACGTTCACCATTAATGTCTTCATCATCGCTCGCGCTAACGAACTCCTCCCCCTCTTCGTCGGAGTTGTCAGTATCGTTCTGTACCTCTACGCCTTCAGGTGTATGCACAGTACTCTGATTATCAACTTTCTCAGCTTCTTTTGACTATTTATTTGCTTCTTCTGCAGACGTATGCGACTCAAGATGAATAATATTAGTCATGAAATCATCGTTACGATCTAATACGCTGCATTTTGTATTAACTACTGTATCAAATTCACCTTCTACAAATTTAACATCCCTACGTTCTATAACTGAACGTTTTTCTCGATCGTTCAGGCGATAAGCTCTTGCTGTTGTAGAGTAGCCGATGAAAATGTATTCTTTCCCTTTTGCCCTGAACTTTCCCGTTGCTTGTTTATCTAAAGCAAACGCGCGCGAACCGAAAATACGCAAATGCTTTACCGATGCTTTACGATTTTTCCACATTTCGAAGGGCGAACACCCATTCAATGCATTTGTGGGGCACCTATTACGCAAATATAGTGCCGTTTGTACAGCCTCAGCCCACAAAAGCTCTTCTAATTTGCCATGAATTAGCAAGCTTTTCGCCATCTCCACTATAGTGCGATTGGCGCGTTCAGCAACACTATTTTGCTGGGGTGTATACGGAACAGTATTTTGTTTCTTAATTCCACAATTGTTTAAAAAAATTTTAAAATCATTGCTTACATATTCAGTACCATTGTCGGTACGTAGACATTTTATTTTCTTGCCCGTTTGCAACTCAACCTAACTTTTAAATAATTTAAATTTATCGAAAACTTCATTTTTTGCACGCATGAAATAAATATATATTTTTCTTGAAAAATCATCAATGAACGTGACGAAATAACGATTTCCACCTATCGAATTAACATTCATTGGCCCACAAACATCACTGTGTACTAGTTCAAGTACGTTTTTTTGTCATACGTTTAGCTTTATTTGGAAATGGTAAAGCACACATTTTTGCTTGATTGCACGTGTCACAGTGCATGCTCGCTTGTGTATTTTTAATGTTCATACCTTCGACTAGCTTTTTCTCGCTAAGCAACTTTAAACTTTGAAAATTTAAGTGTCCGTATCTTTCATGCCACAATTTTGCATTCGAATCGATGACCATATTAACCGCACTTTGTGTGGAATTATCCGTATACAAATACAAGTTTCCTTCTTGCATTGCGCGTAACACCACATTGCCATTTTTTGTTTTTATTTGCGCATACTTTTTACTAAATATAATACTATTTTGATTTTGAGCTGCCTTACTAACTGACACGACATTCATTTGCAGCGTAGGCACATACAAAACGTTACGCATATCTACTTTGTTTACTTTTATTATGACTGTGCCAATACCTAATGAGTTTATGTATTTGTCAGCTGCTAATTTAACCCACGACTTTTTTTCGTAAAAGGATATAAATTTGTCTTTGTTGCAGCACATATGTGCTGTTGCACCACTGTCAATACACCACGTATTTTTACTTTGTTCAACGTCACACATATTTAAAACACAATGCGCTTGTTCTTCTTTCTTACGTTGCTGCTCTTTCTGTGCGTTTGCCTTTTTGCGACATTTATTCGCGCGATAACCTGTTTTTTTTACAAAAAAAAAACACTTGCCTTTGAATAGTTTTTGGTCGTTTGTTTTGTTTGGATTCTCGCGATTGCCTTTGACATTTTTATGATTGCTTTGTTGCGCACCCGTTTGCGCTTGTCTGTGTACATACACTGACGCTGCTGCGATTTCGCCTTCTCTCATTTCTGCTTTGCGCGAACCTGTATCACTGTTTGAAATGATGGCAAGTTTTTGCGTGTCTCAATAGCGACCACAAAATTTTCCCAAGAATTTGGTAGACTAGACAGAAGCATTATAACCTTTAGTTCATCATTCATTTTGATGTCTAATTTAGCCAACTTGTCCAAAGTTTCTTCAAACAATTTAATATACTGTGGTACGTCATCACCGGATTGTATTCTTAAACGAATAAGTTTTTGGTAAAGTTGAACTTTTCTTACCGGCCCTGTTGGCAAATCTATTTCACGCAATTTTTTCTATGCGTCTGCTGCAGTAGCACTTGATTTTATATGCATTAGTTGTGCTGATTTTACATTTAAAATTATGCAAGCTAACGCCTTTTTGTCTGTGATGTCCCATTTTGCTGATTGTTCGTCAGTTGCACCCTCAGGCTTGTCTTCGCTCACCACTTTCCACAAATCAGCCGTAATTAAAACACTGCGCATGGTCATACACCACACGTCGTAATTTTCTTCGCCAAGCTTCTCTATTTGATGAGAAACATTCATTTTGAATATGAGTTTATGCAAATTTCTATTTTACAATATTTTGCCCACACTGTTTTTTCTGCACACGTTTTCTAGTGGCTTCTTTTTAGCAAGGAACATCGATCGCGCAGTCCTAGGCCCATAAACATTTGTTGGGTACACTTACGAATACGATTTAAGTAAAAACGCGACGTGCTCGATGTTCAGCTATATTTAATAAAAAATTCAATGTATACTTTGCGAATGCAACTTCACGACTTGACGATTACAACTGAACTCAGAAAAATTCAAAAAGGAATACAGAACATTGATACAGCATTGCCAGTTTGTTGTGATATAGAAAATATTAAGCTTACTTGACATTTTAGATAATTACTTCAACATATAGTATATATCTCAACAACCGATTGTTCAGATAAGAAACTTTTCGCAATTTCTACCCCATTTTAACAGCTATAAGCTTCAAATTTCACCGATTGCTTATGTATATAGTATATATTGTTGCGTGAAAAAATCATAGAGATCGGTGACGTATATAATATATATATAATGGTATATACAGTATATATATATATAGTATATATATTTTTTTTTTTGCTATTTCAGCCCCATTTTAACAGCTAGAAGCTTCAAATTTCACCAAATGCTTACATGTATAGCATATATTGTTGTCTGAAAAAAACATTGAGATCGGTGGTATACATAGTATATATCTCATACAACCGATTGTTCGGATAAGAAACTTTGCGCAATTTCTGACCCATTTTCACAGCTAGAAGCTTCAAATTTCACCAAATGTGTACGTATATAGCATATATTTTTGTATCAAAAAATCATAGAGATCGGTGGTATATATATTATATACCCCATATAAAGTATCATTTTTGCCCCTCTTTTACGGCTAGAAGCTTCAAAATTCATCAAATTTCATCAAATAGTTACGCCTACGTCATATATTGTTGAAATAAGTGATTCGAAGTCATAGTTTTTACATGCAGACCACAAAAAACGGGAAGTTTTGCATTCTCACACAAAGTATCTACTTATTTTTATACCTTTCATTAAAATGAAATGGTATATTATTTTCGTCACAAATCCAAAAGTTGTAATTCCTTAAAGGAAAATGGATAGACCCACCATTAAGTATACCGAAATAATCAGGATGAAGAACTGAGTGGATTTAGCCATGTCCGTCTGTCCTTCTGGCTGTTTGTATGCAAACTAGTCACTCAATTTTTGAGATATCTTGATAAAATTTGGTGAGCGGGTGTATTTGGGTGTCCGATTAGAAATTTGTCGGAACCGACCGAATCGGGCTACTATAGCATATATCCTCCATACAACCGATTTTTCAGAAAAAGAGGATATTTGTCACATCTTCCTCAATTTATCAGATTGAAGCTTCAAACTTCACCATATTCTTTCGTATATTGCACATATTTTTGCCTGAAAAATGTGATTGGTCGTATATATAGTATATATCCCCACAACCGATTGTTCAGATAAGAAACTTTTCGTAACAACTGCCCTATTTTAAGAGCTAGAGGCTTCAAATTTCAACGAATGCTTACGTATTTAGCAGATATTGTTGTCCGAAAAAATCATAAAGATCGGTGGTATATATAGTATATATATGGTGGTATATATAGTATATATGGGGTATTCCATCCCATTTCGACCACTTTTGAACCCGACTGAAAGTTTTGCTTGTTTTTCTAGCTTACGAAAGACGTTTTTCAGAAGTTTTTCAAATTTTTTCATCCAACTCAAAAAAAGTTATGAATTTAAAAAAAAACCCCGTTTTTGTTTTCAAAATGCTATAAATTTTTCAAAAATTGACCGTTTGGGATCTTTTTTTTAAAATTTGTTTTTAAATGTACTTTTCAAAAAAATTCAAAAAAATTTTTAAAGTTTTTTTTTTGTAATCTTTCAGTTTTTCGAGATTTTTCGAATTTCGCCCTTTTTTCTCATAAAAATCAATTCCGCAATCATCCCCATTTTTTTCAAAATGCTATAACTTTTTCAAAAATGATCCCAAACGGTCAATTTTTTTAAGTTGGAAAACGGTGTTTTTTTCAAAATGCTATAACTTTTTCAAAAATTTACCGTTTGAGATCATTTTTTTTTAATATGTTTTTAAATGTACTTTTCGAAAAAATACAAAAAAAAATTTTAAAGTTTTTTTTTTCAATTAAATAAAAAAAAATTCTCGGCCCACTCCGGTATTAGTGGGGATGATTGCGGAATTGATTTTTATGAGAAAAAAAGGGCGAAATTCGAAAAATCTCGAAAAACTGAAAGATTACAAAAAAAAACTTTAAAAATTTTTTTGAATTTTTTTGAAAAGTACATTTAAAAACAAATTTAAAAAAAAAAGATCCCAAACGGTCAATTTTTGAAAAATTTATAGCATTTTGAAAACAAAAACGGGGTTTTTTTTTTTAAATTCATAACTTTTTTTGAGATGGATGAAAAAATTTGAAAAACTTCTGAAAAACGTCTTTCGTAAGCTAGAAAAACAAGCAAAACTTTCAGCCGGGTTCAAAATTGGTCGAAATGGGATGGAATACCCCATATATACTATATATACCACCATATATATACTATATATACCACCGATCTTTATGATTTTTTCGGACAACAATATCTGCTAAATACGTAAGCATTCGTTGAAATTTGAAGCCTCTAGCTCTTAAAATAGGGCAGTTGTTACGAAAAGTTTCTTATCTGAACAATCGGTTGTGGGGATATATACTATATATACGACCAATCTCATTTTTCAGACAAAAATATGTGCAATATACGAAAGAATATGGTGAAGTTTGAAGCTTCAATCTGATAAATTGAGGAAGATGTGACAAATATCCTCTTTTTCTGAAAAATCGGTTGTATGGAGGATATATGCTATAGTAGCCCGATTCGGTCGGTTCCGACAAATTTCTAATCGGACACCCAAATACACCCGCTCACCAAATTTTATCAAGATATCTCAAAAATTGAGTGACTAGTTTGCATACAAACAGCCAGAAGGACAGACGGACATGGCTAAATCCACTCAGTTCTTCATCCTGATTATTTCGGTATACTTAATGGTGGGTCTATCCATTTTCCTTTAAGGAATTACAACTTTTGGATTTGTGACGAAATTAATATACCATTTCATTTTAATGAAAGGTATAAAAATAAGTAGATACTTTGTGTGAGAATGCAAAACTTCCCGTTTTTTGTGGTCTGCATGTAAAAACTATGACTTCGAATCACTTATTTCATCAATATATGACGTAGGCGTAACTATTTGATGAAATTTGATGAATTTTGAAGTTTCTAGCCGTAAAAGAGGGGCAAAAATAATACTTTATATGGGGTATATAATATATATACCACCGATCTGTATGATTTTTTGAGACAAAAATATATGCTATATACGTACACATTTGGTGAAATTTGAAGCTTCTAGCTGTTAAAATGGGTCAGAAATTGCGCAAAGTTTCTTATCCGAACAATCGGTTGTATGAGATATATACTATGTATACCACCGATCTCAATGTTTTTTTCAGACAACAATATATGCTATACATGTAAGCATTTGGTGAAATTTGAAGCTTCTAGCTGTTAAAATGGGGCTGAAATAGCAAAAAAAAAAATATATATACTATATATATATATACTGTATATACCATTATATATATATTATATACGTCACCGATCTCTATGATTTTTTCACGCAACAATATATACTATATACATAAGCAATCGGTGAAATTTGAAGCTTATAGCTGTTAAAATGGGGTAGAAATTGCGAAAAGTTTCTTATCTGAACAATCGGTTGTATGAGATATATACTATATGTTGAAGTAATTATCTAAAATGTCAAGTAAGCTTAATATTTTCTATATCACAACAAACTGGCAATGCTGTATCAATGTTCTGTATTCCTTTTTGAATTTTTCTGAGTTCAGTTGTAATCGTCAAGTCGTGAAGTTGCATTCGCAAAGTATACATTGCATTTTTTATTAAATATAGCTGAACATCGAGCACGTCGCGTTTTTACTTAAATCGTATTCGTAAGTGTACCCAACAAATGCTTATGGGCCTAGGACTGCGCGATCGATGTTCCTTGCTAAAAAGAAGCCACTAGAAAACGTGTACAGAAAAAACAGTGTGGGCAAAATATTGTAAAATAGAAATTTGCATAAACTCATATTCAAAATGAATGTTTCTCATCAAATAGAGAAGCTTGGCGAAGAAAATTACGACGTGTGGTGTATGACCATGCGCAGTGTTTTAATTACGGCTGATTTGTGGAAAGTGGTGAGCGAAGACAAGCCTGAGGGTGCAACTGACGAACAATCAGCAAAATGGGACATCACAGACAAAAAGGCGTTAGCTTGCATAATTTTAAATGTAAAATCAGCACAACTAATGCATATAAAATCAAGTGCTACTGCAGCAGACGCATAGAAAAAATTGCGTGAAATAGATTTGCCAACAGGGCCGGTAAGAAAAGTTCAACTTTACCAAAAACTCATTCGTTTAAGAATGCAATCCGGTGATGACGTACCACAGTATATTAAATTGTTTGAAGAAACTTTGGACAAGTTGGCTAAATTAGACAACAAAATGAATGATGAACTAAAAGTTATAATGCTTCTGTCTAGTCTACCAAATTCTTGGGAAAATTTTGTGGTCGCTATTGAGACACGCAAAAACTTGCCATCATTTCAAACAGTGATACAGGTTCGCGCAAAGCAGAAATGAGAGAAGGCGAAATCGCAGCAGCGTCAGTATATGTACACAGACAAGCGCAAACGGGTGCGCAACAAAGCAATCATAAAAATGTCAAAGGCAATCGCGAGAATCCAAACAAAACAAACGACCAAAAACTATTCAAAGGCAAGTGTTTTTTTTTGTAAAAAAAAACAGGTTATCGCGCGAATAAATGTCGCAAAAAGGCAAACGCACAGAAAGAGCAGCAACGTAAGAAAGAAGAACAAGCGCATTGTGTTTTAAATATGTGTGACGTTGAACAAAGTAAAAATACGTGGTGTATTGACAGTGGTGCAACAGCACATATGTGCTGCAACAAAGACAAATTTATATCCTTTTACGAAAAAAAGTCGTGGGTTAAATTAACAGCTGACAAATACATAAACTCATTAGGTATTGGCACAGTCATAATAAAAGTAAACAAAGTAGATATGCGTAACGTTTTGTATGTGCCTACGCTGCAAATGAATGTCGTGTCAGTTAGTAAGGCAGCTCAAAATCAAAATAGTATTACATTTAGTAAAAAGTATGCGCAAATAAAAACAAAAAATGGCAATGTGGTGTTACGCGCAATGCAAGAAGGAAACTTGTATTTGTATACGGATAATTCCAAACAAAGTGCGGTTAATATGGTCATCTATTCGAATGCAAAATTGTGGCATGAAAGATACGGACACTTAAATTTTCAAAGTTTAAAGTTGCTTAGCGAGAAAAAGCTAGTCGAAGGTATGAACATTAAAAATACACAAGCGAGCATGCACTGTGACACGTGCAATCAAGCAAAAATGTGTGCTTTACCATTTCCAAATAAAGCTAAACGTATGACAAAAAAACGTACTTGAACTAGTACACAGTGATGTTTGTGGGCCAATGAATGTTAATTCGATAGGTGGAAATCGTTATTTCGTCACGTTCATTGATGATTTTTCAAGAAAAATATATATTTATTTCATGCGTGCAAAAAATGAAGTTTTCGATAAATTTAAATTATTTAAAAGTTAGGTTGAGTTGCAAACGGGTAAGAAAATAAAATGTCTACGTACCGACAATGGTACTGAATATGTAAGCAATGATTTTAAAATTTTTTTAAACAATTGTGGAATTAAGAAACAAAATACTGTTCCGTATACACCCCAGCAAAATAGTGTTGCTGAACGCGCCAATCGCACTATAGTGGAGATGGCGAAAAGCTTGCTAATTCATGGCAAATTAGAAGAGTTTTTGTGGGCTGAGGCTGTACAAACGGCAGTATATTTGCGTAATAGGTGCCCCACAAATGCATTGAATGGGTGTTCGCCCTTCGAAATGTAGAAAAATCGTAACCAAAATTGCAACGGACGGGTCAACCAGGCAGACCTAAAAAAGTAGACAACGTGCTAAACAATTTAAATTCAATAGACGATATCGAAACACCACAAACAATAGCAGAAGCATTGCAGGGCCAATATGCGAAAAATTGGCAAGGGTCAATGCAAGCAGAATACAACGCATTAGTAGCCAACGATACTTGGAGCTTAGTTGATTTACCTGCTGGTGGAAAGGTAATAGGCTTCAAGTGGGTATTTAGAATCAAAAGAAACAAAGATGGTGAAATCGAAAGATTTAAGTCCAGGTTGGTTGCGAATGGATGTGCACAACAGTTGGGCGTAAGCTACACGGACACGTTCTCTCCTATTATACGATATGAAACTCTTCGTATGTTGTTCGATATAGCTGCAGAAAAACAGTTGTATATGCACCAAGTTGATATATCAAATGTATATCTGAACAGTAACCTAGACGGGGATGTCTACATGAAGCAGCCACCAAATTTTCTGAGCACTACACATCCAAAGAAGTTTCTTAAGCTTAAAAAAGCTATATATGGGCTTAAGCAATCTGGACGTGTATGGAATAATACGCTAGATGAAGTACTGCAAAGCATAGGCTTCAAACGTAGCAAGTACGAGGCGTGCTTATACTTTATGCAACATCAACAGCAAAGCAGTTATATCGCAGTTTACGTCGACGATTTAATAATTATATCGCCGAGCGAGAGGGAGATTCATGCGATTAAAAACCAAATATCATTGAAATTCGAAATGTATGATGGCGGTCCACTCTCACTCTTTCTTGGTCTTGGAATTCAACGAAATGGCAAACAAGGTTCTGTATCAGTATGTCAAAAAACTTATATCAGAAGTCTTTTAGATTCATATGGTATGAAAAATTGCAAACCAGTTGCCACACCACTTGACCCAGGTTTTCACGTCGGTTGTAAAGATGAAAAATGCGTCAAATTAAATGTAACGCACTATCAGTCATTAATAGGTTCTTTAATGTGCCTAGCAATTTTGTGTCGTCCTGACATTTTGCATGCAGTTAGCGTGCAACGCAACACAAATCCACACGCTGAGCATGAGGCTGCAGCAAAACACATTCTTCGATATCTTTCCGACACTATAAATCTGAGCTTAGTATATCGTAAAACCGGGAAGCCAGTACAAGGCTTCGCAGACGATGATTGGGCAAATAATAAATTAAACAGAAAATCCTACTCCGGCTAGGGTTTCTTTTTGGGAGGCAGCGCATTTTCTTGGTCTTCAGCTAAAAAAAGTATTGTAGCATTGAGCAGCACAGAGGCAGAGTACGTGGCTCTCACAGCAGCCGCAAAAGAAGCGGCGTATCTATGCAAACTACTATTAGAAACTGGATGTTCAGCAGAAGAAGCTATGGTCATATGTGATGACAACATGAGTGCACAGCATATATCTAAAAAGCCTGTTCACCATAAACACACCAAACACATTGACATTAAATTTCTTTTTATTGGAGAAAAAGTTACAAATAATGAAATCGAATTAAAATTTGTAGCAACTAATGAAAATATTGCAGATGTATTTACAAAAAATTTGGGTAAACAAAAGCATTGCGGCTTCGTAAAATTACTTGGTTTAGATTAAATTGCAATTTAAAAATTTTCAAATTAAAATATTAGCTTAAGAAGAAGTGTTGAAGTAATTATCTAAAATGTCAAGTAAGCTTAATATTTTCTATATCGCAACAAGCTGGCAATGCTGTATCAACGTTCTGTATTCCTTTTTGAATTTTTCTGAGTTCAGTTTTAATCGTCAAGTCGTGAAGTTGCATTCGCAAAGTATACATTGAATTCTTTATTAAATAAAGCTGAACATCGACAACAATACATGCTATATACGTAAGCACTTGGTGAAATTTGAAGCTTCTAGCTGTTAAAATGGGGCTGAAATTGCGAAAATATATATATATACTATATATATATACTATATATATAAATTATATATACCACCATATATATACTATATATACCACCGATCTTTATGATTTTTTCAGATAACAATATCTGCTATATACGTAAGCATTCATTGAAATTTGAAGCCATTAGCTCTTAAAATAGGGCAGTAATTACGAAAAGTTTCTTATCTGAACAATCGGTTGTGGGGATATATACTATATATACGACCGATCTTATCAATTTTTTCAGACAACAATATGTGCAATATACGAAAGTATATGGTGCAGTTTGAAGCTTCAATCTGATAAATTGAGGAAGATTTGACAAAAATTCTCTTTTTCTGAAAAATCGGTAGTATGGACGATATATGCTATAGTGGTCCGATCCGGTCGGTTCCGACAAATGTCTAATCGGACACTCAAATACAAACATACAGATGGACGGACGGACAGACTAAATCAACTCAGCTCTTCATCCTGATTACTTCGGTATACTTAATGGTGGGTCTATCTATTTTCCTGTAAGGACTTACAATTTTGGGATTCGTGACGAAATTAATATACCATTTCATTTTCATTAAACGTATAAAAATATAGTATATTTTAATAAAGTAGATAACCCTTATAGTTGGGAATAAATCTATATATTTTTAAAATTTTAATTATTTTTTTTTTAAATATTATTATTCTCATTGAAAATTTATAAACACACTGACAAGAAAATTTTCTTTTTGAAATAATATTCAAAATAAAGAAATTCTAAAAATAATTTACAAAAATACAGTATATTTAAATAAAGTAGATAGCCCTATAATGACTAACTGGGAAGAAATTTTTATAAATTTAACAGAGGAAAAAATAAAAGCAGAAAAACATATAAGTGCATTAACAAAAATGTCAGCAAAAAAATGAGACAGTAGCGAAACATCTCGGGATTATGCTAGAATCCTTTAACAAATTAGGAAAAATAATACACAGAGTCAGCGGCTGGCTTACTAAAGATCACTATACTGAAGCATATCAAATATTTTCAAGTCTTATGGATAAATTAGTGTCCTCACTCGCAAGGTATAATATAGAAGTAACAGTACCAATTACGATATAATACCTTTCATGAAAGGGGCTGAACAATAATCTTATCCCGTTCGTAATCTCCAAATAATCGGATGTATAAGATAAGAAATATATAGTGAACAGATGTACATACCTAAACGATTTTTAAGATAAATATAATAAAAAATGGCAAAAACCCCCCTTATCTGAACGACCGGTTGTATGGGATATATATTATATATAGCTCCGATCGAAATGATTTTTACAGGAAATCTTCTATGATTTATTAGAATATATATCACCAAGTTTCACGTTTTTATATTGGAAAGTAAGGGAAAAATGACCAAAAATCTTTCCATCTGAACGATCGGCTGTATGGGATAGGTATATAGTATATACTACAGTATATACTATTTACTATATACATATAGCTCCGATCAAAGTAATTTTTTAAGGAAATCTTCTATGATATATGAGAATAAATATCACCAAGTTTAACGTTTTTATATTTGAAATTAAAGGAGAAATTGCCAAAAAAATTTCTATATGAACGATCGGTTATATGAGATATAACTATATATAGTTCCGATCAGAGTGATTTTTCAGGATATCTTCTATGATATATTAGAATATATATCACCGAGTTTTACGTTTATACTTTCTAAATTAAGGGAGAAATGCCCAAAAATCTTTCTATCTGAAGGATCGATCAAAGTGATTTTTTTAGAAAATCTTCTATGATATATTAAAATATATATGACCGAGTTCACGTTTATACTTTCTAAATTAAGAGAGAAATAGCCAAAAATCTTCCTATCTGAACGATCGGTTGTTTGGGATATATATTATATATAGCTCCGATCGAAATGATTTTTTTCATGTAATCTTCTATGATATATTAAAATAAATATCACCAAGGTTAACTTTTATATTGGAAATTAAGGGAGAAATTGCCAAAAACCTTTCTATCTGAACGATTTTTTCAGAAAATCTTCTATGATATATTAGAATATATATCACCGAGTCTCACGTTTATACTTTCTAAATTGCGGCAGGAATGACCAAAATCGTCTTATCTGAACGATCGGTTGTATGGGAGATATATGTTATAGTGGTCCGATCCTACCGGATCCGACAAATGTCTAATATATTACAAAAATACATCCTTGTGCCAAATTTCATTGAGATGTCTCAAAATTTGAGGGACTAGTTTGCGTTCAAACAGACAGACGGACGGACAGACGGACATGGCTATATCAACTCAGTTCGTCGCCCTGATCAATTCGGTATACTTAATGGAGAGTCTATCTTCTATATTTCTCAACGTTACAAACATCGGACCAAAGTTAATATACCATTTCATGTTCATGAAAGGTATAAAAACTAAGTTGAAGGGATCAACAACATACCTTATAAGTAACGAAAAGTCAATAGAAAACAAGTAAGGGAGGTTAAGTTCGGGTGTAACCGAACATTACATACTCAGTTGAGAGCTATGGTGACAACATAAGGGAAAATAACCATGTAGGAAAATGAACCGAGGGAAACCCTGGAATGTGTATCAAATGAAAGGCATTAAAGAGTATTTTATGAGGGAGTGGGCCATAGTTCTATAGGTGGACGCCATTTAGGGATATAGCCATAAAAGTGGATCAGAGTTGACTCTAGAATGCGTTTGTACGATATGGGTATCAAATGAAAGGTGTTAATGAGTATTTTAAAAGAGAGTAATCCTTAGTGCCATAGGTGGACGCCGTTTCGAGATATCGCCACAAAGGTGGACCAGGGGTGACCCTAGAATTTGTTTGTACAATACGGGCATCAAACGAATGGTGTTAATGAGTATTTTAAAAGGGAGTGGGCCTTAGTTCTATAGGTGGATGCCGTTTCGAAATATCGCCATAAAGGTGGACCAGGGGTGACTCTAGAATGTGTTTGTACGATATGGGTATCAAATTAAAGGTATTAATAAGTGTTTTAAAAGGGAGTGGGCCTTAGTTGTATGGGTGGCCCCTTTTCGGGATATCGCCATAAACGTGGACCAGGGGTGACTCTAGAATGCGTTTGTACAATATGGGTATCAAATGAAAGGTGTTAATGAGTATTTTAAAAGGGCGTGGGCCTTAGTTCTATAGGTGGACGCCTTTTCGAGATATCGCCATAAAGGTGGACCAGGGGTGACTCTAGAATTTGTTTGTACGATATGGGTATCAAATGAAAGGTGTTAGTGAGTATTTTAAAAGGGCGTGGGCCTTAGTTCTATAGGTTGACGCCTTTTCAAGATATCGCCATAAAGGTGGACCAGGGTTGACTCTAGAATTTGTTTGTACGATATTGTTATCAAAATAAAGGTGTTAATGAGTATTTTAAAAGGGAGTGGGCCTTAGTTCTATAGATGGACGCCGTTTCGAAATATCGCCATAAAGGTGGACCAGGGGTGACTCTAGAATATGTTTGTACGATATGAGTATCAAATTAAAGGTATTAATGAGGGTTTTAAAAGGGAGTGGTGGTTGTTGTATAGGTGGTCGCACTTTCGAGATATCGCCATAAAGGTGGACCAGGGGTGACCCTAGAATTTGTTTGTATAATATGGGTATCAAAAGAAAGGTGTTAATGAGTATTTTAAAAGGGAGTAATCCTTAGTTCCATAGGTGGACGCCGTTTCGAGATCGACATAAAGGTGGGCCAGGGGTGACTCTAGAATTTGTTTGTACAATATGGGTATCAAAAGAAAGGTGTTAATGAGTATTTTAAAAGGGAGTAATCCTTAGTTCCATAGGTGGACGCCGTTTCGAGATATCGCCATAAAGGTGGACCAGGGGTGACCCTAGAATTCGTTTGTACAATATGGGCATCAAACGAAAGGTGTTAATGAGTATTTTAAAAGGGAGTGGGCCTTAGTTCTATAGGTGGACGCCGTTTCGAAATATCGCCATAAAGGTGGGCCAGGGATGACTCTAGAATTTGTTTGTACCATATGGGTATCAAAAGAAAGGTGTTAATGAGTATTTTAAAAGGGAGTAATCCTTAGTTCCATAGGTGGACGCCGTTTCGAGATATCGCCATAAAGGTGGACCAGGGGTGACCCTAGAATTCGTTTGTACAATATGGGCATCAAACGAAAGGTGTTAATGAGTATTTTAAAAGGGAGTGGGCCTTAGTTCTATAGGTGGACGCCGTTTCGAAATATCGCCATAAAGGTGGACCAGGGGTGACTCTAGAATATGTTTGTACGATATGAGTATCAAATTAAAGGTATTAATGAGGGTTTTAAAAGGGAGTGGTGGTTGTTGTATAGGTGGTCGCGTTTTCGAGATATCGCCATAAAGGTGGACCACGGGTGACCCTAGAATTTGTTTGTACAATATGGGTATCAAAAGAAAGGTGTTAATGAGTATTTTAAAAGGGAGTAATCCTTAGTTCCATAGGTGGACGCCGTTTCGAGATATCGCCATAAAGGTGGACCAGGGGTGACCCTTGAATTCGTTTGTACAATATGGGTATCAAACAAAAGGTGTTAATGAGTATTTTAAAAGGGAGTGGGCCTTAGTTCTATAGGTGGACGCCGTTTCGAAATATCGCCATAAAGGTGGACCAGGGGTGACTCTAGAATATGTTTGTACGATATGAGTATCAAATTAAAGGTATTAATGAGGGTTTTAAAAGGGAGTGGTGGTTGTTGTATAGGTGGTCGCATTTTCGAGATATCGCCATAAAGGTGGACCAGGGGTGACCCTAGAATTTGTTTGTACAATATGGGTATCAAAAGAAAGGTGTTAATGAGTATTTTAAAAGGGAGTAATCCTTAGTTCCATAGGTGGACGCCGTTTCGAGATATCGCCATAAAGGTGGGCCAGGGGTGAGTCTAGAATTCGTTTGTGCAATATGGGTATCAAACGAAAGGAGTTAATGAGTATTTTTAAAGGGAGTTGGACTTAGTTCTATAGGTGGACGCCTTTTCGAGGTATCGCAATAAAGGTGGACCAGGGGTGACTCTAGACTTTGTTTGTACGATATGGGTATCAAATGAAAGGTGTTAATGAGTCATTTTAAAAGGGAGTGGGCCTTTGTTCTATAGGTGTTCGCCTTTTCGAGATATCGCCATAAAGGTGGACCAGGGGTGACTTTAGAATATGTTTGTACGATATGGGTATCAAATAAAAGGCGTTAATTAGTATTTTAAAAGGGCGTGGGGCTTAGTTCTATAGGTGGATGCCTTTTCGAGATATCGCCATAAAGGTGGACCAGGGGTGACTCTAGAATGAGTTTGTACGATATGGGTATCAAATTAAAGGTATTAATGAGGGATTTAATAGGGAGTGGCCCTTAGTTGTATATGTGAAGGCGTTTTCCAGATATCGACCAAAATATGGACCAGGGTGACCCAGAACATCATCTGTTGGATACCGCTAATTTATTTATATATGTAATACCTGCCAAGATTTTAAGGGTTTTTTATTTCGCCCTGCAGAACTTTTTCATTTTCTTCTACTTAATATGGTAGGTGTCACAACCATTTTATAAAGTTTTTTCTAAAGTTATATTTCGCGTCAATAAAACAATCCAATTACCTTACCATGTTTCATCCCTTTTTTCGTATTTGGTATAGAATTATGGCATTTTTTCATTTTTCGTAATTTTCGATATCGAAAAAGTGGGCGTGGTCATAGTCGGATTTCGTTCATTTTTCATACCAAGATAAAGTGAGTTCAAGTAAGCACGTGAACTAAGTTCATTAAAGATATGTCGATTTTTGCTCAAGTTATCGTGTTAACGGCCATGCGGAAGGATAGACGGACGACTGTGTATAAAAACTGGGCGTGGCATCAACCGATTTCGCCCATTTTCACAGAAAACAGTTAACGTCATAAAGTCTATGCTCCTACCAAATTTCAAAAGGATTGATTAATTTTTGTTCGACTTATGGCATTAAAAGTATCCTAGACAAATTAAATGAAAAAGGGCGGAGCCACGCCCATTTTGAAATTTTCTTTTATTTTTGTATTTTGTTGCACCATATCATTACTGGAATTGAATGTTGACATAATTTACTTATATACTGTAAAGATATTAAATTTTTTGTAAAAATTTTACTTAAAAAAAAAAATTTTTTTTTAAAGTGGGCGTGGTGCTTCTCCGATTTTCCTGATTTTTATTAAGCGTACATATATATCGTTCATTTTAAATAGCGATCTGGGATGAGTGCTCAGGAACCTGCATACCAAATTTCATCAAGATACCTCAAATTTTACTCAAGTTATCGTTTTAACGGACGGACGGACGGACGGACCGACATGGCTCAATCAAATTTTTTTTCGATCCTGATTATTTTGATATATGGAAGTCTATATCTATCTCGATTCCTTTATATATGTACAACCAACCGTTATCCAATCAAACTTAATATACTCTGTGAGCTCTGCTCAACTGAGTATAAAAAAAAACAAAATTAAAAGGTTCTATTAAAGGCGAATCAATAGAAGTTTTGACAGTAAATCTCCTGAACGTACAACAATGTAGTAAAACTGCAAATCAGTATACATCGGAAATAGAAAAACTCACGAATTCTTTAGAAGCAAAATACATATCCGATGGATTATCTGCTGATTTAGCAACTGAATATGCAACACAATCAGCTGTTAAAGCTATGTGTAAAAACTGTTCAAAGGAAAAAGTGAAAATGATTATGCAAGCAGGAACGTTCACATCCATGAACGAAGCAATATCAAAATTCTCAAACAGTTGTACTGAACTCACGGGTAACTGACTCGGTACTACACATACGTCAACAGGATCAATACGGCGGTTGTTTCCATGGAAGTTAACGAAATAACAGCTACGGAGGCTATTAAGCCGGAAGATTTAGACCACATCCCCGATATAACAACAATTTCGGACAAAATAATGCTTTTGGGAGTTGACAAACTAACAATCCCCAAAATAGGAGTAGAAATTTTAACCAAATCCAACAGGAAAACTAGTAAACTTCAATAGTACAACAGTAAACAACGAAAAAGTGCGTGTACTTCATCTAAACAGTTAAATACCTACCAAAGCATTTTTAAATAACTCAATTATTTTTATTTATTTATTTATTTATGAGAAATACAATTATAAATAATTATATTACTTTGGGAAGGCACTAGCAGCTAAGACTATCGGCCACCAGATATACTCGTATCTATTATTAACAAGTAAGGAAGTCTAAGTTCGGGTGCAACCGAACATTACATACTCAGTTGAGAGCTATGGAGACAAAATAAGGGAAAATCACCATGTAGGAAAATGAACCTAGGGTAACCCTGGAATGTGTTTGTATGACATGGGTATCAAAAGGAAGGTATTAAAGAGTATTTTAAAAGGGAGTGGGTCATAGTTCTATAGGTGGACGCCATTTCGGGATATCGCCATAAAGGTGGACCAGGGGTGACTCTAGAATTTGTTTGTACGATATGGGTATCAAATGAAAGGTGTTAATGAGTAATTTAAAAGGAAGTGGGCCTTAGTTCTATAGGTGGACGCATTTTCGCGATATCGCCATAAAGGTGGACCAGGGGTGACTCGAGAATGTGTTTGTACGATATGGGTATCAAATTAAAGCGGGTTTTAAAAGGGAGTGGCCCTTAGTTGTATATGTGAAGGCGTTTTCACATTATCGACCAAAATTTGCACCAGGGTGACAGGGTGAGATTACAAGGACTTTTGATTTCGCCCTGCAGAACTTTTTCATTTTATTCTACTTAATATGGTAGGTGTCGCACCCATTTTACAAAATTTTTTTCTAAAGTTAAGTTTTGCGTCAATAAACCAATCCAATTACCACGTTTCATCCCTTTTTTCGTATTTGGTGTAGAATTATAGCATTTTTTTCATTTTTCGTAATTTTCGATATCGGAAAAGTGGGCGTGGTCATAGTCGGATTTCGGCCATTTTTTATACCAATATAAAGTGAATTCAGATAAGTATGTGTACTGAGTTTTGTAAAGATATATCGACGGTCAACTGTGTATACAAACTGGGCGTGGCTTCAACCGATTTCGCCTTTTTTCACAGAAAATAATTATCGTCCTAGAATCTAAGCCACTACCAAATTTCACAAGGATTGGTACATTTTTGTTCGACATATGGCATTAAAAGTATCCTAGACAAATTAAATTAAAAAGGGCGGAGCCACGCCCATTTTGAAATTTTCTTTTATTTTTGTATTTTGTTGCACCATATCATTACTGGAGTTGAATGTTGACATAATTTACTTATATACTGTAAAGATATTAAATTTTTTGTTAAAATTTGACTTAAACAATTTTTTTTTTTAAGTGTGCGTGGCCGTTATCCGATTTTGCTAATTTTTATTAAGCATATATATAGTAATAGGAGTAACGTTCTTGCCAAATTTCATCATAATATCTTTAACGACTGCCAAATTACAGCTTGCAAAACTTTGAAATTACCTTCTTTTGAAAGTGGGCATTGCCACGCCGATTGTCCAAAATTTTACTAATTTTCAATACTGCGTCATAAGTTCAACTCACCTACCAAGTTTCATCGGTTTATCTGTCTTTGGTAATGAATTATCGCACTTTTTAGATTTTTCGAAATTTCCGATATCGAAAAAGTGGGCGTGGTTATATTCCGATATCGTTCATTTTAAATAGCGATCTGAGATGAGTGCCCAGGAACCTATATACCAAATTTCGTCAAGATACCTCAAAATTTACTCAAGTTATCGTGTTAACGGACAGACGGACGGACGGACGGACGGACATGGCTCAATCAAATTTTTTTCGATACTGATGATTTTGATACATGGAAGTCTATATCTATCTCGATTCCCAACCGACCGTTATCCAATCAAAGTTAATATACTGTGTGAGCTCTGCGCAACTGAGTATAAAAAGTATCAAATTCATAGTAATATCACAGTAAATACCTCACAAATAACTGACTTGAAGGGCATTGGTCAGGGAATAACAAGCACACTAGGTACGGTCACAACACACTTGAAAGAAGATGACCTCTTAATTAAACACAAATTTCACATAGTAGAAGACAATTTCCCAATCCCGTGCGATGGATTTCTATGGTTAGATTTTATAAAGAAATATAATTGCATTTTAGATTACGGAAAAACTGAAAACAGATTAATTTTGAGACCTTATGACTTTCCAGAAAAGATAATGATCCATATGACAAAAACACCAACTGTTAATGCAATCACAATTGCAGCCAGATCCGAAGCAATTCGGCAGATTAACGTAAAACCTAAAGCTCAAAATCTTTTTATGAAATTATTCAAAATTACAATATTAAAATAGAAAATTTAAATAAATACATATTAATTCAAGAGGCAACAGTAAATAAAGATAATAATAAAGAAAATTAGAAAGACTAGTCAAGCATTTTCCAAAAATTAACTTCATTGTGTTCAGAATACGTAGACATATTTGCATTAGAAACAAAACCCATAACCTCCAATAATTCTTATAAGCAAAAATTACATATAAAAAATGACAACCCAGTCTATGTAAAAAATTACAGATTACCACAAGCAAACAAAGGTGAAATAAGTAAACAAGTCTATAAATTAATGAAAGATGATATTAGAACCATCTACGTCAGAATACAATAAAATCACTACCCGGTAACTTAGATAAGAGATGGAGATTAGTGATTGATTACAGAGAAAAAAAAACAAAAAATATGCTGGAGATAAATTTCCACTTGCAAGAATGGATGACATTTTGAATCAATTAGGAATAGCAAAATATTTGTCATGTTTGGACGTTGTCAGGTTTTCACCAAAAAGAATTAGACACAGACTCCAGAGATGTAACATCATTTACAGTAGACGATTGCACATACAGATTACCATATGGCTTAAAAGTAACTCCCAATTCATTTCAAAGAATAATGACTTTATCATTAGCAGGCCTTAAACCTTCACAAGCATTTCTATATATGTATGATTTAGTAATATAAATTTGTTCCGAAAATCACATGATGAAAAATTTACGAGACGTATTCTCAACTTGTAGAAGATATAATTTAAAACTTCATCCCGATAAATGTTTATTTTTAGCTTATTAAAAACAAAGAGAACAAAAAGGACATTAGTGCACAAGTAAAGGAATATTACCTGATCGAAATAAAATTCTAAATTGTTCAAAATTATCCAGCACCGAAGAAGTCAAATGATTTGTTGCCTTTTGTAATTATTACCGAGGGTTTGTACCAAATTTCGGAGAAAACAAGTAAGGAAGGTTAAGTTCGGGTGTAACCGAACATTACATACTCAGTTGAGAGCTATGGTGACAACATAAGGGAAAATAACCATGTAGGAAAATGAACCGAGGAAAACCCTGGAATGTGTTTGTATGACATGCGTATCAAATGAAAGGCATTAAAGGTATTTTATGAGGGAGTGGGCCATAGTTCTACAGGTGGACGCCATTTAGGGATATAGCCATAAAGGTGGATCAGGGTTGACTCTAGAATGCGTTTGTACGATATGGGTATCAAATGAAAGATGTTAATGAGTATTTTAAAAGGGAGTAATCCTTAGTTCCATAGGTGGACGCCGTTTCGAGATATCGCCATAAAGGTGGGCCAGGGGTGACCCTAGAATTTGTTTGTACAATATGGGCATCAAACGAATGGTGTTAATGAGTATCTTAAAAGGGAGTGGGCCTTAGTTCTATAGGTGGATACCGTTTCGAAATATCGCCATAAAAGTGGACCAGGGGTGACTCTAGAATGTGTTTGTACGATATGGGTATCAAATTAAAGGTATTAATGAGGGTTTTAAAAGGGAGCGGTGGTTGTTGTATAGGTGGTCGCCTTTTCGAAATATCGCCATAAAGGTGGACCAGGGGTGACTCTAGAATGCATTTGTACGATATGGGTATCAAATGAAAGGTGTTAATGAGTATTTTAAAAGGGAGTAATCCTTAGTTCCATAGGTGGACGCCGTTTCGAGATATCGCCATAAAGGTGGACCAGGGGTGACCCTAGAATTTGTTTGTACAATATGGGTATCAAAAGAAAGGTGTTAATGAGTATTTTAAAAGGGAGTAATCCTTAGTTCCACACGTGGACGCCGTTTCGAGATATCGCCATAAAGGTAGCCAGGGGTGACTCTAGAATGTGTTTGTACGATATGGGTATCAAATTAAAGGTATTAATGAGGGTTTTAAAAGGGAGTGGTGGTTGATGTATAGGTGGTCGCATTTTCGTGATATCGCCATAAAGGTGGACCAGGGGTGACCCTAGAATTTGTTTGTACAATATGTGTATCAAAAGAAAGGTGTTAATGAGTATTTTAAAAGGGAGTAATCCTTAGTTCCATAGGTGGACGCCGTTTCGAGATATCGCCATAAAGGTGGAACAGGGGTGACCCTAGAATTTGTTTGTACAATATGGGTATCAAAAGAAAGGTGTTAATGAGTTTTTTAAAAGGGAGTAATCCTTAGTTCCATAGGTGGACGCCGTTTCGAGATATCGCCATAAAGGTGGACCAGGGGTGACCCTAGAATTTGTTTGTACAATGTGGGCATCAAACGAAAGGTGTTAATGAGTATTTTAAAAGGGAGTGGGCCTTAGTTCTATAGGTGGACGCCGTTTCGAAATATCGCCACAAAGGTGTTCCAGGGGTGACTCTAGAATGTGTTTGTACGATATGGGTATCAAATTAAAGGTATTAATAAGGGTTTTAAAAGGGAGTGGTGGTTGATGTATAGGTGGTCGCATTTTCGTGATATCGCCATAAAGGTGGACCAGGGGTGACCCTAGAATTTGTTTGTACAATATGTGTATCAAAAGAAAGGTGTTAATGAGTATTTTAAAAGGGAGTAATCCTTAGTTCCATAGGTGGACGCCGTTTCGAGATATCGCCATAAAGGTGGAACAGGGGTGACCCTAGAATTTGTTTGTACAATATGGGTATCAAAAGAAAGGTGCTAATGAGTTTTTTAAAAGGGAGTAATCCTTAGTTCCATAGGTGGAGGCCGTTTCGGGATATCGCCATAAAGGTGGGCCAGGGGTGACTCTAGAATTCGTTTGTGCAATATGGGTATCAAACAAAAGCAGTTAATGAGTATTTTAAAAGGGAGTGGGCCTTAGTTCTATAGGTGGACGCCTTTTCTAGGTATCGCAATAAAGGTGGACCTGGGGTGACTCTAGACTTTTTTTGTGCGATATGGGTATCAAATGAAAGGTGTTAATGAGTATTTTTAAAAGGGAGTGGGCTTTCGTTCTATAGGTGTTCGCCTTTTCGAGATATCGCCAGAAAGGTGGACCAGGGGTGACTTTAGAATATGTTTGTACGATATGGGTATCAAATGAAAGGTGTTAATGAGTATTTTAAAAGGGCGTGGGGCTATAAAGGTGGACCAGGGGTGACTCTAGAATGAGTTTGTACGATATGGGTATCAAATTAAAGGTATTAATGAGAGTTTTAAAAGGGAGTGGTGGTAGTTGTATATGTGAAGGCGTTTTCCAGATATCGACCAAAATGTGGACCAGGGTGACCCAGAACATTATCTGTTGGATACCGCTAATTTATTTATATATGTTATACCTGCCAAGATTTTAAGGGTTTTTATTTCGCCCTGCAGAACTTTTTCATTTTCTTCTACTTAATATGGTAGGTGTCACAACCATTTTATAAAGTTTTTTCTAAAGTTATATTTCGCGTCAATAAAACAATCCAATTACCTTACCATGTTTCATCCCTTTTTTCGTATTTGGTATAGAATTATGGCATTTTTTTCATTTTTCGTAATTTTCGATATCGAAAAAGTGGGCGTGGTCATAGTCGGATTTCGTTCATTTTTCATACCAAGATAAAGTTAGTTCAAGAAAGCACGTGAACTAAGTTCATTAAAGATATGTCGATTTTTGCTGAAGTTATCGTGTTAACGGCCATGCGGAAGGGCAGACGGACGACTGTGTATAAAAACTGGGCGTGGCATCAACCGATTCCGCCCCTTTTCACAGAAAACAGTTAACGTCATAAAATCTATGCCCCTACCAAATTTCAAAAGGATTGGTTAATTTTTGTTCGACTTATGGCGTTAAAAGTATCCTAGACAAATTAAATGAAAAAGGGCGGAGCCACGCCCATTTTGAAATTTTCTTTTATTTTTGTATTTTGTTGCACCACATCATTACTGGAGTTGAATGTTGAAATAATTTACTTATATACTGTAAAGATATTACATTTTTTGTTAAAATTTTACTTTAAAAAAAATTTTTTTTTAAAAGTGGGCATGGTCCTTCTCCGATTTTGCTAATTTTTATTAAGCGTACACATAGTAATAGGAGTAACGTTCCTGCCAAATTTCATTGTGATATCTTCAACGACTGCCAAATTACAGCTTGCAAAATTTTAAATTACCTTCTTTTAAAAGTGGGCGGTGCCACGCCCATTGTCCAAAATTTTACTAATTTTCTATTTTGCGTCATAAGTTCAACTCATCTACCAAGTTTCGTCGCTTTATCTGTCTTTTGTAATGAATTACCGCACTTTTTCGGTTTTTCGAAATTTTCGATATCGAAAAAGTGGGCGTGGTTATAGTCCGATTTCTTTCATTTTAAATGGCGATCTGAGATGAGTGCTCAGGAACCTACATATCAAATTTCATCAAGATACCTCAAAATTTACTCAAGTTATCGTGTTAACGGACGGACGGACGGACGGACGGACATGGCTCAATCAAATTTTTTTTCGATCCTGATTATTTTGATATATGGAAGTCTATATCTATCTCGATTCCTTTATATATGTACAACCAACCGTTATCCAATCAAACTTAATATACTCTGTGAGCTCTGCTCAACTGAGTATAATTAAAGAATTTTAACTAGACTTTATAAAAAGAATATTTCCTTCGATTGGACGGAAGAATGCCAAAAAGCTTTCGTCTATTTGAAGGAGGTATTAATTAGTCCAAATATTTTACAATATCCAGATTTCAATAAAGAATTTTGTATAACAACAGATGCAAGCGCTTATGCCTGTGGCGCAGTACTTAGTCAGGAATATGAAGGCAAACAATTACCAATTGGCTACGCGTCAGATCGCTCATAAAAGCCGAAATTAATAAAGCAACAATAGAATAAAATAATTTAAAAAAAATGTTAAGTTAAACGGTTTTATTGAAAACAATAGTTACATTAAGTAGTAATAATATTAAAAGATAGAAAATAATTAGGTAGGTCCTAGGTACTAGTCATCTCACTCCTCATCAGTCTGGGGCGTTGATCAGACAATTAAATAAAAGCGTTGGACGCATCAAATTTCTATTTATAGTCATAAGTAAGACCAACTTAACCTTAACCAGGTTATGTTACGCCTCACGTTTTTAGAAATTTCACGCGCCCAACGCTTTTATTTAATTGTTTGATCAACGCCCTAGATTGATGAGGAGTGTGATGACTAGTACCTAGCACCTACCTAATTATTTTCTATCTTTTAGTATTATTACTAGTTAATGTAAGTATTGTTTTCAATAAAACCGTTTAACTTAAAAATTTTTTTTTTAATTATTTTATTTTTTCCCTTTTAGTATTATTATTACTTAATAAACCTATTGCTTTCAATAAAACCGTTTAACTTAAAAATTTTTTTTTCATTTATTTTATTATACTGAAATTTCATAGCAAAATTTGAACTTATGTGCTCCAAAGTATTTTGACGTCACTTCTACCGGGAAATGAATTTTTTAACGAAATTTCATTAACAAAATTTGAACTTATGTGCTCCAAAGTATTTTGACGTCATTTCTACCGGGAAATGAATTTTATACTAAAATTTTACTAACAAAATTTGGACTTATGTGCTCCAAAGTATTTTGACGTCTCTTCTAACGGGACTTGAATTTTTATACTGAAATTTCACTAGCAAAATTTGAATTTATGTGCTCCAAAATATTCTGACGTCACTTCTACGGGAAATGAATTTTTGTAATGAAATTTCACTAACAAAATTTAAACTTATGTGCTCCATAGTATTTTGACGTCTCTCCTAGCGGGGCTAGAATTTTTATACTGAAATTTCACTAGCAAAATTTGAATTTATGTGCTCCAAAATATTTTGATGTCACTTCTACCGGGAAATGTATTTTTAACTGAAATTTCACTAACAAAATTTGAACTTATGTGCTCCAATTATTTTGACGTCACTTCTACCGGGAAATGAATTTTTTACTAAAATTCCACTAACAAAATTTGAAATTATGTGCCCCAAAGTATTTTGACGTCTCTTCTAACGGGACTTAAATTTTTATACTGAAATTTCACTAGCAAAATTTGAATTTATGTGCTCCAAAGTACTCTGACGTCACTTCTACTGGGAAATGAATTTTTGTAATGAAATTTCACTAACAAAATTTGAACTTATGTGCCCCAAAGTATTTTGATGTCACTTCTACCGGACTGTATATAATATTTGTTCAAGGAGCCAAATCGGACAGACAAGTACGAGTTTTTTGAATTTCTCAATTTTCTTTTTTTTCTTTATTGATGGCGTATTTTAAAAATAATACAATGTTTTCTCGAAAAAAATACATTTTGTATGAGAAGATAGCTTAACATGTATGCATATTTGCTTCCTACGCTGTCAACTGCGTTAAGTACACTAGTTTACATTTAAATTATTTTAGTACTTACTAACAAGTGTGTTGTGCCAACTTAAATATACTGGCGCCGAATTATTTTAACATACTTATTTACTGTGTTTTTTTTTTTTTTGTATTTTACAGGCTAAAGTTATAATCTAGTAACAAGAAATGCAAATAATTGGAACATGTTTCAACATTGTCGGGCAATTTATTAAACATTCTAGCACCATAGCTACGAATTGAATTTGTGCTTCTTTGAGTACGGAAAAAACAAGTTTTTATATATAGAGTATTTCTAAAGTTATAGCTTAGATTTCCTGCGAAATTTAAGTCAAGACTATGTTTAATCAGATTGTTTTTGATTTTGAAAACAATGAGCAGTGTCTGTAGAATACTGTATTTTCTAACGTCTAACCTATTTTCATAAAGCCTGATAGTGGGAGTTATTCTAGGTAGTAACAGGATATTTTTTATTATTTTGTTTTGAAGTATTTGTAACTCATTTATTTTATTTTTTGCACATCTGCTCCAGATTGGGTTTAAATACGTTAAACGTGACATATTATACGCATCGTATAATAGCCACAATTGTTTTCTGGGTATATTATTTCTACTTCTATATATTGCGAAATTTAGCGGTATTAACTTAAGCTTCAATCTAGTTATATGCTCGTGCCAATTTAAATTCGTGTCGAACCATATTCCCAGGTATTTCAACTTGTCTACCCTCGCGATAATTTTGTTATCAAATGCGAAACCAGGAAAATCTGTAATGCTCGGTATGGGTTTGAAGTTGTTAAAAATAATGAAATGTGTCTTTTCTAAATTAATTTTGAATAAATTACAGTCAAACAATTTTTTTATCTCATTCAAATCTGTCCTAATGTTGGTGATTAATTCTTCTAACGTACTTTCAGAGTACATGAAGGTTCCATCATCAGCATAAAACTGGGGAACACCCTTTAGATTTAGTTTTAGTACATTATTAATATATATTATAAACAGAGTTGCCGCTATTTTTGATCCTTGCGGTACGCCTGTTTTAATTTCCATGGTGGAACTCGTTGTATTATTTATTTGTACCAACTGTTTTCTGTTGGTTAAAAAGGTTTCAAATATCTTCAGTTCCTTGCCTTCCAAGCCTAGTTCAGCTAACTTACGAACCATTATCTTTATATTTACTGAGTCAAAAGCTTTTGATAAATCAATTGCCAAGAGAGCCACATAATTCTTTTTATCAATATTTTCGTAGATATACTCTGTGCACGATATGCACGCTGCCATGGTGTTGGAGCATTCTACAAAGCCAAACTGGTTTTTGTCGGAACCTACCTTTAACTCATCAGGATACTGCGGCACCTGGCGTGAATTTTTTTTACTAAAGTGGTTTCTATTTCTATATGTCGAATATAATTTCCAAATATGAGCCAAATCGGACCACAAATACGATTTTTGTGAATATCTCGATCCTTGCGCTACCTAGCGGCGATTTTTTCATAGGTCGCTTTCTATTCATATATGTATTATGTGTTCCAAATATGAGCCAAATCGGACCACAAATACGATTTTTGTGAATATCTCGATCCATGCGCCACATGGCGGCGATTTTTTTCATAGGTCGCTTTCTATTCTTGTATGTATTATGTGTTCCAAATATGAGCGAAATAGGACCACAAATACAATTTTCGTGAATATCTCAATTCTTGCGCCACCTAGCGGCGATTTTTTTCATAGGTCGATTTCTATTCATGTATGCATTATGTGTTCGAAATATGAGCCAAATCGAACCACAAATACGATTTTTGTTAATATCTCAATCCTTACGCCACCTAGCGGCGATTTTTTTCATAGGTCGTTTTCTATTCATGTATGTATTATGTGTTCCAAATATTAACCAAATCGGACCACAAATACGATTTTTGTGAATTTCTCGATCCATGCGCCACCTAGCGGCGATTTTTTTCTTTCTTATTATTGCATTGTCATCGGGTTCTGAACTATATTCCTAGTTTTAGGCTTGTAGCTTATCTTGAAGATACTTAAATTTTAATTAATTACTGGCCGTGCAGCCTGTCAAGTCAACCTAAATAAAACCGTTTAAAAAGAATTAGCAGCAATTCATTGGGCCATAAATTAATTTAGACCATACGTTTATGTCAGAAAGTTCCTAATTAAAGTTAACCATCTACCTTTATTATATCTTTTTTAAATGAAAATTAACAAGAGTTAGATTAGATTTGGAAGAATATGACTTTGAAATGGAGTAAATAGCAGGAAAAAAATTACATAGCAGACGCATTATCGGAAATTTATATTAAAGACCTCAAATGACAGTGGAAACATGTAAAATATTAAAAGCTGCCACAAGATCGGAAACTAGTCAGTCGACCAATAATAATACAACAAAATAAGAAAATAAAAGTCACACTGAGAACCCTATAATATATGAAGCGCTTAATAAATATGAAGTTAGAAGACATGTTGAGCTCGTTTTCGATCCTCGGAAATTATATTTCAAAAAAAAAAAGAAAGAAAATTTGTAGCACAATAGATAAAAGCAACCAATTGTTGAGGCGAATATTGACCTAGGACAATACATTTCTTGGCTTATGGAAGAAGTCGGTAATTTAGGACTTGCAAAAATACAGTTGTCCTTAGGAGAAAATTGTTTAAAAATAATTGTACTAGAGAAGATAAATAAGAAATAGTACCTAAGTTCTCAAAAACTTAATCATTGCATTAACTCCACAGGTTATCTATGTGACACACATAGACAAAATTAAAGAAATTCTTCATTAGTATCACGACGATCCTGTTATTGGTAGCCACTAAGGAATAAACCGTACGACAAACAAGATAAAACAAAAATATTACTTGAAAAATATGAAAAATTATATAAGAAAATATTTAAAAAATTGCACCAATAGCAAAAAAAATTAAACCCCTCAAAAAACAATGGCTATAATGGAGACACCTCCGAAAGCTTTCGATATAGTACAAATCGATAAAATCCGACCAATACCAAAATCGATACATGGAAATCAGTATAAGGTTATTATTATATGCGATCTTACTAAATATTTGGTTGCAGTACCCGTTCAGAGCAAACATGCAGTAACAGTTGCCAATGCTTTATTTGAACATCTCATTCTGATTTATGGTTGTATGAAAACAATCATAACAGATATGAAAACCTAATACAAGAATAGTTTATTTAAGAAACTGTGCAAGCTCAAATTGAGCATAAAACCTCAACACCTTACCATCATCAAACTTTAGGCACTGTTGAACGCAGTCTTAGAGCATTCAATGAATATGCACGTTCCTACATATCAATTGACAAACACGATTGGGATGAATACCTTAAGTATTGTTACAATACCACACATTCAACAGTTCACGGCTACTGCCCTTTTGAGCTGGTTTTTGGAAAAACACCTGTGACTAACGAATTTTTACAAGAAAATATAGTTTGTGCAGTATATAATAATGAGGCTTATGGTAAGGAAATTAAGTATAGGTTATAACTAAGGAAGAACAAGAAATTAACTATGATGAAAATAGTCACAGTAAGAAAATAAATATAGCAGATTTAGTATTAGGTAAAGGCGAAATAGCTCATAAGTCAGATAGTAGATATAAAAGGCCATATATAGTATAAAATGATGATAGATAAAATATCTACACTTTAACTCCTTATAGAGTAGAAAATATTGATAGGATAAATAAATACACTTCAACTCCCTATAGAGTAGAAAATATTGATAGGAAAAAGAACTACACTTTAACTCCCTATAAAGTAGAAAATATTGATAAGAAAAATAGCTTTACATTAATTCCCCATTGAGTAGAAAATAGCGAAAGCACAAAAAAGAATAAGATAATAATAATCCATAAAAATAGGCTTAAACTTTGATAAAATCAAAATTACTGATAAGCAAAATAGTTGTACTCTAAGTAATAAGAAAATCGTAGTACATAAAAATAAACTTAAATGTCAAATATTATTGCTCGAAATAAAAAGAAATTTTATAAGCACTAAATAAACACTAAAATTTATATACATATAAACAACAAAAGCATGAAATCTAAAGAAAAAACATAGCTAAGGACATAAACAAATAAATTGATTTCTTTTTGGAATAAACATACAATTATGTCATAAATTGTTGGCACACACCAATTGAATAAACAAAATAACAATGTCACTGAACCATAGCAATTACTTAAACATAAACAAGTTCAAATTTGAATTATATCATAAGGTGACTGGCCATACAAAATTCCCAAGATATGGCTATTCTTTCAAACGCGAATGGTGTAGTATGTATTGAAATTCATTTACTATACTCAGCTGAGCAGAGCTCACAGAGTATATTAATTTTGTTCGCAAAACGGTACCCCGTAACGGCATAAACTAATCGAGATAGATATAGACTTCCATATATCAAAATGATCTGGGCGAAAAAAGAAAATCATTTGGCCATGTCCGTCCGTCCGTCTGTCAGTAAACACGATAACTTGAGTAAATTTTGTGGTATCTTAATGAAATTTGGTATTTAAGTTCCTGGGCACTCATCTCAGATCGCTATTTAAAATGAACGATTGGACTATAACCACACCCACTTTTGCGATATCGAACATTTCGAAAAACTGAAAATTGATTACCAAAGACGGATAAAGCGATGAAAATTGGTAGGTGGGTTGTTGACCTTATGAAGCAGAAGAGAAAATTAGTAAAATTTTGGACAATGGGCATGGCACCGCCCACATTTAAAAGGGAATTTAAAAGATTTGCGAACTTAGCCTTCCTTACTTGTTTTTATATACGTACATATATTTTAACTCGTACTATTCCATTGCACTTAGTACATTGCCTGGTAACTTGAGGCTTCTTTTATTTCAGTTTGAAACTGACTAATTGCTTATATATTGCTAAGTATATATATACTTATAAAATTTGCTGGCATGTGCATATGTCACAAATTTTTTATATTTGATATGTAAGTATTAGTGTAAATATTTATTGCAGTACATAAGAATTCTTTAGAATAAAGAGGTTACCAGTGTGGAGGGACTGGAGGAGTCAAACGGCTTCCTAACAAGGACCCTTATGACTACGTATAAAAGAGCTAAGAAGATTCAGAGGAAAAGCAAAGCCCCCATGGTGGGGAAATGAGCTGAGTTTTCTAAGAAGAGAGAAGGGACGAGTATGGGGATCTATTGAGGATATACAAGCGTGAAATTTCCAGAGCAAAGAAAATCACAAGGAAAAGTGAGGATTCCCTTGCGGTGCTTTTCGATACACATGTCCCATACGAATTGGCGGTGAAGACGTTCTCTAGGTTTAAATCGCCGAATCCAGAAGGTGTATACCCGGCCACGCTACAAGTTTCAAGTAGAGCGGTCGTGGAATGGCCTAAAATAATATTCGATGGGTGCATAAGTCTGAATCATGTACCGCACTCTAGGAGAAGTGTTCGTGTAGCTTTCCTACCAAAGGGGGGAAGATCGGTCGCATGTATCCAAAAGACTACACGCCCGTTAAATTAACATCATTTCTGCTCAAAACTTTTGAGAGGCTGATAGATGTGTACATAAAGTCAAATGTGGATGAACAGCTGCTCTCCACAGGGTGCTATCAACTCTGCTATAGACGGTGGTCATCAACCAACTGCTCAGGCGGTCCGATAAGGGACCCGTAAAACTTACGGCTTACGCAGATGACACTACAATTGTCATAAGAGGAAAGTGTCTTCCAACGATTAGCTCTATGATGGATCGGGCGCTTCGGGATATGCAAAACTGGGAATCTAATGTCGGTTTTACAGCCAACGCAGAGGAGACGGATATGGTATTGCTTAGTAAGAGGTACAAGGTCCCAAATTTGAGGAGGGGTGACCATACAGGAGAAACGGCACGAAATATATAGGAATCGTCCTAGACAGTAAGGTGTCATGTAAGCTTAACGTGGATGAGGGTGAAGAAGGCATCGACGGCAAAAAATGCTGGTACTTATCACCTGCTCTTTCTCATTGGGTATTTTCAGCGAGTGTAAACTCTATCCTATGCTGTGAAGTTCCTGGTTGATGGAAAGCCACACAAAAAATAACATACCTCAAAAAATTAGAGGGGGTATTCAGGCTATCAATGCTTAGCATTACGGGAGCCCTGGAAACAACCCCGACAGCTACAATGTATGCCATTCTGCACATTCCCCTGTAGACCTGGTAGCAAAGAACATAGCGTTAACAACTGCAACAGATTCAGTGCCTCAGGGCAGCTTGAGCGCAGACCATACGGCCATAGTAGTATAGCGTCATCAGTTACAGACTACCTGATTCTCTACCTGTGCTTCGAGGGTTTAAGAGGCCCACCACCACCACACTATACCTTTTACAGTTTAAATTCTGGAAATTACAATTCATGTTCAGAATTTCCAATTTAAATTGGTTTTGGCCTATATCTCAAGACCCTAGTCACCCAGGGGTATAAAGATTACTCTGTACTAAAGCACACATCAGCAGCTTCAATTTGATAACCATAATATAAAACCACATCCGTGTGTTACCCTGGTCCACGTTTTGGCCTATATTTCGAGACCATTGTCACCAATAGGTATGAAAACTTCCCTCTACTAAAGCTCTCATCAACAGCTTTCATTTGTTATCCATATTCTATAAACAGTTTCTAGGAGCACCCGCGTCCACATTTTGGCCTATATCTCTAGACTCTAGTCACAAATACATAGGTATGAAAATTATCATGTACTAAAGCACTCATCAACAACTTTCATTTGTTATCCATGTTGTATTACCACTTTCTAGGGGTACACGGGTCCACGTTTTGGCCTCAATCTCGAAACCCTAGTCACCAATGGGTATGAAAACTACCCTTTACTAAAGCACTCATCAAAAACTTTCATTTGTTATCCATGTTGTATTACCACTTTCTAGGTGTACCCGGGTCCACGTTTTGGCCTCAATCTCGAGACCCTAGTCACCAATAGGTATGAAAACTACCCTTTACTAAAGCACTCGTCAACAGCTTTCATTTGATATCCATATTGTATAAACTCTGTCTAGGGGTACACGGGCAGACGTTTTGGCCTAGTCACCCAGGGGTATAAAGATTACTCTGTTTTAAAGCACATATCAAGAGCTTCAATTTGATACCCATAATGTAAGAACACATTCTAGTGTTAGCCTGATCCACGTTTTGGCCTATATATCGAGACCCTAGTCCCCCAGGGGTATAAAGATTACTCTGTTTTAAAGCACATATCAACAGCTTCAATTTGATAACCATAATATAAAACCACATCCTTGTGTTACCCTGGTCCACGTTTTGGCCTCTATTTCGAGACCATTGTCACCAATAGGTATGAAAACTTCCCTGTACTAAAGCTCTCATCAACAGCTTTCATTTGTTATCCATATTCTATAAACAGTTTCTAGGAGCACCCGCGTCCACATTTTGGCCTATATCTCTGGACTCTAGTCACAAATACATAGGTATGAAAATTATCATGTACTAAAGCACTCATCAACAACTTTCATTTGTTATCCATGTTGTATTACCACTTTCTAGGGGTACCCGGGTCCACGTTTTGGCCTCAATCTCGAGACCCTAGTCACCAATAGGTATGAAAACTACCCTTTACTAAAGCACTCATCAACAGCTTTCATTTGATATCCATATTGTATAAACTCCGTCTAGGGGTACACGGGCAGACGTTTTGGCCTAGTCACCCAGGGGTATAAAGATTACTCTGTTTTAAAGCACATATCAACAGCTTCAATTTGATACCCATAATGTAAGAACACATTCTAGTGTTAGCCTGATCCACATTTTGGCCTATATATCGAGACCCTAGTCCCCCAGGGGTATAAAGATTACTCTGTTTTAAAGCACATATCAACAGCTTCAATTTGATACCCATAATGTAAGAACACATTCTAGTGTTAGCCTGATCCAAGTTTTGGCCTATATTTCGAGACCCTAGTCACAAATACATAAGTATGAAAATTATCATGTACTAAAGCACTCATCAACAACTTTCATTTGTTATCCATGTTGTATAACCACTTTCTAGGGGTACCCGGGTCCACGTTTTGCCTCAATCTCGAGACCCTAGTCACCAATAGGTATGAAAACTACCCTTTACTAAAGCACTCATCAACAGCTTTCATTTGATATCCATATTGTATAAACTCTGTCTAGGGGTACACGGGCAGACGTTTTGGCCTAGTCACCCAGGGGTATAAAGATTACTCTGTTTTAAAGCACATATCAACAGCTTCAATTTGATACCCATAATGTAAGAACACATTCTAGTGTTAGCCTGATCCACGTTTTGGCCTATATATCTAGACCCTAGTCCCCCAGGGGTATAAAGATAATCTGTTTTAAAGCTCATATCAACAGCTTCAATTTGATACCCATAATGTAAGAACACATTCTAGTGTTAGCCTGATCCAAGTTTTGGCCTATATTTCGAGACCCTAGACACAAATACATAAGTATGAAAATGATCATGTACTAAAGCACTCATCAACAACTTTCATTTGTTATCCATGTTGTATAACCTCTTTCTAGGGGTACCCGGGTCCACGTTTTGGCCTCAATCTCGAGACCCTAGTCACCAATAGGTATGAAAACTACCCTGTATTAAACCACTAATCAACAGCTTTCATTTGTTATCCATATTCTATAAACACATTCTAAGGGTACCCGCCTCCACGTTTTGGCCTATATATCGAGACCCTAGTCACCCACGGGTACGAAAAATACCCCGTATCAAAGTAATCATAAACAGCTTCCATTTGATACCCATATTGGAAAAAAATATCCCAGGATTACGCAAGTCCACGTTTTGATCTCAAGACCCTAACCAGAACGGGACAAAAAGTATCCTATATCTGTCTCCTGGTAGTAAGCTACCTCTCCACTAATTTTCAGCCAAATCTGTTCATCTGTTCTTGAGTTATAAATAGTGTAACCAATACCACTTTCTTTTATATATATACATCACATCATAAAAAAAAAAAATAAATCATCACATTAGAAACTTCCAAAATAACAGCATTTCTCCACTTTTTAGTGGATGTTATTATACATATAAACCTAACTCTTCAATCACTCTATCTACTAAAATAAATAATAGTGTAAAAAAACAAAAAAAACACGCTTTTATAGCAAACCGAACTAAAAAATAGAAAATAATTTTCAATTAAAAAGAGTTTATATAACAGTAGTAGAAGGTCAAACCATCGTTTATAGTTAATCACCTCAAAATAAAATTACAATAAAAATTAAGTTATTAGCAGAACAATTTAATTCAGAGTAAAAAGCGTGGGGTGCATTTGACTACATTTCATATCTTTCCTCTCAGATAGTTGCCAATAGAATAATTGTAACATTCAATATCAAGCACCCAACGCTTTTTACTGTGAATTAAATTATTCTGTTAATAACTTAAATTTTATTATAATTTTATTTTGAGGTGATTAACTATAAACGATTGTTTGACCTTCTACTACTGTTATATAAATTCTTTTTAATTGAAAATTATTTTCTATTTTTTATTTCGGTTTGCTATAAAAGCGTGTTTTTTTAGTTTTTTTAAACTATTATCTATTTTTAATTTTTTAGTTCAAGTAATTTTAAAAGTTTTAGTCGAGAGTGATGAAACCCCGAAAGGACAGCGGTCCATGGATGAATACAACCCCACGGCACCGAAAAGGACCAAGACGCAGGGAGGCTGGACGCGGTCTTTCGCCGAAATTGCCAAGGGTCGGCAGATCATTGGCATTATAGACGAGAGCAGCGAAGATGGCAGGATACCGAAACAACAGTGGAAGTGGATCGAGGCCGCGCTCGCTACGGTGGCCGTTAAGAATAAAAAGACAACCCTGGTCCACCGCCATCTTACACCGATGCAGGGTGGTTCCAGGGCAACGTCAAACTAATTTTCTGTGGCGACGCCGGGACGGTCAACATCTATAGGGCTGCCGTCACGCTGATAGGGGTGGTATATCCGGGCGCGCGCCTCAAGGTAGTGGAGGCGCGTGATATCCCCTCACGACCAAGGGCTAGAGCCTGGGTTCCAGTGACGCCAACGGACCCAGCTGACATCCTGGACCTGCTCCAGGAGTACAACCCGCCACAGGTTTGGAAGTCAACCCGGATAAAACCGAGCTTGTTCTCTTCACGAGGAGGTACAAAGTACCAAATCTTACATCGCCAAGAACTGGGGGTAAGTTCTTAGCGTTTAGCGATCAAGTCAAATATTTGGGAGTCATTCTGGACAGGAAGCTATTATGGAGTGACCATATAGTGGAGCAATCCAAGAAGGCAGCAGCAGAGCTGTTCACCTGCAAGAGGGCAATTTGCACCTCCTGGGGATTCTCCCCTTAGGTGACCTACTGTATTTACACAGCAATCGTGCGCCCGATTCTTCTTTATGGTGCCTTGGTCTGGTAGCGTGCACTAGCTAAAAGTACCTATCTTAAAATGCTTCAAAAGGTGCAACGGAGTTCGGAGCTCTGCATTACCGCGGCTCTCGGCTCCACTCCAGATTCCGTTACATACATACATGGATACATAGATACATAGATAGATACAGGCCAAGCTAATAAAAGCGTGTTAAAAAGGGCTCCAATATGCTCTTTCGTAGATGTGCCATGCATCCACTTCTATCATTAATAAAGGAATGCGTTTTTCGCATTATGTGCAAGGTTTCAAATTTATGGCCAATTTGGGGTGATCACAAGTTCAATTGACCTTATGTCCGTTAACCTTATGTGACCCCACCATCACATTATTGCATTGTCATCGAGCCTTGATACGTGTGCAAAATTTCAATCAAAACTTATGGCCATTCAAAGTGGTAGTAAGGCCAATTGACCTTATGGCCGTTGACCTTATGTCACCACACCATCACATTAATGCATGTTCGTCGAGCCTTGATACGTTTGCAAAGTTTTAATCAAACTTATGATCATTCAAAGTGGTAATAAGGCCAATTGACCTTATGGCCGTTGACCTTATGTCACCACACCATCACAATAATGCATTTTCATCGAGCCGTGATACGGGCGCAAAGTTTCTATCAAACTTATGGCCATTCAAAGTGGTAGTAAGGCCAATTGACAATATGGCAGTTGACCTTATGTCACCACACCATCACTTTAATGCATTTTCATCGGTCTTTGATACGTATGAAAAGTTTCAAATTAATCAGACTTCTATAAACCGGTGAAAATTATGCTTAAAGATTCCGTTACATAGATACAGGCCAAGCTAATAAAAGAGTGTTAAAAAAGGGCTCCAGTATGCTCTTTCGTAGATGTGCCATGCATCCACTTCTATCTTTAATAAAGGAATGCGTTTTTCGCATTATGTGCAAGGTTTCAAATCTATGGCCATTTGGGGTGGTCATCACTTCAATTGACCTTATGTCCCTGAACTTTATGTCACCCCACCATCACATTATTGTATTGTCATCGAACCTTGACACGCGTGCGAAGTTTCAATCAAACTTATGGCCATTCAAAGTGGTAATAAGACCAATTGACCTTATGGCCGTTGACCTTATGTCACCACACCATCACACTAATGCATTGTCGTCGAGCCTTAATATGTGTGCAAAGTTTCAATCAAACTTATGGCCATTCAAAGTGGTAATAAGGCCAATTGACCTTATGACCGTTGACGTTATGTCACCACACCATCACATTATTGCATTGTCATCGAGCCGTGATACGTGTGCAAAGTTTCGATCAAACTTATGGCCATTCAAAGTGGTAATAAGGCCAACTAACATTATGGCCGTTGACCTTATGTCACCACACCATCACATTAATGCTTTACCATCGAGTCTTGATACGTGTGCAAAGTTTTAATCAAACGTATGGCCATTCAAAGTGGTAATAGGGCCAATTGGCCTCATGGCCGTTGACCTTATGTCACCACACCATCACATTAATGCATTGTCAGCGGTCCTTGATACGTATGCAAAGTTTCAAATTAATCAGGCTCTAGAAGCCAGTGAAAATTAAGCTCAAAGATTCCGTTACATACAGGCCAAGCTAATAAAAGCGTGTTAAAAAAGCGCATCAAAATCCGTTGCGTAGTTTTAATGGTTTGATCATTCAAAGGGATATAGGGACAGAAAAAGCGACTCTGTTTTATACTACGTATAAAATAAAACTTTTGTTTAAGAATTTTAAGGAAATGTTCAATATTTTTAACGAAAGAGTATTTTTCGAGAGATGTATGCATTCTTAACCATTTATTATTATTTGTGTATGTACATACATATGTATGTCAAGCTGATATGAGAACACATATATACCTATACATATACGGCCGAAGTTAAATAACGCATCGAATGCTATGTGTATATACGTATGTGTCGCTTCATGTCTCACTCAAAAGTAATTTGCTCGCACAGTTGACACCGAACAATCACACACACGAATTTTTTGGTAAAAATGTTACTTTTGTTTAAACAATTTGGCTGATATAAGAAGAGAATCAAGTATTTTTTTTGATGCAGAACGAAGGTAAATATTTCAAAGTTTTACTGAAAAGTAGAATTTTTTAAATCCATCCTTCCGTTTATGAGTTATAGCTGTGTAAACAAAAATTTTATGATTTTTTACCACATTTTGGCAATTTTCCACGCCCCTATAATATATATCTTCAAATTATATTAACTGTACCATCTCACGTAGCTAAGCTTTCAAATGCAAAAAACCGTTTTAAAATCGGAGCATTCTGTGTGAAGTTATGTGCATACATGGCATTTAGCGACTTTATTTTATAAGATTTATAGAAGATAGATATTTTGACTCGTACTATTCCATTGCACTCAGTACATTGCCTGGTAACTTGAGGCTTCTTTTATTTCAGTTTGAAACTAATTGCTTATATATTGCTAAGTATATATACACTTATACAATTTGCTGACATGTGCATATGTCACACATTTTTTACATTTGGTATGTAAGTATTGGTGTAAATATTTATTGCAGTATATAAGAATTCTTTAGAATAAAGAGGTTGCCAGTGTGGAGGGACTGGAGGAGTCAAATGCCTTCCTAACAAGGACCCTTATGACTGCGTATAACAGAGCTTTCCCTCTAAGAAGATTCTGAGGAAAAGCAAAGCCCCCATGGTGGGGAAATGAGCTGAGTCTTCTAAGAAGAGAGAAGGGACGAGTATGGGGATCTATTGAGGATATACAAGCGTGAAATTTCCAGAGCGAAGAAAATCACAAGGAAAAGTGAGGATTTCCTTGCGGTGCTTTTCGATACATGTTTCCCATACGAATTGGCGGTGAAGACGTTCTCTAGGTTTAAATCGCCGAATCCAGAAGGTATATACCCGGCCATGCTACAAGTTTCAAGTAGAGCGGTCGTGGAATGGCCTAAAATAATATTCGATGGGTGCATAAGACTGAATCATGTACCGCACTCTAGGAGAAGTGCTCATGTAGCTTTCCTACCAAAGGGGGGAAAATCGGTCGCATGTATCCAAAAGACTACACGCCCGTTAAGTTAACATCATTTCGGTTCAAAGCTTTTGAGAGGCTGATAGATGTGTACATAAAGTCCAACGTGGATGAACAGCTGCTCTCCACAGGGTGCTATCAACTCTGCTATAGACGGTGGTCATCAACCAACTGCTCAGGCGGTCCGATAAGGGACCCGTAAAACTTACGGCTTACGCAGATGACACTACAATTGTCATAAGTGGAAAGTGTCTTCCAACGATAAGCTCTTTGATGGATCGGGCGCTTCGGGATATGCAAAACTGGGAATCTAATGTCGGTTTGACAGCCAATGCAGAGGAGACGGATATGGTCTTGCTTAGAGGTACAAGGTCCCAAATTTGAGGAAGGGTGACCATACAGGAGAAACGACACGAAATATTTTGGAATCGTCCTAGACAGTAAGGTGTCGTGTAAGCTCAACGTGGATGAGGGTGAAGAAGGCATCGACGGCACTTTATGCATGTAACAAAAATGCTGGTACTTATCACCTTCTCTTTCTCATTGGGTATTTACAGCGAGTGTAGACTCTATCATATGCTATGAAGTTCGTGTTTGGTGGAAAGCCACACAAAAAACAACATACCTCAAAAAATTAGTGGGGGTATTCAGGCTATCAATACTTAGCATTACGGGAGCCCTGAAAACAACCCCGACGGCTGCAATGTATGCCATTCTGCACATTCCACCTGTAAACCTGGTAGCGAAGAACATAGCGTTAACATCTGCAACGGTTTCAGTGCCTCAGGGCAGCTTGAGTGCAGACCATACGGCCATAGTAGTATAGCGTCATCAATTACAGACTACCTGATTCCTTACCTGTGCTTCGAGGGGTTAAGAGCCCCACCACCACCACACTACACCTTTTACAGTTTAAATTCAGAAAATTACAATTCAAGTTCAGAAAATTACAATTCATGTTTAGAATTTCTAATTTAAATTCGGAAATTTAAAATTCAAGTTCAGAAATTTACAATTCAAGTTCATAGCTTCCAATTCAAGCTCAGAAAATTACAATTCAAGTTCAGAAATTCCATTTTAATTTCAGAAATTTAAAATTCATATTCAGAAAGTTACAATTCAAGTTCAGAAGTTCCAATTTAAGTTCAGAAAATTACAATTCAAGTTCAGAAAAATATATTTCAATTTCATAAAATTACAATTCAAGCTCAGAAAATTACGATTCAAGTTAAGAAAATTTCAATTCAAGTTCAGAAAGTTTGTCAGGATTTTTTTCTTTCATGCAATTGCAATTAAAGTATGTAACATGGTAAATGTTAGCGCTAATAATTCTTTTTAACTCACTTAAATCAATTTTGCTCACTTGAAGGAGTTAGCGAAAAAAACCGTTACCTCTCTTTTCTCTCCTCCTCTCATAAGAGGTCAGTTACAAGGATATCCAGCTATATTCTACATAAAGGTCATAAGCACATTGATCTGCATTGAGTATGACAGCAGTGATGACGAAATCAACGCAGTGTCCACAATCCCGCAAGTAACGTATAAGTACTGTGTGCACAGATCAAGACTTCCTCCACCTGCCTCTCGCAACTCGGTGGAGGTCTCCCCCTTCCACTGCTTCCAAACTGCGGTGTCGGCTGAAGTATTTTCATGGCCGGAGCGTCCTCTTGCACTTGTTGCAAAGAGTTATCCTCCGTTTGAATTCTTAGCTCGGGATGTATACGCTTTGGAGAAAATTTGGGATACAGTATATCCAAGCCATCATTGTCAACGAAGCATCAACACTTCCGCAAATAACATATCAGTATTGCATTACGTATTATGAATTGGAATAACTTTTGAAAAATAACACCGCACTTATAATTTTGTGAACTTGAAATGCAATTTTCTGAACTTGAATTGTAATTTTTTGAACTTAAAATGAAAATTCTCAACTTGAATTGTAATTTTCTGAACTTGAATTGTAATTTTCTAAACTTGAATTGTAATTTGCTGAACTTGAAATAAAAATTCTGAACTTAAATTGTAATTTTCTGAACTTGAATTGCAATTTTCTGAACTTGAGTTGTAAATTTCTGAACTTAAACTTGAAAAGGTGTATAGGTGGATGATTGGCGCAAGGATGCTCAAATGGCGGACGAGGCGATACACGAGTACACAGAGAGTTCCAAAGTAGTGGAGGGTATACTGTGCTGATCCGAAAATAAACAGATCCTACAAGCTGCCAGATCACTGTAGCGTTTTCCAAGCCGAAGTATTAGCCGTAACCAAAGCAGTAGAAACACTGGAAGAAAATAGGTCAAACTGTAGCCGTGTTAACTTTTGTATTAACTATCAAGCAGCAATATCTCGCATGGCACAGCATCTAAAACTGTGTTAGAGTGCAAGCAATCCCTTGACAGAATCGGGACGGGGAAAAGCATACATCTATATTGGGTCCCAGGGCATATAGGAATAAGTAGATGGGAATGAAAAAGCGGATGAACTACCTAAAAAGAGCGCACCCATTGTTGTTTGCTCCGTAGACGTCCCAATTAGATTGGGCTAGATTAAGGTAATGCTAGAGATGCACATGATCGACCAAGCGGGAAGGCGTGGGTCCTAGCTGTAAATTCTCGAATAAATTGTCGAAAATTACTACACAGATTAAAAAAATTGCTTCTATCATTAAAAAGAGAGGACCGTAGACTCATGACGGGTATTCTAACAGTATACTGCCTTCTGGACTCACATGCCTTTAAATTATTAGGGAGTAATCCTTAGTTCCATAGGTGGACGCCGTTTCGAGATATCGCCATAAAGGTGGGCCAGGGGTGACCCTAGAATTTGTTTGTACAATATGGGCATCAAACGAATGGTGTTAATGAGTATCTTAAAAGGGAGTGGGCCTTAGTTCTATAGGTGGATGCCGGTTCGAAATATCGCCATAAAAGTGGACCAGGGGTGACTCTAGAATGTGTTTGTACGATATGGGTATCAAATTAAAGGTATTAATGAGGGTTTTAAAAGGGAGCGGTAGTTGTTGAATGCATATGTACGATATGGGTATCAAATGAAAGGTGTTAATGAGTTTTTTTAAAAGGGAGTAATCCTTAGTTCCATAGGTGGACGCCGCTTCGAGATATCGCCTTAAAGGTGGCCAGGGGTGACCCTAGAATTTGTTTCTACAATGTGAGCATCAAACGAAAGGTGTTAATGAGTATTTTAAAAGGGAGTGGGCCTTAGTTCTATGGGTGGACGCCGTTTCGAAATATCGCCACAAAGGTGGACCAGGGGTGACTCTAGAATGTGTTTGTACGACATGGGTATCAAATTAAAGGTATTAATGACGGTTTTAAAAGGGAGTGGTGGTTGATGTATAGGTGGTCGCATTTTCGTGATATCGCCATAAAGGTGGACCAGGGGTGACCCTAGAATTTGTTTGTACAATACGTGTATCAAAAGAAAGGTGTTAATAAGTATTTTAAAAGGGAGTAATCCTTAGTTCCATAGGTGGACGCCGTTTCCAGATATCGCCTTAAAGGTGGAGCAGGGGTGACCCCAGAATTTGTTTGTACAATATGGGTATCAAAAGAAAGGTGTTAATGAGTTTTTTAAAAGGGAGTAATCCTTAGTTCCATAGGTGGACGCCGTTTCGGGATATCGCCATAAAGGTGGGCCAGGGGTGACTCTAGAATTCGTTTGTGCATTATGGGTATCAAACAAAAGGAGTTAATGATTATTTTAAAAGGGAGTGGGCCTTAGTTCTATAGGTGGACGCCTTTTCGAGGTATCGCAATAAAGGTGGACCAGGGGTGACTCTAGACTTTGTTTGTGCGATATGGGTATCAAATGAAAGGTGTTAATGAGTATTTTTAAAAGGGAGTGGGCCTTCGTTCTATAGGTGTTCGCCTTTTCGAGATATCGCCATAAAGGTGGACCAGGGGTGACTTTAGAATATGTTTGTACGATATGGGTATCAAATGAAAGGTGTTAATGAGTATTTTAAAAGGGCGTGGGGCTTAGTTCTATAGGTGGACGCCTTTTCGAGATATCGCCATAAGGGTGGACCAGGGGTGACTCTAGAATGAGTTTGTACGATATGGGTATCAAATTAAAGGTATTAATGAGAGTTTTAAAAGGGAGTGGTGGTAGTTGTATATGTGAAGGCGTTTTCCAGATATCGACCAAAATGTGGACCAGGGTGACCCAGAACATTATCTGTTGGATACCGCTAATTTATTTATATATGTTATACCTGCCAAGATTTTAAGGGTTTTTTATTTCGCCCTGCAGAACTTTTTCATTTTCTTCTACTTAATATGGTAGGTGTCACAACCATTTTATAAAGTTTTTCTAAAGTTATATTTCGCGTCAATAAAACAAGCCAATTAATTACCTTACCATGTTTCATCCCTTTTTTCGTATTTGGTATAGAATTATGGCATTTTTTTCATTTTTCGTAATTTTCGATATCGAAAAAGTGGGCGTGGTCATAGTCGGATTTCGTTCATTTTTCATACCAAGATAAAGTGAGTTCAAGTAAGCACGTGAACTAAGTTCATTAAAGATATGTCGATTTTTGCTGAAGTTATCGTGTTAACGGCCATGCGGAAGGACAGACGGACGACTGTGTATAAAAACTGGGCGTGGCATCAACCGATTCCGCCCCTTTTCACAGAAAACAGTTAACGTCATAAAATCTATGCCCCTACCAAATTTCAAAAGGATTGGTTAATTTTTGTTCGACTTATGGCGTTAAAAGTATCCTAGACAAATTAAATGAAAAAGGGCGGAGCCACGCCCATTTTGAAATTTTCTTTTATTTTTGTATTTTGTTGCACCACATTATTACTGGAGTTGAATGTTGACATAATTTACTTATACTGTAAAGATATTAAATTTTTTGTTAAAATTTTACTTTAAAAAAAATTTTTTTTTTAAAGTGGGCGTGGTCCTTCTCCGATTTTGCTAATTTTTATTAAGCGTACATATAGTAATAGGAGTAACGTTCCTGCCAAATTTCATTACGATATCTTCAACGACTGCCAAATTACAGCTTGCAAAAGTTTTAAATTACCTTCTTTTAAAAGTGGGCGGTGCCACGCCCATTGTCCAAAATTTTACCAATTTTCTATTTTTCGTCATAAGTTCAACTCATCTACCAAGTTTCGTCGCTTTATATGTCTTTTGTAATGAATTATCGCACTTTTTCGGTTTTTCGAAATATTCGATATCGAAAAAGTGGGCGTGGTTATAGTCCGATTTCTTTCATTTTAAATAGCGATCTGAGATGAGTGCTCAGGAACCTACATTCCAAATTTCATCAAGATACCTCAAAATTTACTCAAGTTATCGTGTTAACGGACCGACGGACGGACGGACGGACCGACGGACATGGCTCAATCAAATTTTTTTTCGATCCTGATTATTTTGTTATATGGAAGTCTATATCTATCTCGATTCCTTTATATATGTACAACCAACCGTTATCCAATCAAACTTAATATACTCTGTGAGCTCTGCTCAACTGAGTATAATAACGTAAAATTGATCCTGCGGAACGTTTTTGCTTTTGTGTTGGTGTCACTTCAGTAAACATATGGTTATGGGCTTTATCCGGAAATGGTCACAAGGTCAAACGGAAATTTCCTAAATGGTCATTATACCAAATTTTTAAAGGCCACGTTGAAGTGTTGATAAGTTTAACTGACCTTATCCCCGTTGACCTTTTGTCACATTAAATTATTGCATTGGCATCGGTTCTTGATACGTTTGGAAACTTTCAATTCAACTTGTGGCCATTCTAAATAAGGTCAACTGACCTTATGTCCTTTATCTATGTCACATGCCAATAAATTATTGCATTGTCAGCGGTCTTTGTTACGTGCGCAAAGCTTTAATTGGCTTTAGGGCCATATCATATGGTCATAAGCTAAATTTACCTTATGTCTGTTGATTAATCAAACTTCTGGAATTTGGTGAAAATTATGATCAAAGATTCCGTTATACACATACATACATACATACGTACATACATACATACAACCCAAGCTAATAGAAGGTAGGTAAAAGAGACTATCGATTTGATCGGTGGTAGCCTTTAGTGATTTTTTTGGATTGCGGATGTAAAAAAATGGCATTGCGATAACTCATCCCCACATGTTTTTTGCTATAACTTTCATTCAAAAAAATGGTCAACATAATACTAGTATAAGTATTAGGCCGGGTCGATTTGTGGGGAAGCAAAAAATCGCCATTGCTCTGTGAAAATCATATTCTAGGGATCAAAATAAGAAACTTTTCCGAAGGAACCATACCTCTAAAATGAATTCTGATGTCCCCCCCCCCCCCCCCTTTGGGTCGTAGGGGCAAATTTTGAAAAATCCCACTTTGAAATGCCTATGTTTTTTCTTCTTCGAGTTTATTTTTCTCTTTAGAAATTTATTTAGTCAGAACATATGTAAATGAAAAAATGAATTTAACTTAGTAATAGAAAAGAAATTAAAAAAAATTATTAGAAATTAGCGTTTTTACAACCCCCTTTTAAAACCAAGGCATCACTGTGATGCATTTGCATGTCGTAAACATAGTTGTGTGGGTTTTTTATTCAACCGTTTTAAAAAATGAAGGTATCCCTGTGACACAACTGCAGATCGTAAAATTGCTTGTGTTGTTTTTTTAAGACACCACAAGACACAGCAGGTAGAATTGAAATTGCCCCTACCCAAAAGTTCGATCCAAAGGGGGGGGGGGGGACATCAGAATTCGTTTTAGAGGTATGGTTCCTTCGGAAAAGTTTCTTATTTTGATCCCTAGAATACGATTCTTAAATCGACCCGCCCTAATAAGTATACTATGCGTCGGACTCGGAAACCAAAATTAGTAGAAAATGAACGAGGTCCATAACAGAACGACAGGTGAACCCAATTAGAGAGGAATAGCATAGAAGGGTACAGACCAGTGGGACAAAAAGAGCCCACAGCCGAAAGGCGGTAAAAGTAGGCCGAATGAAGTTCAAGAGTTCTGCTGACTCATATAACTTGCCTTCTCACTCACTCAATTTACTAACTTCGTTTTAACTTTACGCGCAGCTTTTCGTTTAAAATGAAAAAATGAGTCAACTCTGTCGCTCAACAAGTCAAAATGGCGTAGCTGTTGGGCGCGGGTTGGAATGCAGTCCACTCACATTTGTTTTGTTTTTATTTCTTAAAAAAAATTTTTTTAATTCATTTCAACATCAGCGTTAACAACACACATTGAAACGGTGATAAATTTTAATTCTCAAGAGGACAACGATAAAAGCTAATTTTGCACTATCGAATTTGTGAATAAAAAAGGTGATAAAATTATCGTTTAGCTAAATTAGTGGCATCAAACTTCGTTAAACAAGTTAGTGAATTGCGTTTCTGTATGAGGAGGAAGAAACTTCAGACGTGGGAATGTAACAAACACGTATAACTAATTGCGTTTTCTTTTCTGGAAAAAGTTTGACGCTTTTTGTACGCCGCACAAGGGTTGTAAATATATTTTGTTCTATTCTAGAAAGCAGGTAACGCCATAACGAGGTATTTCATTCTTTTGTAAATACTGTTGCCTGCTTCCAACGCAAAAGCGTTACACTTTTACCCTGCATAAAATGGCGTTGCAACTCTGCTAAACCAGCTGATCGTGACAATTTATTTTAGTAACTTCATAAATATTTAGCGATGAAAATTCAAATGAAGGAAATAATTGCTAATTAATTTTTATTATCTTTGACAGCGCGTTTGTGAAAATCAGATGGTATACGGGGTAGCCATTTATGTTCTTTGCATCACTATAAATGTTGAAAATTTCCTGGGGTAGGAGTAACTCTATTAAGGTTTTACCATTTACTTAGGCAACAATTTATTTCAGAAAAGAAAACGCTATAAGACAAGATGCACATAAGGGGTAGCGTCGCACTATAGAAAAAAGGCCTGTTCTGATTAAAAATCAATAACTTTTTTATTTCTGAATATTATGTTCTAAAATTTTGCGCAAATATAGAATGGGGTATATGGCTTCAAATGGAATGTAATTAATTATGATTTAATTTAAAACCATACCTTAAAAAATAAAAGAAATTCAAAATAATCAAAAGTATCCAATATTTATTTTTTAACAATGAATATTATTATTTTAATGCCTATAAAACAAATATCAAATAGTACATCAAAATACAAATCAATTTAAATAATAAAAGCATAAAAAAATGGTGATTGAAATTGAACACAGATTAATTAATTAATTGTAATATTTACTATTGTTATTGTACATATGTGTTTATTATGTTATTTATACTTGATGAACTTCGGGATCTAAAATTAATTCGTTCACTTTCAAAAGATTTATGGCGTCTTCATCAAGTTCCTTGACGTTTTTAGTATACAGTTTTCTAATGCTGTTTATGTAAGGATCTGAAGTGTAAAGAAGAGTCTGAAATACGTCCTCGTTTGTAGCGAATCTTGAGCATTTTCTAGCATGATGTAGAAATTTTTTATAATCCTTATTACGGGATTATTGTGATTCCCCTCAGATCAGCTTGCATTGTGAAAAAATCTTCTGGCAGTATTACTGTCATTAGTATTACCACTTACTTGTCTTGGTTTCTCGATGATCGTTTCTTTTCTCCGCTTGTGGCTGACCATGTTTGGGAATTGTAATGGAATTTGTGATTGCAATGTGATATTTGTGCTCGTTGGCCTCTTAATTGGAAGCCAAGATGTAGGTAAGGTACCGTGGCTATGTACCGATGTGACATAGAACTACGTGAGGTGACAATGTGAAATCACAGGAGCATTTAGGTTAATGTAGGTGAATGCAATCTAGTGTCAAAAGACGGAACTAAACTCCTAGCATTCTCGACTACAAAAGGTTGAAGTAGTCTCGGCGGATGGAGCTCCCTCGTACCTTAGTTCTCATCAAAAAAAAATCTATTTAAGAATACTTGAAACTTCACCTTACGAGTGTGCATTAGGGCGCAAGGTCTATGGTGACATTCGACTCTTGCGTTGTTCACCCTACCCTACCACGATCTTCAATCTAAAATAGTATTGGAAGATACTCATGTAAATTTTTCTCACCTTTTTATGTTGCTATGCCTACCATGAATTAGAAGAAAAACTTAACACATCATTGTTTCCTTTTTTAAAACTTTATAAATTCATATTGTAACGAATTTACAGTGTTCTGCCGGGGTGCGTCTAATCCTGGAGGTAGGTGGGCGCACCGGGTTCGATCTCAGTGGGAATATGGCGTGTGGAATAAAGAAATAAATAAATAGACGAGAAGTTCTCGTGATAATAATAATGTTTTATTGGGTGGACGTAAGTTAACTTGGTGACAATATTACCTGAAAGTATTTTTGGAAAACGGCAGAGATCGCTGGCGGCAGATGCGTATTGTACGGCTGTTGAAATCCAAGAAGCCGGTTGCATAGAAAGCTACAACCGTTGACCCGCAAAATCCTCCGTTTTGGAGGGGAAAGGCACACACACATCAACCCCGACATGCATATGCATGAGTGCTGACAAAAAGCACACATACACGTGCATGTACATGTGGCGGTGATGGTCTAGGTTGTTATAAATTAAGTCGTGTATCGAGTATCGATTTGCGGAGTTGCATTGGGGGGATCGCAGTCAGATGCGGAAAAGTTAGGCATCCTGCCTAAACATGCCGGCCCCTCTTGCGATACGCAACATCGTTTTTACCCCCACCGATCTCCGACCACTGAACAGCAACGAGAAAAAATGTTTGCATTAAAACTAAACTTAAACTAAATCGCGTATTTCGCCAGCGTCGCGGGTGGCCGGGAGTCCTGCCCGACTTGCGCAGCATTCCACCTAAGCTAGGATGAAAATAAACATTAGAAGTGGAGGAAAGTGAATATTTCTTGCCTTTGATTATACATAATTCTTAGATATATATAGAATCCATAAAGTGATATGACGTAGAAGGTCAATAGTGCTGGACGAAGAGGCCGAGGTCTCCGTTCCAGACTGGCAAAATTTTTTTTTCTCCTTTTGTTGGACGGAGAGCCCGAGGTCTCCGTTCCCGGATCGCATCATTTTTGTTTGGTTGGACGAAGAGGCCGAAGTCTCCGTTCCAGACTCGCATTTTTTGTTTAGGTTTTTCTGGGCTGTACGAAGAGGCCGAGGTCTCCGTTCCAGCGTCTAATGTATCGTGTCGCTCTCGGGGCGATCATTTGAGGTGCCAGGGCGAGTGACCGTGAGGTTGGTTGGGTGAAGCGGAGGTGTTTTATTACAAAACGTATGTTAAAATAGATGTAGCGAGTTTAAAACGAAGCGTAGAGGCCAACGAAAGTATGGATTTAATTTTGTGCGACAGCTTACGACGAATAGCGAAAATAGTAATTAAATTCGGAAGTGTACCAACTGCCGGTGCTTACATGCAGATTGGCGATGCGTTCTCCACGACGCGTTCTATCTGCACGTACCATTCTGAGATTGCATGCAACCCTGTCGTGTATTTATTGGTTAGCTGACAGCTGGTATGGTGAGTTTGTGGCGTGCGAATATATATACCTATATGTATTTGCTTGCCCTTGAAAAACTAGGTCACTGGGGCAGTAGCACACTAAGCCAGTAGAAACAGGTGACTTTTTCCAATTTCGGGATTTTGCCGTGTCGGGATTCTTTAATTTCGGGACTCGGATTGTTTTTGTACCGAGCCTTTATAATGACTGTTTTTGATGTTTGTTGTTGAAAAGGCGAACGAAACGTGGAACGACGTAAGTATAAGAAAATTATAACGCATTTTAGTAATTTTCCTAATGGTTGTTCTCCCTTTTTTCCTTTCAGTTTGAAATGAATCCAGTGCAGTGTATTTTAGTGACCGTGGAGGCTGGAGACGAGGAGCCCATCCAGGTGGTGGCTGATGTGCAATATCCGGAGCGGCGGAGGGGGTCCTCATTTGTCACGCGCCGGAGTAGCTTGTGCGGCAGGCGGTGGCAGAGGGGTTGCGGCGCGTGAACCCCTGTATCATCCGTGCTCTGCTGGTGCCGATAATAGTAAAAATGCGCGGGAACACCATCGCCTGGTATGGCCAGTTTTACGCCAGCTATGAGGGCGTATTGTGGTTCCGGCGGCCACCCCACGGTTCACCTCCGCGTGGTTCGTTCAACTGTCGCGTGTGCAACCGAGCCCTATTGTCGTGTTTATGCCTAGTGGCCCACTTGAATGGGCATATGAGATTTTATCCCTATCGGTGCTGGGAGTGCTCAAAAAAGTACACTTCATCAGCGTCGCTCTCCCTAAACAGAAAGCGGATTCATCACCGATAGTGTCAGTGAGTTGTGGAGACAAAAATATATAAATGAATTACCTTGTTTGTGTTCTTTATTTCAGTTTGAATATTAAACAATGCATTGGACTTTAAAGAATTTATTTTATTTACTTAGGTGGGTGGGGGGGGGGGGGGGGGGGGGTTTAAGGTGTGGTGTGGACCATCGTGGTCGTCCTATATAAAAGAAAAGGAGTGCTTGGACATTGACAGAGGCGTCGAGAAACGAACCATTTGATGGTCGATTTGGTGAACATGGCAACTCTTACGTTTCTCGTTCCACTGTCAGTATGTATATGCAATGCTGTGGTGAACTTGTAAACCGGTACGTGACGTGTGAGAAAATATATGACATTTCCATTGAAAAAAAAGAACCACGCGGTAAGTATGTCGTAGGTTAAGTTTTATTTTAATTTCATTGTTGAATTTTATTTCATTCCATTAACATATTGTATTTCTTTTCTTTTCAGGTTGACACGGAAATCGACTGAATCAGGTTATTGGGTCAAGAATGGCTTTGTATCATTTTGGTAATTGCGTATCACTGGTTTATGTGCCTTATTATCTTACGTATATATATTATGGACTTTCCGAGTGTGGGGCATTTTGGGAATGCGTACAAGCCGGTGGCATTTACATTTTCACACAACTATGTAAAATGCTACTGCTAGCGACTTTCTTCGACTCTGGTCCGCTCAATGACTCTGGTGAAGGTTTCAGTTTCTTGGCGGATTTTCTTAAATGCTGCTGATCGACTTGGATTCGCTTTAATACTATCACGTATACCCGGCAAAGGGGCATAACAAATTGATCACTGCCGGCTTAGGATGGGCAGCAGCAGAAGTTCTATTATCGAGAGGCATAATGCTTGGGTGGGTGCACGTGGCACTGAATTTAGTTGGATTTATATTTTAAAAATGTTTAGAAACGAATGTTTTATTGGTTCAACACATTACAACAGCTACGTTGATGTGGCTATTCTCACGTCATGATCTTAACAAAGACACTTAAACCTTTAGTAACAATTTTATTGGCGTTTACTATTCAAAGGCGTTTGGCGTGAAGGTCTATTGACCGTACTCACAATGGCCATGGTCAACTATTGCTGTTAAGGCATTCATTGCTTCCATTATGGTTTTTATGTCACTACATATTTATACTGGATTGGCACAGCAAATGGGCATTTAGGTTAATTAAAAGTATAAACTAATTTGTCTAATTTAGTAGATTTGTATTCTGTAATCATATATTTAAAGATTATATTTTGCGTACAATGTATGTAGCGAAATGCATACACCTGTGGTGATACAAAACCAGGTATTTGGTTGAAGAATTATTGGTCGAAATTTGATGCATGTTTCAAAACGTTGATGCGCCGAAATTTGCTTGAGTTTACGGAAGGTCTTATGATACCATTAGAACGTTACTAGGCTTCATTAAAGCCATTGCAAAAAGACATTAGCCCTTTCAAGTCTTCACCGAATGCAAACACTTTCGAACTGGATGATTTTTTAGCCATTATTGAGCAATCTGACCCAAATGTAACATCATCATTAAAAGGTGATTGGAAAGGCCTGTATTGCAGATTTTTCAATTAGCCGGATTTTCGCGGTTGGTATGACTCAAGGCATCGTGAACTGCAGTTAACGTTACAGGATTTGCAGTTGCACGCACTTTCCGTTGCTAATCTTGAGCAATGGCAAGTGATGAGTAAGAAGTAGAAATTCTTGATATGATATGAAAATTAAAACAAAAATTTAATCTCGGTAGTGGTAGTGGTAAGAATAGTTCAACGCGTGAACAACTTCGTGCCCGAATAAATTGTATGAAGGATTTGCTGCCTAACGATGTGAAAAATGTGGTTAGTATTTGATTTGCGATGTATTGTACCTTTCAGTTGTAAACTACTTCCTTTTGATAAACTGTGTTTCAGTGCATTTGTAGCTGTTGGTGTTTGATAAGGATGTATGTAAAATGATTGTTTAATTTTGTAGAGAAAGGATCGCGATCACTAATTTTATATTTTATTAATATAAACCATCAGAAACAACCACCTGAACCAACAACGAAAATTATGAGAGATGGACGACTGCCTCAGACGGGAGAGGAACGATAGCGAAAGGTTTCAAAAGAATTCAATCGATCCACCAAAAAAATGGGAATACTTGCTGGTGAGGTGAGTTAACTATTTTAAATAAGTATTTATTAATATTTTAGAAGCGGGCAAAAGATGGCTAGTGATGGATCTTTGAAAAAGGTGTCGATACCGGTACTCATTCCCAAATTTCCATAAATTCGGTCGATTTATGGCATATAAAAATTTGTCAGTTAGGAACAACGTTTTCTGAACGGGGTGGCCCTTCGGTGGTGGTTGCGCCTGCTTTCCGAGTGTATTTCTGCCATGAAAAGCTTCTCGAAAAATTAAAAATAGCACGAAGCTGTAAAACTGTTAACTCCATTCACAAACAATTTTTCAGCAGAACGAAAACCTCTATTGCTTAACAACTTAAGATGTATTGAAATTGTTATGTAGTTAGCAGCTTGTCATAATTTTGTCGGATTTAGTGTTTCTGGACACTAAACACATAATTATCTTTTGCCGCCATGGGCAGAAATCGTCTCCCCTTCCACCATTTTTTTTTTTTTTTTTTTTTTAAAGTGGCTTTAGTTGAACTATGGAGTTCTTACCACATAGTGAACGATATTGGTTTTTGCTCAATGAGGACATTTCTTTATGGTACCTCTTTGAATCGATTTACCAGTCGGGGTTTTGACGTGGAACGATGAATGTGGAATCGGTTTATGTTTCGGATGTTCATAGGTTTACGAAAGCGCACGATTACTTGGTGTCGATACTTTTCATAAACCCTATGCTCAACAAAATTCGAATGACGATGCGTATTGCGGGTTTTTATTTTATTGTTGGCCTCGGTCATTTGGCCGAGTGCGCAGGTGTTCTGTGATCCTCGCTCTGGGTGAGCGAGTGAACTTGGGTTTATTTGCTGGGAATTTAAGAATGATAAAAGGCTGAAAGCCCATAGCATCTGTGGCAGAGCGGTTCGCCCTTCTGCGGTAAGGTTCTGGTGTCCTCGCTCAGGGGAGCGAGTGAATTGTGGGTTTGATTTTTGAAAATCTAAAAATAATGGGCCGAAGGCCTTTGTGGTTTGTGGCAGATAGCGGATCTGCGTTAGGGCGTTTCTGGTGTCCTCGTTATGGGATGACGAGTGAATGGGAATGGTTTCTGGTGTCCTCGCTCGGGGTCAGCGAGTGAATTGTGGGATGGTTTCGTCAAGGGGCCTCGGTTAGTCTTATTAAAAGAGAACCTTAATTTGCCTTTTGGTTTTGCGAGCTTTTGGCAAGCTCTCCCGCGTCTTCGTGCATCTCGCTCCCTTTCCCCATTGCCCACCAGCAGTAAGGTTTAGTATTCCTCTCGGTAGACTCGCCACGAGACCGGGGGTAGAGAATTATAAAAAAAACCGACGATATACATGGCTCGGGAGAAAACCCGTTCAGGAGTAGCGGGGCATCACGGCGCATAGTTTAATGCGCCTTCATATCCCGCGCTCCCTTTCCCCATTGCCATCGCGTAGTAAGACGTAGGATTGCCCTCCGGTAGACTCGTCTCGAGACCGGGGGGTGGATTAATTAGGGCCTCGGGAGAGACACAAGCTGAGGGATAGCGGGGCATCACGGCGAGTGGTGGAACGCGTCTTTATGTCCCACGCTCTCTTTCCCCATTGCCATCGCGTAGTACGTTTTAAGATTCCCCTCCGGTAGACTCGCACCATCACGAGAACGTGGGGTTGATTATAATATATGGCTCGGGAGAAACGCAGGCTTAGGGATAGGACACGAAGACGCGGGTTTATGAATATACTTTAAGTGCTGTCACTTACCGAGGGCCTCTGATGTTAGGTAGTTTGGGGAAATAGGATTTTGGTTTTTTTGGGTTTTGTAAGGCGGAATTTGGCCCCTTACATTTCATCCTCTTTGTCGTGGGACGGAGGGAGTACCAATTTCCTAATTGGTCTAATTATTTGTCCCTTGGTTGTATGGACGTCAACAACGCACACACGGCTATCAGAGCCTGGGTGTATGTTGACGATTCTTCCCATTCTCCACTCGTTGGGTTGGAGGTTGTCCTCCTTGATAACGACTAGGTCTCCGGATTTTAGATTAGACTGTGGATGTTTCCACTTCACTCGTTTTTGAAGTTCGGATAGATATTCGGTTTTCCATCGCTTGCAGAAAGTGCGATGGAGGGCTTTGAGTTTCTGCCACCGATTGATCATCGAGGCAGGGCTCTCACTGGTATCCGGCTCTGGCGAAGCCAGTAGGTGGCTGTCCGTGAGGAAATTCCCTGGGGTGAGCGGCTCTAGGTCCGTCGGGTCATTGGATACCGGGCTGAGCGGTCACGAGTTCAGGCATGCCTCGATGCGGCACAATAGTATATGGAATTCCTCGAAGGTGAATTTGTGTGGTGAGGCTATCTTTTTGAAGTGGCTTTTGAAGCTTTTCACTCCAGCCTCCCACAGCCCTCCCATGTGGGGCGCGCCCGCAGGGATGAAATGCTACGTGAGTGACTGGTGGCTGTATTTTGAGACAGCGTTCTCTCGCGCTTGTGAGATGAAAGTCTTGAATTCTGATCGTAAGGATCGTGACGCTCCGACAAAGTTCGTACCATTGTCGGAGTACATATTTTTTGGGCATCCGCCCCTAGATATGAAACGGACAAATGCCGCAAGAAATGATGGTGTGCTGAGGTCAGTAGTGGCCTCCAGATGAATTGCTCGTGTGGAAAAACACACGAAAAGGCAAACATAGCCTTTGGATAGGCAACAACCCCTGCCGCGGTAACTTTTGATGTCAAAGGGCCCGGCGAAGTCGACTCCAGTATTCGTGAATGCACGGCTGAATGTGGTGCGTTCGCGAGGGAGAATGCCCATAAGTTGGGTCTGAGTACGCTTTCGGTGTATAGTTCAAACTTTGCAATTGTGAATTGTTGCCCTAATCATGGTTTTGATGTTAGGTATCCAGTATTGGGTGCGTATCAGACGCAGCATGAGTTGATTTTCCCCATGCAGACTTTGTTGATGAAACATTAGGACTGTCAGACGGGATAACCTGCAGCTTTATGGGAGGAGGATTGGATGGCGTTCATTAAAAGCTAAGTCCATTGACGCCCCGAGTCGCCCTTCTACCCGAATGATGTCATCTTGTTCTAAGTAGGGATTAAGTGAGAGTATTGCACTTTTCCCTGGAATTGGTTTTCCGGCCTTTAGATTATTATATTCTGAACTATAATGTTGTTTCTGATAGATTTTAATGACAAGTTGAGTTACTGATTTGATCTCATCAGTGGAGATTAAAGGTGACTGGACCTGAAATGATTTTTTTGTTTTGTAGTGAGTTCTTCGGTAGAACCTTATAACGTATGAGAGCACCCGTAAATCCCTAGGTAGGTCTGAAAAGCGTTGGAGAACATCGGTAGTATTTACTGTTGTTGTTGCGTAGGTCTTCACTCTCTTTTCCTCTACGGAGTTGTTGTAGTCACTTTCTTGTGCTGGCCATTGGGAAGTGTCTTCTTGCAGCCAAGAAGGTCCCTGCCACCACAACGAATTGTTGACCAATTCAGACGCAGGTAATCCTCTGCTACCTAAATCTGCTGGGTCTGATTCTGAGTTTACGTGCAACCAGTCCTTATTTCCGACCATGTCGATGATCTTGGTGACCCGATGTGCGACGAAAGTGGACCAGGAACAAGGCGGTTTCCTTATCCATGCGAGGACGATCGTTGAATCCGTCCACAGGTGAACTCTCACTGGTCCCAATTTAAGGTTCCTGAAAATTGATTCGGCGATTTCCGCTAACAGCACGGCTCCGCAAAGTTCCAATCGTGGAAGAGACAGGGTTTTCACCGTTATCGTTATCGTTATCCGTTTTCAGGCGCATGTAAACGGCGGCTACGTAAGCCTTCTCGGATGCGTCACAAAATCCATGGATCTCGATGTCGGTTCCTGGGGAAAAGTTGACCCATCTAGGTATCCTTATTTTATCGATCTCATGGTATTGGTCGGTGAAAGTTTTCCATTTCTCCAGCGTACTGGTCGATACTGGGTCGTCCCAAGTGGTGCCTCCTAACCAAATATTCTGCATGAGCATTTTTTCCACAATGACCATTGGCGCAAGCCAGCCGAAAGGGTCGAAAAGTTTGGCTATAGCGGATAGGACTGCTCGTTTGGTAATGTTTTCGCCATTTTCTAGGGTTCCTGCCTTGAAATAAAATACGTCTGAGTGAGCGTTCCATCGTATTCCGAGGGCTTTTACCGAACTAGCTTCTTCGAACGCTAAGAAATCCTCGCTGAGCAAATCCGTTTTGGGGATGTCCTTTAGAATTTCCTTACAATTTGAAGTCCACTTGCGTAATGGAAAGCCAGCTGAGTGTAAGGCTTCACGAATCTCGTTTCTTGCTTTGATGGTTGACGCTATTGTGTGTCCTCCAGATAAAACATCATCTACGTACATACTCTCTCTTAGTATGCTAGCCGCTGTAGGGTGTGAATTTGCGACGTCGTCAGCCAGTTGTAGGAGCGTTCTTATCGTGTGATATGGAGCGCAATTCACTCCGAAGGTAACCCTCTTTAATTCGTAAAGGCTAATTGGGTCATTCGGGGAAGTGCGATGCACAATACGTTGAAATTTGGTGTGATTTTCGTTCACCCAAATTTGTCGATACATCTTTTCGATGTCGCTATTGAAGACGAAACGGTATAGTCTCCATCGTAAGATAAGGATGGGTAGATCGGCTTGTAGAACTGGGCCTGGGAGGAGAATATCGTTTAGGCTATTACTGTTGGCCGTAGGGCTCGATGCATTAAATACTACGCGTACCTTTGTGGTTGTACTTTCTGCTTTTAAAACGGCGTGGTGGAGCAGGAAGTAATGATCCGAATCGTCGGATGGGATTTTCTTTTTTAATTTTCCCATATGTCCGAGCGTCTCATAATCTGACAACACTCGAACATATTCTTTACCTTAATCTGGGTTTTTTATTAGCCGCCCCTCATTCCGGAAGAATTGAGAGCATGCGCGTTTCAGGGACGGTCCTAAATTAATGTTGTTAGGGTAATCCTGCCTGAATGGTAGTGATACGGTATATCTTCCATCTTCATCACGTTTGGTTGTTTCTTTAAATATTTTTTCGCAATACCTCTCATCTTCATTTAATATTTTATTTTTTGGTACATTTTCTACCTCCCAGAAAGCCTTGAGTTGGTTGTCTAACGCAACCTCGTTGTAGAAAGACATAATGCTCTTCGTTGGATTCGGTGATTCGATACGACCGGTTAGTTTCCAACCGAACATTGTCTCTTGGGCTAAGAGTGTGTTTAGCATATTCTTTTTTATACCGCTTATTATAATTTGGGGATATATGTCTCCGCCAAGTATGAGGTCTACGTCTTCATTGACGTAGAACCCCTTGTCTGCCAGAGCCAAGTCTGGGAATGCCTGAATAGTCATTGCGTGGATTTGGCAGGATGGAAGATTCCCAGTGAGTTTAGCTAGAACGAGAACGGGTGTAGTCAGGCTGAAGCAGGGATCCACTGGTGAACGTAATTCGATTTTGGATGCTTCTTTCACCTGCGCTGACACCGCATTTGTGATGCCTGAAACTTGGGCATGCATTTTCCTCGCTGGCAAATTGATTCTGCGTTTCAGTCTTTCTTTTATAAAGGAACATTCAGACCCAGAATCAATTAATGCCCGCTCGGAGAAGTCGGTACCATTATAGTGAATATGTACGCGAGCAGTTCCTAATAGCACGCCTGTGCTGGAATTGGCATGGCAGGATTTGACATTCTGGTACGCAGAGGAAGATGGTTGTCCCGATTACTGTCTTTTCCGTGCCTGTGCCGAAGTTGATGGGCTATTATCCGCATCTTTGAAAGGATTGCTCCCCGCCGGTTGCTGAATAGTGTCCGCATGCAGGAGCGTGTGGTGAAGAGAGTGGCATTTGGAACAGTTGTACGAACTGGTGCACGTCGTCACTGTGTGTCCTGGGAATAAACAGTTCAAGAAGCCATTTTTGGATTTAACGAATTTGATCCTTTCTACCGGAGCTAAATCGCAAAAATGTGAACAGTTGGGTAATCTGTGCTCCGTAGATTTGCACATTTTACACATTGATTTTATTGGTTGCTTGGATACTTTTGTTTGAAAAGCACCAAGTTTTTCGTAGGGGTTTCTGTCGATTGTCGCGACGCGCTTGCTTTTTGCACTTTAGAAGTGGTATTCCCTGTAAAACCAGACACGGTTTCAAGTGTCTGAAAACGATTTGATAAGAATTTGTCCATATCCTCGCACTTGGATATGTCCGTTTGGTGGTCAATGCTCTGCTCCCATAGAGCCAAGTTATTTTCATGTAATTTTGTCGAACATAAATAAGTAATAATCGCATCCCATTTTGAAACATCAATCTGATGTGTTTTTAAGGATGCTAAACAATTATTTATGTCGCGCTGTAAGGTTTTGATTGAGCTGCCGCACTCGCTATCTATCTTTTTTAGATTAAACGAAATTTGTAGTTGTGAGTTTACGAGAATCCGTTTATTCTCGTATCTCTCTCGGTTTTTCAGGCTGTTTCGAAGCCTTCATTTGTCAAGGGACATTTGTTGACAATGTCCTTTGCCTCAGTTTTTTGGTTAAGGTGAAACTACTTTTCTACCGGGCTTAAGCGACTGTTATTTTTATAAATGGCCGTGAACAGGTCACGAAATGTTGGCCAAGATAGGTAGTTGCCCTTGAATACCTCATTATCGCAAGCTGGCAGGCGGATACTATGTTCGCGCGCGCGTTCTTCCTCAGGTCGGACTGCCCTATCTTTTTCCTCCTTCAATTTAGTTTGAATTTCAGCCATGTTCGACATGCATCCCAGGAATACCGCATATGCCGCTTTATGCTTGATCTCGACCGCTGCAATTTTTTTTGCGTCAAGCGTGTCAGAGTCAAGTAACTCTCTCTGCTTTTTCCCACTTCGCTTGCAATTTTTTTGCTGTATTGCAAGAGAGTGTACTGTGTGCAGAGCCGCATTTATGTCATTAAAATTGGCCTTGAATTCGATTATTCGATCGGCCAACCTGATGTAAGAGTCTATGTTCATGTATGAAAAATGTGTGGACAAATTGGGTGAGGAATATAAATTTGTATGAGCCTGTTCGAATCACCCAACCAACAACTATTAAATTACGCAAAATTTTAGTTATAACTTTTAATTTGCTTTTTTTTTGTCTGACGTTGCAGATTATTTTTGCCTTAAAACAGGGAGCAGGGGGAATCAACACCAATGTGTATTGTGTGAAGTAAAGGGGGTCACTCGCCACTTCAATCGTCAATTTTATTATAAAAAATAAGTGCGCGCGTTGATATAAAAACTCGACGAAAAGTGTAAAAACGTGTAATAAATCTTGTGCGAAAAACGAGGAAACTGTGTAACAAAAATTTATTAGGAAGCTAGTGAAATTGACGTGATGCAAAAAGAAAAACTTAAAATTGCCACAATCGAATGGCGTGAAATTTTATATGAAAGTGTGGTTATGTGTACCTCTTCCTTGTGCTGTGTCCGGAGAGCCTTACCGCTGGTGGGGGGACAGACCAGATAGTCACAAGGAATCTTAAACGACGCCAATGCAACGCGTTTGCACCTATTATTTTTTTTCGACACTAAAAATTTTTTTTACACTTTTCGCGGTTAGAATATATTTTTACACGGTTTTTGTATAGCTCATTATAACCAAAAAAAAATGGCAAGAAATATTGCACTTACTTTGTGGCGATTTGCTGTCCTTGTGATGATATGGCAAGATGACTTGTGGTGTTGCTGATGGCTTAAGCTGGCTGTCGCTTGATCAGTGTTTTTTCACGTTTTGATATCAAATATAACGTTTTAGTTTTGGTTTTGTATAGCTGTTGGTGGGCAAATATTTTTCCGTATACATTTTCGGGCTAATTATGTTGTGGACTGTATTGTTAAGGTGCTGTTTCCAATTCCTGGTGAGATAGGACCAAATGTTCGGCCGGGGTGCGTCTAATCCTGGAGGTAGGTGGGCGCACCGGGGTCGATCTCAGTGGGAATATGGCGTGTGGAATAAAGAAGTAAACAAATAGACGAGAAGTTCTCGTTATAATAGTAATGTTTTATTGGGTGGACGCAAATTAACTTGTTGACAATATTACCTGAAAGTATTCTTGAAAAACGGCAGAGATCGCTGGCGGCAGATGCGTATTGTGCGGCTGTTGAAATCCAAGAGGCCGGTTGCATAGAAAGCTACAACCGTTGACCCGCAAAATCCCCCGTTTTGGAGGGGAAAGGCACATACACATCAACCCCGACATGCATATGTATGAGTGCTGACAAAAAGCACACATGCACGTGGCGGTGATGGTGTGGGTGGTTATAAATTAAGTCGAGTATCGAGTATCGATTTGCAGAGTTCCATTGTGGGGATCGCAATCAGATGCTGAAAAGTTAGGCATCCTGCTTAAACATACTGTAATTCCCCTTACTTGTAATCTTCTTCTAACGTTCGTATAGCTAAATTGTTGAAAAAATAACTCCAATATTGAATAATGGAAAAATGGCCTTTATTAAATTACTTCACAACAACACTTATACTTTGCAACGAATAGCTTGCTTAATAACCAAATTGATTGATAGCTCAAATGAAACTGACTTCTCGCCTCCACTGTTGTCGCCCTTTTATACTGTCCGACCTCCTTGTTGCATATTTCTAGGCTTTTCTAATTCCAGAACTTACTAGTTAGTTATAAATTTCCCAGCTACAACTACAGATGTATAATTTTTATAGCTTCTCTCATACCCCATGCGCTTGTATGTATGAGCGAAACTTCCACAATCACAATTGCATACCTTTAGGAGCATTTCATATAAGATATCTGCATGTGCTTGTGCGTTGCTTCTCAGCTGCGTATACGTACATATGTGTAGACAAAATGATTGAATTATTGATGTGCATTCACGTCACTGCTTAGCATCGGCTTAGAGATGACAGTACCCTTAGTGTTGCTAATATTCGTTACACTGCCCTCCGCCTAAGCCTGATCGTCCCGATCAGACAAATCTCTCGATCTAAGCGCTGCTAGTCTCTCCAAATGAACCACTTTCATTTTGGTTCGTGGTTTGCATATGGTTTGAATGCGGTACACTACATCGTTGATCCGTTTTACAACTTTGTATGGGCCTTCCCAGTTTCACTGCAATTTCGGGGACAACCCTTTTTTTCGTTGTGGGTTTTATAGCAGCGCCAAATCTCCTTCCTGAAACCCTTCCGAATTAATTGCTTTATCGTACCTCGCTTTCATCTTGTCACTCATAATCTTTGCTCGTTGCCTTACTAGATCGTGTACCTCTCTCAGCTATTCTTCCAAGACACCAGTGGATTTCTTGACATTCCTCTCCGCATCGGCATCTATCCCATACTTCAAATCAGCTGGGAGTCGAAGGTCATTGCCAAAAATTGCCTCTGCGAGAGTTTGGCCCGTTGTCTCATGTACTGCCGATCGGTAGGCCATCAAGAATAATGATATGTGTATATCCCACTCCTTATGGTACTTGTCTACTACTTTCCTTAAATGCTCCTCCAATGTTCTATTGAAACGTTCCACCATACCATCGGACTGAGGATGCAATGCAGTTGTTCGTGTTTTTCGAATGCCCAAATTCTTACACATTTCTTGGAACACAGCTGATTCAAAATTCCTGCCTTGGTTAGAATGTATCTCCATTGGTACACCATACCTTGCAACCCATTCGTTTGTAACCACTTCTGCTACTGTTTCCGCTTCTTGGTTTGGGATTGGGTATACCTCTGGCCATTTACTGAAATAACCCATAACCACCAGTACGTATTATTTCCCGCGTTTGCTAGTAGGAAATGGACCTGCGACATCCATGGCGATCCTTTCAAATGGTGCACCTGAAATATACTGCATCATCTGGCCATGATTTCGTGTTTTGGGCCCTTTCGCTCTGTTGCAAACCTCGCAGTTGGCAATCCACTCGGTGACCGACTGACGGGAACCAACCCAATAGAATCGCTGCTTAATTTTCTCGAGCGTCTTCTTGATTCCAAAATGGCCGCCGCTTGGACCATTATGCAGCTCTCTGAGCACGTCAGGAATAATCTTTCTGGGAACAACTATCAGTTTCTTCTTGCATTGACTATCCTCACTCTCCCATACTCGATGATGGCAACCGGATATCAATTCTAAACTGTTCCACTGTGCCCAATATGGCTTCATAATGGGACTCTCTGCTAACATCTCTTCTCTGTTTGTTATTTCGCTACGTTCGAGCCCTTGCATAATATGTGACAGATCTGTATCTTCCAGCTGACACTTTTTAGTTGTTCCTTGTCCCATTCATCCGTGCACGTTATAGTCATTAGCCGGATATCTATAATGTCTTCTTTAGCCTCGGCCTTTGAACAGTGCTTGCATTCCAAACTACATGGTCCTCGTGACATTGCATCGGCATTTCCGCGGGTGCTATCTTTTCGATGCTCAATGGAAAAGTCATAGCTTTGTAGTCGCTCGATCCATCGTGCCAATTGTCCTTCCGGATTACGGAACTGCCGAAGCCATTTTAACGCTGCGTGATCTGTCCTGACGCGGAATCGCTGGCCGTAGAGGTATTTGTGAAAATGTTTAATGCACTCTACCAACGCCAACAGCTCTCTTCGCGTAACGCAGTAGTTCCTCTCTGGTTTTCCAATCGAACGGCTGTAATATGCAACTACCTTCTCCTGTCCTTCGACCAGATGTAATAAAACGCCTCCTATAGCATATCCACTCGCATCAGTGTCTAGAATAAATGTTGCTCCTGGAATCGGATATGCTAACATTGGGGCAGTGCACAATCGCTCCTTCAATGTTTGGAAAGCCACTTCTTGCTCCTTCTTCCATTCAAAAGCTTTATTTTTTCTTGTAAGCTCATGGAGGCTCATGGGCTACGCTGGAAAAATTTGGTACAAATCGGCGGTAATATGTGCAAAGCCCAAGGAAACTTCTCAATTCATGTAGGTTCTGTGGTCTTGGCCAATCTTTACTGCCTCTATCTTTTCGTTTGCAGTGCAGATGCCCTCTGTCGTTACCTTGTGACCCAAATAATTCACTTCCTTTTTAAACAGCGCACACTTCTTGGGATTTAACTTCAGACCAGCGCCAGTTGTTCTCTGGAAAACTTCCTCCAAGTTCTTAAGATGTTCATCAAAGTTCTTGCCCAATACGATGATGCCCTATACAATGTAGACCTTTCAGTATCTGGTCCATGAGTCTCTCAAAAGTAGCTGGTGCATTACAAAGTCCAAAAGGCATCACTGTAAGTTGCCAAAGACCATCACCGACACCGAAGGCTGTTTTCTCTTTATCTTGCTCCTCCACCTCAACTTGACAGTAGCCGCTTTTCAAGTCCAGTGTGGAAAACCATTTCGTACCAGATAGCGAGTCCAGAGTGTCGTCAATTCTTGGCAATGGTTAGCTATCCTTCTTCGTGACGTCATTCGACTTCCGATAGTCCACGCCATACCTCATTTTTCCATCCTTCTTCTTTACAAGTACTACCGGTGAGCTCCATGGACTAGCTGATGGTTCGATGACGCCGCTGTTGCTCATTTCTTGTACGATTGGACTCACAACTTCCCGTTTCGCCAGTGGAACACTACGAGGAGCTTGACGTATCTGCCTCGCGTCTCCAGTGTCAATTTGATGTTTCACAACATTGGTGCGGCCTGGTTTGGAACCATCCTTTTTAAATAGGTTCGCGTACTTCAGGAGCAGTTCTTTTGCCTTAGTCTGATAGGCTTCCTCTAGCCCCTGCGTCCATGCCGTGATGTCATTCGAAAGATCAGTATTACTAGATGAAACGTGTTCCTGGAGCTGTTAATAACTACTTCAGCCTCTTGGCATCTTCCCAAAATAGCTCCTTTGGTCAAACTGAATGGTGACTTAAACTCATTGAGTACTCTTACCGGAATACTTCCATCTTGTTTTGTCATAGCCAGGGTTTTTCCTACAAGTATGTTCAGTGGTGATTTGTTTGCTCCTTCTATAACCCACAATTTGTTTGTCCCACAATCTCCATCAACCTTTGCCCAGATAACTGCTTCGGATTTTGGTGGTATTTGCTGACTCTCTTCCACCAGCACTCTTTTACTACTGTAGACTCTCTCGTAGCCGAAATTAAGTGCACGTCCATATTCTTATATCGCATCGTCTTGCTTTGCATATAGATCTTGATGCCTTGGTCGATTAAGAAGTCCACTCCAATTATGATTTCATCAACAACCTCTGCCACTATAAAATTGTGTAGTATCGTGACGTCCCCAATTGCTACTTCTCCGATTACCTGGGTGTCCTCTCCCGTGGCTGTACGTAATCTTGCTCCAAGCAATGGTCTTATCTACTTGTTGACCAAATCTGATCGAATGATGGAATGGGATGCACCAGTATCTACAGTCAGTAAACGTTCCTTTCCATCCACATGTCCTCCCACAGTAAGATTGTTTGACCTTCTTCCAATTTTTGAGATAGAGATTATGGGGCATTCAATTGAGGGAGCCAGCTGTGGCCCCTTGCTGCTGGCTCGCTTTCGTTGAACAATTGATTGGTCTTGGAGATCTGATCATCTCCTTGAGCTCTGCGTTTACGACCACCCACATTGTTGGCACTGTTAGGATTGGTGTTGCAATAATGCGCAATATGCCATGGCTTTCCACGCTTAAAGCATTTGACTGCAGCATTATTCTTCTGCTGCGTACCCTTCAATGCTTCCAAAATTGTGTCTACCCACTCTGGTCTTTCTACTTCCACACGATGAGCCCTATATGCTGGTTTACTCAATAGGGAGGCAGTTTCCTGAGTCAATGCATGTGATACCGTTTTAGCAAATGTCAGCTTTGGGTTTGCGTATGTAGCTCGCTTCGTTTCCGCGTCCCGTGTGCCATTTATAAAACTCTGGATTTTTACCCTCTCGGTGTATTCCACGTGTGCGTCCGCATTTGCGAGATGAGCCAATCTTTCAACATCCGAGGCAAACTCCTGCAAAGACTCATTCGCTCTTTGGTGACGGTTTTTCAACTCAATTTGGAATGTCTGTTTCCTGTGCTCGCTTCCATAACGTCTCTCGACAGCGGCCACCAATGCTTCATAGTTGTTCCGCTCTTCTTCATGAATCGTCTGTAGAATTTCGGATGCTGGCCCTTTCAATGCCATGAACAGAGCTGCAAATTGGAGCCTAAATACCTGGAAAGGAACAGAACCACCAAACGTTGGGGATTTTGCCTTCAGAGTAAACGTTGATGTTATTGGACGGTTCAATTTTAAATCTTGAATACGATCTTTTAAAGCATCTATCTCGGCCTTCATTTTATCTTGTCGACACTGAACCCTTTCTGAAACTGCGTTAGTTTTTCTTCCATACGCGATTATAGTTGTGCAAGGATCTGCGTTGATACCTGTGCTGAAATTTGTGTCGACATTTCTGATATACGTGCCTCTTGTGCCACAACTTTAGATGTTATTTCTGACGACATTTCTGAGATACGTGTTTCCTGTGAGTCAATCTTCGTTGTTATACGATTCTCCTGCGATTCTAGTTGTTTTTCCATCTTGGATGTTACTTTCGACGTTTGGGCAGATATTGCACCTAATATTGTGTTCAAGTCTGTGTTCGCCATTGTCTGCGGTGTTTCGTTTTTCTCCTCAATTTTTGCTGTTGTCTCGTCGCCATCAAGATGAAAGACATATTATTCCACGTTAATTCCTTCTGCTTCCATTGCCTCTCATAGTCTTGCCCGAGGTTCGAGTTTATTGCCGGTTGTATTCAATCCACGGGCGTGCAACTCCTTTTTCCGTTGCTGGATCCTTAATTCACTTAACTTCGCCATGTCCTTGTTGTGCTTTGCAACTCTGCAATTTATTCAACAATTCCTCTTCTGACACCAATTATAACGAATTTACTGCAATTCCCCTTATTTGCAATCTTCTGCTAACGTTCGTACCGCTAAATTGTTGAATAAATAACTCCAATATTGAATAATGGAAAAATGGCCTTTATTAAAGTACTTCAAAATAACACTTATACTTTGCAACGAATAGCTTGTTTAATAACCAAACTGATTGATAGCTCAAATGAAACTGACTTCTCGCCTCCACTGTTGTCGCCCTTTTATACTGTCCGACCTCCTTGTTGCATATTTCTAGGCTTTTCTAATTCCAGTACTTAAAAGTTAGTTATAAATTTCTCAGCTACAACTACAGATTTATAATTTTTATAGCTTCTTTCATACCCCATGCGCTTGTATGCGTGAGCGACACTTCCACAATCACAATTTCATACCTTTAGGAGCATTTCAGATAAGATATCTGCATGTGCTTGTGCGTTGCTTCTCAGCTGCGTATACGTTCATACGTGTACACATAATGATTGAATTATTGATGTGCATTCACATCACTGCTTAGCATCGGCTTAGAGATGACAGTACCCTTAGTGTTGCTAATATTCGTTACAATATTTTGGTTTTATTAAACAACTTCTAATTCTAAACTTAGCTAAACAAACCTTTATAGCGAGTAACCCTCGTAATTCCAAACAGCATTAAACTTTAAGTTATATGAATTGGTTCTTAATAAAAACAAATCCGCTCATGCGTATTTACTTCCTTACGTGGCTTTGCAAGCGGCTAATAAATATGTTTCAACTTTAAACTCTTGTATCCCTATTGCTTGATTTCCGACTCAGAGAGATTTATGAATGAAAAGCAAATCCGATTAGAAATAGATCAATGAGATCAAACGCAAAAAAATCCAATGCAACGGTCATTGTCTCTTTGACAAATATTAAATCTACCTGGAGTTTTTATTTTTGGTTTTTTTTCAATTTACGTTTTCGCTACTTTTATGTAAATGATTAGCTGTCACCAAATCGACAAACGTACGTTTGTATTTATACGTTTGTATTTATGTAAGTTATAACAGCAGTATCCAGCGGTTGACCCATTTACTCACGTTGCTGGGCAGGTGACCGCGTTATGTTGCGTGTTGATATTTTGCTGACGCGACACACGCGCAGAATAAGCGGAAGTTAATTTGGACAACGATTGGTGTAGTTGCAGAAATTGTGATTGAACAGCATAATCTAGTTTTAGTTAAGTAAACAATTTTTTATAAAATAATTGGTTAGCATAGTATAATTATTTTAACACAAGAACTTAGCTGCTAGGTAAAATGTTGTTCGAGTTAGTTCAGTTTGCATCGTGCAAGAGCACTGAATAAATTTTATAACGTTAACATATTTCTCGTCTTTATTTTAATTCGGTGAATGGGCAGTTGTCGGTGCAGAGTGTATAAAATTTGGTAAAAAAGGAAAATTAGCAAAAAAGTATTTAAATCGAACACAAAAAAAGTAAAGTGAAAGTAAAGTGTAAGAAAATAATGCGTACTAAGGAAAAAAGTATTTACAGCAGACACAAAAATAAAGTAAAGTGAAACAAAATAATAAATACTAAGGAAAATATAAATTAGTAAATCGAGCACTCAGAAAAAACAGAATGAGAGTGAAATCATAAAAAACAAGTACCAGAGTGTCAAGAACCAAAACAGCAACAGCGGCCGAATGAAATTTTGCTATTGGTGTATAGATAGCACAACTGTTAACAATTTTTTTTTTTAAATATATATCTAGAAACATGAACATTGAGGAAATCAAAAAATCCCGTATGGAAATGAATGGCGCAGTAAATGCCATTCTCTCGCAACTAAACCGCTTCGAGGAGCGCCTAAAAAGTGTCGAAACAAATAGCAATGTAAAGTCCATACAGGGACTCAGCCAAAATTTCGTAAGCCTACAAGAACAGCTAGAGGATGTGCGCAGACAATCTGCAGGCACCGACCCACAGTCAGTAAAGGAGCCACTCGTAAGCCTTCGGGCTGAGGGCGAACTGAATGAAATTTCCAAACTTCCAGATTCTGTCAAGGAACTCCAAATATTTGACGGATCACGAGAACACTATTTCTCTTGGATCCACAGCGCAGAGCAAATCGTTAGGGATTAGCAGGTTGTTCGGCACAAGCCGATCTTTAGGGCCATATTAAGGCAAATTAGGTGTAAGATTAAGGGGCAACAGACGCTGCACTGGTATCCCACAATATCCTGGATGCTGATTGGAAAAGTATTAAGGAAATCCTTTCCCTGCACTATTCCGATGCCAGATACATCGAAACGCTCGACCAACAACTAACCCTCAGGGACGGCAAGAAGTCTCCGAATTTTACGCTCAAATCAACAAGCAATTATCTCTAATGATAAACACTATCAATACGGAAATATACGAGCATAAGAAACAGTTAAGGCTTTGGCGGAGACGCACCGAAGAAGGACACTCGACGTCTTTATAAGAGGTCTAAATGGGGAGTTGCCGACGCTGCTCCTCATACAAAAACCAAAATCCTTACCAGAGGCATACTCACCATGCCTCGCATTTATGAACGTGGATAGCAGAAATGCCATTTATAGAGCCCCACAAACATTCAACAGAAATAATAGAATGTTCACTGATGTATATCAATCGCGTCAATTGCAGCAAGGCAACAGGGATTACCCACCTCAGTACCAATCTAGATATAGGTATACAGCTCCAACAAACAAAAGTTTTACAAATAGAGTCCCAAGCCAGTTAGGACCAAACCCATACCACCCAGGGTCAGGACAATCTCGCGTTAGTAATCAATATTCGCAGAGCTGGCACAACAACAACAGCCCCTTAGGCGTCGCAAGAATGGATGCTGATCCATCTTCCCAATGCCGGCAATCCAATAGCTCCAATTTTCGAAGAAACGATAGTCTAAAAAGGGGACCTAGTTATTCAGGGTTTTCAGCAAACAAACAACAAAAGTTGTTCCATTTGGTGCCAATAGATGAAGAGTACGCCCTCCTCTATAGGCACTATAGAAAGCAATAGGGAACAACACACCAGGGATCAGGTAAATTTTACGGTAGGGGCTTCGTGTCCAGTGTACCGTATTTAGAATACACCACGGTAGGTCAGGGAACACTCAAGTTTTTAGAGGACACGGGGGCAAACAAGAACTATATTAGCGAGCGCATAGCACTAAATACCATATCGGTGGAGAAGCCTTTCTATATATTCTCTGCGGGGGGGAGAAATAAAAATAGACAGAAAAATGTGCAGTAGTATGTAAATGCCGGTCCTGGACCACATTTTGTATGGAAAGCTCGGTGCATGTCTCACCCTAAAAACTCTTTAATTTTGGACCAGTCTCCCACCAGTCTGGTCTTAGGAATGGCACAGTTCATTATTTTCAGCCCAGTCTGGGATGAGTCTGACCGAAGGAATGAAGCCAGGTCTATATTTATCGGTTTGTGTTATGGCTGATCTTCTGGTTTGTGTTCTGGCTAATCTTCCGCTAGGTGGCGCATAAGAAAAAGCTTAGAGCTTTTTTACCTTTAGCAGAGCTTTGCCGTTCAGGAGAGGATCGTTAAATGGGGGGCCTACATTTTTAAAGGGCCGCAAATTTTTAAATATCCCCTCATATTTCTAATGAGTCCTAGACTTCACCCGAGCCGTTTTAAAGATTCCCATAAATTTCTAATCGAGCGACTGCTCCCCAAGCCTCCCACCCACCCCATTTTTCTCGTCTACAAAAAGTAGCAGTTGGACACCTGTAGTACCCCCAACCCCAACCTCCTTTTTTCTCGATGGGCACTTGTAGTACCGCCACCCTCTTTTTTCTCGTCTGCAAAACGGGCCTGTCGGGCACCCGATCAGGGGTAGATTAAACATTTTGTTTAGCATTTTATTTGATTGTAAGTTTGTGTGTGTGTGTGTACATGCTAATGATGGTCCATATATATATATGCATGTGGGAATTTCATAATTAACTAATGGGTATCTTAATATTGAACTCATGATTTTCCATTATTGAACATTTTATTTGTCTTTTTATTAGGGTATAAGTTTGTATGTACATAATTACACATATGTTTGTACATGGGAATATCAACAAACTACAAAATACAGCAAAATGGTCCATAAGCAACGTCTACACACACAGCGACCATAAAGCTATTAGCGTAGAGCTGCTCGAAACTCCACGAACGGTAGCAGCAAGCCATCGACAAAATATCTGGAAGGACGCCATAGTATGAGAATCGCATGCGGAAGACCAGTCGGTTCAAATTACTAAGTTTCTAGGTATGGCATGTGATGCTGCCATGCCCAGAAGTCGCGGAAAAGCACAGCGCACTCCGGTATATTGGTGGAATGACGAAATTGCGGAAGAGCGTAGAAAATGCGACAAAGCACGAAGAATAGCGCAGAGGGCACGCTCATGACCACGATATGCAGAGCTACACAGCACCTATGTCGCACAAAGAAAGGCACTTAAAAATGCCATAAAAAAGAGCAAGAAGTTATGCTTTAGGGAACTGCTGGATAATGTCGACCTAGATCCTTGGGGATCAGCCTACACAACTGTGATGGCCAAAGTTAAAGGACCGATATCACAGCAACCTACGTGCCCGATACTGATGAATATTATTGTTGAAACACTTTTCCCTGCGCAAGATCGCTGGACTTATCCAAGCGAGGATCTAGAAAGTACGGAAATTCCGCAAATTAAAGAGCAAGAGGTGCTGGACGCTGCAAAAAGAGTTGCTGATAACAAATCCCTAGGACCCGAAAAAGTACCAAACATAGCCCTTAAAGCCGCGATCACAACTAGGGCTACATTATTTACTAATCTTTGTAATGCCTATATGCAAGAAGGCGTGTTCCCTCGCCCGTGGAAATGACAAAGACTTGTCCTATTGCTGAAACTTGGTAAACAGCCGGACCAACCACCCTCATATAGGCCACTTTGTATGCTGGATTCCCTAGGGAAGATTTTCGAGCGTATAATTAGTGAGCACCTACAGCTGACTCTAGAAAGACCAGGTGGCTTATCGAATAGTCAATATGGATTTCGCAAATCAAGATCCACTGTAGATGCAATATAAACAGTCGTCAATATAGCTAGAAAAGCTATCTCCGGAGGCCAAAATAAAAGGAAGTTCTGTGCACTGATTATGTTGGACCTCAAAGGATTCCTTAAAATACTTAGGAGTGCACATTGACTCTAAGTTAACTTTCAAAGAGCACTTCAGAGCGGCGGTGGAGAAAATTACCAAAGTTAATGGATCACTTATGCGAATAATGCCTAACATTGGTGGTCCGAGCGAAGCTACACGTCTGCTATATACAGTAACCAGCTCAATAATACTATACGCAGCATCAGTGTGGTATGGAACTAAACAGACCCATCAAAAATATATATTAGCAGCGTACCGACTTGCTTCTTTAAGAATAGCAAGTGCTTATTGGACGGTGTCCGACGACGCGATCCTGGTTCTAACCCGGAAAATCCCAGTGGACTTACTGGCAAGCGAAATGGCCGATCTGTATAATACTAATATCGAGCGACCATTTGAAGAAGACAAGAAAAGAGCAAGGACACAAACAATAGCTAAGTGGCAAGAACGCTTGGAGGCCTCGAGTAAAGGGCGTTGGACTTTCATACTAGTTTGGAACGTAGCTCGTGGGAGTGAGCGGAAGCACCGAGAACTAACTACCATCTCACGCAGATAGTGAGTGGACATGGCGGGTTCAAAGAGTATTTATGGAAGCGTAGGATAGAGGAAGATCCTCATTGCCCAATGTGTACCACGGAGTTAGAAAACGCAGAACACGCCATGTTCCACTGCCCCCGTTTCCACGAAGAAAGACTCACCTTGCATGGAGTCTTTGGGGAGGAACCTACCACGAGAAATTTAGTATCACATATGTGCAACCGGAAATAGTGCTGGACTGCATTGCTCCCTTTTAAAATACTCATTAACACCTTTCATTTGATACCCATATCGTACAAACACATTCTAGAGTCACCCTTGGCCCACCTTAATGGCGATATCTCGAAAAGGCGTCCACTTATAGACCTAAAGCCCACTCCCTCTTAAAATGCTCAGTAACACCTTTCGTTTGATACCCATATCGTACAAACATTCTAGAGTCACCCTTGGTCCACCTTTATGGCGATATCTCGAAAAGGCGTCCACCTATAGAACTAAGGATCACTCCCTTTTAAAATACTCATTAACACCTTTCATTTGATACCCATATCGTACCAGCATATTCTAGAGTCACCCCTGGCCCACCTTTATGGCGATATCTCGAAAAGGCGTCCACCTATAGAACTAAGGATCACTCCCTTTTAAAATACTCATTAACATCTTTCATCTGAAACCCATATCGTACAAGCACATTCTGGAGTCACCCCCGGCCCACCTTTATGGCGATATCTCGAAAAGGCGTCCACCTATGGAACTAAGGATCACTCCCTTTTAAAATACTCATTAACGCCTTTCGTTTGATACCCATATCGTATAAACATATTCTAGATTCACCCCTTGTCCCCCTTTATGGCGATATCTCGAAAAGGCGTTCACCTATAGAACTTAAGCCCATTCCCTTTTAAAATACTCATTAACACCTTTCATTTGATGCCCATATCGTACAAACACATTCTAGAGTCACCTCTGTTCCACCGTTATGGCGATATCTCGAAATGGCGTTCACCTATAGAAGTAAGGAGCATTCCCTTTTAAAATACTCATTACGATCTTTCATTTGATACCCATACAAACACATTCTAGAGTCACCCCTGGTCCATTTTTATGGCGATATCTCGAAAAGGCGTTCACCTATAGAACTAAGGCCCATTCCCTTTTAAAATACTCATTACCACCTTTAATTTGATACCCATATCGTACAAACAAATTCTAGAGTCAGCCCTGGTCCACCTTTATGGCGATATCCCTAAATGGCGTCCATCCATAGAAATATGGCCTACTCTCTCTTAAAATACTCTTTAATACCTTCCATTTGATACACATGGCAGACAACCACATTCCAGGGTTACCCAAGGTTCATTTTCCTACATGGTGTTTTTCCCTTATTTTGTCTCCATAGCTCTCAACTGAGTATTTTATGTTCGGTTACACCCGAACTTAACCTTCCTTACTTGTTTATTATACTATTATCAAATATGTGTTTGGACAAAACTAAGTCCTAGACTTATTAGGAACTCGTTATTCGCGGGGGTTAAATCAATTTTATGTTGAATAGGAGATTTTACTTCTTTAGAGTGTAGATTTTTTGTTTTTGTAGCCAATACTTTTGAGGCTGATTGAAAACTATTCAAAAAATCTTTTTGTTACAAATTATATTTTTTTAGATAAGTTTTAAATGCAGTCTTATTGATATGTTCTCTCCACGAAAATTAACCGAGCTACCAGATTGATCAACAAGCCGGTAAATATATAACATTAGCAGGTGTTTCTGAGATTTTATATCCTGGGCTAACTCTAAGCGAAAACTGATGAATTGTATGCACAGATAGTTCATTTATATATGATCCGTTGATGATATTACATTCAACAGATATCGTGTTTATTTTTGTTATATCCAATGGATTGTCGGAGTAATGAACAATCCCCGGCTTCAGTACTCTTCTACTGAAACCTAGTAATGGACCAATTGAGCATTCTTTATCAAAATTTACTTCTTCCTTAAAGCTATAATTTCAGTTCGAAATGTATTAGGGTTAGCGCTTACATCAATATACCCTTGATTTGAAGGGTAATATATTTTAGTAATTGTCTCAACTATATCATCCATTTCATATGTTCGAACAGGTATCTTAATAACATGCGATCCAATGTGAAAAAAATTGGGTGAGTAAGCTTAACCCGTTTATAATCTTTATTTAGTTGATTTTTGCTCTGACGTTTTACAGGTTTATGTCTTTCCCGCATATCAGGATCTTCTTCGATTCTTCTCAAAATGTCATGTTCAGTTAGAGTAGTATTATCATTTAAAGTTTCAGCTTGATTTTGACTTTCTACAGCCTTGTTTAATAATTGTTCATCATTTGGTTTACTTTTTATACTCAGTTGAGCAGAGCTCACAGAGTATATTAACTTTGATTGGATAACGGTTGGTTGTACAGGTATAAAGGAATCGAGATAGATATAGACTTCCATATATCAAAATCATCAGTATCAAAAAAAAATTTTATTGAGCCATGCCCGTCCGTCCGTCCGTCCGTCCGTCTGTCCGTTAACACGATAACTTGAGTAAATTTTGAGGTATCTTGATGAAATTTGGTATGTAGATTCCTGGGCACTCATCTCAGATCGCTATTTAAAACAAGTAAGGAAGGTTAAGTTCGGGTGTAACCGAACATTACATACTCAGTTGAGAGCTATGGTGACAACATAAGGGAAAATAACCATGTAGGAAAATGAACCGAGGAAAACCCTGGAATGTGTTTGTATGACATGCGTATCAAATGAAAGGCATTAAAGGTATTTTATGAGGGAGTGGGCCATAGTTCTATAGGTGGACGCCATTTAGGGATATAGCCATAAAGGTGGATCAGGGTTGACTCTAGAATGCGTTTGTACGATATGGGTATCAAATGAAAGATGTTAATGAGTATTTTAAAAGGGAGTAATCCTTAGTTCCATAGGTGGACGCCGTTTCGAGATATCGCCATAAAGGTGGGCCAGGGGTGACCCTAGAATTTGTTTGTACAATATGGGCATCAAACGAATGGTGTTAATGAGTATCTTAAAAGGGAGTGGGCCTTAGTTCTATAGGTGGTCGCCTTTTCGAAATATCGCCATAAAGGTGGACCAGGGGTGACTCTAGAATGCATTTGTACGATATGGGTATCAAATGAAAGGTGTTAATGAGTATTTTAAAAGGGAGTAATCCTTAGTTCCATAGGTGGACGCCGTTTCGAGATATCGCCATAAAGGTGGACCAGGGGTGACCCTAGAATTTGTTTGTATAATATGGGTATCAAAAGAAAGGTGTTAATGAGTATTTTAAAAGGGAGTAATCCTTAGTTCCATAGGTGGACGCCGTTTCGAGATATCGCCATAAAGGTAACCGAACATTAAATACTCAGTTGAGAGCTATGGAGACAAAATAAGGGAAAAACACCATGTAGGAAAATGAACCTAGGGTAACCCTGGAATGTGGTTGTCTGCCATGTGTATCAAATGGAAGGTATTAAAGAGTATTTTAAGAGAGAGTAGGCCATATTTCTATGGATGGACGCCATTTCGAGATATCGCCATAAAGGTGGGCCAGGGGTGACCCTAGAATTTGTTTGTACAATATTGGCATCAAACGTATGGTGTTAATAAGTATCTTAAAAGGGAGTGGGCCTTAGTTCTATAGGTGGTCGCCTTTTCGAAATATCGCCATAAAGGTGGACCAGGGGTGACTCTAGAATGCATTTGTACGATATGGGTATCAAATGAAAGGTGATAATGAGTATTTTAAAAGGGAGTAATCCTTAGTTCCATAGGTGGACGCCGTTTCGAGATATCGCCATAAAGGTGGACCAGGGGTGACCCTAGAATTTGTTTGTACAACATGGGTATCAAAAGAAAGGTGTTAATGAGTATTTTAAAAGGGAGTAATCCTTAGTTCCATAGGTGGACGCCGTTTCGAGATATCGCCATAAAGGTGGCCAGGGGTGACCCTAGAATTTGTTTGTACAATGTGGGCATCAAACGAAATGTGTTAATGAGTATTTTAAAAGGGAGTGGGCCTTAGTTCTATAGGTGGACGCCGTTTCGAAATATCGCCACAAAGGTGGACCAGGGGTGACTCTAGAATGTGTTTGTACGATATGGGTATCAAATTAAAGGTATTAATGAGGGATTTAAAAGGGAGTGGTGGTTGATGTATAGGTGGTCGCATTTTCGTGATATCGCCATAAAGGTGGACCAGGGGTGACCCTAGAATTTGTTTGTACAATATGTGTATCAAAAGAAAGGTGTTAATGAGTATTTTAAAAGGGAGTAATCCTTAGTTCCATAGATGGACGCCGTTTCGAGATATCGCCATAAAGGTGGAGCAGGGGTGACCCTAGAATTTGTTTGTACAATATGGGTATCAAAAGAAAGGTGTTAATGAGTTTTTTGAAAGGGAGTAATCCTTAGTTCCATAGGTGGACGCCGTTTCGGGATATCGCCATAAAGGTGGGCCAGGGGTGACTCTAGAATTCGTTTGTGCAATATGGGTATCAAACAAAAGGAGTTAATGAGTATTTTAAAAGGGAGTGGGCCTTAGTTCTATAGGTGGACGCCTTTTCGAGGTATCGCAATAAAGGTGGACCAGGGGTGACTCTAGACTTTGTTTGTGCGATATGGGTATCAAATGAAAGGTGTTAATGAGTATTTTTAAAAGGGAGTGGGCCTTCGTTCTATAGGTGTTCGCCTTTTCGAGATATCGCCATAAAGGTGGACCAGGAGTGACTTTATGGGTATCAAATGAAAGGTGATAATGAGTACTTTAAAAGGGCGTGGGGCTTAGTTCTATAGGTGGACGCCTTTTCGAGATATCGCCATAAAGGTGGACCAGGGGTGACTCTAGAATGAGTTTGTACGATATGGGTATCAAATTAAAGGTATTAATGAGAGTTTTAAAAGGGAGTGGTGGTAGTTGTATATGTGAAGGCGTTTTCCAGATATCGACCAAAATGTGGACAAGGGTGACCCAGAACATTATCTGTTGGATACCGCTAATTTATTTATATATGTTATACCTGCCAAGATTTTAAGGGTTTGTGCGTGGCATCAACCGATTCCGCTCCTTTTCACAGAAAACAGTTAACGTCATAAAATCTATGCCCCTACCAAATTTCAAAAGGATTGGTTAATTTTTGTTCGACTTATGGCGTTAAAAGTATCCTAGACAAATTAAATGAAAAAGGGCGGAGCCACGCCCATTTTGAAATTTTCTTTTATTTTTCTATTTTGCTGCACCACATCATTACTGGAGTTGAATGTTGACATAATTTACTTATATACTGTAAAGATATTAAATTTTTTGTTAAAATTTTGCTTTAAAAAAAATTTTTTTTTTAAAGTGGGCGTGGTCCTTCTCCGATTTTGCCAATTTTTATTAAGCGTACATATAGTAATAGGAGTAACGTTCCTGCCAAATTTCATTATGATATCTTCAACGACTGCCAAATTACAGCTTGCAAAAATTTTAAATTACCTTATTTTAAAAGTGGGCGGTGCCACGCCCATTGTCCAAAATTTTACTAATTTTCTATTTTGCGTCATAAGTTCAACTCATCTACCAAGTTTCGTCGCTTTATCTGTCTTTTGTAATGAATTATCGCACTTTTTCGGTTTTTCGAAATTTTCGATATCGAAAAAGTGGGCGTGGTCATAGTCCGATTTCTTTCATTTTAAATAGCGATCTGAGATGAGTGCTCAGGAACCTACATACCAAATTTCATCAAGATACCTCAAAATTTACTCAAGTTATCGTGTTAACGGACGGACGGACGGACGGACGGACATGGCTCAATCAAATTTTTTTTCGATCCTGATTATTTTGATATATGGAAGTCTATATCTATCTCGATTCCTTTATATATGTACAACCAACCGTTATCCAATCATACTTAATATACTCTGTGAGCTCTGCTCAACTGAGTATAATGAACGATATCGGACTATAACCACGCCCACTTTTTCGATATCGAAAATTTCGAAAAACCGAAAAAATGCGATAATTCATTGCCAAAGGCGGTTAAAGCGATGAAACTTGGTAGATGGGTTGGCGTTATAACGCAGAAAAGAAAATTAGTAAGATTTTGGACAATGGGCGTGGCACCGCCCACTTTTACAAGAAGGTAATTTAAAAGTTTTGCAAGCTGTAATTTGACAGTCGTTAAAGATATCATGATGAAATTTGGCAGGAAAGTTAGTACTATTACTATATATGTGCTAAATAAAAATTAGCAAAATTGGATGAAGAACACGGCCACTTTTTAAAAAAAATTTTTTTAAAATTCAAAGTTTAACAAAAAATTTAATATCATTACTGTATATAAGTAAATTAAGTCAAAATTCAACTCCAGTAATGATATGATGCAACAAAATACAAAAATAAAAGAAAATTTCAAAATGGGCGTGGCTCCGCCCATTTTCATTTAGTTTGTCTAGAATACTTTTAATGCCATAAGTCGAACAAAAATTTACCAATCCTTCTCAAATTTGGTAGGGGCATAGATTCTATGACGGTAACTGTTCTCTGTGAAAATGGGCGAAATCGGTGGAAGCCACGCCCAGTTTTTATACACAGTCCACCGTCTGTCCTTCCGCTCGGCCGTTAACATAATAACTTGAGCAAAAACCGATATATCTTTACTAAACTCAGCACACGTACTTATCTCAACTCACTTTATCTTGGTATAAAAAATGGCCGAAATCCAACCATAACGACGCCCACTTTATCGATATCGAAAATTACGAAAAATGAAAAAATGCCATAATTCTATACCAAATACAAAAAAAGGGATGAAACATGGTAACTGGATTGGTTTATTGACACAAAATATAACTTTGGAAAAAACTTTGTAGAAGAAAATGAAAAAGTTCTACAAGGCGAAATCAACAGCCCTTGGAATCTTGGCAGGAATACTGTTAGTGGTATTGCATATATAAATAAATTAGCAGTACCCGACAGATGATTTTCTGGATCACCTGGTCCACATTTTGGTCGATATCGCGAGAACGCCCTCACATATACATCTAAGGGCCACTCGCTTTTAAAACCCTCATTAGTACCTTTAACTTGATATCCATATCGTACAAACACATTCTAGAGTCACCCCTGGCCCACCCTAATGGCCATATCTCGAAAAGGCGTCCACCTATAGATCTAATGCCCATTCCCTCTTAAAATGCTCAGTAACACCTTTCGTTTGATACCCTTATCGTACAAACATTCTAGAGTCACCCCTGGCCCACCCTAATGGCGATATCTCGAAAAGGCGTCCACCTATAGACCTAATGTCCACTCCCTCTTAAAATGCTCAGTAACACCTTTCGTTTGATACCCATATCGTACAAACATTCTAGAGTCACCCCTGGCCCACCCTAATGGCGATATCTCGAAAAGGCGTCCACCTATAGACCTAACGCCCACTCCCTCTTAAAATGCTCAGTAAAACCTTTCGTTTGATACCCATATCGTACAAACATTCTAGAGTCACCCTTGGTCCACCTTTATGGCGATATCTATATATAGAACTAAGGATTACTCCCTTTTAAAATACTCATTACAACCTTTTATTTGATACCCATATCGTACAAACACATTCTAGAGTCACCCCTGGCCCACCCTAATGACGATATCTCGAAAAGGCGTCCACCTATAGACCTACTGCCCACTCCCTCTTAAAATGCTCAGTAACACCTTTCGTTTGATACCCATATCGTACAAACGTTCTAGAGTCAACCCTGGCCCACCCTAATGGCGATATCTCGAAAAGGCGTCCACCTATAGACCTAATGCCCACTCCCTCTTAAAATGCTCAGTAACACCTTTCGTTTGATACCCATATCGTACAAACATTCTAGAGTCACGCCTGGCCCACCCTAATGGCGATATCTCGAAAAGGCGTCCACCTATAGACCTAATGCCCACTCCCTCTTAAAATGCTCAGTAACACCTTTCGTTTGATACCCATATCGTACAAACATTCTAGAGTCACCCTTGGTCCACCTTTATGGCGATATCTCGAAAAGGCGTCCACCTATAGAACTAAGGATTACTCCCTTTTAAAATATTCATTACCACCTTTCATTTGATACCCATATCGTACAAACACATTCTAGAGTCACCCTGGCCCACCCTAATGGTGATATCTCGAAAAGGCGTCCTCCTATAGACCTAATGCCCACTCCCTCTTAAAATGCTCAGTAACACCTTTCGTTTGATACCCATATCGTACAAACATTCTAGAGTCACCCTTGGTCCACCTTTATGGCGATATCTCGAAAAGGCGTCCACCTATAGAACTAAGGATTACTCCCTTTTAAAATACTCATTACTACCTTTTATTTGATACCCATATCGTACAAACACATTCTAGAGTCACTCCTGGCCCACCCTAATGGCGACATTTCGAAAAAGCGTCCACCTATAGACCTAATGCCCACTCCCTCTTAAAATGCTCAGTAACACCTTTTATTTGATTCCCATATCGTACAAACACATTCTAGAGACACCCCTGGTCCACCCTAATGGCGACATTTCGAAAAAGCGTCCTCCTATAGACCTAATGCCCACTCCCTCTTAAAATGCTCAGTAAAACCTTTCGTTTGATACCCATATCGTACAAACATTCTAGAGTCACCCTTGGTCCACCTTTATGGCGATATCTATATATAGAACTAAGGATTACTCCCTTTTAAAATACTCATTACAACCTTTTATTTGATACCCATATCGTACAAACACATTCTAGAGTCACCCCTGGCCCACCCTAATGACGATATCTCGAAAAGGCGTCCACCTATAGACCTAATGCCCACTCCCTCTTAAAATGCTCAGTAAAACCTTTCGTTTGATACCCATATCGTACAAACATTCTAGAGTCACCCTTGGTCCACCTTTATGGCGATATCTATATATAGAACTAAGGATTACTCCCTTTTAAAATACTCATTACAACCTTTTATTTGATACCCATATCGTACAAACACATTCTAGAGTCACCCCTGGCCCACCCTAATGACGATATCTCGAAAAGGCGTCCACCTATAGACCTACTGCCCACTCCCTCTTAAAATGCTCAGTAACACCTTTCGTTTGATACCCATATCGTACAAACATTCTAGAGTCAACCCTGGCCCACCCTAATGGCGATATCTCGAAAAGGCGTCCACCTATAGACCTAATGCCCACTCCCTCTTAAAATGCTCAGTAACACCTTTCGTTTGATACCCATATCGTACAAACATTCTAGAGTCACCCTTGGTCCACCTTTATGGCGATATCTCGAAAAGGCGTCCACCTATACAACTAAGGATTACTCCCTTTTAAAATACTCATTACAACCTTTTATTTGATACCCATATCGTACAAACACATTCTAGAGTCACCCCTGGCCCACCCTAATGGCGATATCTCGAAAAGGCGTCCACCTATAGACCTAATGCCCACTCCCTCTTAAAATGCTCAGTAACACCTTTTATTTGATTCCCATATCGTACAAACACATTCTAGAGACACCCCTGGTCCACCTTTATGGCGATATCTCGAAACGGCGTCCACCTATGGAACTAAGGATCACTCCTTTTCAAAATACTCATTAACAGCTTTCATTTGATACCCATATCGTACAAACATATTCTAGAGTCACCCCTGGTCCACCTTTATGGCGATTTCTCGAAAAGGCGTTAACCTATAGAACTAAAGCCCATTCCCTTTTAAAATACTCATTACCACCTTTCATTTGATACCCATATCGTACAAACACATTCTAGAGTCACCCCTGGTCCACCTCAATGGCGATATCTCGAAAAGGCGTCCACCGATAGACCTAAGGCCCACTCCCTCTGAAAATGCTCAGTAACACCTTTCATTTGATACCCATATCGTACAAACAAATTCTAGAGTCAGCCCTGGTCCACCTTTATGGCGATATCCCTAAATGGCGTCCATCCATAGAACTATGGCCTACTCTCTCTTAAAATACTTGGTGAGTAAGCTTAGCCCGTTTATAATCTTAATTTAGTTGATTTTTACTCTGACGTTTTACAGGTTTATGTCTTTCCCGCATATTAGGATCTTCTTCGATTCTTCTCAAAATATCATGTTCAGTTAGAGTAGTATTATCATTTAAAGTTTCAGCTTGATTTTGACTTTCTACAGTCTTGTTTAATAATTGTTTATCATTTAGTTTGCTGAGAATATGCGCGGCTGGTCGTTCACAATTATTCATATAATTTATTTTTTCTTTAACGCCGATAACACTTATATCTAATTTTTGGGTTTTTTCAAAACATTGCTCATTAATGATATCACCAGATTTTCGCTTTTCAGGTTTTTTATCGATATCTGATTCAGTTTTCATTACATTGCTTTGTACAGCTCTTTTTATTAATTCGTCATCATGAGGTTTACTTGGAATATACGAAGCTGGTCTTTCACAGTCATTCATAAAATTTATTTTTCGTTTAACGCTAACAAAAATAATTGGTTTTTGTTTTTTATTAAAACATTGCTCATTAATAATATCAATACGCTTTCGCTTCTTTTTTGTAGGTTTCTTCATCGCTTGCCTCTCAACATTTCCTTTCCGAGAACTATCTGTAGAATGTTCTAAATCTGCATCGTTCGAATAAATGTTTGTTTTACTATCAAGATCATTATCATTCACACAATTTTTAACGGTCAATGTATCAACTTCCATGTCTTTACTTTCTTTTGCACTGTCCACCTGCAAAATTTCATCATCATCATCACCATTATAATTAGTAACATTGTTTTTATTACTAGAGTTTTTCAAATTATCAACTAATTCATTTAATGGTTTCGAAATGGGTTTAAATGTATACTCCAACAAGTTGATTCTATCCAATTCTCCCAATTTCATGCTTTTAAGTTTTTCTTTTAATACTTTCTGGATCTTAACAAGATTTGCTAATACAGTCATATGATTATTTGACATGATTTTGGTAAATCTGGTAAATCTGTTACCTATCAGATAAGAATCTGATGTGGTATATGTCTTTTATAGATCTTTTATAGTTGTATAAAATTATCGAAACCCTTTCGATATCGACCTTTATTTATAGGATCATCTTTACTTATAGCAACAAAACCGTATTCATTTCTCCAAGACTCTAAACAAATTTTTAAAAATGTTTTGTATGACATATCTCCGATAACATGACCATTATAGATATGCTTAAGATTCATTTCATCTTGTTTGAACACAATAATCATGTTTGCATTATCACGAATTAAGTGTTTAGGAATTTTTGTATAAGTTTGACATAAATAGAAAGAATCAATGTTCTTAGGACGACCCTTACAAAAATAATCTCGTATTGTACTTTGTTTTCCACATATTACATCATCGAATATAAAAATTGAGTCTAGTTTAGCTTCAGCGGGTTTTATTACATCAACATTTTCACTAAATGTATAAAAATTTATTCCTTTTATCGGCTCAGTAAGCCTTTTTAGATATTTTGGTTGATATAATGATTTTGAATAAATGTATATATTTCGGAAATTAAGCCCGTTTGGGCTTTCAATTAAACTGAGCATAACATTAGTTTTTCCACAATTTGACCGTCCCACAATCAGCGCTCGTATGGAATTTGGTAAAAGGGAACTATGTCTGGTAACGTTTTTAACATTTATACAATTGTCGGCATTATTAACCATAAGTTGGAGACGTTGTTTAACAACTTTCATTTTGTTTACTAGATTTATAGCAATATAAACAATCGCTTTTATAATAAAATCACCATTTAATTATAACTCACCCACACTCACTCATTATTATTAAGAAGAAGAAGAAGAAAACAAACACTTAATGGGACGAATACGTAAAAAGGCTGGCCAGGGTTTTGTAAATAGTTTGATTAATTCTTTACCTATTGAGCTTCATTTACCTGGATATCAATTTTGTGGTCCTGGAACGAAACTCCGACAACGGATAGAAAGAGGAGATAAGGGTATAAATCCTTTAGATGAAGGCTGTGAAAACATGATATTGCATATTCCCAATCGAAAGATATAAATAACAGACACCAAGCTCATAAAGTTTTATTTGAGAAAGCCTGGCAACGTGTAATATCTAAGGATAGTGATTTCAAAGAACGAGCAAACGCAAAACTCTAACTGGGAATGGGTTTAAAAAATAAGAAAAGAAATACATCTAAATGTAAAAAACGGAAAAAGATGAAAACTCGTAAAGTATCATCTAATTAAAGTTTTTTGATGGCAGTTAAAAAAGGAATCAACATACTTAACAAAAAGAAGCCGCAGACATTTAATGAGGCCTATAATATTTCTAAGAATGCTATAGAGTCTAGCTTTAAAAATAAAGACATTAATATACCGAGAATAATTCCAGTCCCAAAAATTGGTGGAATTCTACCACTACTTCCAATTTTACAACGCTGCACTTGGTGATATAGCATCTGGTGGATCAGCTATAGCAAAAGTTTTCAATGATATCAGGAATGGAAAGGAGCAATTGGCTGAGGCTAGCCGTCATAATAGATATATGGAATCAATGGCTATGGGTAAGGGACTATTCCTGAAATCGTATAGAAGGGGATATGGTTTATTTTTACGACCCTATCCAAAAAACGAATAAAAAACCTACCCAAAAGACCGTTAACAGACATAGATTTAATGATATATTGCAAACATCTTAAACATTTCAGAGGAATTTTTATGCGAAATTCGCTACCGAATAAACCATAATGCTCAAGAATGTGGGTAGCATCATCGGGTAGCATACTATAAAAACAAAAATTATAAAGAATATTTTGATAGTTTTGGAAATTTGCAGCCACCGATTGAACTGATTAATTATCTGAAGCCACCAATACATTACAATTATGATCAGAAACAAAAATACAACGCAGTAATATGTGGTCCATTATGTTTAAAAATTTAATTTAAATTTTTTTTTTTAAGTCAAATTTTAACAAAAAATGTAATATCTTTACTGTATATAAGTAAATTATGTCAACATTCAACTCCAGTAATGATATGGTACAACAAAATACAAAAATAAAAGAAAATTTCAAAATGGGCGTGGCTCCGCCCTTTTTCATTTAATTTGTCTAGGATACTTTTAATGCCATAAGTCGAACAAAAATGTACCAATCCTTGTGAAATTTGGTAGGGGCTTAGACTCTAGGACGATAATTATTTTCTGTGAAAGAGGGCGAAATCGGTTGAAGCCACGCCCAGTTTGTATACACAGTTGACCGTCTGTCCTTCCGCTCGGCCGTTAACACGATAAGTTGAGCAAAAATCGATATATCTTTACTAAACTCAGTCCACGTACTTATCTGAACTCACTTTATATTGGTATAAAAAATGGCGGAAATCCGACTATGACCACGTCCACTTTTCCGATATCGAAAATTACGAAAAATGAAAAAATGCCATAATTTTATACCAAATAGGAAAAAAGGGATGAAACGTGGTAATTGGATTGGTTTATTGACTCAAAATTTAACTTTAGAAAAAATAAAAGTAGAATAAAATGAAAAAGTCCTGCAGGGCGAAATCAAACGCCCTTGGAATCTTGGCAGGAATACTGTCCGTGGTATTACATATATAAATAAATTAGCGGTACCCGACAGATGATGTTCTGGGTCACGCTGGTGGGCATTTTGGTCGATATATCGAAAACGCCTTCACATATACAACTACTACCAATCCATTTTAAAACCCTCATTAATGCCTTTAATTTGATACCCATATCGTACAAACACATTCTCGAGTCACCCCTGATCCACCTTTTTGGCGATATCTCAAAAAGGCGTCCCCCAATAGAACTAAGCCCCACTTCCTTTTAAAATACTCATTAACACCTTTCATTTGATACCCATATCGTACAAACAAATTCTAGAGTCAACCCTGGTCCACCTTTATGGCAATATCCCGAAATGGCGTCCACCTATAGAACTATGACCCACTCCCTTTTAAAATACTCTTTAATACCTTCCATTTGATACCCATGTCATACAAACACATTCCAGGGTTACCCTAGGTTCATTTTCTTACATGGTGGGTTTCCCTTATTTTGTCTCCATAGCTCTCAACTGAGTATGTAATGTTCGGTTACACCCGAATTTAGCCTTCCTTACTTGTTTATTCTATGTTAAATGAATTGAGATCATTTCCATCAGAACCATTTATATATTCCTTCAATGGATTACTTAAGAATTATTGTAATTTTGCTGATAATTCATATAAGGAAACAGAACATATATGTAATTGTATTTCGTATTATTACCGATATAAAACATTAAAAAAAATTTATAATTTATATGCTGTCATATTTAAGGAACCCAGGTGGTTGCAATCAGTGTGAGAGCACGTTTTATTAAAATACAAATTAAAAAACTGCAAAACTGTATGATAAAGGTCACCTCAACTCCACTACATATCCATATGATGATCTTAATATTAAATTTGATCGAAATCGGTCTATTATATGACATGTATTTGAAATTTCAACAAAGTTACTATGGACGTACTCCCCAACCACTTTTATCACCTGATCAATTTGTTCAACATGCTTCAATAATTGTTTTAGATGTTACACATCAGAATGAATCTATAAAAAGCGGTCCCATCGATATTCGGATTGAGCTAAAATTTCACAAGGCCGTATCTGCCAACGCCGCTGCTTATTGTATACTAATCCATGATAAAATGTATACATATATTTCATTTACAAATGTTGTCAAACAGATTATTTAGAAAAATAGTAGTAATTTTATGAAACTACACACACACACACAAGTATATTACGCATTCCTAACCACGCCAAAGTATGGAGAAAAATATAAATAAAAAATTTTTAAATTTTAAATAAAAATTGTTTTTATTTATTTGAAAAATGTTTATTTGACAAAAAAAGTAAGTATTTACATTGGAACAAGTTTCCCATGGATGAGTGTGGCCATCGGCATGTATTTTGTAGTTTGTTGATATTCCCATGTACAAACATATGTTAAGTATGTACATACAAACTTATACCCTAAGAAAAAGACAAACAAAATGTTCAATAATGGAAAATCATGAGTTCAATATTAAGATAACCTTTAGTTAATTATGAAATTCTCACATGCATATATATATGGACCAGCATCAGCATGTACATACACACACACACAAACTTACAATCAAATAAAATGCTAAACAAAATGTTTAATCTGCCCCTGATCGGATGACCGACAGGCCCGTTTTGCAGACGAGAAAAAAAGGGGGTGGCGGTACTACAAGTGCCCAACGAGAAAATAGGGGGTTGGGGGTACTACAGGTGTCCAACTGCTACTTTTTGTAGACGAGAAAAAAGAGGGTGGGTGGGGGGATTGGGGAGCAATCGCTCGATTAGAAATCTATGGGAATCTTTAAAACGGCTCGGGTGAAGCCTAGGACTCATTAGAAATATGAGGGGATATTTAAAAATTTGCGGCCCTTTAAAAATGTAGGGCCCCCCATTTAACCATCTTCTCCTGAACGGCAAAGCTCTGCTAAAGGTAAAAAGCTCTTAGCTTTTTCTTATACACCACTAAGCTTTTTCTTATGCGCCACCTTGCGGAAGTTTAGCCAGAACACAAACCAGAAGATCAGCCAGAACACAAACCGAAAAAACGTATGCGCCACCTAGCGGAATTGTTGAATGATCTTCAGAGGTGGTAAAAATTTCACGCCAAGATAAATATGGACCTGGTTTCATTCCTTCGGTCAGACTCAACCCAGACTAGTCTGAAAATAATGAACTGGGCCCATTCCTAAGACCAGACTGGTGGCAGACTGTCCAAAAGTAAAGAGTTGTGAGGGTTAGACATGCACCGAGCATTCCATACAAAATGTGGTCCAGGACCGGCATTTACATACTACTGTGCGCGGAAATTTTTTTTAAATTCGTTGGTAAAAATCTACATACCACATTCTTTGTTCTTCCAGGACTCAAATCCCTCGATGGTATCATAGGTGACGGTACACTAACAGAGATTAAAGCAGTGTTAGATAGGGAATTAAATCTTCTCATACTAAAGCCAGATATTTTTCTGCCCCTTAAGCGAGAAAAGGTACAAGAAGTCAATCGTATCAACGTAGAAATTTCCTAAATGGTCATTATACCAAATTTTTAAAGGACACGTTGAAGTGTTGATAAGTTTAACTGACCTTATCCCCGTTGACCTTATGTCACATCAACTTGTGGCCATTCTAAATAAGGTCAACTGACCTTATGTCATTTATCTATGTCACATGCCAATAAATTATTGCATTGTCAGCGGTCTTTTTTACGTGCGCAAAGCTTTAATGGGCCTTAGGGCCATATCATATGGTCATAAGCTAAATTTACCTTATGTCTATTGATTAATCACACTTCTGGAAATTGGTGAAAAATTATGCTCAAAGAATCCGTTATATACATACATACATACATACATACATACATACACACGTGCATACATACATACAACCCAAGCTAATAGAAGGTAGGTAAAAAGACTCTTGGCGGCCACCGTGGTGTGATGGGTAGCGTGCTCCGCCTATCACACCGTATGCCCTGGGTTCAACTCCCGGGCAAAGCAACATCAAAATTTTAGAAATAAGATTTTTCAATTAGAAGAAAATTTTTCTAAGCGGGGTCGCCCCTCGGCAGTGTTTGGCAAGCACTCCGGGTGTATTTCTGCCATGAAAAGCTCTCAGTGAAAACTCATCTGCTTTGCAGATGCCGTTCGGAGTCGGCATAAAACATGTAGGTCCCGTCCGGCCAATTTGTAGGGAAAATCAAGAGGAGCACGACGCAAATTGGAAGAGAAGCTCGGCCTTAGATCTCTTCGGAGGTTATCGCGCCTTACATTTATTTATTTTAAAAAGACTCTATCGATTTGATCGGTGGTAGCATCTAGTGATGTAGCATCTAGTGCGGATATAAAAAAAATCATCCCCACATGGTCCATAACAGAACGACAGGTGAATCCAATAAGAGAGGAATAGCATAGAAGGGTACGGACCAGTGGGATGAGAAGAGCCCATAGCCAAAAGGCGGTAAAAGTAGGCCGAATGCAGTTCAAGAGTTCTGGTGACTCATATAACTTGCCTTTTCACTCACTCGATTTACTAACTTCGTTTTAACTTTACGCGCAGCTTTTCGTTTAAAATTAGTCAACTCTGTCGATCAACAAGCCAAAATGGCGAAGCTGTTGGGCGCGGGTTGGAATGCAGTCCACTCACATTTGTTTTGTTTTTATTTCTTAAAAAAAAAAATTATTTAATTAATTTCAACAACAGCGTTAACAACACACATTAAAACGGTGATAAATTGTAATTTTGAAGACACGATAAAAGCAAATGTTGCACTATCGAATTTGTGAATAAAAAAGGTGATAAACTTATCGTTTAGCTAAATTAGTGGCAGCAAACTTCGTTAAACAAGTTAGTGAATTGCGTTTCTGTATGAGGAGGAAGAAGCTTCAGACGGGGGAATGAAACAAACACGTATAACTAATAGCGTTTTCTTTTCTGGAAAAAGTGTCACGCTTTTTGTACGCCGCGCAAGGGTTGTAAATATATTTTGTTCTATTCTAGAAAGCGGGTAACGCTCTTACGGGGTATTTCATTCTATTGTAAAAATTGTTGCCTGGTCGCAACGCAAAAGCGTTTCACTTTTACCCTGCATAAAATGGCGGTGCAACTCTGCTAAACCAGCTGATCGTGACAATTTATTTTAGTAACTTTGTAACAACCCTACCTTGCAGTTAATACTTTGTATCAATACTATTTGTAATATATCTGTAAAACGTACTATTCATGTTAATTAGCAACCCCATTGTACATATGTAAATGCAATACTGTTATGTTAGTTAAGTATTGTGGCTTGATAAATTTTTGCTCATGATCATAAAATTTAATCGGCTTCGAGCTTGCGCCAAGTGAGGTTCTCGTCCAATATTGCTTCGGACAGTTCTTCACATTGAAACAAATTCGAAGGTGATTGTACGCATGTGTTTTTTTTATACAATAACCACTCGTGTAAACGTATTCCGTTTTTTTTGATACAATTATACAATAAATACCGAATTGCTGACAAACGAACCTGTATGAAATATTCTTTAAGAAGCGCAAGCAAGGAGAACGATACATTGGCGCCCAACTTAGTGGCCAGCAGTTCGGCAAACAACAACAACAACGAAGGCGAAGTAACAGCAGAGGTCGAACGTAACAAAATGGCAACGTTTTCTCTGGAACAGTTTTCACAAATATTAGCCGCAATTACAAGCGGCAATAAATGTGGGTCATTTACACAATGCACTGCCCGTTTCCGTGGACAACGAGACCCATCAGCAGTGGAGGAGTTTATTGCAGCGATCACAGTTTATAAAGACATAGAGAAAATTTCTGACACAGATGCTCTACGCGGTATGCCACTTCTACTGGAAGATTATGCGGCGACCTGGTGGATTGGTGTAAAATACACTTTGGCAAATTTCAACGACGTTATTGAACTTATTCGCACTAGATTCTCTCCCCCACTGCCTGATTGGAAAATTTTTTTTAAACATATATGAGCATAAACAACAAATGCGTGAACCAACAGACAGTTTTATCTGTAAGAAACGATTACTGTTTTCCAGTTGAGCGATACCATCAGCGTAGCAGTACAGCTGAGCATGATTTACGGTCTACTATCTGTTAGGATAAGAGAACGAGTGCGTCGCGATAAAGCTTCGACGTTCGGCGAACTAATATCGCATTGGAGAGATGCAGAAATGTTTTTAGCCGAAACAAAGCATCTCACAACAGCATCAAATGAAAAAGGTGAAACTGGGGATGAGCCGAAGAGGTGCTCGTTCTGCAGATTGCGTGGCCATACTGTAGATGTTTGCTTTAAAAAGAAAAGAGGGCAACAGTCGCAGCAGGCCCACAACAACAAGAATCTACACAAAATTCAAGTGTATCACTGCCTCATGCTAAACGCCAGTCACTTTTGCATGCAATGGCTGTGGCGCACCGGGGGTGTACCACGCAAACTGCCCGAAATGCTCTGGGCGTAGCAAGGGAAGCCCGAAATATTTGCAGTTTAACTCTGTATCTAACACTGTTATTGGCAGATCAATTCCGTCAGTCCATGTTGAGATGATGGGACTAAAAGGGGAAGCTATATTTGACACGGGTGCAAAAACGAGCGTTGCTAGCGCAAATTTAAAGAAAATTCTTAGTAGTAAGGGGTGTATATTCCAAGAGGTAATGGCTGGCGTCTCTTAGCAGATGGCACCACAATTACTCAAAGGGTGCAATCCACTATTTGTGACATAACCATTGGCAATTACTTACTTAATTGGCGCTTAACCGTCTAAACGGTTATGGCCGTCCAACAAGGCGCGCCAGTCGCTCCTTCGCTCCGCCAACCGGCGCCAATTGGTCACACCAAGGGAGTTTAAATCGTTTTCCACCTGGTCCTTCCAACGGAGTGGGGGCCGCCCTCTACCTCTGCTTCCATAGGCGGGTTCCGATAGAAACACTTTCTTGGCCGGAGCATCATCTTTCATTCGCATAACATGGCCTAGCCAGCGCAGCCGCTGCGTTTTAATTCGCTGGACTATGTTGATGTCTGCGTATAGCTCGTACAGCTCATCATTAAATCTTCTTCGGTACTCGCCATCGCCAACGCGTAGAGGTCCATAAATCTTTCGAAGAACTTTTCTCTCGAACACTCCCAAAGCCGCTTCATCTGCTGTTGTCATGGTCCATGCTTCTGCCCCATATAGCAGGACGGGTACGATAAGTGACTTGTAGAGTATGATTTTCGTTCGCCGAGAGAGGACTTTACTTTTCAATTGCCTACCTAGTCCAAAGTAGCATTTATTGGCAAGATAGATTCTTCGCTGGATTTCAGTGCTGATGTTGTTGCTAATGTTGATGCTGGTTCCCAAATAAACGAAGTCTTTTACTATTTCGAAATTATGGCTGCCAACAGTAGCGTGGTTGCCAAGGCGCATATGCGCTGACTCTTTGCTCGATGACAGCAGGTACTTCGTTTTGTCCTCATTCATCATCAAACCCATCTTTACCGCTTCTTTTTCCAGCTTGGAGTAAGCAGAACTAACAGCGCGGGTGTTTAGGCCGATGATATCAATGTCATCAGCATATGCCAGTAATTGCAAGCTTTTATAGTATATTGTTCCAGTGCGGTTAAGTTCTGCAGCTAGTATAATTTTCTCCAGCATTAAATTAAAGAAATCGCACGATAGGGGGTCACCCTGTCTGAAACCTCGTTTAGTTTCGAACGGCTCGGAGAGGTCCTTCCCAATTCTGACTGAGCTGATGGTGTTGCTCAACGTCATTTTGCACAGCCGTATAAGTTTTGCGGGGAAACCAAATTCAGACATAGCGGCATATAGGCAGCTCCTTTTCGTGCTGTCGAAGGCGGCTTTAAAGTCGACGAAGAGGTGATGTGTGTCGATTCTCTTTTCACGGGTTTTTTCCAAGATTTGGCGCATTGTGAAAATCTGGTCGATGGTAGATTTACCAGGTCTGAAGCCGCACTGATAAGGTCCAATCAGCCGGTTCACGGTGGGCTTCAATCTTTCGCACAATACACTTGAAAGGACCTTATATGCGATATTAAGAAGGCTGATTCCACGATAGTTGGTGCATTTTGCAGTATCCACTTTCTTGTGGACTGGGCAAAGAACACTTAGATTCCAACCGTCGGGCATGCTTTCGTCCGCCCATATTTTGCTAAGAAGCTGCTGCATGCGCCTTACCAACTCCTCGCCGCCGAACTTGAATAGCTCCGCAGGCAATCCATCAGCGCCCACGGCCTTGTTGTTTTTCAATCTGGTTATTGCTATTCTAACTTCGTCATAATCGGGCGGGGGGACATATATTCCATCATCATCGATTGTGGGATCGGGTTCTTCATCTCTGGCGGTGAATTGCTGCCTCCATTTAGGAGAGCAGAGAAGTGTTCCCTCCATAATCTAAGCACTCTCTGGACATCAGTTACAAGGTCCATTGGCAATAGGGTGAGAAAAATTCGGCTCATATCACTGCCAAATGCTATGAAAAATCGTACGTTGATCGGGGCTGACTTTATGGCCCAGTCAGGAATCGTCCTTAATCTCCCACAGCGATTTTGGTATTTTGATGAAGAACCAAAAGTGAAATACGATTTTGTTAAACCAGATAACAGTCAAATATTCGCAATGGACATCGCTGGAGTACATGTGGGGACGAACCATTACGAGTCGACTTCAAAAGCTCTTAACGAATGCTCTAACTTTCTGCATTATATAGACAAGTGTACAAAAAAGTCAAGCGGTGACAATCCGCCTGAAACTTGCCCAGAGGCGAATTATGGACCACTCATAAAAAGAAATTGGCCACCCCAAAATTACTATTCACCAGGCGTGGTGCAAGATATTTTTAGAAGTTCGTTGCATATTGGGGAGATAACTCCCGAGAATACATCGCGTTTGTTTGCACCAACTATCAAAATTAAGGAACCCTTAGAGGATTACGATAAATATATCGCTGAAAACTTCCTCCCTATATATATGATGGAAGTATAAGACCAAGAAAAACGAAGATGTAGCTTAACAAACGAACAGAAAGTAGAGCTGGATGCATTGCTTCGGGCGAACGCCGACATATTTGGAGAACCAACTTCGGCAACGCCGTTGATCACACATCGGATCGACACGGGCGAACATCCTCCAGTCGCTTTGCCACAATATCGTATATCGCCACAACGTAAAGAAGAACTAAAACATGAAATAGCTAAGTGGTTGGAGACAGGAGTGATTATTGAGTGCGAATCATCATGGGCTGCTCCTGTAGTAATTGTACCGAAGAAGACAGGGGGGATACGTATCTGTATTGACTACAGGGAACTAAATGCCATAACAAAGGCAGATCGGTATCCCCTGCCCCGTATTGATGACTTACTGCAAGTAGCGAAAACGACTAATTTCATGTCCACATTAGATTTACAGTATGGTTATTGGCAGATTGGAGTTGAGGAGAGTGATCAAGATAAAACGGCATTCGTCGCACCATTCGGCATGTACAAATTTACACGTATGCCTTTTGGTTTACGTAACGCACCAGCTAAGTTCCAGCGTCTAATAGACCGACTTAAAGTTTCGTTAAACAGTCAAGTTCTTCTTGCGTAATTAGATGACATTATTTTGTGCTCAAATAGTTTCAATGAACACTTGGCACAGCTGAAACAAGTTTTCGGCCATTTACGACAATTTGGCCTGAAGGCAAACTTCGATAAGTGCTGTTTAGCGTGCCACGAAGTTAAGTATTTGGGGCACATATTGACTCCAAATGGTATAATGGTTGACCCACAGAAAGTTGAAGCGATAGTACTACGAAAAGCTCTGAAGAATGGTAAAGGGTTGCTGTCATTTCTTCAGACTTGCTCTTGGTACAGGCGTTTTGTTCCCCAGTTTGCTGACATCGCAAAACCATTATCACAATTAATAAAGAAAAATGCTATCTGGTCATGGACGAATAAGCAACAATCGGCGTTCGACGAGTTGAAAAGATTATTGACGACATCAACCATTTTGAAACAAGCCGACGAAAACCGACCATATATTTTAAAGACCGATGAAAGTGGGTATGCATTAGGGGCAGTATTACTCCAGGGGGAGGGAGCAGATGAGCATCCTATCAAATACGTGAGTAGACGACTGTCAAAAGCTGAAAGAAATTATTCAACGATCGAAAGAGAGGCCTTAGCAATCGTTTGGGCCATACAGAAGTACCGCGGGTATATAGATGGATCCGAAGTAACCCTCATTACGGATCGTCAACCACTTAAATGGCTAATGAGCCTGAAGTCTCCTTCTGGACGCCTAGCACGTTGGGCCTTAATCTTACAACAGTATAATTTAAGTATCGACTATAAACCGGGAAAAACTAATGTGGTGGCTGATATGCTATCAAGGCCGCCTTGCAGAGAAGAACATGGATCAGAAGAAACTTGTCATATATGTTCGTTTGATGTGGAACTCCCCCGAAGAGGAGCTAAAGATATTAGAGAAGGCCAACTTGATGACCCTGAACTAAAAAGTATTATTGACTGCTTTGAAAAGAACACTGACGATGCCGTTCATTGGGTTAAGAGAGGGTACACGATGAATGATGGTGTACTCTACTGCTATCATGACGAAGAGAATGTGGACGCGCAGTTAGTTATCCCTAAGAAGGAACGAACGGCGATATTAGAGCAACATCATAACAAAGATACAGCCGGTCATTTCGGAATCTACCGAACCTCCCATAAAATCACTTCTCGCTATTATTGGCCTGGCATTCGAAAAGATATAGAAACACACTTTAAGAATTGTATCGACTGTCAACGGTATAAAGCGACTAATCTTAAACCAATGGGTCTGTATCAAACGATATCTAGTAACCAGCGATTTGAAGCAATCGCTATCGATTTATTTGGACCATTGCCTATGGACGAAAAGGGGTTTCAATGGATTTTCATTGTAGAAGATATTGCTAGTCGTTGGGTCGAACTCTTTACCCTGGCTGAAGCAAGCGCCGAAAATTGTGCTAAAGTTTTGATCGACGAGGTATTCTTGAGATACGGAATCCCAAGGAAGGTTATTAGTAACAACGGGGTCCAGTTTGTGTCCAGAGTGATGCAAAAGGTTGCCTTTTGCCTTAACATACAGCAAGTATATACGCCCGTATATCACCCACAGGCGAATCCTGTTGAGAGGAAGAACCGCGACTTGAAGACAAAATTGGCCATGCTGGTTGGGAGACGGCACCGCAATTGGGCAGAAAGAATACCAGCTATACGTTTCGCCATGAATACCACACGCTGTCAAAGCATTGGCTTTACTTCGGCTTACCTTACATTTGGGCGAGAGTTGAGGACCATCGATGATGTCCAAAATGATTTGAGGTGCATCGCACACGCTGAAAATTTCATTGCCGAAATTACTCCATACTTGAGCAAACTCGCTGCTGTGTTCGCATCTGCTCGTGATTGCGAGCAGAGACAACAAGATGCTAATAAAAGCGTCACTAATCCACGACGACGTAACCAAAAGGGTTTAGAGATTGGGTCAAAGGTACTGGTTACCACTCACGTCCTAAGCAACTCTGCGAAAGGTGTAACCCAAATTCATTCCTAAAAGGGATGGCCCGTACGTCATTATCGAAAAGCAAGGTGCTACGGCTTACGTAATAGCACATGAAGACAATATACAGCAACCGTTGGGCACTCATCATACATCATCGCTAACTCCATATAGAAGTGCCTCTTCTGTATCCGAGAATCCAGTTAACATGATCAGATGTTGAGGTCGGCCCCGAAAGAATACATAGTAGGATGCCTCTTCGGGTCGATTTCAGCATCCTAGGGGGAGGCTGTAACAACCCTACCTTGCAGTTAATACTTTGTATCAGTACTATTTGTAACATATCTATAAAACGTACTATTCATGTTAATTAGCAACCCCATTGTACATACATATGTAAATGCAATACTGTTATGTTAGTTAAGTATTATGCCTTGATAAATTTTTGCTCATTATCATAAAATTTAATCGGCTTCGAGCTTGCGCCAAGTGAGGTTCTCGTCCAATATTGCTTCGGACAGTTCTTCACATTGAAACAAATTCGAAGATGATTGTATGCATGTGTTTTTTTTATACAATAACCACTCGTGTAAACGTATTCCGTTTTTTTTTTATACAATTATACAATAAATACCGAATTGCTGACAAACGAACCTGTATGATATATTCTTTAAGAATCGCAAGCAAGGAGAACAATACAACTTCATAAATTTTTAGCGATGAAAATTTAATTGAAGGAAATAATTGCTAATTAATTTTTATTATCTTTGACAGCGCGTTTGTGAAAATCAGATGGTACACGGGGTAGCCATTTATGTTCTTTGCATCAGTATAACGGTTGAAATTTCCTGGGGTAGGAGTAACTCTGTTAGGGCTTTACCATTCACTTAGGCAACAATTTATTTCAGAAAAGAAAACGCTATAAGACAAGATGCACATAAGGGGTAGCGTCGAACTATAGAAAATAAAGGCCTGTTCTGATTAAAAATTAATAACTTTTTTATTTCTGAGTATTATGTTCAAAAATTTTGCGCAAATAAAGATTGGGGTATACGGCTTCAAATGGAATGTTACTTATTATGATGTAATTTAAAACCATACCTTAAAAAATAAAAGCAATTCAAAATTATCAAAAATATCCAATATTTATTTTTTAACAATGAATACTATTATTTTAATGTCTACAAAAACAAATATCAAATAGTACATCAAAAATCAAATCAATTTAAATAATAAAAACATAAAAAAATGGTGATTGAAATTGAACACAGATTAACTAATTAATTGTAATGTTCACTATTGTTATTGTATATATATGTTTATTATGTTATTTATACTTGATGAACTTCGGGATCTAAAATTAATTCGTTAACTTTCAAAAGATCTATGGCGTCTTCATCAAGTTCCTTCACGTTTTTAGTATACAGTTTTCTAATGCTGGTTATGTAAGGATCTGAAGTATAAAGAAGAGTCTGCAATACGTCCTCGTTTGTAGCGAATCTTGAGCATTTTCTAGCACGATGTAGACGAAATTTTTTATAATTGTTGCTGTGATTCCACTCAGAGCAGCTTGCATTATGAAAAAATCTTCTGGCAGTATTACCGTCATTAGTATTATACTTACTTGTCTTGGTTTGTCGATGATAGCTTCTTTTCTCCGCTTGGGGCTGACCCTGTTTGGGAATTATAATGGAATTTGTGATTGCAATGTGATATTTGTGCTCGTTGGCCTCTTGATTGGAAGCCAGAGATGTATGTAAGGTACCGCGGCTATGTACCGATGTGATATAGCACCACGTGAGGTGACAATGTGATATCACAGGAGCATTTAGTTTAATGTAGGTGAATGCAATCTAGTGTCAAAAGACGGAACTAAACTCCTAGCATTCTTGACTACAAAAGGTTGAAGTGGTCTCGGCGGATGGAGCTCTCTCGTGCCTTAGCTCTCATAAAAAAAAATCTATTTAAGAATACTTGAAACTTCATCTTACGAGTGTGCAATAGGGCGCAAGGTCTATAGTGACATTCGACTATTGCGGTCTTCACCCTACCCTACCACGATCTTCAATCTAAAATTGTATTGGAAGATACCCACGTAAATTTCTCTCACCTTTTTATGTTGCCATGCCTACCAGGAATTAGAAGAAAGATTTAACAAATCATTGTTTCCTTTTTTAAAACTTTATAAATTCATATTTTGGTTTTATTAAACAATTTCTAATTCTAAACTTAGCTAAACAAACCTTTATAACGAGTAACCCTCGTAATTCCAAACAGCATTAAACTTCAAATTATATGAATTGGTTCTTAATAAAAACAAATTCTCTCATACGTATGTACTTCCTTACGTGGCTTTGCAAGCGGCTAATAAATATGTTTAAACTCTAAACTCTTGTATCCCTATTGCTTTGGTTTCCGACTCAGAGAGATTTATGAATGAAAAGCAAATCCAATTACAAATAGATCAATGAGATCAAACACAAAAAAAAATCCAATGCAACGGTCATTGTCTCTTTGACAAATATTAAATCTAACTGGAGTTTTTCTTTTTGCTTTTTTTTTCAATTTACGTTTTCGCTGCTTTTATGTAAATGATTAGCTGTCACCAAATCGACAAACGTACGTTTGTAATTATGTAAGTTATAACAGCAGTATTCAGCGGTTGACCCATTTACTCACGTTGCTGAGCATGTGACCGCGCAATGTTGCGTGTTGAAGTTTCGCTGACGCGACACACGCGCAGAATAAGCGGAAGTTAATTGGGACAACGATTGGTGTAGTTGCAGAAATTGTGATTGAACAGCATAATCTAGTTTTAGTTAAGTAAACTATATTTATACTCAGTTGAGCAGAGCTCACAGAGTATATTAACTTTGATTGGATAACGGTTGGTTGTACATGTATAAAGGAATTGAGATATATATAGACTTCCATATATCAAAATCATCAGGATCGAAAAAAAATTTGATTGAACCATGTCCGTCCGTCCGACCTTTAACACGATAATTTGAGTAAGTTTTAAGGTGTCTTGATGGCCTCCGAAACATAGAAAATTGCTTAGCCATAAGAGGGGCGGTGCCACACCCATTTTCAAAAATTTTAGTGTTTTCCAATTTAATGTTATAATTCAATTTAGAAAGTAAAATTCTATTGACACAAAGCTTTTTTCGCTAAGATATAGCTTATTATTTTCGTCTACGACCCTTTCAAAAATTTTTTATATAAAAGTAGGCATGGTCTTTAACCGATCTCGTCCATTTTTCCTAAAAATATTTCCTGCCATAGGGAAAATTTGTTTACCCAATTTTATTACGATCCGTTAGTTTTTCTTCGAGTTATGGCTCCCGAAACATAGAAAATTGCTTAGTCATAAAAGGGGCGGTGCCACGCCATTTTTTTAAATTTGCAGTTTTTCCTATTTATTGTTATAAATCCACTTGGGAAATGAAATAGCATTAATACAAAGCTCTTTTTTGCAAAGATATAGCTTATTTTATTCGTCCACGACCCTTTTAAAAATCTTTCATATAAAAGTGGGCGTGGTCTTTAACCGATCTCGTCCATTTTCCCTAGAAATATTTCCTGCTAGAGGGAAAATTTGTGTACCCAACTTTATTACGATCCGTTAGTTTTTCTTCGAGTTATGGCTATCGAAACATAGAAAATTGCTTAGTCATAAATGGGGCGGTGCCACGCCCATTTTTTTAAATTTGAAGTTTTTCCTCTCTATTGTTATAAATCCACTTGGGAAATGGAATACCATTGATATAAAGCTCTTTTTTGCAAAGATATAGATTACTTTATTCGTCCACGACCATTTTTAAAATCTTTTATATAAAAGTGGGCGTGGTCCTTAACCGATTTCGTTAATTTTTCTTCAAGTCATTCCTTAAAAGTAAAGGCAAATTCTCTGCTGAATTTTGCTACGATAGGTTGAACAATTTTTGATTTATGATTAATAATATTTGTAAAATTGATTTTATCATAAGTGGGCGGTGCCCCGCCCATTTTGAAATTTTTTTTTAAATTTTTATCAAAAGTCTCAATATCAGTCCACATGTCAAATTTCGACATTCTAGGTTTATTATTTACTAAGTTATCTGGTTTTTGTGTTTTCCAAAATTTTTAATACATATATAAAAAGTGGGCATGGTTATCATCCGATTTCGCTCATTTTCAATACCAATCTATTTGGGTCCAGATAAGCTAGTGTACCAAATTTGGTAAAGATATCTCAATATTTACTCAAGTTATCGTGCTAACGGACGGACGGACGGATGGACGGACATGGCTCAATCAAATTTTTTTTCGATACTGATAATTTTGATATATGGGAGTCTATATCTATCTCGATTCCTTTATACTTGTACAACCAACCGTTATCTAATCAAAGTTAATATACTCTGTGTGCAAAAAACGCTGAGTATAAAAAGCACGCCTAGTACAAATTAATGTAAATACAGAATGTCTCAAATTGTGCGAGAGCGTGAAAATGAAATACAACTAAGACTAGCAATGAAAGCAAATTCAACACAATAGCCCAATGGTTAGGCGATTGTGATTTCAGCAGTTTCACCGAGGTTCGATCCCCGTGAAACCTGTTTAAATAAATAAAAACATTAAAAAATTGCATGATGACGTGGCGGTTTTCGAAATGGTACCATTGCAATATGCTAGTAAATGTTTCCTTCTTTTTCAGTTTTTCCTAATAAAACACAAATAATTATTGTCTTAAGCTCATTAGTTCTTAAAAATCTTAATTTAAGCACTTTTCTTAAATAAAGCAAGAAAGGAAGGCTAAGTTCGGGTGTAACCGAACATTATATACTCAGCTGAGAACTTAGGAGACAAAATAAGGGAAAATCACCACGTAGGAAAATGAACCTAGGGTAATCCTGGAATGTGTTTGTATGACATGGGTATCAAATGGAAGGTATTAAAGAATATTTTAAAAGGGAGTGGGCGATAGTTCTATTGGTTGACGCCATTTCGGGATATCGCCATAAAGGTGGACCAGGGGTGACTCTAGAATGTGCTTGTACGATATGGGAATCAAATGAAAGGTGTTAATAAGTATTTTAAAAGGAAGTGGGCCTTAGTTCTATAGGTGGACGCCTTTTCGAGATATCGCCATAAAGGTGGACCAGGGGGTCAATTCACTAACTGTGAAAAACTGAAAAATGTACACTTACTGAAAACTCATTTGCACTGCCACTTTTCACTGTAAATTATCATGCGATTCTGTAAGGCGAAGTGAAAACTGTTTTGCTGAATGAGTGCTGAATGCGAGTTGACAGATGGAATGCAAAATAAACGTAAACATTGAAAACGAAAAATATTGTAGAAAAGTATAATATTTTTGATAAATAGTGAAAAAATGCAGAATTCATTTGTGGAAACAAATATAGCACTGTGGCGACGATTGCAGAGAAGAAGAAGGTAATAAAGAGAAGGAAATGCAATGGTGTGTGCGTTTTTTGTTTTAATTTCTGTGGTGGTTTCAACAAAGAATATATTTTCGTTAAAATATGTTTATTTATAATAATAAATGTGCTGTGCTGTGGTTTACTACGTCTGGCGCAGCCGAAAGTATTTGAAGGAAACAATGTTAAACGATCCGAATACATTTGCGCAATCCACGGCAAGTCCGAAAAAAATTTTGGTAGTAGTGCAGTTTACGGTACCCACCCTAAAGTTGGGCCAATACTTTCGAGTGAGGTATCAAAAGACATGTCTTAATCTCGAGAACAATAATCCGAAGGCGGAATTGGCGATTTTAATGTGGTTGTTGTTGTGTTTGTACCCACAAAAAAAATTGTGCATCACCGTGGCGGTAGCCACGGTTATACCACACACCCGGACTTGGCATGGCGTAGCCCAGGGTTATTTTTTATAAGCGCGGCTGAAGGCCGCCAACGCAGAAAGGTGTTCTGCGCAAAAATACTATGGATCCCACCCCCAATTTCGGAGGGACCCGCGGGTCTTTTTTTCCGTTTTTCGTTAATGTCTTTTGAACGGGTAAAAAGAGTTAACTTCCGCTTTCGGATTCTTGATCTAGACCTGAATGCGCGTCTTTTGATACCACACTCGAATTTGGTGGGTACCGTAAACTGCACTATTACCAAACTTTTGTAGTCGCTTGCTGTTTGCGTCCAAGGAGATCCGCTGGCGCTCACACCAAACTAAACTGAACCTCCAGCGCAACCGCCGCTTACCACTACTACAACTTCCGTTGCATTTGATAGAGCAATGCTACAACAACAAAAAAGCGCACGCAATGTGCATGCCAAAATAGCGAATGCATTTACTAGACATTAAAAGGGGTTTTGTGTAACATGTTCGCGGGCGCACTTCCGAATTTGGGAAAGCTTTACACATTTGAGTACGTTATGTTCCTAGCATTCCAACTTAAGTTCTTTATTTCTCTTTACACAGGAATGCAATGATAGTTAATCGGAGAATGTTACGCGATACTCAAGATCCTTTCGAAGTGAGTGACCGGCAGTTTCAGGATCTTTATCGATTTCCAAAGACAGTTTTCACAGATTTGTTTGATAAACTGAAGCATATTTTGGACAATCACAACGAAACACAGCGATTCCGTCGCAATTAAAACTACTTGCAGCTTTACGGTTCTTCGCATCAGGAAGTTATCAAAGATGTATTGGGCAAGACTTCCTCGCATGTTCTTCTCAAAGTTCTGTAAGTCGCTGTGTAGATGAGGTAACGAAAATTTTGAATCATGTCCAAAAAGATTATGTGAACTTCCCTACTGGCTCTGAAGAAAGCGTAGTTAAGAGTCAGTTCTACGAAATCTGTGGTTTCCCCGGAATTTTGGGACTGATGGATGGTACTCATATCAAGATTGTTGCTCCAGAAGCCGCCATCGAAAGCGCTTATTATTGTCGCAAAGGTATTTTTTATCATGTATAATGGTCAATATTTAAAATTCCAACATTTTTAGGCGGACACTCTATTAACTTGTTATTAATCTGTGACGCAAAGTACATAATAAGATACGCGAATGCCAAGTTTCCGGGGACGTCTCATGATTCTTACGTATGGCGCTGTTCTCAAATGCAAAGCTACTTGAAAGAAAAGTATTTAAGGGGAGAGAGGAATTTTTGGCTATTGGGCGACAGCGGGTACCCTCTGCAGCCTTGGTTAATGACACCCTTCTCTGAGACCTCGAATGAGGCAGAAGAGCGTTATAACATAGCACATAAAAAAACCCGATGTCTCATTGAACGTTGTATAGGAGTGTTTAAAGCGCGTTTTCGTTGCCTCTCCTATCAAAGGTGCTTATACTATATGCCAGAAAAGGCTGGGAAAATAATTAACGCTGTTGTTTTGCATAATAGTTTAATGACAGCGAATGTTCCTGTAATTGAAGCCATAACTCAAGAGAATATTTGAAGCGGAATTTTCAACAAGTCTGTCTGCAATACATAGTCAAGCCAGATCAACTCGACTGCAGATTGTAAATACATATTTTAGGCGTTGATATAATTGAAATCTGTCAGTGGATCTTGTTTTTATCACTTCTAATTACCCTGTACAAGTATTTTAGAGTATTTGTCTGCGGTTTTTCTCTGGATGAGAGACCTAGACCCATATAGTTAACATCAAAATCATCATGCATTCTATGGTCGTTTTAAATTTGGAACAATTTGCCTATTTTTCTAAAGACTGCCTTATGAGCAGCACGAATAAAATAAATGATATTTTAGAGATCGGCAAAAGGTTACAATGCATAATGAAATTTTTTTGAGGACAATTTCCATAAGATTGCTCAAATAATCTTCTAAAACATCTCAACATAGTATCCACCTCTTAAATGGCTATTCTAAAAAAAACTCAACAAAATAAGGCAAATTGAAAAAGACCACACCAAATTTGGCCAAAGAATACAAAACGATTTTAGTAAACAGTAACAAATACAAAAATAACAGTGGGTCTATTTAATCAGATTTCGTTAGTTAAAAAATCTTTATATTTGTTTTCGGTAATTTATGACAAAACTATGAATTTTGAAATTTAAACCATGCAAACCAATCTCAAACTCGCTCTCGAAACAAACGATAATTTCGAACTTTTATTAAAATTTTTCTGAATTTGTTTGAGTATGTGTGTTTGTAACCCAAGCAATCCTAGGCTAATTCGGAAAAATCTCAATAAAACTTCGAAATTGACGTAAAATTTTCTGGAAATTTCGAATTTTCTCGTAAAAGTTTTGACAAAAATTATCGAAAATGAAATAGGTAGTTTAATTGAAGAAATTTTATAACAAATTTCGACTGCTATTTTCGTGTTGACTGCTGTAAGTGTTTGAGTCTTTCACGCTGAAGCTGAATTATCGAACCATATATGGATATATACACATATATATATTTATATCTTTACTTTAATACAACCCTACTTTTACGTATTACGTTATTTTATGTGTATACAAAGATATATTAGAAAGTTCATATCTTATCAGTTTTTTTAAGCTAAGAATATTTCAGACATTATATTAAAAAGGTCGTATCTGAGCGAAATAGTCAATAAAATACTGTTACAGGCTGTAACTGAACAAACATTTTTTACAGACACGACTTGAAATTAGTTCATTTGCTTTTATACTGTAAGAGGGAGAGAGAGAGAGAGAAATTTGACTTTTTTAACGAGTTTGTTGAGATACGACCTTTTTAACATTATGCCTGAGATGCGTCCTTCACAGTGCTCAAATAGGCAAAATGCTTGTTCAGAGTTCATAAATTTATTACTATTATTAAATTATATTGAATAGTAATTATTACCTTTTTAAATCTTTATGAATTCATGGGGAAATAAGTATGTACTTGTACCTTGTTGTCGCTTTAAATAATAAGAATTTGTTTATTTTTGTAGAACGATATAATACTGGATTATTTATTTATTCATATGTAACAACGTTAGTATTTAATGCAAACAAATTATTTTCGAGACCAAAGCTGTAAACAATAAGTTATGGAAAGACTGAATTAAACAATTACAGTAATATTTGAATAACACCGGCACACAAAAAAGAAGTGGTCCGTTCATCGAACTAGATACATTTTTGAATTATTGTTTGTTTGCATACCTTTTAATAGCAAAGTGCACGAAGCTCGCGAATTTTGAAGGTAATTCATTCTCCCGCTTACATCACAATTATTTTAAGCAAGCTTTTGTCTACTTTTGGATTCTTGATTCGAATTCGTGCTCAATTTATAATAATAAGCAGAAGAATTATCTTCAAAATTTGCAAGTTTCATCCACTTGGCGATAAAAAGGTATGTAAACAAACAATAATTCAAAAATTTTTCTAGTTCGATGAACATGCCACTTCTTTTTTTTTGCCAGTGTTATTAAACTATAACAAAAATATTGTTTTGATAAATTTTTTCTTAATAAAAAAAAAAAAATAAAAAAATAAAAAAAAAAATAAAAAAATAAACTTTTTTTTCAATTAAGAAAAAATTTATCAAAACAATAATAATGATAAAAAATTATTGTTAGGCCTTGAGCTCGATTCGAACCCGCGATCTTACAAATCAGTAGGCCGATATAACAACAAAAATTGTTAATACGTCCCAGAGCACGGGGAAAAAAGTGTCAATAAAATATGACACTATGGCAGCATTGCCATCAAACAAGTCCAATTTTCGCATCCATTCTGCAACAGATGTCGCAGTGTTGTGAATATCAATTGTCACGAACCAGAATAGAAGTAGGATTAATGAAGACAAACAAAAAACCGCTGTGATGGCTGAATGGTTATAGCAGCGGCGCCTAAACGTTGCCGATGAAGGAATTTAGCAGTTCCCGAAATGGATCTATACAACGAGCTTTGGCAGTTGTCTAAATTTTTTCTTTCTTCTATTCTAATTAAAAAAAAAAAAAATTTTTTTTCAATTAAGAAAAAATTTATCAAAACAATAATAATGATAAAAAATTATTGCTAGGCCTTGAGCTCGATTCGAACCCGCGATCTTACAAATCAGTAGGCCGATATAACAACAAAAATTGTTAATACGTCCCAGAGCACGGGGAAAAAAGTGTCAATAAAATATGACACTATGGCAGCATTGCCATCAAACAAGTCCAATTTTCGCATCCATTCTGCAACAGATGTCGCAGTGTTGTGAATATCAATTGGAACGAACCAGAATAGAAGTAGGATTAATGAAGACAAACCAAAAACCGCTGTTATGGCTGAATGGTTATAGCAGCGGCGCCTAAACGTTGCCGATGAAGGAATTTAGCAGTTCCCGAAATGGATCCATACAACGAGCTTTGGCAGTTGTCTAAATTTTTTCTTTCTTCTATTCTAATTAAAAAAAAAAAAAAAAAAAATTTTCAATTAAGAAAAAATTTATCAAAACAATAATAATGATAAAAAATTATTGTTAGGCCTTGAGCTCGATTCGAACCCGCGATCTTACAAATCAGTAGGCCGATATAACAACAAAAATTGTTAATACGTCCCAGAGCACGGGGAAAAAAGTGTCAATAAAATATGACACTATGGCAGCATTGCCATCAAACAAGTCCAATTTTCGCATCCATTCTGCAACAGATGTCGCAGTCTTGTGAATATCAATTGGCACGAACCAGAATAGAAGTAGGATTAATGAAGACAAACAAAACACCGCTGTGATGGCTGAATGGTTATAGCAGCGGCGCCTAAACGTTGCCGATGAAGGAATTTAGCAGTTCCCGAAATGGATCTATACAACGAGCTTTGGCAGTTGTCTAAATTTTTTCTTTCTTCTATTCTAATTAAAAAAAAAAAAAATTTTTCAATTAAGAAAAAATTTATCAAAACAATAATAATGATAAAAAATTATTGTTAGGCCTTGAGCTCGATTCGAACCCGCGATCTTACAAATCAGTAGGCCGATATAACAACAAAAATTGTTATAACAAAAATAAATATGTGACTTACTCATTTGGCTGTGGCTGAGAAGCCCTTAACATTAAAAATATCTAAAAGTCTAAATACCTAATTAATATTTAAGAATCTAAAGGTACGTCCACACCTCTAGATAACATGTAACCTGCTATAAAAGAATTGAAAAAAGATCAAAATAAAATATAATCCAAAATATAAGAATTTTTAATTATAACCTACAACGACAACATTTTTAATACGGGTCACCTTAAACACATTTTCCTTGGATAACTTAAATAGTTACCTTGTTTGATAGAGGATCAAAGATTTGGAGTTTCCCTATACTTTGGTTTTAAAAAAATTGCATAATTTTCAAAAAATTTCGAATTTGGAGCGATACATTCATTTCTTGTGTTGGTCAAAACTTTACAAGAAAAGAAATGGAAATTCCACTTTAAATTAACAATTTTTTGTAAAGTATGCAATTTTTTTAAAACCAAAATATAGGGAAACTCCAAATCTTTGATCCTCTATCAAACAAGGTAACTATTTAAGTTATCCAAGAAAATTTGTTTTAGCTGACCCGCATTAAACATGTTGTCCCTATAATGATGTTTTTTTTATTAAATTCTAGAGCTGGGCCTCCTTAATGGCCAATTTTCTCAATTCCACTTCGTGCTTCATTTTCCTCCACTCCTTATCTGCGCGAAGTTTTTCCCTTTTAAGTTCATTTTTTATACTCAGTTGAGCAGAGCTCACAAGGTATATTAAGTTTGATTGGATAACGGTTGGTTGTACATATATAAAGGAATCGAGATAGATATAGACTTCCATATATCAAAATAATCAGGATCGAAAAAAATTTGATTGAGCCATGTCCGTCCGTCCGTCCGTCCGTTAACACGATAACTTGAGTAAATTTTGAGGTATCTTGATGAAATTTGGTATGTAGGTTCCTGAGCACTCATCTCAGATCGCTATTTAAAATGAACGATATTGGACTATAACCACGCCCACTTTTTCGATATCGAAAATTTCGAAAAACCGAAAAAGTGCGATAATTCATTACAAAAGACAGATAAAGCGACGAAACTTGGTAGATGAGTTGAACTTATGACGCAGAATAGAAAATTAGTAAAATTTTGGACAATGGGCGTGGCACCGCCCACTTTTAAAAAAAGGTAATTTAAAATTTTGCAAGCTGTAATTTGGCAGTCGTTGAAGATATCATGATGAAATTTGGCAAGAACGTTACTCCTATTACTATATGTACGCTTAATAAAAATTAGCGAAATCGGAGAAGGACCACGCCCACTTTTAAAAAAAAAATTTTTTTAAAGTAAAATCTTAACAAAAAATTTAATATCTTTACAGTATATAAGTAAATTATGTCAACATTCAACTCCAGTAATGATGTGGTGCAACAAAATACAAAAATAAAATAAAATTTCAAAATGGGCGCGGCTCCGCCCTTTTTCATTTAATTTGTCTAGGATACTTTTAACGCCATAAGTCGAACAAACATTAACCAATCCTTTTGAAATTTGGTAGGGGCATAGATTTTATGACGGTAACTGTTTTCTGTGAAAATGGGTGGAATCGGTTGATGCCACGCCCAGTTTTAATACACAGTCGTCCGTCTGTCCTTCCGCCTGGCCGTTAACACGATAACTTGAGCAAAAATCCACATATCTTTAATGAACTTAGTTCACGTGCTTACTTGAACTCACTTTATCTTGGTATGAAAAATTAACGAAATCCGACTATGACCACGCCCACTTTTTCGATATCGAAAATTACGAGAAATGAAAAAAATGCCATAATTCTATACCAAATACGAAAAAAGGGATGAAACATGGTAAGGTAATTGGATTGTTTTATTGACGCAAAATATAACTTTAGAAAAAACTTTATAAAATGGTTGTGACACCTACCATATTATGTAGAAGAAATTGAAAAAGTTCTGCAGGGCGAAATAAAAACCCTTAAAATCTTGGCAGGTATTACAAATATAAATAAATTAGCGGTATCCAACAGATAAAGTTCTGGGTCACCCTGGTCCACATTTTGGTCGATATCTGGAAAACGCCTTCACATATACAACAACCACCACTCCCTTTTAAAACCCTCATTAATACCTTTAATTTGATACCCATATCGTAGAAACACATTCTGGAGTCACCCCTGGTCCACCTTTGTGCGAATTCTCGAAACGGCGTCCACCTATAGAACTATGGCCCACTCCCTCATAAAATACTCTTTAATGCCTTTCATTTGATACACTTGTCATACAAACACATTCCAGGGTTACCCTAGGTTCTTTTTACAACATCGTGATTTTCCCTTACTTTGTATCCACAGCTCTCAACTGAGTATGTAACGTTCGGTTACACCCGAACTTAACCTTCCTTACTTGTTTTTTCCTAACATTTTTTTATTTTCTTCAATGAGTTTAATTTTTTGTTCTTCAAATTGGAGCATCTTCTCTTCGAAAGAAGATATCCTTCGTTTTTTTTGGTTTTTTTTTGTCGAATTTGATGTCCGCGGAGGAGAGGGTGGGGTCGTTTGTGGTGTTTGCACCACACATTCAACATATTCCGCATCTTCCTGATAGTCTATTACATTTTCGTCGTTCTGCAAAGTAGCAAGCAAGCGTTAACAAAATACATACTTCTGTGATCACAAGCAAAAACAACCTAAATCTTAGAAAGTTGGCAATTGGAAAGGTGTACTGCCAATTTTTAACAGTATACCTTATAATTTTAAGAAAGTTTTATAGATCTCACAGTATTTTATTTTTACACTTTGCAATGTACTTAGGTTATCAATTGCTTAGGCAGACATCGTCGGGTTTATTCAATATCCTCTATCAGCAATTTAACCAAAATGAGTTTTTAGTTGTAAAAAGCAACATCAAAATTTTAGAAATAAAGTTTTTTAATTAGAAGAAAAGTTTTGTAAACGGTGTCGCCCCTCGGCAGTGTTTGGCAAGCGCTCCGAGTGTATTTCAGGCATGAAAAGCTCTCAGTGAAAACTCATTTGCCTTGCAGATTCCGTTCGGAGTCGGCATAAAACATGTAGGTCCGGTCCGCGGGAAAATCAAGAGGAGCACGACGCAAATTGGAAGAGAAGCTCAGTCTTAGATCTCTTCGGAGGTTATCGCGCATTACATAAATTTTTTTTTTTTTTTTCTTAAACTTAGCTCAAATGGTATTAATATATACGTACACAGGGGTTTATAGCTTTAATCAGATAACGTTGGGTTGTAATGGTGTGAAGAATTCGACACAGATATAATATTTTCTTTGCTCCACAAAAGCAAACATTTTTCATATGAATAGCGAAATATCTGGTTTTAAAACTAGTAAATTCAACTGAGCTTAAAAAAACTTTATTAAACACGTGATGGTAATTTGTATCACTCAATGGCGTACTTCACCATGTTTATAATAAAGCACTTTTCAATATAGAATGTCAAAACTGTGTGTTGCGCTTCAGAAAAATTTAGTTTTTGCTGATAGAGGGTACTGAACTTAACCCAAGGACATATACTTATGCTTTAAGTACGTTAGTATTTAAATGCTAATATTACCGTAAAATTTAACATTTCTTGAATATTGTCGTTTCCCGATACAACGACTGGTGCCATCAACTGAAGGACCCTTCTATCAAACTCGGTCGCCTCCTTGGGACGCCCGAGCCCGTTCTGCCCTGTTTTTTGCAGTGATGCCCTTCGCAGCACTTCCCTTTCCTATGGCTCCTGGCACGAGAGTTTAAGATTAAGTAATAAAATCTATGAATGTATCAGAAATAATTGCATACTCACTTTTGGTCCTGCCAATATTTGCGCCATTTAGCTGGATTCTTCACTGCACCGCCCAAACTATTGAGGCACTCAGCAAGATCAGCCCATTTTTGAGACCTGACGTGGGCCCCATCAACTGACTCAAACCTAGAAAATTTTTAAATACAATTTACAGAACTCAGCGATCTAAACGTATCTTTAAATACTTTATTGGAAGAAATATTTAAAATTGTATCACTACTTAGTACTATCTCCACTGTTAATGTGCTAATTTATTAACGCAAGATCATTAACTTACTCAATTTGACTATTATCCAGCAAACTAGAAGGAGGTCAAAATTTGGGTAATAGTCTATTTGAGGGGTCGACTGCTAATACGCTATCAAAAATATCGAGAGGGGTGTCAAACGACGTGTCTTGACATCAGTATTAATAATCCGAAGGCGGCAAATAAAAATATTAACTCGTTCAAAAGATATTAACAAAAAACCGAAAAAAGACCCGCGGGTACCTCCGAAACCGGGGGTGGTATCCATAATATTTTTGCGCAGAACACCTTCCTGCGTTGGCGGCCTTCGGCCGCGCTTAAAAACAATTACCCTGGGAGGGTCCAACACCGGTTTGGAGACCAACACTATATCCGCGCACAACACTTATGCTAAGATTTTTTTTTGGTGGGTACAACAACATTACAACAAATTCAACTGCAAATATTTCCGGACATAGATAAAATTTTTCTTTTCCGCCATCGGATTATTGTTCTCGAGATTAATACGCGTCTTTTGACACCTCTCTCGATAGTTTTGGTAGCGTATTAGCAGTCGACCCCTCAACTAGACTATTACCAAAATTTGTATCCTTGGAGCACTTGGACTACTTTTCAGGTCAAGCATCTAATTTTAACCCGTACGAAGTGATGTCTTCTAGTCTATCAGGAATTCAAGGGGTTGATAAGCGCAATACAAAACTTTATAACTTCATAGCTTCCCCAAGTCAATACATGATACATTCATACTTGTAAAAGGATTCGTCTCGGGTAGCTTCATGGCTTCCCAAATAAATTGTCAGCCTTACCTACCCGAGACGAATGGCTTCCCAAAAAAATGTTAACCTCCCCTACCCGAGACGAATCCTGTTACAAGTATGAATGTATCACACACATATTTAGCAGACAAAGGACCATCAACATCGATAGCAAAACGTTCGGGGAGTGTCTTAATCGCTGCAAGACTACTTTACCATTGAAATGAAGAGTGCTCTGGTATAAACAGATATGTCCACATTTTCTTCGTATCTTTCCTCTAATATTCTGCATCAAAATTGCCACGGGATAACTCCTTACGCCATCAGAAAGGCAGACATTTCCAATGTTGAAGAGTGAAATTTTAACTTCATTTCACTCTTCATTTACAGCAGTGGTCGCCTGCTAAAACACATCAGAAAATATCGGGAGAGATTAAAAAAGACGAGATTTACTCTCAGAATTAATACTCAGAAGATGAAAATTAAAACTATTATTTCTGTATAGAAATATTTACACAAAAATTGAACAAGTTTTCATATGGTTGTTGTATTTTTCATGATTTCGTTGTACACGTACACATATTTCGAAATATTGTGGATCTATAAATATCCTTTTATGGATTCATAATTTCCATTACCGCCCTAGAATTATAGATACACAGGTAAAAACGTATCCTTCTATACATCACCAGACATTTATAAAGATGAACAATCAATTTCAGCTAAATGTCCACACACCCCGACATCCTAGAAATGGGCTGGATACAGCTCCGCCTCCCAAACGCGTAAGGGGCATCTTGCACTTAGAACACAAGCATATTTTATTTAATACACTTACCTATCATTTGCAAACTCCACGTTGTTCTCCATGAAGCAAATTAAATATTCCTTTTGTTCATTTGAAGCATTTTTTGCTTTATTTTCCATTTTTATTTACTTTTAATGTCGTTTTTTTAAAGAATTTTTAAATTTGGTACTCAAATTTTAACATAAATAACAAAAGCTGTGAGTTTTTTTGACAATCAGTGTACAGCCATTTGACAGTCAAAAGTCATACGCACTGCTACAGAATCGGAATATTAGAATTTGCACGATTTTGAGTGTACACTTTTAAACTCACAGTTAGCGAATAGGGCCCCAGGGGTGTCTCTAGAATTTGTTTGTACGATATGGGTATCAAATGAAAGGTGTTAATGAGTATTTTAAAAGGGAGTGGGCCTTAGTTCTATAGGTGGACGCCTTTTCGAGATATCGCCATAAAGGTGGACCAGGGGTGACTCTAGAATTTTTTTGTACGATATGGGTATCAAATGAAAGGTGTTAATGAGAATTTTAACAGGGAGTGGGCCTTAGTGCTATAGCTGGGAGCCTTTTCGGGATATCGTTATAAAGGTGGACCAGGGTTGACTCTAGAATGCGTTGGTACAATATGGGTATCAGACGAAAGGATATAATGAGTATTTTAAAAGGGAGTGGTCCTTAGTTCTATAGGTGGACGCCTTTTCGAGATATCGCCATAAAGGTGAACCAGGGGTGACTCTATAATGTGTTTGTACGATATGGGTATCAAATTAAAGGTATTAACGAGGGTTTTAAAAGAGAGTGGTGGTTGTTGTATATGTGAAGGCGTTTTCGAGATATCGACCAAAATGTGGACCAGGGTGACCCAGACCATCATCTGTCGGGAACCGCTGATTTATTTATATTTGTAATACCACGAAAAGTATTCCTGCCAAGATTCCAAGGGCTTTTGATCTAGCCCTGCAGAACTTTTTCATTTTATTTTACTTAAGATGGAAGGTGCCACACCCATTTTACAAAGTTTTTTTCGTAAGTTATATTTGCGTCAATAAATCAATCCAATTACCATGTTTCATCCCTTTTTTCGTATTTGGTATAGAAATATGGCATTTTTTTCATTTTTCGTAATTTTCGATATAGAAAAAGTGGGCGTGGTCATAGTCGGATTTCGGCCATTTTTTATACCAATACAAAGTCAGTTCAGATAATTACGTGAACTGAGTTTAGTAAAGATATATCGATTTTTGCTCAAGTTATCGTGTTAGCGGCCGAGCGGAAGGACAGGCGGTCGACTGTGTATAAAAACTGGGCGTGGTTTCAACCAATTTCGCCCTTTTTCACAGAAAACCGTTATCGTCCTAGAGTCTAAGCCCCTACCAAATTTCACAAGGATTGGTAAATTTTTGTTCGACTTATGGCATTAAAAGTATCCTAGACAAATTAAATGAAAAAGGGCGGAGCCACATTTTGAAAATTTCTTTTATTTTTGTATTTTGTTGCTCCATATCATTACTGGAGTTGAATGCTGACATAATTTACTTATATACTGTAAAGATATTAACTTTTTTTTTAATTTGACTTAAAAACAATTTTTTTTTTTAAGTGGGCGTGGTCGTTCTCCGATTTTGCTAATTTTTATTAAGCATACATACAGAAATAGCAATAACGTTCCTGCCAAATTTCATCATGATATCTTCAACGACTGCCAAATTACAGCTTGAAAAACTTCTAAATTACCTACTTTTAGAAGTAGGCGGTCCACGCCCATTGTCCAAAATTTTAAAAATTTTCTATTCTGCGTCATACGTTCAACTCACCTACCAAGTTTCATCGCTTTATCCGTCTTTGGTAATGAATTATCGCACTTTTTCGATTTTTCGAAATTTTCGATATCGAAAAAGTGGGCGTGGTTATAGTCCGATATCGTTCATTGAAATGCTCGAATAAAGCTTTAGCAACTGTTATCCCATGTTTGCTCGGGACTGTTATTGTTACCAAATATTTGGTGAGATCGCATATAATGGTTACTGCGTATTCGTTTCCATTTATCGATTTCGGTAATGGTCTGACCCTATCGATCTGTACAATATCAAAAGCCTTCGGAGGTGTCTCCGTTATTGTCTTTGGTTCCTTTATATGCTTATTAACCTTATTCTTCTTGCAGTGGATGCAGTTATTTAGTTATTTCTTTATGTCACCTCGCATATTTTTCCAGCTATAGCTTTGTTTGATTTTCTTTATCATGCATTTCATTCGTGGGTGGCCACCACTAATAGGATCGTAATGATATTTCTGCAGAATTTCTTTAATTTTCCCTGGATTATTCACGTACATAACCTCTGGGGTTAGTGCAATTCTTAGTTTTTTGAGAACCCTGTTTCCTATTTCAATAAATTTGCCTACTCGAGAATAATTACTTTAAAACAATTTGTCCCCTAAGGACAACTGTATTTTTTCAAGTCCTAAATAGGCGGCTTCTTTTTCAAGCCTGATAAGGAATTATCCTAAATCAATTTTATCATCTACAATTAGGTTGCTTGTATTTATAGTGCTACAAATTTTCTTTCCCTTTTTATACCTTTCATGAAAATGAAATGGTATATTAATTTCGTCACGAAACCCAAAATTGTAAGTCCTTAAAGGAATATAGATAGACCCACCATTAAGTATACCGAAATAATCAGGTTGAAGACCTGAGTTGATATAGCCATGTCCGTCTGTCCGTTTGTCCGTATGTCCGTCTGTCCGTCTGTCTGTTTGTATGCAAAGTAGTCCCTCAATTTTTGAGATATATTGATAAAATTTGTTGAGCGGGTGTATTTGTGTGTCCGATTAGACATTTGTCGGAACCGGCCGGATCGGACCACTATAGCATATATCCTCCATACAACCGATTTTTCAGAAAAAGAGGATTTTTGCAATATCTTACTCAATTTAACAGATTGCAGCTTCAAACTTCACCATATACTTTCGTATATTGCACATATTGCACATATAGTATATATCCCCCACAATCGATTGTTCAGATAAGAAACTTTTCCTAATTACTGCCCTATTATAAGAGCTAGAGGCTTAAAATTTCAACGAATGCTTACGTATATAGCATAAATTGTTGTCTGAAAAAATCATACAGATAGGTGGTATATATAGTATATATATGGTGGTATATATAGTATATATATATATTTTCGCAATTTTAGCCCAATTTTAACAGCTAGAAGCTTAAAATTTCACCGAATACTTACGTATATAGCATATATTGTTGTCTGAAAAAATCATTGAGATCGGTGGTATATATAGTATATATCTCATACAACCGATTGTTCATATAAGAAACTTTGCACAATTTCTGCCCCGTTTTAACAGCTAGAAACTTCAAATTTCACCAATTTCTTACGTATATAGCATATATTGTTGTCTGAAAAAATCATAGAGATCGGTGGTATATATATTATATACTTCATATAAACTGTCATTTTTGCCCCTTTTTTACAAATAGAAGCTTCAAAATTCATCAAATTTCATCAAATAGTTACGTTTACGTCATATATTTTTGAAATACGTGATTCGTAGTCATAGATTTTACACGCAGACCACAAAAAACCTGAAACTTTACATCCTCACACAAAGTACCTACCTATTTTTATACCTTTCATGAAAATGAAATGATATATTAATTTCGTCACGAAACCCAAAATTGTAAGTCCTTAAAGGAAAATAGATAGACCCACCATTAAGTATACCGAAATAATCAGGTTGAAGAGCTGAGTTGATTTAGCCATGTCCGTCTGTCCGTCTGTCTGTTTGTATGCAAACTAGTCCCTCAATTTTTGAGATATCTTGATAAAATTTGGTGAGCGGGTGTATTTGGGTGTCCGATTAGACATTTGTCGGAACCGGCCGAACCGGACCACTATAGCATATATCCTCCATACAACCGATTTTTCAGAAAAAGAGGATTTTTGTAATATCTTACTCAATTTAACAGAATGAAGCTTCAAACTTCACCATATACTTTTGTATATTGCACATATTGTTGCCTGAAACAATTTATGAGATCGGTCGTATATATAGTATATATACCCCACAACCGATTGTTCAGATAAGAAACTTTTCGTAATTACTGCCCTATTTTAAGAGCTAGAGGCTTAAAATTTCAACGAATGCTTACGTATATAGCATATATTGTTTTCTGAAAAAATCATACAGATCGGTGGTATATATAGTATATATATGGTATATATGTATAGTATATATATATATTTTCGCAATTTTAGCCCCATTTTCACCGAATGCTTACTTATATGGCATATATTGTTGCCTGAAAAAATCATAGAGATCGGTTGTGTATATAGTATATATCTCATACAACCGATTGTTCAGATAAGAAACTTTGCGCAATTTCTGCCCCGCTTTAACAGCTAGCAACTTCAAATTTAACCAAATGCTTACGTGTATAGCATATATTGATGTCTGAAAAAATCATTGAGATCGGTGGTATACATAGTATATATCTCATACAACCGATTGTTCAGATAAGAAACTTTGCGAAATTTTTGCTCCTTTTTTACGGATAGAAGCTTCAAAATTCATCAAATTTCATCAAATAGTTACGCTTACGTCATATATTTTTGAAATACGTGATTCGTAGTCATAGTTTTTACACGCAGACCACAAAAAACCTGAAATTTTGCATCCTCACACAAAGTACCTACCTATTTTTATACTCAGTTGAGCAGAGCTCACAGAGTATATTAACTTTGATTGGATAACGGTTGGTTGTACAGGTATAAAGGAATCGAGATAGATATAGACTTCCATGTATCAAAATCATCAGTATCCAAAAAAAATTTGATTGAGCCATGTCCGTCCGTCCGTCTGTCCGTTAACACGATAACTTGAGTAAATTTTGAGGTATCTTAATGAAATTTGGTAAGTAGATTCCTGGGCACTCATCTCAGATCGCTATTTAAAACGAACGATATCGGACTATAACCACGCCCATTTTTTCGATATCGAAAATTTCGAAAAACCGAAAAAATGCGATAATTCATTGCCAAAGGCGGATAAAGCGATGAAACTTGGTAGATGGGTTGACGCTATGACTCAGAATAGAAAACTAGTAAGATTTTAGACAATGGGTGTGGCACCGCCTACTTTTACAAGAAGGTAATATAAAAGTTTTGCAAGCTGTAATTTGGCAGTCGTTGAAGATATCATTATGAAATTTGGTAGGAACGTTACTACTATTACTATATATGTGCTATCTAAAAATTGGCAAAATTGGATGAAGAACACACCCACTTTTTAAAAAAATTTTTTTTAAAATAGAAATTTTAACAAAAAATTTAATATCTTTAGTGTATATAAGTACATTAAGTCAAAATTCAACTCCAGTAATGATATGATGCAACAAAATACAAAAATAAAAGAAAATTTCAAAATGGGCGTGGCTCCGCCCATTTTCATTTAGTTTGTCTAGAATACTTTTAATGCCATAAGTCGAACAAAAATTTACCAATCCTTCTTAAATTTGGTAGGGGCATAGATTCTGTGACGGTAACTGTTTTCTGTGAAAATGGGGGAAATCGGATGAAGCCACGCCCAGTTTTTATACACAGTCCACCGTCTGGCCTTCCGCTCGGCCGTTAACACACTAACTTGAGCAAAAACCGATATATCTTTACTAAACTTAGTCCACGTACTTACCTGAACTCACTTTATCTTGGTATAAAAAATGGCCGAAATCCGACCATAACCACGCCCACTTTATCGATATCGAAAATTACGAAAAATGAAAAAAAATGCCATAATTCTATACCAAATACGAAAAAAGGGATGAAAAATGGTAATTGGATTGGCTTATTGACGCCAAATATAACTTTGGAAAAAACTTTGTAAAATGGGTGTGACACCTACCATATTAAGTAGAAGAAAATGAAAAAGTTCTACAAGGCGAAATCAACAGCCCTTGGAATCTTGGCAGGAATACTGTTAGTGGTATTGCATATATAAATAAATTAGCAGTACCCGACAGATGATTTTCTGGATCACCTGGTCCACATTTTGGTCGATATCGCGAAAACGCCTTCACATATACAACTATCACCACTCCGTTTTAAAATTCTTATTAATACCTTTAATTTGACACCCATATTGTACAAACACATTATAGAGTCACCCCTGGTCCACTCTAATGGCGATATCTCGAAAAGGCGTCCACCTATAGATATAATGCCCACTCCCTCTTAAAATGCTCAGTAACACCTTTCGTTATTTACCCATATCGTACAAACATTCTAGAGTCACCCCTGGCCCACCCTAATGGCTATATCTCGAAAAGGTGTCCACCTATAGACCTAATGCCCACTCCCTCTTAAAATGCTCAGTAACACCTTTCGTTTGATACCCATATCGTACAAACATTCTAGAGTCACCCCTGGCCCACCCTAATGGCGATATCTCAAAAAGGCGTCCACCTATAGACCTAATGCCCACTCCCTCCTAAAATGCTCAGTAACAACTTTCGTTTGATACCCATATCGTACAAACATTCTAGAGTCACCCCTGGCCCACCCTAATGGCGATATCTCGAAAAGGTGTCCACCTATAGACCTAATGCCCACTCCCTCTTAAAATGCTCAGTAACACCTTTCGTTTGATACCCATATCGTACAAACATTCTAGAGTCACTCTTGGTCCACCTTTATGGCGATATCTCGAAAAGGCGTCCACCTATAGAACTAAGGATTACTCCCTTTTAAAATACCTATTACCTCCTTTCATTTAATGCCCATATCGTACAAACACATTCTAGAGTCACCCTGGCCCACCCTAATGGCGATATCTCGAAAAGGCGTCCACCTATAGACCTAATGCCCACGCCCTCTTAAAATGCTCAGTAACACCTTTCGTTTGATACTCATATCGTACAAACATTCTAGAGTCACCCTTGGTCCACCTTTATGGCGATATCTCGAAAAGGCGTCCACCTATAGAACTAAGAATTACTCCCTTTTAAAATACTCATTACCACCTTTCATTTGATACCCATATCGAACAAACACATTCTAGAGTCACCCCTGGCCCACCCTAATGGCGATATCTCGAAAAGGCGTCCACCTACAGACCTAATTCCCACTCCCTCTTAAAATGCTCAGTAACACCTTTCGTTTGATACCCATATCGTACAAACATTCTGGAGTCACCTCTGGCCCACCCTATTGGCGATATCTCGAAAAGGCGTCCACCTATAGACTTAATGCCCACTCCCTCTTAAAATGCTCAGTAACACCTTTCGTTTGATACCCATATCGTACAAACACATTCTAGAGTCACCCCTGGCACACCCTAATGGCGATATCTCGAAAAGGCGTCCACCTATAGAACTAAGGATTACTCCCTTTTAAAATACTCATTACCACCTTTCATTTGATACCCATATCGTACAAACACATTCTAGAGTCACCCCTGGCCCACCCTAATGGCGATATCTCGAAAAGGCGTCCACCTATAGACCTAATGCCCACTCCCTCTTAAAATGCTCAGTAACACCTTTCATTTGATACCCATATCGTACAAACACATTCTAGAGTCACCCCTGCCCACCCTAATGGCGATATCTCGAAAAGGCGTCAACCTATAGACCTAATGCCCATTCCCTCTTAAAATGCTCAGTAACACCTTTCATTTGATACCCATATCGTACAAACACATTCTAGAGTCACCCCTGGCCCACCCTAATGGCGATATTTCGAAAAGGCGTCCACCTATAGACCTAATGCCCACACCCTTTTAAAATGCTCAGAAACACCTTTCGTTTGATACCCATATCGTACAAACATTCTAGAGTCACCCCTGGCCCACCCTAATGGCGACATCTCGAAAAGGCGTCCACCTATAGACCTAATGCCCACTCCCTCTTAAAATGCTCAGTAACACCTTTCATTTGATAACCATATCGTACAAACACATTCTAGAGTCACCCCTGGTCCACCTTTATGGCGATATCTCGAAACGGCTTCCACCTATAGAACTAAGGATCACTCCCTTTGAAAATACTCATTAACACCTTTCATTTGATACCCATATCGTACAAACATATTCTAGAGTCACCCCTGGTCCACCTTTATGGCGATTTCTCGAAAAGGCGTTCACCTATAGAACTAAAGCCCATTCCCTTTTAAAATACTCACTACCACCTTTCATTTTATACCCATATCGTACAAACACATTCTGGAGTCACCCCTGGCCCACCTTAATGGCGATATCTCGAAAAGGCGTCCACCGATAGACCTAAGGCCCGCTCCCTCTTAAAATGCTCAGTAACACCTTTCATTTGATACCCATATCGTACAAACAAATTCTATGGTCAGCCCTGGTCCACCTTTATGGCGATATCCCTAAATGGCGTCCATCCATAGAACTATGGCCTACTCTCTCTTAAAATACTCTTTAATACCTTCCATTTGATACACATGTCATACAACCACATTCCAGGGTTACCCTAGGTTCATTTTCCTACATGGTGATTTTCCTTATTTTGTCTCCATAGCTCTCAATTGAGTATTTAATGTTCGGTTACACTCAAACTTAGCCTTCCTTACTTGTTTATTTTATATTTATCTTAAAAATCGTTTAGATATGTTCAAATTTCACCAAATGTTTACGTGTATAGCATATATTGTTGTCTGAAAAAATCATAGGGACCGGTGGTATATATAATCTCATACAACCGATTGTTCAGATAAGAAACTTTGCGCAATTTCTTCCCCATTTTAACAGCTAGAAGCTTCAAATTTCACCAAATGCTTACGTATATAGCATACATTGTTGTCTGAAAAATCATTGAAATCGGTGGTATATATAGTATATATCTCATACAACCGATTGTTCAGATAAGAAACTTTGCGCAATTTCTGACCCATTTTAACAGCTAGAAGCTTCAAATTTCACCAAATGCTTACGTATATAGCATATATTGTTGTCTAAAAAAATCATACAGAGCGGTGGTACATATATTATATGCCCCATATAAACTGTAATTTTTTGCCCCTTTTTTTACGGCTAGAAGCTTCAAAATTCATAAAATTTCATCAAATAGTTACGTTTGTGTCATAAATTGTTGAAATACGTGATTCGTAGTCATAGTTTTTACACGCAGACCACAAAAAACCTGAAACTTTGCATCCTCACACAAAGTACCTACCTATTTCTTATTTTATATTTATCTTAAAAATCGTTTAGATATGTTAAAATTTCACCAAATGTTTACGTGTATAGCATATATTGTTGTCTGAAAAAATCATAGGGACCGGTGGTATATATAATCTCATACAACCGATTGTTCAGATAAGAAACTTTGCGCAATTTCTTCCCCATTTTAACAGCTAGAAGCTTCAAATTTCACCTAATGCTTATGTATATAGCATATATTGTTGTGTGAAAAAATCATTGAGATCGGTGGTATATATAGTATATATCTCATACAACCGATTGTTCAGATAAGGAACTTTGTCCAATTTCTTCCCCATTTTAACAGCTAGAAGCTTCAAATTTCACCAAATGCTTACGTATATAGCATATATTGTTGTCTGAAAAAATCATAGAGATCGGTGGTATATATATTATATACTTCATATAAACTTTCATTTTTGCCCCTTCAAAATTCATCAAATTTCATCAAATAGTTACGTTTACGTCATATATTTTTGAAATACGTGATTCGTAATCATAGTTTTTACACGCAGACCACAAAAAACCTGAAACTTTGCATCCTCACACAAAGTACCTACCTATTTCTTATTTTATATTTATCTTAAAAATCGTTTAGATATGTTCAAATTTCACCAAATGTTTACGTGTATAGCATATATTGTTGTCTGAAAAAATCATAGGGACCGGTGGTATATATAATCTCATACAACCGATTGTTCAGATAAGAAACTTTGCGCAATTTCTGCCCCGTTTTAACAGCTAGAAACTTCAAATTTCAACGAATGCTTACGTTTATAGCATATATTGTTGTCTGAAAAAATCATACAGATCGGTATATATAGTATATAGTATATATATATATATATATATATATATAGTATATATATATATATTTTCGCAATTTTAGCCCCATTTTAACAGCTAGAATCTTCAAATTGCACTGAATGCTTACGCATATGGCATATATTGTTGTCTGAAAAAATCATAGAGATCGGTTGTATATATCTCATACAACCGATTGTTCAGATAAGAAACTTTTCGCAACTTCTACCCCATTTTAACAGCTATAAGCTTCAAATTTAACCGATTGCTTACGTGTATAGCATATATTGATGGCTGAAAAAATCATTGAGATCGGTGGTATACATAGTATATATCTCATACAACCGATTGTTCAGATAAGAAACTTTGCGCAATTTCTGCCCCGGTTTAACAGCTAGAAACTTCAAATTTCACCAAATGCTTACGTATATAGCATATATTGTTGTCTGAAAAAATCATTGAGATCGGTAGTATATATAGTATATATATGGTGGTATATATAGTATATATATATAGTACAGATATATATTTTCGCAATTTTAGCCCCATTTTAACAGCTAGAAGCTTCAAATTTCACCGAATGCTTACGTATATGGCATATATTGTTGTCTGAAAAAACATAGAGATCGGTTGTATATATAGTATATATCTCATACTACCGATTGTTCAGATAAGAAACTTTTGCAATTTCTACCCCATTTTAACAGTTATAAGCTTCAAATTTAACCGATTGCTTACGTATATAGTATATATTGTTGTGTCAAAAAATCATATAGATCGGTGATATATATAATATATATATGATGGCATATATAGTATATATATATAGTATATATATATTTTTTTGCGATTTCGGCTCCATTTTAACAGCTAGAAGCTTCAAATTTTACCAAATGCTTACGTGTATAGCATATATTGATGTCTGAAAAAATCATTGAGATCGGTGGTATACATAGTATATATCTCATACAACCGATTGTTCAGATAAGAAACTTTGCGAATTTCTGCATCGTTTTAACAGCTAGGAACTTCAAATTTCACCAAATGCTTACATTGTTGTCTGAAAAAATCATTGAGATCGGTGGTATATATAGTATATATCTCATACAACCGATTGTTCAGATAAGAAGCTTTGCGCAATTTCTGCCCTGTTTTAACAGCTAGAAACTTTAAATTGCACCAAATGCTTACGTATATAGCATATATTGTTGTCTGAAAAAATCATAGAGATCGGTGGTATATACATTTTATACTTCATATAAACTGTCATTTTTGCCCCTTTTTTACGGACAGAAGCTTCAAAATTCATCAAATTTCATCAAATAGTTACGATTAGGTCATATATTTTTGAAATACGTGATTCGTAGTCATAGTTTCTAATCGCAGACCACAAAAAACCTGAAACTTTGCATCCTCACACAAAGTACCTACCTATTTGTATACCTTTCATGAAAATGAAATGATATATTAATTTCGTCACGAAACCCAAAATTGTAAGTATTTCAAGGAAAATAGATAGACCCACCAATAAGTATACCGAAATAATCAGGTTGAAGAGCTGAGTTGATTTAGCCATGTCCGTCTGTCCGTCTGTCTGTTTGTATGCAAACTAGTCCCTCAATTTTTAAGATATCTTGATAAAATTTGGTGAGCGGGTGTATTTGGGTGTCCGATTAGACATTTGTCGGAACCGGCCGGATCGGACCACTATAGCATATATCCTCCATACAACCGATTTTTCAGAAAAGGAGGATTTTTGTAATATCTTACTCAGTTTAAGAGATTGAAGCTTCAAACTTCACCATATACTTTCGTATATTACACATATTGTTGCCTGAAAAAATTTATGAGATCGGTCGTATATATAGTATATATCCCCCACAACCGATTGTTCAGATAAGAAACTTTTCGTAATTACTGCCCTATTTTAAGAGCTAGAGGCTTAAAATTTCAACGAATGCTTACGTATATAGCATATAATGTGTTCTGAAAAAATCATACAGATCGGTGGTATATATAGTATATATATGGTGGTATATATTGTATATATATATAGTATATATATATTTTCGCAATTTTAGCCCCATTTTAACAGCTAAAAACTTCAAATTTCACCGAATGCTTACGTATATGGCATATATTGTTGTCTGAAAAAATCATAGAGATCGGTGGTATATATATTATATACTTCATATAAACTGTCATTTTTGCCCTTTTTTAGGGATAGAAGCTTCAAAATTCATCAAATTTCATCAAATAGTTACGTTTACGTCATATATTTTTGAAATACATAATAGCATATATTGTTGTTTGAAAAAATCATTGAGATCGGTGGTATATATAGTATATATCTCATACAACCGATTGTTCAGATAAGAAACTTTGCGCAATTTCTGCCCCGTTTTAACAGCTAGAAACTTCAAATTTCACCAAATGTTTAGTATATAGCATATATTGTTGTCTGAAAAAATCATACAGATCGGTGGTATATATATTATATACTTCATATAAACTTTCATTTTTGCCCCTTTTTTACGGATAGAAGCTTCAACATTCATCAAATTTCAACAAATAGTTACGTTTACGTCATATATTTTTGAAATACGTGATCCGTAGTCATAGTTTTTACACGCAGACCACAAAAAACCTGAAACTTTGCATCCTCACACAAAGTACCTACCTATTTTTTATTTTATATTTATCTTAAAAATCGTTTAGATATGTTCAAATTTCACCAAATGTTTACGTGTATAGCATATATTGTTGTCTGAAAAAATCATAGGGACCGGTGGTATATATAATCTCATACAACCGATTGTTCAGATAAGAAACTTTGCGCAATTTCTTCCCCATTTTAACAGCTAGAAGCTTCAAATTTCACCAAATGCTTATGTATATAGCATATATTGTTGTGTGAAAAAATCATTGAGATCGGTGGTATATATAGTATATATCTCATACAACCGATTGTTCAGATAAGAAACTTTGCGCAATTTCTGACCCATTTTAACAGCTAGAAGCTTCAAATTTCACCAAATGCTTACGTATATAGCATATATTGTTGTCTGAAAAAATCATACAGATCGGTGGTACATATATTATATGCCCCATATAAACTGTAATTTTTTGCCCCTTTTTTTACGGCTAGAAGCTGCAAAATTCATAAAATTTCATCAAATAGTTACGTTTATGTCATATATTGTTGAAATACGTGATTCGTAGTCATAGTTTTTACACGCAGACCACAAAAAACCTGAAACTTTGCATCCTCACACAAAGTACCTACCTATTTTTTATTTTATATTTATCTTAAAAATCGTTTAGGTATGTAGATCTGTTCACTATATATTTCTTATCTTATACATCCGATTATTCAGAGATTACGAACGGGATAAGATTATTGTTCAGCCCCATTCATGAAAGGTATGAAGTCTTGGGCACAGCCGAAGACAGTCCCGTCCTTACTTGTTTATTTTATATTTATCTTAAAAATCGTTTAGTTATGTAGATCTGTTCACTATATATTTCTTATCTTATACATCCGATTATTCGGAGATTACGAACGGGATAGGATTATTGTTCAGCCCCATTCATGAAAAGTATGAAGTCTTCGGCACAGCCGAAGACAGTCCCGTCCTTACTTGTTTAAATATATTTTCGGAGGATTGAAAATGAGCCTTATTTAGCGTTTCATACATTTTGGGGTTCTCTCTGTGACTTTCTTCAGTTTTAACATTATTTTTGATATATTTAGCTGCTGATCTAGTTGTGACTTCCATTATTTTGCATGCTTCCACTGACATTTCTTTTAAATTTGTTATATTAATGCGAGACAATGCGTCCGCGACGTGGTTTTCTTTTCCGGCAATGTACTCCACTTCGAAACCATGTTCTTCTAAATCGAGTCTTACTCGTGTTAACTTAGATGAAGGACTCTTCATCGAGAAAAGGTATGTTAAATGGCGATGGTCGGTTTTAATTAGGAATTTTCTGCCATAAACATATGGTCTGAAGAAGGTTATGGCCCAATGGATTGCTACTAGTTCTCTTTCTATTGTAGCTTTGTTTGTTTCACCTTTTGTGAAGGATCTAGAAGCGTAAGCAATTGGTAACTCTTTGCCATCGTGTTCTTGGCTAAGGACTGCTCCGCAAGGATACCCACTAGCGTCTGTTGTTATGCAGAATTCTTTATTGAAGTCGTGGTGTTGCAAAAGTTTGGGCTGCTTAATGCTTCCTTTAAGTAGACAAAAGCTTTTTGACATTCTTGTGTCCAGTCGAAGGAAACATTCTTTTTGCAAAGCCTAGTTAATTTTCTTAAGTACTCTGCGAAATTCGGTACAATTCTTCTGTAATAATTGCAGAACGCTACGAATCTTTTAACTTCATCTGCTGCTTTTGGCGTTGGGTAGTTTTGAACTGTTTCAAATTTGCTTGGGTCGGGTAGTATTCCCTTGCTTGTGCATTTATGTCCTAAATAAGTTACCTCTTGACTGAAAAATGGGCATTTATCTGGATGTAATTTTAAGTTGTACTTCCTACAATTAGAGAAAAAATCTCTTAAATTCTTCAGCATGTGTTTTTCTGAACACCCTAGTACAACTAAATCATCCATATAGAGAAATGCTTGGGATGGTTTGAGGCCTGCAAATGCCAGTGTCATCATTCTTTGGAATGAGTTTGGTGCTACTTTTAATCCATAGGGTTGTCTTTTGAATATATTTGTACCATTTTCTGCTGTGAATGAGGTTATATCTCTAGAATCTAGGTGTAATTCTATTTGATGAAAACCTGACATAAGGTCTAGGCATGCAAAATATTTTCCTCTTCCAATTTGGTCTAAAATATCATAAATTCTAGGAAGTGGGAATTTATCCGCTGCTAGTTTTTTGTTTACTTGTCTGTAGTCAACTACCTGTCTCCATCTCTTTTCTGTATTACCTGGTAGTGATTTTTTAGGTACCGGTAAAATTGGACTGTTGTACTCTGATATTGAGGGTTCTATAATGTCATCTTCGATCAATTTATTAACCTGTTTGCTTATTTCCCCTTTTTGTGTCTCGGGCAATCTATAGTTTTTTATGTAGACCGATGTGTCATTTTTCATGTGTAGTTTTTGCTTGTAAAAATTATTAGAGGAAATTGGTTCTGTTTCTTGTGAATTGACAAATTTTGGGAAATTTTTAGTCAATCTTTTTAATTTTCCTGTGTCATTACTCTGTTTATTGTGTGTGTTTATTTTAATTAACTTGTATTCATCTAAATTTTCATTATTTATTTTGTATTTTTGAATAGTTGTGTTTTTATGTGTGGTGTTAATAATTCTGACGAAAGTTTGACCTTTATTTGTGATTGTGTTCGCTATAAAAATGCCTTCAGATAATTATTGATGGGGTATGAAGATGGTTTTATTATCAGTGTTTACTGTTACTTTTCTAATGACTTTAGATCTAGCAGGGATCGTCATTGTGTTAGCAGACAGGTAATTTGTTAGATACATTGTAATAGTTGTATTCCTAGATAGAATTGAGCATCTAGTTGACAATCGCAAGAGTTAAAACTAATACCATAGCCATCCAGAAGCACAACTTATCGCTCCTAGTCGGAGCTTAGGGCGTAGACGAACGCTCTCCAGCGACTTCTATCAGTCAGATACATTGTAATGGTTTGGGGAAAATCATATGGTCTTGGGATTAATTTATCCTCTGTTTTGCCATAATCTAGAATACAATTATTTTTCTTTATAAAGTCAAAACCTATTATTCCATCGCACGGTATTGGAAATTCGTCTTCTACGACGTGAAATTTATGGTAAATTAGAAGGTCATCACCTTTTAAATCAGCTTTAACTGTGCCTAATGTACTGGTTATACCTTACCCAATGCCCTTTAAGTCTGTTATTTGTTCTGTATTTATTTTTGCATGATTAAATATTTGATTCTTTTTAATGATGGAGATATCAGCTCCTGTGTCTACTAAGAAATTTGAAATTGCGTTATTTAATGATGTTTTTGTAGATATATAGCTATTTAAGTGTAGATTTAGAGCGTCTAAACCTCCTACCTCGGTAATTGTTACTTTGGTAACTTCCACGGAAATTACTCCGGTATTGATTTTGTTGACGAATGTTTAAAATGGTATTTGAGCTGCCTGTAATTTCTGTATAGCTGTTTGTAAATTTCGAAATTTCATCGTTCATTGTTGTGAACGTTCCTGCTTGCATTATCATTTTTACTTTATCATTCGAGCAGTTTTTACACATAGCCTTTACAGCTGCTTGTGTCGAATATCTCGTTGCTAAGTCTGGGTTAAGTCCGCCCGAGATATAAGCTCCTTCTAATGATTTTGTAATTTTCTCTATTTTTGCAGTGTACTGGTTTGCAGTTTTTCTGCGCTGTTGGATATTAAGGAGTTTGCTGTCAAAACCTCTACTGATTCGCCTTTTATTGCCGTTCTCAATTTTAATTTTATTTGTTCAATAGTAGTTTTGTTGCTAAAAAATTTCTTGCAGTGCCTTTTAGTTTGGTCTTTATCATGGTTATCGCTAAGGCTTCATGATTATCCTTGATTTGGTCTGGAAATCAAAGGCATCTAAGAAACTGTGCAAATTTTCAGGCTTGCCATCAAACTCTGGCAGCACTGATGAGGCAGTTTTGATAAATTTTACTACTGTTTGTGCCATTGTGACGTTTATGAGTGGGATATGTCGTGGTTTATGTTCTTCCACTGATGAAGTTTGACTCAATGCTGGTGAAGGGGTGCGGTTTCGTGAAGATTCGGTTAGAACTTAGCTAAAATCAACTTGGAGATTTTCCTCTATCGTAGTTGGTATGGGTATTTCTATGCTGTATCTTGCTAATGAGGATACTAATTTGTCACGTACGTGTGAAAATAATTGGTAAGCTTCGTTTTGGTTTTCTTTAGTGAGTATATTATTTACCTTATTGATTACCTGTCCTATATTATTTAGGGGTCCAGCTAGATCTTTAGCAGTTTTGCTAATAAATAATAAAGTTAAATGGACATATAAGTTGAGTAGCGCTTATGTTCAGCGCAAACATCAGATTGATTCTTTATTAACAAATGCTTTCTCTTTTATAGGAATTTTATTTTTGTACAATACTTACACACTAAAAATAACTACATTCTATTTCTATATACCTATTCAGTAGAATATTCTTATTACCTAACTATGTAATAATGTTAGGTCAGTCGCACCGACAAACTGACGCTGTCGATCAGTCATGCTGATCAACATGTGAGCTAGTGAGTGTGACGCTTATGGGTTAAGCAACTGTAAACGGATACGGCTCACTGCTGGGTTCAATATAACTTATCTATGCCGCTATGAGTAATTTGTGTGTGGTCGAATGTGAAATTCATTTGCTTGTGCATTCCAAGCTGAACCTATTCTGGCGTGTACATAAATACAAATATCTTGTATTGTGGTAATGCCACAAGTGGTACAAAACCAATAACAAACAAGTAAAGGTGTCTAAGTTCGGGTGTAACCGTACATTATATACTCAGCGTGAGCTTCAATTGTAAATTTCATTTCAGATAATTTAATTTTACATAACACGTGGCACCACCCGTTTAAACAAAATGTCTCCCCATTTCCTCTTACAATAAAACTTGAAAAGTGAAATATCATTGATTCAAAACTATTTTTTTTTAAGTTATAGCTTATTATTCCAGTCTGCGACCATTTTAAACTTGTTTTATATCCAATTTGCCGTGGTCTTTAACCGGTCCCGTCCATTTTTACTAGAAATATCTTCTGCTATAAGGAAAATATTTGTACACAATTTCATTACGATATGTTAATTTTTCTTTGAGTTATGGCCTCCGAAAATTGCTTAGTCATAAGAGGGGCGGTGCCACACCCATTTTCAAAAATTTTAGTGTTTTCCAATTTAATGTTATAATTCAATTTAGAAAGTAAACTTCTATTGACACAAAGCTTTTTTCGCTAAGATATAACTTATTATTTTCGTCTACGACCCTTTCAACAATTTTTTATATAAAAGTAGGCGTGGTCTTTAACCGATCTCGTCCATTTTTCCTAGAAATATTTCCTGCCATAGGGAAAATTTGTGTACCCAATTTTATTACGATCCGTTAGTTTTTCTTCGAGTTATGGCTCCCGAAACATAGAAAATTGCTTATTCATAAAAGGGGAGGTGCCACGCACATTTTTTTAAATTTGCAGTTTTTCCTATTTATTGTTATAAATCCACTTGGGAAATGAAATAGCATTAATATAAAGCCCTTTTTTGCAAAGATATAGCTTATTTTATTCCTCCACGACCCTTTTAAAAATCTTTTATATAAAAGTGGGCTTGGTCTTTAACCGATCTAAATATTTCCTGCTATAGGGAAAATTTGTGCACCCAATGTTATTACGATCCGTTAATTTTTCTTCGAGTTATGGCTCCCGAAACATAGAAAATTGCTTAGTCATAAAGGGGCGGTGCCACGCCCATTTTTTAAATTTGAAGTTTTTCCTCTTTACAGTTATAAATATATTTGGGAAATGAAATACCATTGATATAAAGCTCTTTTTTGCAAAGATATAAATTATTTTATTCGTCCACGACCATTTTTAAAATCTTTTATATAAAAGTGGGCGTGGTTCTTAACCGATTTCGTAAATTTTTCTTCAAATCATTCCTTATAGTAAAGGCAACGTCTCTGCCGAATTTTGCTACGATAGGTTTTTTTTGATTTATGATTAATAATATTTGTAAAATTGATTTTATCATAAGTGGGCGGTGCCACGCCCATTTTGAAAAAATTTTCCAAATTTTTATGAGGAGTCTCAATATCAGTCCGCATGTCAAATTTCGACATTCTAGGTTTATTATTTACTAAATTATCAGGTTTTTTGTGTTTCCAAAATTTTATATATATAAAAAGTGGGCGTGGTTATCATCCGATTTCGCTCATTTTCAATACCAATCTATTTGGGTCCAGATAAGCTAGTGTACCAATTTTGGTGAAGATATCTCAATATTTACTCAAGTTATCGTGTTAACGGACGGACGGACGGACGGACGGACGGATGGACGGACATGGCTCAATCAAATTTTTTTCCGATACTGATAATTTTGATATATCAAAGTCTATATCTATCTCGATTTCTTTATACTTGTACAACCAACCGTTATCCAATCAAAGTTAATATACTCTGTGTGCAAAGCACGCTGAGTATAAAAACCACGCCTAGTACAAATTAATGTAAAGACAGAATGTCTCAAATTGTGCGAGAGCGTGAAAATGAAATACAACTTAGATTAGCAATGAAAGCAAATTCAACATAATAGCCCAATGGTGAGGCGATTGTGATTTCAGCAGTTTCACCGAGGTTCGATCCCCGTGAAACCCTGTTTAAATAAATAAAAACATTACAAAATTTCATGATGATGATGACACGGCGGTTTTTGAAATGGTACCATCGCAATATGCCAGTAAATGTTTCCTTTTTTTCAGTTTTTCCTAATAAAACCAAATAATAATTGTGTTAAGCTCATTAGTTCTTAAAAATCTTAAGTTAAGCACTTTTCTTAAATAAAGCAAGAAAAGAAGGCTAAGTTCGGGTGTAACCGAAAATTATATCCTCAGCTGAGAACTTTGGAGACAAAATAAGGGAAAATCACCACGTAGGAAAATGAACCTAGGGTAATCCTGGAATGTGTTTGTATGACATGGGTATCAAATGGAAGGTATTAAAGAATATTTTAAAAGGGAGTGGGCCATAGTTCTACTGGTTGACGCCATTTCGGGATATCGCCATAAAGGTGGACCAGGGGTGACTCTAGAATGTGCTTGTACGATATGGGAATCAAATGAAAGGTGTTAATGAGTATCTTAAAAGGGAGTGGGCCTTAGTTCTATAGGTGGACGCCTTTTCGAGATATAGCCATAAAGGTGGACCAGGGGTGACTCTAGAATTTTTTTGTACAATATGGGTATCAAATGAAAGGTGTTAATGAGTATTTTAAAAGGGAGTGGGCCATAGTTCTATTGGTTGACGCCATTTCGGGATATCGCCATAAAGGTGGACCAGGGGTGAATCTAGAATGTGCTTGTACGATATAGGAATCAAATGAAAGGTGTTAATGAGTATTTGAAAAGGGAGTGGGCCTTAGTTCTATAGGTGGACGCCTTTTCGAGATATCGCCATAAAGGTGGACCAGGGGTGACTCTATAATGTGTTTGTACGATATGGGTATCAAATTAAAGGTATTAATAAGGGTTTTAAAAGAGAGTGGTGGTTGTTGTATATGTGAAGGCGTTTTCGAGATATCGACCAAAATGTGGACCAGGGTGACCCAGACCATCATCTGTCGGGTACCGCTAATTTATTTATATATGTAATACCACGAAGAGTATTCCTGCCAAGATTCCAAGGGCTTTTGATCTCGCCCTGCAGAACTTTTTCATTTTATTTTACTTAATATGGAAGGTGCCACACCCATTTTACAAATTTTTTTTCGTAAGTTATATTTTGCGTCAATAAACCAATCCAATTACCATGTTTCATCCCTTTTTTCGTATTTTGTATGGAATTATGGCATTTTTTTTTTCATTTTTCGTAATTTTCGATATCGAAAAAGTGGGCGTGGTCATAGTCGGATTTCGGCCATTTTTTATACCAATACAAAGTGAGCTCAGGTAATTACGTGAACTAAGTTTAGTAAAGATATATCGATTTTTGCTCAAGTTATCGTGTTAGCGGCCGAGCTGTAGGACAGACGGTCAACTGTGTATAAAAACTGGGCATGGCTTCAACCGATTTCGCCCTTTTTCACAGAAAACCGTTGTCGTCCTAGAATCTAAGACCCTACCAAATTTCACAAGGATTGCTAAATTTTTGTTCGAATTATGGCATTAAAAGTATCCTAGACAAATTAAATGAAAAAGGGCGGAGCCACGAACATTTTGAAAATTTCTTTTATTTTTGTATTTTTTTGCTCCATATCATTACTGAGGTTGAATGTTGACATAATTTACTTATATACTGTAAAGATATTAACTTTTTTTTTTAATTTGACTTTAAATAAATTTTTTTTTTAAGTGGGCGTGGTAGTTCTCCGATTTTGCTAATTTTTATTGAGCATACATATAGAAATAGCAGTAACGTTCCTGCCAAATTTCATCATGATATCTTCAACGACTGCCAAATTACAGCTTGCAAAACTTCTAAATTACCTTCTTTTAAAAGTAGGCGGTCCACGCTCATTGTCCAAGATATTACAAATTTTCTATTCTACGTCATACGTTCAACCCAGATACCAAGTTTCATCGCTTTATCCTACCTATGTCGATTCCTTTATACCTGTACAACCAACCGCTATCCAATCAAAGTTAATATACTCTGTGAGCTCTGCTCAACTGAGTATAAAGAAAACTCAGATAGGCGGATGAATGTGCCGCATTAAGACGCTGTATCTACCCCGGACATTAACGTCTTATTTGAAGTAAAAATTTCTTCCTTCTTTATCGCATTAAAAATGGTTCCACAAGCGACAGTGACACAAGCGTTATATATGCAGATAAATAAATAAATGTATGGCGCGATAAACTCCGAAGAGATTTTAGGCCGAGCTTTTCTTACAATTTGCATCGTGCTCCTTTTAATTTTTCCCACAATTTGGCCGGACGGGACCTACTTGTTTTATGCCGACTCCGAACGACATCTGCAAGGAAGATGAGTTTTCACTGAGAGCTTTACATATACAGTAAGCTTTCTTAGGATACTTGATATTTCGACATCCATATTTTTCAAGGCCAAGGTGGAAGACATTTCTTTGATTTTGAGTTAAAACTTCCACAGCCCTCAAATTCTGCTTCAACATCGCCATTTCGCACAAAGTATATTTTTGAAGTGAATCTAAACATTTTTAATATAAAATAACTTTTTATATCATTAAACTGATATTAAATGTATTTTTTATTTTTAAAATTATATTTAAGAAAACTAATTTTTAATTTAGTTTTGATTAGTTCAGGATTCATTAATTTTCGATCCTACAACTTTTTATTGTTACAAACTTTTTGTTGTTTGATAAAAATGAATTCATATCAAAAATACTTTAAAAAGATTTTTAATCTCTTTTCGGAGCTTTAATACATGCCTGATGAAGGTGCCCCATCAATGCCGCCAGCTACACCGCCATGGGGCACATTAAGCGAAATCAAATATTTTCATAAAATGTTAAAAAATTCAGCCTCCATTTCTATTTCAAGAAATGCTTATTTAGGATTTACTGGGGATCGAATGAACTTATATCTGTTTCAATTCGTAAAGCATTTGTCGGGATAGAGGGCTCCAAAAAAAAAAGGGACGAACCTACCCCGGTCTCCCCTAATAATAATACTAAAAGCTCACGCGCCCAACGCTTTTATTTAATTTTCTGATCAACGCCATAGATTGATGAGGAGCGTGATGACTAGTACCTAGGACCTACCTAATTAATTTGTAGCTTTTAGTATTATTATTACTTCATATAAGTATTGTTTTCAATAAACCCGTTTAACTTAAAAGTTGTTTTTTAAATTATTTTTTATATATATAGATTGATAGATAGATGTAGATAGACTGAAGCTAACACATTTTTTAACGGCGGCAGATTACTAAACGTCCAAAAGGAATAACAGCCAAACTCAAAAATGCAGACAAACTTTAGGTGTTAAAATAACCTAAGTTTTTACGGCAGCCATAGTTCTGAAAAATCCCATTTGTAGGGAAGGTGCCACGCCTCTTTATTCCCAACTCCACATTTTACTGGAGGTGTTAGGAGTTAACGTCATATAGCTCCTTACCAATTTTCATTATCTTACCATTACTACATCCAGAGATATGCAGTATGATATATTCCATTTGTATGGGAGGTGCCACGCCCCCTTTTTCCTTATTCCACATTTTCTTGCTGGGGTTAGGGATTGACCTCATATAACTCCTTACTGAATTTGAATGTTCTGGCAATTATACCTTCAAAGCTGTGCAGTACCAAAGATTCCATTTGTATGGGAGGTGTCACGCCCCTTTTATATATCGATATTATTTTTAGCCTAAAACCTTCCCGTTGATCGAAGGAACCTATAACCAAAATTTAGTAATGATTGAAGTGTGGAAAATACGTTTCCATAGCAAACATACACACAGAATTTGATTTTTAAACGGTTTTATTTAGCTTGACTTGACAGGCAGGCCGCACGGCCTTTGTGAACGAATTTTGTAATTGAAATTTAAGTAACTTCCCGACAAGCTACAAGCTTGAAACTTGGCAGGGATCGAGATATTCACAAAAATCGTATTTGTGGTCCGATTTGGCTCATATTTGGAGCACATAAGAGAGAACAGAAAGCGAGCTATGAAAAAAAATCGCAGCTAGGTGGCGCAAAGATCGAGATATTAAAAAAAAATCGTATTTGTGGTCCGATTTGATCCATGTTTGGAACACATAATACATACATGAATAGAAAGCGACCTATTATGTACGATTTGGCTCATATTTGGAAGAAATATACATACAGTCCGGAAGAAGTGACATCAAAATATTTTGGAGTTGGAGGAGGGACAAGCATACGTGGCGCAGAGTCGAGAAAAGTCTTTGGAAGGATTATATATTGAGGACTTATATTGTAACTGTAACTGCTTTTATACTGTGTTTAGGCAGGATGCCTAACTTTTCCGCATCTGTTTGCGATCCCCCCAATGCAACTCTGCGAATCGATACTCGATACCCGACTTAATTATAACCACCCACACCATCACCGTCACATGCATGTGCATGCATGTACATGCACGTGTATGTGTGTTTTTTGTCAGCACTCATGCCTAGGCACGTCTGGGTTGATGTGTGGGTGCCTTTCCCCTCCAAAACGGAGGATTTTGCGGGTCAACGGTTGTAGCTTTTGATACAACCGGCTTCTTGGATTTCAACAGCCGTACCATACGCATCTGCCGCCAGCGATCTCTGCCGTTTATCAAATGTAATATTAGTTCTTGTATATTTAATATCTACCAATAAAAGCACAGCTATTATAACGAGAAATATCGTCTTATCTTCTTTTCTATTCCAAACCGAAACCGCCATATTCCCACTGAGATCGACCCCGGTGCGCCCAACGACTCAGGATCAGACGCACCCCGGCCGAACATTTGGTCCTTCTCCCCGAAAAAGGAACCACATCGATATAAATTACAGTCCACAAGAAAAGATCATAGCTGACCGCACAAATCGCAGGAATTGTCATAAAAAATTTTCCGTATAATTTTGTCATAATCTTCAGTTGGACAACCAAAAAGTGGAAGGTTATATATATACTTATATCACAGCGTGCAAAACCACCGAAAAAGCTACAGCCAGCTGAAGCAATTGCAACATCGCAAGCCAACTTGCCACATCATCTCCAGAACAGCAAATTGCCACAAAGTAAGTGCAATATTTCTTGCCACAATTTTTTTTGGTTATATAAAATAAATAAAACCGAGTAAAAAATAAATATTCTCAGTGTCACACGCGTAGTGATTTGTTATTAAGTGCGAAAAGTGTAAAAAAAGATTAGTGACGAAAAGAAAAAAAGTCCAAACGTGTAATATTAACGTTTTAATTCCTTGTGACTATCTGGTCTATCCCCCCACCAGCGGTAAGGCCCTCCGGACACAGCACAAGGAAGAGGTACACATAACCTCACTTCCATATAAAAAAAATTTTCACGCCATTCAAGCGGCAATTTTTCATTTTTCCCTTGTGTCACTAGAATTTGCACTAATCAAATAAATTTTCACAGTTCCTTTTTGCACAATTTTTTATTAAACTTTTCAACTTTTCGTCGAGTTTTTCTATCAACGCGCGCACTTATTTTTTATAATAAAATTGACGATTGAAGTGGCGAGTGGCCTCCTTTACTTCGCACAATACCCATTGTTGTTGATTCCCCCTGCTCCCTGTTTTACGGCACAAATAATCTGCAAAGTCATACAAAAATAAACAAACTAAAAGTAATAACTAAAATTTTGCGTAATTGATAGTTGTTGGTTGGGTGATTCGAACAGGTTCATACAAATTTACATTCCTCACTCAATTTGTACACAAATTTTTGATCCATGAACATGCACTCTTACAACAGGTTGGCCGATCGAATAATCGAATTAGAGGCCGATTTTAATGACATAAATGCGGCTCTGCACACAGTACACACTCTTGCAATACAGCAAAAAGAGTTGCAAGCTAAGCGGGAAAAAGCAGAGACCGCCCTGGAGGAGTTGCTTGGCTCTGACACGCTCGACGCAAAGAAAATTCCAGCGGTCAAGATCAAGCATAAAGCGGCATATGCCGTATTCTTGCGGTGCATGTCGAACATGGCTGAACTTCAAGCCAAATTGAAGCAGCAAAGAGATAGTCAGGTTTGACCTGAAAGAGAGCGTGGGCGTGAACACAATATCCGCCTGCCAGCTTGCAATACTGAGGTATTCAAGGGCGACTACCTATCTTGGCCAACGTTTCGTGACCTGTTCACGGCCATCTATAAAAATAACAGTCGCTTAAGCCCGGCAGAAAAGTTGTTCCACCTTAACCAAAAAACTCAGGGTGAGGCAAAGGACATCGTCAAGAAATGTCCTTTGACAAATGAAGGCTTCAAGATTGATAGCGAGTGCGGCAGCTCAATTAAAACCTTACAGCGAGACATAAATAATTGTTTAACATCCTTAAAAACCCATCAGATTGATGTTCCAAATTGGGATGCGATTATTACTTATTTATGTTCGACAAAATTACGTGAAAATACGTTAGCTCTATGGGAGCAGAGCGTTGACCACAAAACGGACATATCCAATTGGGCGGATATGGACAAATTCTTGTCAAATCGTTGTCAGACACTTGAAACCGTGTCTGGTTTTACAGGGATGCCACTTCGAATGTGCAAAAATCAAACGCGTCGCGACAATCGACAGAAACCCCTACGAAAAGACTTGGTGCTTTTCGAACAAATGTATCCAAGCAAACAACAAAATTAATGTGTAAAATGTGCAAATCTACGGAGCACAGATTACGCAACTGTCCGCGCTTTTGCGATTTAACCCCGGCCGAGAGGATTAAATTCGTTAAATCCACAAATGGCTGTCTGAACTGTTTATCCCCAGGACACACAGTGACGAGGTGCACCAGTTCGTACAACTGTTCCAGTGCCACTCTCGTCACCACACGCTCCTGCATGCGGACACACTTCAGCAACCGGCGGTGCGCAACCCTTCAAAGATGCGAATAATACCCCACCCTTCGGCACAGGCACGGAAAAGACAGGAGACGGGACAACCACCTTGCGGTGTCAGCTCAGGTGAAAGTAGCATCCAACATCGAATTACGTTCATCAGTGGATCCCTGCTTCAGCCTGACTACACCCGTTATAGTTCTAGCCAAACTCACTGGGAATCTACCATCCTTCCGTATCCACGCAATGACTATGCAGGCATTCCCAGACTTAGTTTGGGCAGACAAGAGGTTCTACGTCAATGAAGACGTAGACCTCATACTTGGCGGAGATATATATCCCCAAATTATAATGAGCGGTATAAAAAAGAATGTGCTAAACACACTTTTAGCCCAAGAGATAGTGTTCGGTTGGATACTAACCGGTCGTATCGAATCACCGAATCCAACGAAGAGCATTATGTCTTTTTACAACGAGGTTGCGTTAGACAACCAACTAAAAGCTTTCTGGGAGGTAGAAAATGTACCAAAAAATAAAATATTAAATCAAGATGAGAGGTATTCCGAAAAATTATTTAAAGAAACAACGAAACGTGATGAAGATGGAAGATACACCGTATCACTACCATTCAGGCAGGATTACCTTAATAACATTAATTTAGGACCGTCCCTGAAACGCGCATGCTCTCAATTCTTCCGGAATGAGGGGCGGCTAATAAAAAACCCAGATTTAGGTAAAGAATATGTTCGAGTGTTATCAGAATATGAAACGCTCGGACATATGAGAAAATTAAAAAAGAATATCCCATCCGACCATTCGGATCATTACTTCCTGCCCCACCACGCCGTTATTAAAGCAGAAAGTACCACTACAAAGATACGCGTAGTATTTAATGCCTCGAGCCCTACGGCCAACGGTAATAGCTTAAACGATATTCTCCTCCCAGGCCGAGTTCTACAAGCCGATTTCCCCATACTAATCCTACGGTGGAGACTATACCGTTTCGTCTTCAATAGCGATATCGAAAATATGTATCGACAAATTTGGGTGAAAGAAAATCACACCAAATTTCAACGCATTGTGTATCGCACTTCTCCGAATGACCCTATTAGTCTCTACGAATTAAAGACGGTTACCTTCGGAGTGAATTGCGCGCCATATCTCGCGATAAGAACGCTCCTATAACTGGCAGACGACGTATCAAATTCACACCCTACAGCGGCTAGCATACTGCGAGAATACATATATGTAGATGACGTGTTTACGGGTGGACATACGATCACATCGACCATTAAAGCCAGAGATGAAATTCGTCAAGTCCTAAATTCAGCGAGCTTTCCACTTCGCAAATGGACATCCAATTCAGAGGACGTGCTAAGAGACAGCCCCAAAGCAGACCTGCTCAGTGAAAACTTCCTGGCATTCGAAGATACCAGTTCAGTTAAAGCATTAGGAATTCGATGGAATGCCCTCTCCGATTTATTTTATTTTAAAGCAGGGACGCTGGACAACCCGGAAAACATTACGAAGAGAGCGATACTATCAGCAATCGCCAAACTCTTCGATCCCTTGGGATGGCTGGCACCAATGGTCATTGTGGCCAAAAAACTCATGCAGAGTATATGGTTAGAAGGCACCGCTTGGGACGAACCAATACCATGAAATCGATAAAATCAGGATACCTAGATTGGTCAACTTTTCTCCAGGAACCGATATCGAGATCCATGGATTTTGTGACGCATCCGAGAAGGCTTACGCAGCAGTCGTTTACATGCGTGTGAAAGCGCATAAGGACATCCGGACAAACCTGCTGCTAGCAAAAACCCGAGTAGCCCCAGTGAAAACCCTCTCTCTTCCACTATTGGAACTTTGCGGAGCCGTACTGTTAGCGGAAATCACCGAACCAATTTTCAGGAATCTTAAATTGGGACCAGTGAGAGTTCACCTTTGGACGGATTCAACTATCGTCCTCGCGTGAATTAGAAAATCGCCTTGTTCCTGTTCCACTTTCGTCGTACATCGGATCACCAAGATCATCGACATGGTCGGCAATAAGGACTGGTTGCACGTAAATTCAGAATCAAACCCAGCAGATTTAGGTAGCAGAGGATTACCTGCGTCTGAATTGGTCAACAATTTGTTGTGGTGGCAAGGACCTTCTTGGCTGCAAGAAGACACTTCCCTATGGCCAGCACAAGAAAGTGACTACATCACCTCCGTAGAGGAAAAGAGGGCGAAGACCTGCGCAACAACAACCGTAAATACTGCCGATATCCTTCAACGCTTTTCCAACCTACCTAGGGCTTTACGGGTGTTATCATTCGTTATGAGGTTCTACCGAAGAACTCACCCCAAAACAAAAAAAATCATTTCAGGTCAAGTCACCTTTAATCTCCCCTGATGAGATCAAATCAGTAACTCAACTTGTCATTAAAATCTATCAGAAGCAACATTACTGTTCAGAATATAATGATCTAAAGGCCGGGCGACTCGGGGCGTCAAAGGACTTAGCTTTTAATGAACGCCACCCAATCCTCCTCCCATACAACTGCATGGGGAAAAACAACTCATGTTACGTCTGATACGCACCCAGTACTGGATACCTAACATCAAAACCATGATTAGGGCAACCATCCATAATTGCAAAGTTTACACTATATACCGAAAGCGTGCTCAGACCCAAATTATGGGTATTCACCCCCGCGAACCCACGAGATTCAGCCGTATTCGTTCACGAATACTGGAGTCGACTTCGCCGGACCCTTCGACATCAAAAGTTACCGCGACAGGGGGTGTCGCTTATCCAAAGGCTATGTTTGCCTTTACGTGTGTTTTTCCACACGAGCAGTTCATCTGGAGGCCACTACTGACCTCAGCACACCATCATTTCTCGCGGCTTTTGCCCGTTTCATATCTAGGCGCGGATGCCCGAAAAATATGTACTCCGACAATGGTACGAACTTTGTCGGAGCGTCACGATTCTTACGATCAGAATTCAAGACTTTCATCTCACAAGCGCGAGGGAACGCTGTCTCAAAGTACAGCCACCAGTCACTCACGTGGCATTGCATCCCTGCGGGCGCTCCCCATATGGGGGGGGGGGGGGGGGGGGGGGGGGGGGGGGGGTTGGGGAGCTGTGGGAGGATGGAGTGAAAAGCTTCAAAAGCCATTTCATAAAGATAGCCTTACCACACAAATTCACCTTCAAGGAATTCCATACCCTCTTGTGCCGCATCGAGGCATGCCTGAACTCGCGGCCGCTCAGCCCGGTATCCAATGACCCAACGGACCTAGAGCCACTTAGCCCAGGTCATTTCCTCACCGGCAGCCATCTACTGGCTCCACCAGAACCGGATTCTAGTGAGAGCCCTGCCTCGATGATCAATCGGTGGCAGAAACTCAAAGCCCTCCATCACACTTTCTGCAAGCGATGGAAAACCGAATATCTCACCGAGATCCAGAAACGATACAAGTGGAAACATCCACAATCTAATCTAAAACCCGGTGACCTAGTTGTTATCAAAGAGGACAACCTCCAACCCAACGAGTGGAGAATGGGGAGAATCGTCAACACACACCCAGGCTCTGATAACCGTGTGCGTGTTGCTGACGTCCATACAACCAAGGGAAAAATAACTAGACCAATTACGAAATTGGTACTCCTTCCGTCCCACGACAAGGAGGATTAAATGTAAGGGGCCAAATTCCACCCTACAAAAACCCAAAACCCAAAATTCTATGTCCCCAGACTACCTAAAATCAGAGGCCCACGGTTAGTGATAGAACTCAAAGCATATCCAGGAACCCTCATCTTCGTGTCTCTCTATCCGTAAGCCTGTGTTTCTCCCGAGCCATATATTAAAATTAACCCCCCGGTCTCATGATGGTGCTAGTCTACCGGTGGGGAATCCTAAAACGTATTACGCGATGGAAATGGGGAAAGGTAGCGCGGGACATAAAGACGCGTTCAACCACGCGCCGTGATGCCCCGCTATCCTAAGCTTGTGTCTCTCTCGAGGCCCTGATTATAACCAACACCCCGGTCTCGTGATGGTGCGAGTCTACCGGAGGGCGATCCTATATCTTACTACGCGATGGCAATGGGGAAGGGGAGCGCGGGACATGAAGACGCATTTAACTATGCGCCGTGATGCCCCGCTACTCCTGAATATTTTTTCTCCCGAGCCATGTATATCGTGTGTTTTTTTTTTTGTTCTCTACCCCTGTCTCGTGTCGAGTCTACCGGGGGATAATTCTAAGCCTTACTACTGGTGGGCAATGGGGAAAGGGAGCGAGATGCACGAAGACACGGGAGAGCTTACGAAAAGCTCGCAATACCAAAAGGCAAAACTTAGGATTCATAATAAGACTAACCGGGGCCCCTTGAAGAAACCATCCCACGATTCACTCGCTCACCCCGAACCATTCCCATTCACTGGTCATCCCATAACGAGGACACCAGAAACGCCCTAATTCAGATCCGCTATCTGCACAAACCACAAAGGCCTTTGGCCCATTATCTTTAGATTTTCAAAAATCAAACACACAATTCACTCGCTCCCCTGAGCGAGGACACCAGAACCTACCGCAGAAGGGCGAACCGCTCTCCCACAGAAGCTATGGGCTTTCGGCCCTTTATCATTCTTAAATTCCCAGCAAATCAACCCAAGTTCACTCGCTCACCCAGAGCGAGGATCACAGAACACCTGCGCACTTGGCCAAATGCCCGAGGCCAACAATAAAATAAAAACCTGCAATACGCATCGTCATTCGAATACTGTTGAGCATTGGGTTTATGAAAATATCGACACCAAATAATCGTGCGCTTTCGTAAACCTATGAACATCCGAAACATAAACCGATTCCACATTCATCGTTCCACGTCCAAATCCCGACTGGTAAATCGATTCAAAAAGGTACCATAAAGAAATGTCCTCATTGAGCAAACACCAATATCGTCCACTATGTGGTAAGAACTCCATAGTTCAACTAAACCCACTTAAAAAAAAAAAAAAAAAAAAATGGTGGAAGGGGAGACGTTTTCTGCCCATGGCGCAAAAGATAATTATGTGCTTAGTGTCCAGAATCACTATCACTAAATCCGACAAAATTATGACAAGCTGCTAACTCCATAACAATTTCAATACATCTTAAGTTGTCAAGCAATAGAGCTTTCGTTCTCCTGAAAAATTTTTTGTGAATAGAGTTAACAGTCTTACAGCTTCGTGCTATTTTTAATTTTTCGAGAAGCTTTTCATGGCAGAAATACACTCGGAAAGCCGGCGCAACCACCACAGATGGGCCACCCCGTTCAGAAGGCGTTGTTCCTAACTGACTACTTTTTGTATGCCATAAATCGACCGAATTTATGGAAATTTGGTAATGAGTACCGATATCGACACCTTGTTCAAAGATCCAGCACTAGCCATCTTTTGCCCGCGTCTAAAATATTAATAAATACTTATTTAAAATAGTTAACTCACCTCACCAGCATGTATTCCCATTTTTTGGTGGATCGATTGAATTCTTTTTGAAACCTTTCGCTATCGTTCCTCTCCCGTCTGAGGCAGTCTTCCATCTCTCATAATTTTCGTTGTTGGTTGAGGTGGTTGTTTCTGATGGTGTATACTAATAAAATATAAAATTAAACAATCATTGTACATACACCCTGATCAAGCAACAACGACAACATATCCTTTTTGAATCCTTGGTACAGCAAAGTAAATTACATACTAACTCCGCTTAATTCCAGCCAAAGTTAGGGAAATGCAACGCGCTGTCATTCATATATTGTCTCATAAATCATGTGGGATTACGTTCTTCTTCATCGCTGGGATATTGTTGCATGCCAGGCGCAGCTACTGCTCCACGTACAGATGATGTGGCTTATAACAATTCTTGATCGGGTGCATTACGATTTTCATATAATAACACTTGCAGTGTCTCCTCATAAATACGTGCTTCAGGAAATTCAACGTTAGTATGTCTACGATCTGTAGCATATACAATTGATTTGCAACAAACTTTAGCTACTTTTTTACCATGCCCATAAAATGACCAACAACAAATTTCACTAGGGCCTATAACATCTTTAGTAAAGAGTATGCGCTCATTGAACCGCAGGGATAACTTATCGAAAATACGCGCGCAATCTTATCGATATAAATTCCCAACATGCTACTGGATCAGAATATATACATTTGGCTGACACTTCGGAAGACGGAGAGGATGTTATATGTAATACTATTGACGACAAAGAGGAGTACCAGGCCACAATAATAGAACAGTTTTCGTTTATAAAGAAACCAGATGTAATTAATTTAACATCAAGATCTGCAAAAATTATTTGGGAAGCACCTGTAATCAGTGACCCTCAAATAAATACCAAAAACCTACGCTATAATTTATTATTTTGTGACCGTGCCAAGGATTGCAAATACAAGAGTCTCTATAAAGGGGAATCATACGATTGCAACCTGGACAGGTATACGTAGTTCGGTTTCAGGTTCATTATGAAAAACTTCAGGGTTCTGCATCAGATCCAACCGAATTTACGACGCCTCCATGTGAGCCAGATCAACCAATGCCACTAAAACTAGTAATGCGGACAAAAAACTCATTGCATTTGCGATGGACGAGTACAATCTGCAACACTACTTACTGGAATATGACGAGGGTAAAAGCGGTTTACCAGCGGCATCCCGATCTGCACGTCGAACTTCTGAAAAGGATGTATTGCATTTTATAGAGCAACTAGGTATTTACCATTTTCGTCTTGCTGCTGTGAATGAAGTTGGTGCATCATTATATTCCACTGTTTGCTCATATAGCACATCGAGCAACCCGCCATCATCACCCAGGCCACCGAAACTTCAAAGTAGCAGTTCGAATTCTCTTCGCCTTTGGTGGGAAAGATGGCAACAGGATAACGATTATGTTTTACAAACACATGATCGAGAATTAGGACACGGCTACCTTAACGCTTACAATGGGCCCGACTGGGTTCACGAGTGTTGCCAACTGCGTCGTGCAACGTCTTATCAGTTTCGCTTGCGTGCTGAAAACGAAGCCGGCAGCTCCCCTTGGTCTAGTGAGGTCACCTTTCAAACGTTACCTGAGAAACCAGGAAAACCGGGTAAACCACATGTTAAGGGGAAAATACATAGTACACATTTCCGAGCGCGATGGGATCCTCCCACAGATACAGGAGGTGGAGAAATTCTTCGCTATTTTCTTGAAATTACATCTGGTGCCATATTTGAACGGATCTATAGTGGATCAGATACAGAAGCCACGTGTGATCGTCTACAACCAGATACTACATACCACTTACGCACCTCTTGTGAAGGTCCTAGTCCGTATTCTGATGTGGCACATATAACTCCAGAAGCTATAGTACCTGCGGCACCATCACCACCATATTATGACAATCCGCCAGGCCCATATGCAGCTGTTTTAAGACTTGATAAACCAGAATACAATGGTGGGGCGCCAATACAAGAATTGAATTCAAATGAGACGGCTCTCAGATGAACAGTTTGATATTGAAAATAAAACTATCGAGCATTCAATTATATATCGTGGATGAGAAGCGTATTGTGTCGTTAAGGACTTACAACCTGGTTGTCCTTATGAAGTACAAGTTCGTGCCATCAACCGTATTGGTGCAGGCGCTTGGTCATCATGGTTTCGTTTCTCAGCAGCTGCTGCACCTCCTAACGCACCTAACAATTTAAAAGTAGTGGTTTGATCGGCGACACATTTATTTGTGAATTGGCAAGAGCCAATTTGTAATGGTGCACCGATCTTAGAATACTGCTTGGAGAATGCAACTGGTCAAATTAATTCCGACTCTATTTTAGAGAAATCAACAACACGGACACTCTCATACCAAACATGTTATCAGGGTGGGCAAACAAGCGTTGATTTGCGTAATTTATTACCATTCACTATGTAATACTTTCGTGTAAATGCTATGAATACGGCGGGTGTCAGTAAGTGGTCAACGAATATAAATGCAAAAACACCAGCTGCTGTTCCTACTGCTAAACAAATACAAGACTGCGAGTTTACCGCCAATGAAGTATCGCTTAACTGGACAAAACCTGAATACAATGGAGCGCCCATTACTGCTTACGTCATTGAGTATGCTGAAAACTCAATTACCACAACAGATGCTAAAGCAACTTACACAGTCACCGAATTAATGCCAAAAACGACACATAAAGCCCTTCAGCTCCATCTCCACCGCATGCACCTGAAAATAAAAGGAATATTAATTAATAATCTAAAATAAAAATTCTTTTATTTATCCAAATGAACAAATATTAAAACTAACTTACCATTTTTCCTCCTCAATTGTACATACGCCGTACTCCAAGCGCCGTAGCAAAAAGAATTGAAAGAACGAGAAAAAAATCATTCGATTTATTACCGCTCCTTTCAATTCATTGGAATTCTACATGGTGTGTATGAATGTTCTTTTGTTTTGTCTTTCGCCGTTGGCAGTTTGTAACCAACGTATGTACATAGGTATGTATGTACCCTTTCATACAAGAAAACGAGAAAGGCCGAGTTGCCATGTCACCTAACGCGACCACCAAATGGTCTGTTTCACAACGCCTCTGTCAGGGCTCAGAAATTCAAATTCCCTTTACCCAGGAAGACCACGACCCAAATAAGAATATCCACATTATTTGTGAACATTAAATTTTATTCCATAAATAACAAAATTTAATCCAATTCATAAATATAAAGAATTCAAATGCTAAAATTAAAAAAAAAAGGTATTTCAACTCGTGAAAACCCCAGAACTCGTATCCTTAGTGCATCCGTTTTCGGTGCAGGGATAACGCAGCCGAAGACGCATACCGCCTTAGACAATCCCCGCTTCCATTCAAATGGGCAATTAAATGCGAGAGAGAGCTTAGTGCCCGCTGGCACACACCGCAACTCAACTGCCAATGAGGCACTGGATCCTGGTGCGGCCGCCGCACCCATAACACTCCTTCACACCCGCGGTAAAATGTGGAGTACCACGTCGTGGCCCTCCCGCGCACCCTCACGACGATGGGCGTCCGCTTAGCACGTAGCACCCCGGGGTCGGCGAGCCGCAGCTCCTCCCTCAATGCATGCTGCAGGGCCTCGAATGGCGCAAAACATGGCCATGAGCCCCTTCGCCGCTCCGCATAGCGGATGTCCGCGACCACCTCAATGGGTTCCGCATCCCCCTCCGCAGACTCCAGTGTCAAACATATATATTGTCGCGGGTCCATTTGACACTGAAAGAAAAAAAGAAAGAAAATAGAAAACCCATTACAGAAAAAATTATTATTAAAAATCCGTTAGGAATTTGTCATACTTACGTTTTACCAGCCTGAAAATCCCTTTGCAAATAACAATGTGGTGAGGGTAATTTATCCACCACAACCCTACATTAATGTATCCTGGAAAAAGCTGGAGTCATTGGTGCCGTATTTCGTATCGCATTATCCGTATCCCTAATGTAATCAGCTGTTTATCGTTACGACGGTAAACCAAAACCCAATTGGTTGGCTACGATATGGTCACGACCTTAGCGGCACCAATAATCGATTGCATTGATTCTCATAAGGTTGGTCGAATCAGCTGTTAAAAGGTTACCGATACGGTTACCGATAAAGCACCAATGTCTCCAGCTAAATTCCTGTTACGGGAAAACAACTGGACGGCAACCCGCAACATAACAACGGCAGCCTCATTAGTGCTGTCAGACTAAGGGCGGATACCGAACACTAAATATACAAAATCAGTACCGAAAACTGCAAAACATCACAATCGGGACTGACGTATTTTTTCTATTTTTTACTCATGTGGGCGTCTCATGCAGTACCAACCAGTCATACACAACAAAGGAATTGAAAAAAAGGGAAACAAAACAAAAAAAAACTTCTCCTTGCACAAAGATTTCACATTTTTTTTACAAAGGGATTTTTTTTGTTTTTTTTTTTTTACCCTTTCCGTTTTTTGGGTACTTGTTGTTTTTCAACAACAAACATCACAAACAGTCATTGTAAGGGCTCGGTACAAACACTATCCGAGCACCGAAATTAAAGAATCCCGACACCACAAAATCCCGAAATTGGAAAAAGTTAACTGTTTCTACTGGCTTAGTGTGCTACTTCCCCAGTGACCTAGTTTTTTTTTCAAGGGCAAGCAAATATATATATGTACATATATATATATTCATACGCCACAAACTCACCATACCAGCTATCAGCTGGCCAATAAATACACGACAGGGTTGCATGGTACATTTAGCATAATGGTACGGGCAGATAGAACGCGTCGCGGAGAACGCATCGCCAATCTGCAAATTTATGTCAGGTGAACGTAAATAACGCATATCTGCTTGGTAAAAATTGTATTTAATAATATGCTTCGCATATGCGCTTAATTTATCTATCCTAATATACGCTTGTAATAAAACACCTCCGCTTCACCCAACCAACCTCACGACCGCTCGCACCGGTACATCCATAAAATGCCACAGTTGCCTTGAGAGCGATACGACAAGTTAGACGCTGGAACGGAGACTTCGGCCTCGTCGTCTAGCCCAGAAAAACCTCAAAACCCTCGAGTCTGGAACGGAGACCTGTGCCTCTTCGTCCAAATAAAAAAAAAAAAAAACCGCAAATCTGGAACGGAGACCTCGGCCTCTCCATCCGGAACAAAAAAACAAAGAATAACAAAAAAATGGCCATCGACTATACATGCTGTCGAACAAGCTGGCGAACTCCTTATCTAGATTACGTTTAGTGTGTAAGTCTTATATTCATTTTTTTTCTCGTTTCAGCGGAGGTCATTGCCGTAAAACGATGTTGCGTATTGCAAGGGGGTCCGGCATGTTTAGGCAGGATGCCTAACTTTTCCGCATCTGTTTGCGATACCCCAATGCAACTCTGCGAATCGATACTCGATAATCGACTTAATTGTAACCACCCACACCATCACCGCCACATGCATGTGCATGCATGTACATGCACGTGTATGTGTGTTTTTTGTCAGTACTCATGAACAGGCACGTCGGGGTTGATGTGTGGGTGCCTTTTCCCTCCAAAACGGAGGATTTGCGGGTCAACGGTTGTAGCTTTTTATACAACAGGCCTCTTGGATTTCAACAGCCGTACCATACGTATCTGCCGCCAGCGATCTCTGCCGTTTATCAAAGGTAATATTAGCTCTTGTATATATAATATCTACCAATAAAAGCACAGCTATTATAACGAGAAATCTCGTCTTATCTTCTTTTCTATTCCAAACCGAAACCGCCATATTCCCACTGAGATCGACCCCGGTGCGCCCAACGACTCAGGATCAGACGCACCCCAGCCGAACATACTCTGTGATTTCGCGTTCGCATACTTCTAGCCGCTTCCATTTCTAGATTCAGCTATAACTACAGATACACGATTTTATAGCTTCTCGCATGGCCCATGCGCGTGTATATGTGAGTGATACTTGCACAAATGATTGCACACTTTTGGGAGTATCTCAGATATATGCATGTGTTTGTGCGTTACTCGCCGCTGCTTGTATGGATATATGGGTGGACATTATGATTGATTTGATGATGTGCATACAAGTCACTGCTTAGCATCAATTTAGAAATGATACTATCCCTTAGTGTTGTCAATATTCGTCACACTGCCCTCCACCTAAGTCTGATCGTCCCGATCTAAGCGCTGCCGGAGTTTCCAAATGAACCACTTTCATTTTGGTTCGTGGTTTTCCAATGGTTTGTATGCGGTACACTACATCGTTGATTCCTTTTACAACTTTGTATGGGCCTTTCCAATTACACTGCAATTTCGGGGACAAACCTTTTTTCGTTGTGGGTTGTATAACAGCACCAAATCCCCTTCCTGAAAACCTTCCGAATTAATTGCTTTATCGTATCTGGCTTCCATCTTGTCACTCATAATCTTTTTTCGTTGCCTTACAAGATCGTGTATCTCTCTCAGCTCTTCTTCCCAGTCACCAGTGGATTTCTTGACATTTCTCTCCGCATCGGCATCTATCCCAAACTTCAAATCAGCTGCCAGGTGAAGGTCATTGCCAAAAATTACTTTTGCTGGTGTTTGGCCCGTTGTCTCATGCACTGCTGATCGGCAAGCCATCAAGAATAATGGTATGAGGGTATCCCACTCCTTATGGTACTTGTCCGTGTTTTTCGAATGCCCAATGATTTGCACATTTCCTGGAACACAGCTGATTCGAAATTCCTGCCTTGGTCAGAATGTAACTCTATTGGTACACCATACCTTGCAACCCAATCATTTGTAACCACTTCTGCTACTGTTTCCGCTTCTTGATTTGGGATTGGGTATACCCTGGCCATTTACTGAAATAACCCATAACCACCAGTACGTATTTGTTTCCGCGGTTGCTAGTAGGAAATGAACCTGCGATATCCATGGAGATCCTTTCAAATGCTGCACCTGAAATATACTGCTTCATCTGACCTTGATTTCGTGTTTTGGGCCCTTTCGCTCTGTTGCAAACCTCGCAGTTGGCAATCCACTCGGTGACCGACTGACGGGAACCAACCCAATAGAATCTCTGCTTAATTTCCTCGAGCTTCTTCGTGATTCCAAGATGACCTCCACTTGGACCATTATGCAGCTCGATGAGTACGTCAGGAATCCTCTTTCTGGGAACAGCTATCAGTTTCTTCTTGCATTGACCATCCTCACTTTCCCATACTCGATGCAAGCAACCGGATATCAATTCTAAACTGTTCTACTGTGCCCAATATGACTTCGCAATGGGACTCTCTGCTGACATCTGATCTCTGCTTGGTCTTTCGAGCCCTTGCATAACATGTGACAGATCTGTATCTTCTAGCTGACACTTTCTTAGTTTTTCCTTGTCCCATTCATCCGTGCACGTTATAGTCATTAGCCGGACATCTATAATGTCTTTAGCCTCGGCCATTGAACAGTGCTTGCATTCCAAACTACATGGTCTTCGTGACATTTCATCGGCATTCCCATGGGTACTACCTTTCCGATGCTCAATGGAAAAGTCATAGCTTTGTAGTCGCTCTATCCACCGAGCCAATTGTCCTTCCGGATCACAGAACTGCAGAAGCCATTTCAACGCTGCGTAATCTGTCCTGATGCGGAATCGCCGATCGTAGAGATATTTGTGAAAATATTTAATGCACTCTACCAATGCCAGCAGCTCTCTCCGTATAACGCAATAGTTCCTCTCTGGTTTTCCAATCGAACGGCTGTAATATGCAACTACATTCTCCTGTCCATCGACCAGTTGTGATAAAACGCCCCCTATAGCATATCCACTCGCATCTGTATCTAGAATAAATGTTGCTCCTGGAATCGGATATGCCAACATTGGGGCAGTGCACAAACGCTCCTTCAATGTTTGTAAAGCCACTTCTTGCTCCTTCTTCCATTCAAAAGCTTTATTTTTTCTAGTAAGCTCATGGAGGCTATGGGCTACGCTGGAAAAGTTTGGCAAAAAAAAAAAATTCTCAATTCATGCAGCCTCAGTGGTCTTGGCCAATCCTTTACTGCCTCTATCTTTTCATTCGCAGTACAGATACCTTCTGTTGTTACCTTGTGACCCAAATAATTTATATCCTTTTTAAACAGCGAACACTTTTTGGGACTTAGTTTCAGACCAGCGCCAGCTATTATCTGGAAAACTTCCTTTAAGTTTTTAAGATGTTCATCAAAGTTATTGCCCATACGATGATGTCGTCCAGGTACACCAAGCATGTTTTCCAATGTAGCCGAAATTAAGTGGCACATCCATGTTCTTATATCGCATCGTCGTGCTTTATATGTCGATCTTGATGCCTTCGTCGATTAAGAAGTACACTCCAATTATGATTTCATCAAAAATCTCTGCGACTATAAAAGTGTGTACTACCGTGACGTTTCCAATTGCGACTTCACATGATACTTCTTCTAGAACCGTGGTGTCTTCTCCAGTGGCTGTACGCAATCTTGCTCCATACTATGGTTTTATCTTCTTGTTGACTAAATCCGCACGAATGATGGAATGAGATGCACCCGTATCTACAGTCAGTAAACGTTCCTTTCCATCCACATGTCCTCCGACAGTAATATTGTTTGACCTTATTCCAATTTGTGAGATAGAGATTATGGGGCATTTAATTCCGGGAGCCAGCTGTTGCCCCTTACGGCTGACTCGCGTTAGTTTAACGATTGAAGATATTTGGAGATTTGCTCATCTCCTTCAGCTCTGCGCTTACGGCCACCCATATTGTTGGAACTATTAGAACCGGTGCTGCAATAACGTGCAATGTGACCTGGGTTGCCGCACTTGAAACATTTTATAACTCCAGCATTTTTCTGTTGTGACCCCTTCAGTGCTTCGAAATTGTGTCTACCCAGTCTAGCCTTTCCACTTCCACGCGATAAGCTTTGTACGCTGGCTTACTGAAAAGTGAGGCTGTTTCTTGAGTCAGTGCATGCGATACCGTTTCAGCAAATGTTGGTTTTGGATTCGCAAATGTAGCTCGTTTCGTTTCCACATCTCGTATGCCATTTATGAAGCTCTGGATTTTTACCCTATCGGTGTATTCCACGGGTGCGTCCGCATTTGCTAGATGGGCCAGTCTTTCGACATCCGACGCAAACTCGTGCAAAGCCTCACTCACTTTTTGGTGGCGATTTTGTAACTCAATTTGATATATCTGTTTCCTATGCTCGCTTCCTTAACGTCTCTCGACAGCGGCCATCAAGGCTTCATAACCGTTCCTTTCGTAGGCTGGAATTGTCTGTAAGATTTCAGCTGCAGGCCCTTTCAATGCCACGAACAGTGCAGCTACTCTATCTTCAGCATTCCAGTTGTTCACTGCTGATGTCTTCTCAAATTGAAGCTTAAAGACCTGGAAAGGTTCAGATCCGTCAAAAGGTGGAGTTTTTACCTTCGGATTGCTTGCTGAAACAGCCGCGCGATTTAGTTGTAATTGCTCCATAAGATCTTTTAACAAACCGACTTCTGCCTGAAATTGTGCGATTTTTGCATCCTGCGATACAAGTTTTGATGATACCCTTGCTTCCCGTGCCTCCAGCTGCGAGGATATGCGAGTTTCTTCTGCTTTGAACTGCTCAGCTATGTTGTTGTTGTTGTTGTTGTAGCGATAAGGTTGCTCCCCGAAGGCTTTGGGGAGTGTTATCGATGTGATGGTCCTTTTCCGGATACAGATCCGGTACGCTCCGGTACCATAGCACCATTAAGGTGCTAGCCCGACCATCTCGGGAACGATTTATGTGGCCACATTAAACCTTCATGCCATTCCCTCCCTCCCCACCCCCAAGTTCCATGAGGAGCTTGGGGTCGCCAGAGCCCCGTCGTTAGTGAAACAGGATTCGCCGCGGATAGGTGAGGTTGACAATTGGGTTTGGTGAAGCTATATATTGCGCTGGCAACCTGAAGGGGTGCGCTACACAGCCCCTTCAATCTGGTATTTTAGTCGCCTCTTACGACAGGCATACCTACTGCGGGTATATTCTGATCGCCTAACCCGCTGGGGGCCTGTTCAGCTATATATGTCTTCTGTTCTTCTAACTGTGTTTCCATCTTGGTTGTTACCTGTGTCGACATTTCTGAAATACGGGTTTCTTGTGCTTCCATCTTGGATGTTATGGGTGTCTCCTGCGATTCCAGTTGAGATGCCATATATGTTTTCTGTTCTTACAGTGGAGTTTCCATCTTGGATGATACTGCCGACGTTTGTGCACATATTGCAGCTAATATAACGTTCAAGGCTGTGCTGGTAACTGCCTGCGATGTTAGTTTTTCTCTTAAATTTTTGTTGTTGTCTCGTCCCCATCAGGATGAAAGACATCATCGTCCACATTAATTCCTTCCGACTCTATAGCGTCTCGTAGCGGTGCTTGAAGTTCGATCTTATTGCCGGTTGTATTCAATCCACGGGCTTCCAACTCCTTTTTCTGTTGCTGGATCCTTAATTCACTTAACTTTGCCATGTCCTTGTTCTGCTCTGCAACTCTGGAATTTATTCAACAATTCCTTTTCTGACACCAATCGTAATGAATTTACTGCAATTCCCCTTATTTGCAATCTTCTGCTAACGTTCGAATCACTATACTGTTGAATAAATAATACCACTATTGAATAATGCAAAATGGCCTTTATTAAAGTACTTTCAAAAACAACACTGCTACTGCTCCACAGATGGAATGCTTAAATAAACTGATTGTCGCGCCTCTACTGAGGCGGCCTTTTATAGTTTCTGATTTCTCGTTTGCATACTTCTAGGATCTGCTAATGTTCGCAACACTGCCCTCCAGCTAAGTCTGATCGTCCCGATCAGACAAATCTCTCGATCTAAACGCTGCCACCCTTTCCAAATGAACAACTTTCATTTTGATGTATATTGGAACGATTTTCCGTCATCCCTTGTCAAATTTGGTTTTGAGACAAACCGGTTTCGGCGTTGTGCCATCATCAGTGTCGATTTTCGTTCTGATCTGTTGTTGTCATTTGTCCTGTATTTATAGTTCGTAGGTATATGAGCAGGTATTGTCAAATTGATGCTTGTGTATATTTAGTTATGTGTATGTGCTGTGTGTTCGTTCAGAACCGAGGGTGGTTTACTAATCGATTTGTGTGGCTGACTGGGGTAGGTAGAAATATGTGATTTTAGTCGTTTGACCTTCTTTGTCGGTTTTTTGTTTTGGTGTGTTAATTGTTTTGTGTTTATTTGTTGTTGTGCGTTTGTCTGTTGTACCTGTGTGATTAAGTTGTTTCCTGTAAACAAGTTTTAAAGGCTCGAATATTGTGCCAGAAATGGTGTTTATCTGTTCATTTATTATTCTACCGTCGAATGTTTTCTGTTTGTAGATTTCCATGTTTTCGAGTACGTTGAGACGTCGGCCCTTTTCTTGTATGTGAAGAACCCTGACTGTTTTATTGATGTTTGCTGGGGAACATTCATTCTCGACCATGTGATTCGCGAAGTTAGACTCGGGTATAATGTTTGGATTCCGTATTTTTTTGTTGTAATCTCTAATATGTTCTCTGAACCTCGTTCTTATTTGCCGTCCTGTTTGTCCTATGTAACTATGCTGGCATCCGCAGGTAAGCTTGTATACGCCGTGGCTGCTAAACGGATCCTCTGAGTTAATGTTAGTTCTTAGTTTTCGCCCTAGATTGTTCGATGTTTTGAATGCTGTGTTAATGTTGTATTTTTTAAAGAAATTTGCCAATTTATATGTTGCTTTTCCAGTATATGTCATAGTAGTCCAGCTATTATTTTCTTTTTCATTATTTCTTTTTGGTTCTCCATTTGTCCTTCTGAGCTTATCTACTAGTGCTTTTTTATATCCGTTGTTTGCAGCGATATTATATATGACCTCAAGTTCTCTCTTATATGCCTCTTGTGTAAGAGGTGTTCTTTCAAGTCTATGTACCAAGTGCCTTAATGCTGCATTTTTATGATGTTGAGGGTGATTTGAGGTATTGTGTATTATTGTGTCTGTGGCCGTTGACTTTCTATATATGTTATAGTTAAATCTTTTGGCTTCTTTATCAATATTTATCGTGAGGTCTAGATAGTTGATTCCTCCGTCTTTTTCGGTTTCCATTGTAAATTTTATATTGCCGTGCTGTTTGTTGAGGTACTCCAGTACGAGCTCTTCGTTATTAGTAGTTAAAACGCATATTATGTCATCCACGTATCTAGCATAAAATGACACGCCCAATTTGGACTTCAGCTCATGTATGTACTTTTCTTCCAGATTTTGCATGAACACTTCCATAAGAATTGCTGATGTGGGGCTTCCCATTCCAAGACCGTTTGTTTATCTATATATTTTATTGTTGAATTTAAAATAGTTTTGACGTAAAGTGGTTCTTAGCGTATTTGTGATTTGCATACTTTTCACTTTGTTTTTTGTGTTATGAACTATTGTTGAGCTAACTATGTCCAAAGTCTCCGATAGTGGTATAGATGGGTATAGATCTTTTATGTCAAAAGATACCAATTTGCTGTTTCTTGTTAGCTCTACGGTCTCGAGTCTCTCTATTAGTTCTGTTGTGTTAGCTATTGCATATTCGTTCCTTAGCTCCAGAGTGTCTATCAATATCGTTTTTAAATATTTGGACAGTTTGTAACATGGTGCCGATTTAAAATTAATGATGGGCCTCATTTGCGTGTCCGGCTTGTGGATTTTTGGTAGCGCAACCAGTGGAGGAGCCGAAGGGTTCATTTGGACCAATCTATGTGCCATGTTAGAATCTACTATATTTGTTGCATTTTTTATAGCAACTTTGATTTGTTTTTGGTATTCATCTGTGGGATCCTCTCTCATTCTACGACATTTCATTTCCTCTATGAGATCCTCGGTTTTGGATATATATTGCTCTTTTTCGATTAGCACAGTGGTGTTTCCTTTGTCCGCTTTCGTTGTGACAATATTGTTTTTCCTTAGTTTATGCCGTAGATTCTTTATTGTTTTCTCCTCTGTATTCGGTTTTTGTCCTTCCTGTGCTTTCACCTCCTTTCTTATGATTTCCCTGCACATGTGTCTTGCGTGCTCCTGTTCTTCCTGTGGTATCAATGATATTGCGATCTCCGCATCTACAATCGCTTGCTCCGTTTTTCTTACTGTATTCTGGTCCATGATATTGTGCTTCAGGCCCTTTTCGAGAAGTTGTGCCTCTTCCTTGGTAATGGCCACTGTTGTGAGGTTAACGAACTTGTCATGAAACTGGTGAGTGTTTTGGTTTTGGTTACCCTCTCGTCGTCCTGCCAGCTTGTCCAATTTTCGGTTCAGCGACCTGTATTTTTGTTGTTGTTCCTGATCGACCTCTGTCTTAATGCGGTCGAAGCATTCCATTAATACAGTCGTAGGTAGTTGTTCTGCCAATCTTAAATGGATAGATAATAACTCGGCATTTATCTCATCCTTCTTCGAGTATAAGCTTTCCAATTCATATTTTAAAAAATCCTTTTCCGCTTTTTTAACTGTTTTCCTGCTAGATTTGGTATTTGCCTTTATTGTTATTTTTGCGAATTTCGGAGTAACATTCAATTCCAGGCATTGTTTGTTGAACCAAATGCTCGCCTTTGCTTTATATATTTTCAGTAGGCGTCGCTTGTAAATTGTTAGTAGTCCGTTCGCGTTCAAGTTAAAAGCCTGACAAACAATAACTGACTTATTTTGTTTGGTTGATTTTCCGACAGGGTGGATAAATGATGTATATTGGAACGATTTTCCGTCATCCCTTGTCAAATTTGGTTTTGAGACAAACCGGTTTCGGCGTTGTGCCATCATCAGTGTCGATTTTCGTTCTGATCTGTTGTTGTCATTTGTCCTGTATTTATAGTTCGTAGGTATATGAGCAGGTATTGTCAAATTGATGCTTGTGTATATTTAGTTATGTGTATGTGCTGTGTGTTCGTTCAGAACCGAGGGTGGTTTACTAATCGATTTGTGTGGCTGACTGGGGTAGGTAGAAATCTGTGATTTTAGTCGTTTGACCTTCTTTGTCGGTTTTTTGTTTTGGTATTTTAATTGATTTGAGTTTATTTGTTGTTGTGTGTTTGTCTGTTGTACCTGTGTGATTAAGTTGTTTCCTGTAAACAAGTTTTAAAGGCTCGAATATTGTGTCAGAAATGGTGTTTATCTGTTCGTTTATTATTCTACCGTCGAATGTTTTCTGTTTGTAGATTTCCATGTTTTCGAGTTCGTTGAGACGTCGGCCCTTTTCTTGTATGTGAAGAACCCTGACTGTTTTATTGATGTTTGCTGGGGAACATTCATTCTCGACCATGTGATTCGCGAAGTTAGACTCGGGTATAATGTTTGGATTCCGTATTTTTTTGTTGTAATCTCTAATATGTTCTCTGAACCTCGTTCTTATTTGCCGTCCTGTTTGTCCTATGTAACTATGCTGGCATCCGCAGGTAAGCTTGTATACGCCGTGGCTGCTAAACGGATCCTCTGAGTTAATGTTAGTTCTTAGTTTTCGCCCTAGATTGTTCGATGTTTTGAATGCTGTGTTAATGTTGTATTTTTTAAAGAAATTTGCCAATTTATATGTTGCTTTTCCAGTATATGTCATAGTAGTCCAGCTATTATTTTCTTTTTCATTATTTCTTTTTGGTTCTCCATTTGTCCTTCTGAGCTTATCTACTAGTGCTTTTTTATATCCGTTGTTTGCAGCGATATTATATATGACCTCAAGTTCTCTCTTATATGCCTCTTGTGTAAGAGGTGTTCTTTCAAGTCTATGTACCAAGTGCCTTAATGCTGCATTTTTATGATGTTGAGGGTGATTTGAGGTATTGTGTATTATTGTGTCTGTGGCCGTTGACTTTCTATATATGTTATAGTTAAATCTTTTGGCTTCTTTATCAATATTTATCGTGAGGTCTAGATAGTTGATTCCTCCGTCTTTTTCGGTTTCCATTGTAAATTTTATATTGCCGTGCTGTTTGTTGAGGTACTCCGGTACGAGCTCTTCGTTATTAGTAGTTAAAACGCATATTATGTCATCCACGTATCTAGCATAAAATGACACGCCTAATTTGGACTTCAGCTCCTGTATGTACTTTTCTTCCAGATTTTGCATGAACACTTCCATAAGGATTGCTGATGTGGGGCTTCCCATTCCAAGACCGTTTGTTTGTCTATATATTTTATTGTTGAATTTAAAATAGTTTTGACGTAAAGTGGTTCTTAGCGTATTTGTGATTTGCATACTTTTCACTTTGTTTTTTGTGTTATGAACTATTGTTGAGCTAACTATGTCCAAAGTCTCCGATAGTGGTATAGATGGGTATAGATCTTTTATGTCAAAAGATACCAATTTGCTGTTTCTTGTTAGCTCTACGGTCTCGAGTCTCTCTATTAGTTCTGTTGTGTTGTGTCTATGTGCCATGTTACAATCTACTATATTTGTTGCATTTTTTATAGCAACTTTGATTTGTTTTTGGTATTCATCTGTGGGATCCTCTCTCATTCTACGACATTTCATTTCCTCTATGAGATCCTCGGTTTTGGATATATATTGCTCTTTTTCGATTAGCACAGTGGTGTTTCCTTTGTCCGCTTTCGTTGTGACAATATTGTTTTTCCTTAGTTTATGCCGTAGATTCTTTATTGTTTTCTCCTCTGTATTCGGTTTTTGTCCTTCCTGTGCTTTCACCTCCTTTCTTATGATTTCCCTGCACATGTGTCTTGCGTGCTCCTGTTCTTCCTGTGGTATCAATGATATTGCGATCTCCGCATCTACAATCGCTTGCTCCGTTTTTCTTACTGTATTCTGGTCCATGATATTGTGCTTCAGGCCCTTTTCGAGAAGTTGTGCCTCTTCCTTGGTAATGGCCACTGTTGTGAGGTTAACGAACTTGTCATGAAACTGGTGAGTGTTTTGGTTTTGGTTACCCTCTCGTCGTCCTGCCAGCTTGTCCAATTTTCGGTTCAGCGACCTGTATTTTTGTTGTTGTTCCTGATCGACCTCTGTCTTAATGCGGTCGAAGCATTCCATTAATACAGTCGTAGGTAGTTGTTCTGCCAATCTTAAATGGATAGATAATAACTCGGCATTTATCTCATCCTTCTTCGAGTATAAGCTTTCCAATTCATATTTTAAAAAATCCTTTTCCGCTTTTTTAACTGTTTTCCTGCTAGATTTGGTATTTGCCTTTATTGTTATTTTTGCGAATTTCGGAGTAACATTCAATTCCAGGCATTGTTTGTTGAACCAAATGCTCGCCTTTGCTTTATATATTTTCAGTAGGCGTCGCTTGTAAATTGTTAGTAGTCCGTTCGCGTTCAAGTTAAAAGCCTGACAAGCAATAACTGACTTATTTTGTTTGGTTGATTTTCCGACAGGGTGGATAAATGATGTATATTGGAACGATTTTCCGTCATCCCTTGTCAAATTTGGTTTTGAGACAAACCGGTTTCGGCGTTGTGCCATCATCAGTGTCGATTTTCGTTCTGATCTGTTGTTGTCATTTGTCCTGTATTTATAGTTCGTAGGTATATGAGCAGGTATTGTCAAATTGATGCTTGTGTATATTTAGTTATGTGTATGTGCTGTGTGTTCGTTCAGAACCGAGGGTGGTTTACTAATCGATTTGTGTGGCTGACTGGGGTAGGTAGAAATCTGTGATTTTAGTCGTTTGACCTTCTTTGTCGGTTTTTTGTTTTGGTGTGTTAATTGTTTTGTGTTTATTTGTTGTTGTGCGTTTGTCTGTTGTACCTGTGTGATTAAGTTGTTTCCTGTAAACAAGTTTTAAAGGCTCTTAAAAAAGCGGAAAAGGATTTTTTAAAATATGAATTGGAAAGCTTATACTCGAAGAAGGATGAGATAAATGCCGAGTTATTATATATCCATTTAAGATTGACAGAACAACTACCTACGACTGTATTAATGGAATGCTTCGACCGCATTAAGACAGAGGTCGATCAGGAACAACAACAAAAATAAAGGTCGCTGAACCGAAAATTGGACAAGCTGGCAGGACGACGAGAGGGTAACCAAAACCAAAACACTCACCAGTTTCATGACAAGTTCGTTAACCTCACAACAGTGGCCATTACCAAGGAAGAGGCACAACTTCTCGAAAAGGGCCTGAAGCACAATATCATGGACCAGAATACAGTAAGAAAAACGGAGCAAGCGATTGTAGATGCGGAGATCGCAATATCATTGATACCACAGGAAGAACAGGAGCACGCAAGACACATGTGCAGGGAAATCATAAGAAAGGAGGTGAAAGCACAGGAAGGACAAAAACCGAATACAGAGGAGAAAACAATAAAGAATCTACGGCATAAACTAAGGAAAAACAATATTGTCACAACGAAAGCGGACAAAGGAAACACCACTGTGCTAATCGAAAAAGAGCAATATATATCCAAAACCGAGGATCTCATAGAGGAAATGAAATGTCGTAGAATGAGAGAGGATCCCACAGATGAATACCAAAAACAAATCAAAGTTGCTATAAAAAATGCAACAAATATAGTAGATTCTAACATGGCACATAGATTGGTCCAAATGAACCCTTCGGCTCCTCCACTGGTTGCGCTACCAAAAATCCACAAGCCGGACACGCCAATGAGGCCCATCATTAATTTTAAATCGGCAACATGTTACAAACTGTCCAAATATTTAAAAACGATATTGATAGACACTCTGGAGCTAAGGAACGAATATTCAATAGCTAACACAACAGAACTAATAGAGAGACTCGAGACCGTAGAGCTAACAAGAAACAGCAAATTGGTATCTTTTGACATAAAAGATCTATACCCATCTATACCACTATCGGAGACTTTGGACATAGTTAGCTCAACAATAGTTCATAACACAAAAAACAAAGTGAAAAGTATGCAAATCACAAATACGCTAAGAACCACTTTACGTCAAAACTATTTTAAATTCAACAATAAAATATATAGACAAACAAACGGTCTTGGAATGGGAAGCCCCACATCAGCAATTCTTATGGAAGTGTTCATGCAAAATCTGGAAGAAAAGTACATACAGGAGCTGAAGTCCAAATTGGGCGTGTCATTTTATGCTAGATACGTGGATGACATAATATGCGTTTTAACTACTAATAACGAAGAGCTCGTACTGGAGTACCTCAACAAACAGCACGGCAATATAAAATTTACAATGGAAACCGAAAAAGACGGAGGAATCAACTATCTAGACCTCACGATAAATATTGATAAAGAAGCCAAAAGATTTAACTATAACATATATAGAAAGTCAACGGCCACAGACACAATAATACACAATACCTCAAATCACCCTCAACATCATAAAAATGCAGCATTAAGGCACTTGGTACATAGACTTGAAAGAACACCTCTTACACAAAAGGCATATAAGAGAGAACTTGAGGTCATATATAATATCGCTGCAAACAACGGATATAAAAAAGCACTAGTAGATAAGCTCAGAAGGACAAATGGAGAACCAAAAAGAAATAATGAAAAAGAAAATTATAGCTGGACTACTATGACATATACTGGAAAAGCAACATATAAATTGGCAAATTTCTTTAAAAAATACAACATTAACACAGCATTCAAAACATCGAACAATCTAGGGCGAAAACTAAGAACTAACATTAACTCAGAGGATCCGTTTAGCAGCCACGGCGTATACAAGCTTACCTGCGGATGCCAGCATAGTTACATAGGACAAACAGGACGGCAAATAAGAACGAGGTTCAGAGAACATATTAGAGATTACAACAAAAAAATACGGAATCCAAACATTATACCCGAGTCTAACTTCGCGAATCACATGGTCGAGAATGAATGTTCCCCAGCAAACATCAATAAAACAGTCAGGGTTCTTCACATACAAGAAAAGGGCCGACGTCTCAACGTACTCGAAAACATGGAAATCTACAAACAGAAAACGTTCGACGGTAGAATAATAAACGAACAGATAAACACCATTTCTGACACAATATTCGAGCCTTTAAAACTTGTTTACAGGAAACAACTTAATCACACAGGTACAACAGACAAACGCACAACAACAAATAAACACAAAACAATTAACACACCAAAACAAAAAACCGACAAAGAAGGTCAAACGACTAAAATCACAGATTTCTACCTACCCCAGTCAGCCACACAAATCGATTAGTAAACCACCCTCGGTTCTGAACGAACACACAGCACATACACATAACTAAATATACACAAGCATCAATTTGACAATACCTGCTCATATACCTACGAACTATAAATACAGGACAAATGACAACAACAGATCAGAACGAAAATCGACACTGATGATGGCACAACGCCGAAATCGGTTTGTCTCAAAACCAAATTTGACAAGGGATGACGGAAAATCGTTCCAATATACATCATTTATCCACCCTGTCGGAAAATCAACCAAACAAAATAAGTCAACTTTCATTTTGGTTCGTGGTTTGCTAATGGTTTGTATGCGGTACACTACATCGCTGATCGGTTTTAAAACTTTGTATGGGCCTTCCCAATTACACTGCAATTTAGGGGACAAACCTTTTTTTCGTTGTGGGTTGTATAACAGCACCAAATCTCCTTCCTGAAATCCTTCCGAATTAATTGCTTTTTCGTACCTCGCCTTCATCTTGTCACTCATAATATTGGCTCGTTGCCTTACCTGATCGTGTATCTCTCTCAGCTCTTCTTCCAAGTCACCAGTGGATTTCTTGACATTTCTCTCCGCATCAGCATCTATCCCATACTTCAAATCAGCTGGCAGTTGAAGGTCATTGCCAAAAATTCCCTTTGCGGGAGTTTGGCCCTTTCTCTCATGTACTGCCGATCGGTAGGTTATCAAGAATAATGATATGTGTGTATCCCACTCCTTATGGTACTTGTCTACGACTTTCCTTAAATGCTCATCCAATGTTCTATTGAAACGTTCCACCATGGGACTAAGAATGCAATGCAGTTGTCCGTGGTTTTCGAATGCCTAACTTCTTACACATTTCTTGGAACACAGCTGATTCAAAATTCCTGCCTTGGTCAGAATGTAACTCTATTGGTACACCATACCTTGCAACCCAATCGTTTGTAACCACTTCTGCTACTGTTTCCGCTTCTTGGTTTAGGATTGGGTATACCTCTGGCCATTTACTGAAATAACCCATAACTACCAGTACGTATTTGTTTCCGCGGTTGCTAGTAGGAAATGAACCTGCGAAATCCATGGCGATCCTTTCAAATGGTGCACCTGAAATATATTGCTTCATCTGGCCATGATTTCGTGTTTTGGGCCCTTTCGCTCTGTTGCAAACCTCGCAGTTGGCAATCCACTCAGTGACCGACTGACGGGAACCAACCCAATAGAATCTCTGCTTGATTTTCTTGAGCTTCTTCGTGATTCCAAGATGACCTCCACTTGGACCATTATGCAGCTCGATGAGCACGTCAGGAATCCTTTTTCTGGGAACAGCTATCAGGTTCTTCTTGCATTGACCATCCTCACTTTCCCATACTCGATGCGAGCAACCGGATATCAATTCTAAACTGTTCCACTGTGCCCAATATGACTTCGCAATGGGACTCTCTGCTGACATCTCCTCTCTGCTTGGTCTTTCTTTTCGTTCGAGCCCTTGCATAACATGTGACAGATCTGTATTTTCTAACTGACACTTTCTTAGTTGTTCCATGTCCCATTCATCCGTGCACGTTATAGTCATTAGCCGGACATTTATAATGTCTTTAGCCTCGGCCTTTGAACAGTGCTTGCATTCCAAACTACATGGTCTTCGTGACATTGCATCGGCATTCCCATGGGTACTGCCTTTCCGATGCTCAATGGAAAAGTCGCTCGCTCCACCGAGCCAATTATACTTCCGGATTACGGAACTGCAGAAGCCATTTCAACGCTGCGTGATCTCTCCTCTCGCGGAATCGCTGGCCGTGAGGGTATTTGTGAAAATGTTTAATGCACTTTACCAATGCCAACAGCTCTCTCCGATTAACGCAATAGTTCATCTCTGGTTTTCCAATCGAACGGCTGTAATATGCAACTACCTTCTCCTGTCCATCGACCAGTTGTGATAAAACGCCTACCATAGCATATCCGCTCGCATCTATATCTAGAATAAACGTTGCTCCTTGAATCGGATATGCCAACATTGGGGCAGTGCACAAACGCTCTTTCAATGTTTGGAAAGCTACTTCTTGCTCCTTCTTCCATTCAAAAGCTCTATTTTTTTTTTGTTAGCTCGTGGAGGCTATGGGCTACGCTGGCAAAATTTGGTACAAATCGGCGGTAATATGTGCACAGCCCAAGGAAACTTCTCAACTCATGCAGATTCTGTGGTCTTGGCCAATCCTTCACTGCTTCTATCTTTTCATTCCCGGTGCAGATGCCCTCCGTCGTTACTTTATGACCCAAGTATCTAACTTGGTTCTTGAACAGGGAATACTTTTTGTGTCTAAATTTCAGACCAGCACCAGCTATTCTTTAAAAAACCTCTTCCAAGTTCTTCAGATGTTCTTCGAAGTTCTTTCTCAGCACGATGATGTCGTCCAGGTACACCAAGCATGTTTTCCAATGTAGTCCTTTCAATACCTGATCCATGAGTCTTTCAAAAGTAGCTGGTGCATTACATAGTCCAAAAGGCATCACTGTAAATTGCCAAAGACCATCACCGACACTGAAGGCTGTTTTCTCTTTATCTTCCTCCTTCACTTCAACTTGCCAGTAGCCGCTTTTCAAGTCCAGCGTGGAAAACCATTTCGTACCAGAGAGCGAGTCCAGAATGTCGTCCTTTTTCGTAACGTCATTCAACTTCTGGTAGTCCACGCAAAACCTCATTTTTCATCCTTCTTCTTTACAAGTACTACCGGTGAGCTCCATGGACTAGCTGATGGTTCGATGACGCCGCTGTTGCTCATTTCTTGTACGATTTGACTCACAACTTCCCGCTTCGCCAGTGGAACACTACGAGGAGCTTGACGTATCGGCCTCGCGTCTCCAGTGTCAATTTGATGTTTCACAACATTGGTGCGGCCTGGTGGAACCATCCTGGTCAAATATGTTTGCGTACTTTAGGAGCAATTGCTTTGCCTTACTCTGATAATCTTGATCTAGCCCCTCCGTCCATGCCGTGATGTCATTTGAAAAATCAGTCTTGCTAGTTGAAACGTGTTCCTGGAGCTGTTCACAGTTAATAACTATTTCAGCGTCTTAGCGTCTTCCCAATATAGCTCCTTTCGTCAGTTTGAGTGGTGACTTGAACTCATTGAGTACTCTTACCGGAATACGCCCATCTTGTTTTGTCATAGCCAGGGTTTTTCCTACAAGTATGTTCGGTGTTGATTTGTTTGCTGCCTCGACAACCCACAATTTGTTTGTCCCACAATCTCCATTTACCTTTGCCCAGATGACTGCTTCGGATGTTGGTCGTATTTGCTGACGCTCTCCCACCAGCACTCGTTTACTGCTGTAGCCTCTCTCGTAGCCGAAATTAAGTGGCACATCTATGCTCTTATATCGCATCGTCTTGCTTTGCATATCGATCTTGATGCTTTTGTCTATTAAGAAGTCCACTCCAATTATGATTTCTTCAACAATATCTGCCACTATAAAATTGTGTAATACCGTGGCGTTCCCAATTGCTATTTCACATGCTACTTCTCTAATTTCCCGTGGCTGTACGTAACCTTGCTCCAAGCAATGGTCTTATCTTCTTGTTGACTAAATCTGATCGAATGATGGAATGGGATGCACCTACAGTCAGTAAACGTTCCTTTTCATCCACATGTCCTCCGACAGTAAGATTGATTAACCTTCTTCCAATTTGCGAGATAGAGATTATGGGGCATTCAATTGAGGGAGCCAGCTGTCACCCCTTGCGGCTGACTCGCTTTAGTTTAACGATTGAGTGGATTTGAAGATTTCCTCATCTCCTTCAGCTCTGCGTTTACGGCCACCCACATTGCTGGAACTGTTAGGATTGGTACTACAATAACGTGCAATGTGTATTTCTTGAGACAGTGCATGGGATACCATTTCTGCGAATGTGGGTTTTGGGTTTGCATATGTCGATCGCTTCGTTTCTACGTCCAGTGTGCCATTTGTAAAACTCTGGATTTTTACCCTCTCGGTGTACTCCACGGGTGCGTCCGCATTTGCCAAATGTGCCAACCTTTCAACATCCGAAGCAAACTCTTGCAAAGTCTCATTAGCTTGTTGGTAGCGGTTTTGCAATTCTATTTGGTAGATCTGTTACCTGTGTTCGCTTCCGTACCGTCGTTCTACAGCAGACATCAATGCTTCATAAATGTTACGTTCGTACTCTGGGATGGTCTGTAAAATCTCAGCAGCTGGTCCTTTTAAAGCCACGAATAGTGCAGCAACTTCATCTTCGGCAATTGGAGCTTAAATACCTGGAAAGGAACAGAACCATCAAACGTTGGGGATCTTACCTTCAGAGTAGACGTTGAAGTTATTGGACGGTTCAATTGTAACTCCTGAATACGATCTTTAAAGCATCTATCTCGGCCTCCATTTTAGCTTGTCGACCACTGAACCCTTCCTGAAACTGCGTTAGCTTCTCTTCCATACGCACTTCCAGTTGTGCAGAGATCTACGATGATACCTGTGCTGAGATTTGTATCTACATTTCTGATATACATGCCTCTTGTGCTTCAATTTTAGATGTTATTTCTGACGACATTTCTGAGATACGTGTCTCCTGTGATTCCAGTTGGGATGCCATATATGTCTTTTGCTCTTCCAGTTGTGATGACATATTTGTGGATATTTGTGACGACATTTCTGAAAGCGTGCCTCCTGTATTTCCAATTGTGATGCCATATATGTCTTCTGTTCTGCCAGTTGAGATGACACTGTCGATGTTTGAGAAGATATTGCAGCCAAAATCGTATTCAAGTCTGTGCTCGTAACTGTCTGCAATGTTTCGTTTTTCTCTTGAATTTTTGCTGTTGTCTCGTCGACATCGCGATGAAAGACATACTCTTCCACGTTAATTCCTTCTGCTTCCATTGCCTCTCGAAGTCGTGCTTGATGTTCGGTTTTAATGCCGCTTGTATTCAATACACGGCTCTCCAACTCCGTCTTCAGCTGCTGGATCTTCAACTCACTCCACTTTGCCATGTCCAAGTTGTATTCGAAGTCTTCGGAATTTATTCAACAATTCCTCTTCTGACACCAATTGTAACGAATTTACTGAAATTCCGCTTACTCCAAATCTTCTACTCCGTTCGTATCGCTAAACTGTTGAATAAATAACTCAAATATTCAATAATGCAAAATGGCATTTATAAAAGTACTTCACAATAACGCTGATAATTCACAACCAATAGCTTGCTTAAATCAAACTGATTGTCGCGCTTCTACTGTGGCGGCCTTTTATACTATGTGATTTCTCGTTTGCATACTTCTAGGCTCTTCCAGAATTTACTTAGTTACTGTTATATAATTATAACTACAGTTGTACGTGTATAGCTTTCGTATGCGCGTATGTTTTTGAGCGACACTTCCACAATTATAATTGCATACTTTTGGGGGCATCTCAGATAAGATATCTGCATGTGTTTGGGCGTTGCTTCTCCGCTGCGTGTGCGTACATATGTGTAGACATAATGATTGAATTATTGATGTGCATACAAGTCACTGCTTAGCATCGACTTTGAGATGATAGTATCCCTTAATGCTGCTAATATTCGTTACAATATGTTCGACATCAAAACGTACAAATTTCGTATGTGACATCTAGCAGGGGTGAGTCATCGTTTTAAATTTTCTGATTGATGAATAACAAGTTATATTTTGTTCACGCATTTCTTGAATAATGAATAATATTTTATCGTTATTCAAAATATTCTGAGAGACCAATTGCAAAGCGAGCAGCGGGGAATTCATATGGCTGAGTGGTTAAAGGCATCTACCTTTACACCAGTATGAAGTATGAATGTTGGAGTTATTCTGATTGACGACAAGCGCTCATTCTTATTTGTGTTTTTGTATTTATTTTGTATTTGGACGGTTCAATTGTAACTCCTGAATACGATCTTTAAAGCATCTATCTCGGCCTCCATTTTAGCTTGTCGACCACTGAACCCTTCCTGAAACTGCGTTAGTTTCTCTTCCATACGCGCTTCCAGTTGTGCAGAGATCTACGATGATACCTGTGCTGAAATTTGTATCGACATTTCTGATATACATGCCTCTTGTTCTTCAATTTTAATTGTTATTTCTGACAACATTTCTGAGATACGTGTCTCCTGTGATTCCAGTTGGGATGCCATATATGTCTTTTGCTCTTCCAGTTGTGATGACATATTTGTGGATATTTGTGACGACATTTCTGAAAGCGTGCCTCCTGTATTTCCAATTGTGATGCCATATATGTCTTCTGTTCTGCCAGTAGAGATGACACTGTCGATGTTTGAGAAGATATTGCAGCCAAAATCGTATTCAAGTCTGTGCTCGTAACGGTCTGCAATGTTTCGTTTTTCTCTTCAATTTTTGCTGTTGTCTCGTCGACATCGCGATGAAAGACATACTCTTCCACGTTAATTCCTTCTGCTTCCATTGCCTCTCGAAGTCGTGCTTGATGTTCGATTTTAATGCCGCTTGTATTCAATACACGGCTCTCCAACTCCCTCTTCAGCTGCTGGATCTTCAACTCACTCCACTTTGCCATGTCCAAGTTGTATTCGAAGTCTTCGGAATTTATTCAACAAGTCCTCTTCTGACACCAATTGTAACGAATTTACTGAAATTCCGCTTACTCCAAATCTTCTACTACCATTCGTATCGCTAAACTGTTGAATAAATAACTCAAATATTCAATAATGCAAAATGGCATTTATAAAAGTACTTCACAATAACGCTGATACTTCACAACCAATAGCTTGTTAAATCAAACTGATTGTCGCGCTTCTACTGTGGCAGCCTTTTATACTATGTGATTTCTCGTTTGCATACTTCTAGGCTCTTCCAGAATTTACTTAGTTACTGTTATATAATTATAACTACAGTTGTACGTTATAGCTTTCGTATGCGCGTATGTTTGTGAGCGACACTTCCACAATTATAATTGCATACTTTTGGGGGCATCTCAGATAAGATATCTGCATGTGTTTGGGCGTTGCTTCTCCGCTGCGTGTGCGTACATATGTATGTGTAGACATAATGATTGAATTATTGATGTGTATACAAGTCAATGCTTAGCATCGACTTTGAGATGATAGTATCCCTTAGTACTGCTAATATTCGTTACAATATGTTCGACATCAAAACGTACAAATTTCGTATGTGACATCTAGCAGGGGTGAGTCATCGTTTGAAATTTTCAGATTGATGAATAACAAGTTATATTTTATTCACGCATTTCTTGAATAATGAATAATATTTTATCGTTATTCAAAATATTCTGAGAGACCAATTGCAAAGCGAGCAGCGGGGAATTCATATGGCTGAGTGGTTAAAGGCATCTACCTTTACACCAGTATGAAGTATGAATGTTGGAGTTATTCTGATTGATGACAAGCGCTCATTCTTATTTTTGTACATTTTGTGTAAAGGTTTGAATTACTATTCATTATTTAAAAATTATGGAATAACAATAAAATTGCAATTTTTATTGAGTTATTCAAAAATAAAAGAAATAAACCCTCGAGATGCCGTGAAAATATACCCAGTTAGCGTGTAGTTCTGAAGCTTCTTAGGCTAATATTGAGATGAATTTGGGGAGTATTCTCATGGTTTTTTGGAGGTAATTTCAGGGACACACTGGGGATCCTTACGGGGTTTTTGGGGTAATTTTAGGTAATATCAGGGACACCCTCTGGGTCCCCCAGCGTCTTTTCAGGGTCATTTCGGAGGCTCCGTCGAGATCCTCCCGAGGT